>NC_134522.1:21945348-22572348 GCF_027942865.1 Odontesthes bonariensis | reverse complement strand
AAGACAGCAGTTTAGTCTGTTTGCACGCCCTTTTTTTTTCTTCTGAGCGTGATTTACGACAAATGATTTTTAATTTGGAGTAAAGCTAAATATCCAGTTAAATCAGAAAAGGATGATCTGATCGAAATGATTTCTCATGGTTTGAGAGCCACTTGTGTATTTTCTGGCTAATGTCCGTCAGGCTGTCATGTGCCGTTCAGTAAGTAACTGCTTCTGTCTGATATGCCACAGGAATAGTTATCCTTCTATGAGATTCTCCCATCTCCACAAAGGAACTCTGGATCTCATTCTGTTGACAAAGGCTCTTTGTTCACGATTTGTCCGTTTGTTAGGGCAGTCAGACTGAGGAAGCTTGCTGATGTTTCCTTGGTTCCTCCATTTCAGAATGATGGAGCCTGGGGCACCTTTGGGAACAGGCTATTTAGCAGAAATGTCCTTGTATCCCTTCGGTGCTTCAACACAATTCTGTCCAGCAGGTCCATAAACAAACACGAGGATTCTTAATTGTGTCTGATGAATTAAATTAGACCAGTCTGGTTCCCCACCTTTCATCCTGGTGGAGGTGCGGTTGGAGGAAATGAATGGATGAATTCAATTAGGCGCAGAAGGACTCTATTCAAGTTGTAGAGGCATCTCAAGGACAACTGACCAAATGTAGACACTTGAGTTCTGAGAAGTTCTGAAAACTTTCTGAAAGGGCTGATGTCACACTGTACTTCTCATTTGGGCTGAAGAGTTGAAGAGTTTGCTTTGCTGATGGAGCGTTTATTTTGTCCAGGAGATGGCAGTGGTACAACAGTACCACCTACTGCTCATCAGGTTGTTTGCACAGATTTAAGGTAAACAACCAGCTTCCAGTTTGAGCTCAGGAGGTAGACGCCTTCTTTACAATCAAGTTTAAGCCTAAAACTTTTTCGTTCTTTGTAAAGTTTGTTTTTAGGACTGGCTCGGTTGGCCCTGAGCGATCTCTGTGGGTCTTTTGCCGGGGTTACTTTTGTGAACTGGCACTGCAGAAATAAACTGAATTTTCTTATTACATTTTTAAATGTGAAGTCTATTAAGGAACTAAATATTTGTCAATTTACCTGTCTGATAGAAGCATACATTTTTATATCAAGGAGAAAACACATTTTCTTATGTTTATTTCTCATTTTACATGTAAAAAAACAACTTTAATTCATGCAGTCCACTTCTATTTGAAGATACAAGGAGACTCATACCAAACTTCTGTAGCTTTTTATAGATGGACTTTATTAATTCAATTAATCCCCCAGCTCTAAACTCAGCTCAACAAACATAAAAGAGTTAAAAGCATCAGTTTAAATTACGTTACCTCTTCTCAGTCACCTGGTTCTGATTTGAGTTTTTTTTTTTTTTTTCTAAATCAATAAACCGAGTTTCAGATGTGGACCACCTTGATCACCAGTTAGGATGCTCGCATGTGATGAGCAGAAATTAAACTCAGCCTCCGCGCCGCTTATCACATGTTCACATCTACCAGACAGATGAAGAGTTGAATAAAACAGTGGCAGTTCTATCACAGCTCATTGTGAATGGACGAACATTCTTGAATTAGGCCACAAATCTGCTAAACTGAAAGACAACAGTCCATTCTGTGCACTTAGATATTTGAAAGCAGCCCATTTCACTGTCATCCAGTCACCATGTCACAATGGCAGACTTGTTTGCTGACACTTTTCTTTTTGAGGAATCTTATATCTCCCTATTACACAAAAGATGCTATTACATAATCAGGAATCCACTTGCTTGGCTCGGACGAACTAAGTCCCTCCTAAAACTGACTGCGGCTGTCATGAAATATTACTGAAAATGTAGTGTAGTGTGAAATTCAGTCAGCCAGTCTTTAATCATACTTAGAGAATAAATCAGTTAAATCTTCAGGCCAAGGTACACTATTTTACATGTAAGATAATTGTCTCTGTAAAGCAGCAAATTTAATCTAATATCATGCTTTGTTGGTTTTTTTTTGCTGATGTACAGTAAGTTACAACAATTTCAGTGGTGCGAGTGAGGCTTGCGTTAATGACATTTTCTGCTATTTCCGACAGATTTATGCAGTAACACTGTGATAATCTACAAAACTTTGCTGACATTCATGGTTTCTAATCTAATTTCACATGCATAGAAAAAAAAATGTGATAAAGCATAAAGACTCATTCACTGGGTTTGAATTTCGTCCACTTGCTCATATTTGATACTGTGAAATGCCCATGTACAAAAAGAGGACATGCATGCACACGCAGTCGCGCTCGCTGAGACCCCCCGTGTCTTGATTATATTATGTTACATCAGGCCTCTGGAGTTAGGCTGCTGTTATCAACGGAGAAAACATCAGCTGTTTCCAGTTACCCGAAGTTGTGACTCTAATTATCTCAACTTATTAACTCCGTACTGAGGTTCACATAACAGCACCAGTGTCTCGGAGCATCTGATCAAATTAACATGAATGCCTGTCATGGGTTTGGAGATGTTTCTTTCTGATTTCCCAAGCTCTCACTTTGTTCAGCTTCAGTGACGCATCATTCTTGTTTTAAGTTAACCTGTCCCCAGCTTTCGCAGCTCATATGTAGAGCTTCATTGTGGAGCAAAAATAAGGTGTGCATCTTATCACACACTTTTTTTTAATAAGATTAAAAAATTTAAGAAGGACTTTGTGAAGAGAAAAACCTAAGGTTAAAAGGACCTTTTGATCTTACTTGTGCTGGTACTTGTGTGTATGCCGGTATAAAGTTGAACAAAACTGAGCAGTTAAACCCTTACAGACTCACAGCATTGAGTTGCTGAACCATCTTATCTGACTGAAATCTGACATCTGATATGATCAACTAAAGGCAGCCATGAATGATGGAATATTACTTATCTAATCTTTGCTGATGGTGACATTGGGAGTAAACTTATAAACGCAAGTGTTGCACAGCTACAAGTAACCCCTTCTATGATGTGTGTCAAAATTTCTGTTTATCTGAAAGCAGGTAACAGATATCCAGACACATTTTTCTTCAAGATAAATTGTCCTTTCCTTATTATTACCTAAAATCAGTGGGATTATAGTCCATTCTTCTTTCGGGAGGCTTCTAGTTCAAATTCATCTGCATAATTTGAATGATAATAGTGTGTAAAAGTGTGAGGCCATCATCAGTTTTCACCCCTTGTCCAATGTAGACTTTGAGCTGTGTTTATATTCAGCAGGGGCGAGGCTAGGGTATTTTTAGTGGTGCCAAGGCAACACCGTGAGATAGCTCGGCACCCCCTGGCTCAGCACATTTTCAAAATATTATATTATGCAAAAACACATTTTTTTTTTGCTCAAGGATGCATTATATTAGTGACCATTTTATTTATTTTCTAGCATTTGTTTTTGTTTTAACTCTTTACTCCCAAATTAAATGTTGAGTTATCTTCAATATTTGTCTCAGGCTCTCTGTTAAGCCACAGTCTTTTGAAATGAAGAGGTCAAAATTGAATGTTGTAGGGGAAAACACTACTCAAAGCAAAACTAATACGGCTCCAAAATTTATAAATGTACTAGTTCGCCTCAATTAGTGAGAAATAATGTGCCTCTGTGAGCACTGGGGGCTGGGCACCCCTAAAGACCAGATCCTAAAATCGCCCCTGATATTCAGTATACAACTGGGGCACATTTAGATGACTAGATGACCACTATTCCCTTATTCCCAGAGAAAAGGGGCATCTACCCTACTTGGAAGAATAAAAACACAGGGATAGAGTCAATAGTAGTAATAACTAGAGGAAAAGTTTCTAAGTCTAAACAGATTTATTCATACATCTATTTAAAAGAAAACAAAAAACTACAGAATGCTGAATGTAAATGGAAAATGGACTGCATTTATATAGCACTTTTCTAGCCTAGATGACCACTCAAAATGCTTTTACAATACAAACCACATTTACACAGCACTTCTTAGTCTTACACAGTATTGGAGAGAGGGCTGTCTTCTCTGTCATACACATTCACACATCAGTGAATGCATCAGAGCCAACGTGGGGCTCAGTGTCTTCCCTAAAGACACCCAGACATGAGGCCTGGGGAAGCAGGGCATTGAACCTCTGATTCTCCAACAGGGCGACGTCTGCTCCTTCTCCTGAACTACAGCTGTGCCATTGGGATGATTTGTGATTGTTTTGATCATGTAAATTTAGTTTCAGTGAATAATTTCTCTTTATTCTGTGATTTAGGCAAGTGGCCAAACTACAACATTGTCTGACTGCGCAGTTACAGTCAGTGGAATCAGCAGATTCTTTTATTACAGATACATGAATATCTGGGAATAAATCAGACACATGGATGGGTACTTGTGTTTTTGAAACACTTATTCTTTTGCTTAGAAAATGAACCCTTCAGTGATCTATGACAAGGTTTTCGAAAAGCATATGGACAGGATGGATAAATTCTATATATCTCAAGACTGCACAGAAAATATGTTGCAGAGGTGTATTAAGGCTGACAGACTAACAAAACACCACCGTGAGCAAAATGGACAGTTGAGAAACAGGAAATTTGCAAGGAAAAAAAAGTGTTTTCGTGTTTCATGAGCATACTGCTTCTTAAGTAAATGTTCTCTGACAAAATGAAGTTTGGAAACATGACAGGACACACAGCAAGCTACAGGCGACCGACAAATTCAAGGAAAAAAAAACCCCACACGTGCTCGCATGCGAGGCCGATAGGTCACTGATAGCTCAGCAGTTCTGGATGCTTTCCTACAGAATTATGATTATTTGCATTCTTGCTGACAGTTAGATGACATTATAGATACCACTCTTACATCTTTGCTGTAAACATGGGGCTCTTGTCAACAGCCGGTTAGCTTAGCTTAGTGCTAAGACTGGTTACAGGGCCAACTAGCTTGGATCTAAATGCAAGTGTTTTAACATTTGAGATTGAAAATGAAAGCGTTAAGCTTTTTCAGCAGCGCTTTTCATTTAAAACTTGACATCTTGAAGCTCAGTCACCCTGGCAGACTGTTTAGTGTTTTCTTGCTTTGCTCATGATATTCTGCCCACATGTCTCAGTTTACTCCCCAAATCACATTAAGTCTGTTTGGCTCAAAGGTTTGATCAGTCAGTTGATTTCCATTTTCAAGAAAACTTATTGCTTGACTTCAAAATCTTTGACGATTTCCATAGGTTTTCCATGCTGTTTGAAATAATTCTACAGGCATTACACAGTTTTATCAATTAATAAAAGATACCTTGGATACTGACAATCAATTAAGATAACAGACGGACATGCTGAATCATTTCATGTATGACGCAATTGCAGAAGAATCACACGTGATGCCTCCTGATGTCTTATGCATCAAGCTTTCTTACGTGCTCTGAAATCAAATCAACCATACAATCTTTACAACAATCGTCACAACTTGACAAGACCAGCAAGAATCAATCCTTTCAGGCTATTTAGGGCAGCAACAGGCCTCTCTGGCAACTTCCTGCAACTCCTCCTAATTAACGGAGGGCCTCATCTTCATTAGGTGTTGGAACTACCTCAACTGACTCCTCTTAATGTGAAGCATCTGGTCTTGGCTGACCTCCTCCCAGATAACTGAACTTCTCATCAGATCCAAGAGTGGCGAAAATATTTAGAAAACATCGCTTTTGGGTCAAAGTTACCCAAAGTTCAATGCCAAAGATTAGCGTAGGGACATGGACTGTCAGGTAAATCGAGGGCTTTGTCACAGCTCCTCATTTATCAGATGTATCGGACCTGTGGTGGAACTCACTGACCCTTTTTTCCTGTCACTTGTGAACAAGACCCCTGACATTCACAATCACTTTTCACTTTTAAGAAACGGGCCATCCATTTTGCCCCCTGGATTGGACCTTTTTCATGGCACAAGTGCTTGTAATGTCCTGTGATCCTCAGGGCTGTTCTGTCTGTGACTTAATGCTTTCTGGTCATTTGTCTCAATACAAACAAAAGATCGGACTTGACGAAAACAGACAAACAGTCTATCAAAAAGTCGTTTTTGATAAGAGGAAATTAAAAAAAAAAAAAAGTGCCTCTAGAGCATGACCTGGTGGTAGAGCTGTCGGTTGCAACCACTGAAATTTGATAATGGATGAAAAAAAAGACACAACATCAAATAACTTGTAGCTGACGCCCTAATTTCTCCAATGGTTCAGACTGCAGGTAAAGATTAACTGTGGTGCATTTCAATGATTAGTGTTTGTAGGTGTTTTTATTCTTTATAATGATCATTTTAATGAAAAAGAATATTTCAATTCAATAATTGTGTCTGAATTTTAGATAATCTCCTCAAGTCTAGTTCTTCCCCCATGAATGCTTTGATTTAGGATAAGTAAATCTATTATTTACAGCTTAAAAATATATGGAGACACGATGCTCTGTGTCTCTCTTTTTTGCTGTTGTGATGGAACATTTCCCACATTGGGGTTCTGGCTGCTGCCGTATCAGTTCCAGTAAACTTCGAAAATTGAATGTTGTCACTACAGCTGGACAGCTGTGTCCATTTGCCAGCTCTTGCACTGCCTGTTCCAATAATGTCATGGTAGCAGCGACATAGGCACATGGCTTACAGCTGGGACATGGCTCACAAAGACTGGGGCACATCTTCAGCCAAAGGAGGGTGAAAAATAAGAGAAGAAAAGAGAAAAGGGGCCGCAGGTTAACTTTTTGAATGAGCAAGATATTGCCATTGTGCGGATTGATTTAGCTCAATTACAAATTCAAAGTTCAGATGCAGTGTATTCATCCATGTATAAAAAAGAAAGAAAGAAAGAAACTGAAGGACATATCTCTTAAATCAAAGATGGATTCTGAATATCCCTGTAAAAAGAGGTTTACAGGGTGCCTGACTTTTTCTGCTTTCAAATTAAAAAAATAAATAAATAAAAATCTTTAACTGGACACTTGTTTGTTTCAGACTCGTGTACACCGTGGTAAATCTACAATGGTGCAGGTTCGTGCTTGTTTCGCGGACATTTACTCAGTCATCTGATTACAGGCTGTTTTCTCTGCAGTTTTTTTTTTTTTCCCCTTCTCTGATGCAGCGGGAGGCGGGCTGGTTCGGGCCGGGCCGGGCCGGGCTCGGCTCATATGGCTTCATGTGATCTTGTTGGGAGGCGTTTAGAGGAAAAAATAGTTTGTCAACATCCAGCCTGCAGCATTTGAGAGCTGACCCTCTTTCTCGCCTCACGGAGTTACCGGCTGCTGTGCCTGCTGAGCCTTTCTTCCTGGGGAGGATATTTTCATCACTTGTGCGGCTCCATCCGGATAGTGACGCTCTGCAGCTCCGATAATGGGAGACGCTCAGTCTGCGCAACGGGACGACAAGAAGGATGCAGCAGCTGAGGAGGAGAGCGGAAAAGTGGATGATGTTCAAACTGAGCCGCATATTGACGAGAAGGTATCAGGTTTTTATTCCGTCTTGCTGTATAAAAAAAAAAAAAATCCCTTCTATGTACAGACTAATGACTAATCCTACAATTTCAAACGATTTTCAGTGGTTTGATTACATTTTTTAATTTATTTTTTAATAATAATAAAAACCCTCCTAAGATTTGAGCTGGTGGTTGTTAAAAGCTGCAGAGATGCTGAGTCTGGGTTTTGCTGTTGTCAGGACAGTGCGGATGCTGCCAGCCAGCACATCCATTAACAGCAGAATAAAAGTAAAGTCCTTGAGCACATCCACCCCAGCTCTCCCACCGACATTGTTAATCAAAAACAAATACACCCTCTACCGTTGAACTTTTTTTTTTCTCAGGTTCACCCAGGAGGCAACAGTTAATCATTTTCTTTTTTTAAAGTGTAAAATCAGAACCAAGTTGCTGGGTTTTTTTTTCGCTTGATCCTGACGTGCAAACGTCTGGAGAGCCCGCTCACACTGTCGTACTGCTGTTGCAGGGATTTTGCACTTACTGTAGGGAATTATTTAGTGGAATCTGAGTAGAGCCAAGAAGAGGGATACAATGTCCTCTTTGCTGCACTCAGCAGAGAGCAACATTGATTATTTGTGTACAACATCATTACCTGGTCATGCTGAGCAGGAAGTCAGACAGAAAGCACTATTATGTAACAGCGATGAGAGCTATTAAAGCTTTAGGTTTAAGATACTTTGCTGACATGTTTGACTTAAAGTGATCATATGATATAAAAGGGAAAACAAACCATTGCTGTGAGAGATTATTTAAAGTTTAAAGCAGCAAATGCTTACCAAGTAGAATCAGCGTTTTTTTTTCTTCCTTTTTTGTATGAGTTGTGAGAATAATTGAGGGGCCTCTGTGTCACGTGTGTTTGCAAAGATCTTACATAAGCTGAAACATTTTATTTGATTTACTGAACATTTGTGAGCCGCACATGCAGCGGCAGTCAGGCTCTAGATAACTTTAGTGTGTGCATGTACGATAGGGAATTACCTTTTACTGGAAGAATGAGTTATGAATATGGCCTTTGATCTTTTGGCATCCAGTAATTATCTGAATTTGGAGTGCGTGTTAGTAATTTTATCTCTGCCTTTACAGAGAGTAATCTTCATCATGGTTTAAACTCCAGAGGCGAGGTTAGAAAACCCCCCCAGAAAACTCCTCGGCTATTTGTAAAGTTGTTTATTTGACAACTTAATTCATATTAGTTGTTGGACATGAGATTCTTGTTCCCAAGCTCTGAGGCCACCACCACACTCAACCAACTGATCTGTATGATTTGTTTACAAAACAGGAGACACAAGCGAATTCCATGTGGTAATTCTTTGTTAACTGCCCAGCTTCAATTGTCTTTTAACTGCAGCAGGGGGCTTGCATGACTGTCACTTGTGAATGGGTGAAACTGACTGCTGAAATCCTATATTTTCTATATTCTAGCTTTTAATTAATCTTGTCTTCACCACATTCGCAGAGATGCGCTCTACACTCAGGCTTTGTTTTTTTGTGTTTCAGCCTCTCAAAAACAATGTGCTGATCGCTGAGATCAATGGAAAAGCAGACAGCTCTATAGCAGCAATTAACGGTCACTGTGAGGATGAGATTGCTGCAGAGGGTAGGTACTCATAAACTGTATAGTGCTGCTCATTGACAGATTATGTCGGCATCATTTCAACAGAAGCACGACTTACTGGATTTCAGTTGATAGAATTGCAGCGTTTTTTTGCAGCCCTTGCAATCAAAGTGTTTTAATTATTCATTTCTTTTCTGGTTTAGTTGTTCTTTCTCCAGACAAAGATGTCTCAGAGCCATTGAAAGAAGAGGAGACACCCTTAAAAAAGGAGCTCTCTGATGAAGCTGATGCTGATGAAGTAGGACCAGTTGAATTGATTGAAATGGAGGCCAAGCAGAATGATATCAATGAAAGTTTTAGGAAATTTTTCAGCAACATTAGTTTGAAATTAACAGTGAAGAGAGGCTCTACAGACCAAGGTGACATAGCAAGACACGAGGCTGAGGAGGAAGCAGACAAACCAGAGGACGTCAAAGATGCCATAAGTGAAATCACTTTTGAGAATGCTGAGCAGAATACGGATCTTAATGCAACACAGGAGCCTCTTGACAATGATTCAACAACTTATCAGACACTGACAGATGGTACATCGGAGGAATTGTTTGAGAAAGCAGAGGAGAAAACAACAGAAACTAACGAAGAGGTTGCATCTGATGATGCAGATGCAGAAACGACTTCACCTGCAAGTGAGGATGCACACCTGGATGCCACACCTGAAGAGGAAACAAATCCACTCGCTCCAAGTCTTCCAGACGGAAAAGAGATTGCAATTCAGTTTAAAAAGTTTTTTACAGGTGGGATCTTTTCTGGTATTCGTAAGAAAAAGAAGACAGCAGAGGACGAGGTAACTGAGAAAGAACTGGAAGATATGGGGACAAAGGTAACTGCAGAGACAATGGACCAAACTGTACAAGACCAACAACAGCAACCTGATGGAAATGAACTTGAAGAGGGCACCCTGACAGCAGAATCAGCTCAGGCAGCTGGGAATGAGCCTGGAGTTCCAAGCACTCAAGAAAAAGACAAAGTTCAAGCCAGTCCTCTGAAAAGGCTCATTTCAGGCTCTAGTTTAAAGAAACTCTCCAAAAAGCAGAGAGGCAAAAAATCAAGTGATGGAAGATTGTTTGACTCTGGGGAACACATTTCCGATCAGCTCCTGTCATCTACAGAGTCAGCTGAGAATCAGAGGGAGGAAATTCCAGCACAGACCTCCGCAGAGCCAGCAGGTGGAGAAGAGGGAGCGTGGGCTTCCTTCAAAAAACTTCTGACTCCGCAAAAGCACGTCAAGAGGTCCTCCTTGGGCCAAGAAGAGGGAAAAATCGCAAGTTTAGAAGATGGAGCAAAGCCAGGGGAAGGAGAGCAAATATCAGATCACAGCACGGAGGAAGGGAAAAAAAGAAAAGATTCAACTGTGTCATGGGAAGCTGTTTTATGTGGCTCTGGAAAAAGACGAAGCCGGAAAACATCCGACTCTGAGGATGAAACGCCTCAAAATGATCTTGAGGATAAAAACCAAGACAGCGGAGCTAAAGTGGAGCCAGGGGAAACTTCTAATGAGATGTACGAAGTTCTGGCTTCATCCCCCAAGCAGACGGCGATTCCTCCAGAGGAAGATGAAGGGTCAACATGGAAATCATTCAAAAAACTTGTCACCCCCAAAAGGAAGGTAAAGGATGAGGATGAAAGCAAAGATAATATACAGGACACTGACAGGGAAGTTGCTCTAGATGATTCTTCCTTTTCCATAAAGAAACTCCTGCCAGGACGAAAGAAAAGAAAGTCTGCTGAAAAGCAAGACCAAGTATCCCTCAATGAGGCTGATAAGGAAGTAGTTTCAGCTGATGAGGACTCTGACACACCAGCTGTGGTTCCACTGTCTGAGTTTGAAAAGGATGAGTCAGCAGAGCAGATACAAACACAGGCAGACATAGAAAGTCACGTGCCAGAGGAAGCCGCCAATGAACTCCAGGAGGACCTCACTGATAAGATGACAGAGCAAGGCCTACCTCAGGATGGTCCTTCAACTGAGGCAAAAGAGATCCAAGACCACGAAGAACCTGTCGAAAAAGAGGTTTCTACGGCACCTGTTACAAATGAAGAACCAGAGGATCTCACAGAATCGGACAGTAAACATCAACAACTCAGTGATATTCCAGAGGAGGGGGTAATGACGGAGACATCTTTAGTCTCAGTCGCTGAGGAGGCAGCAAGAGATGACACCATAGCGGACGACCTGATAGAGATCACATCCGAGGCCATAACTGCTCTAGAGCCTGTGGACGTTACCCTTGCAGATGAAACTGAGATGATTTCTGCAGTTTCCCAGCTGTCAGATTCTTCAAAAACATCCGGCAACACAACGCCAGTGCCAGCTGAATACGACATCATGAAAACAGAGGTGCTACTGCAGCAGGTCTCTGAGACCGTGTCCATGACACCAAAGATAATTCCAACGTGTTCAGAGGAGATAAGCTCAGAAAGAGTTGTTTGTTCAGTCTCAAATCAAATACTTGGATCATCTGCAGTAAACCAGCCAAAAGTACTGGAATTACACCGAGGATCAGATGCAGCGACTATAAAGATGGGCCTAAATGCTGAAGGAATTGACGCAGTTAATGAACTTGCAGCAACAGCTCAAACTGAGAGCATGTCATACCTCACTGAAGCTATTCCAACAGAAATGGTGTCAGAGGATCCTACCAAAGAGTTTGACCATGCTGAGCGTGTTGCAGATGAAGTATATGAGGTCAGTGCTTCAGAGTTACAGGAAAGCATTAAAGAGTTACAAATTACTGATGAGAAGCAGCATGTAGTGGAACCTATGTCAGAGGCAAAGGAAGCTGTGTCCACAGAGCAGTTACCAGAAAAAGATGACGAAGTTGCTCCAGTTGAAGAAATTGCGTTGGATCAAACAGAGAAAGACATCTCAAAAACACCCTCAAAAGAAGGAGAATCGGTTGTTACATTAACAGATGAAACTGAGGATGCAGCTGCGAAGGAGGAAGTCCAAATGCTGGAAGAAAAGGAGGTTGACACCACACAAAATGTCTCTCAGGCTGAGTGTCTACCACCCTCTTTGGCGGACGAGTTGGAAGCAGTGACAAGAGCAGAAGCAGCTGCATTAGCTTCAGAGGAACGTGATGTTCAGTCTCCTGAAGCACCATCCTCAGAGGATATTCCATCACCTGCAACAGATACAGATGGACCCAAACAGACAGCTGAGCCTCTCACTGAAGTTACTGATGAATCAGAAAACACAGAGCAACAAACAACCGATCAATCTGAAATTAAGGTTTCTGAAGTAAAAGAAGTTTCTGAGGTAACAAAAGTTCCAGAAGTGTCTGAGATTCCAGAAGTTCAAGAAATTCCTGTCATAGAAGTTCCAGAAGTGTCTGAGGTTCCCAAAGTTTCTGATGTTCCAGAAGTTTCTGATGTTCCAGAAGTGTCTGATGTTCCAGAAGTGTCTGATGTTCCAGAAGTGTCTGAGGTTCCAGAAGTTTCTGATGTTCCAGAAGTGTCTGAGGTTCCCAAAGTTTCTGATGTTCCAGAAGTGTCTGAGGTTCCCAAAGTTTCTGATGTTCCAGAAGTGTCTGAGGTTCCTAAAGTTTCTGATGTTCCAGAAGTGTCTGAGGTTCCTAAAGTTTCTGATGTTCCAGAAGTGTCTGAGGTTCCCAAAGTTTCTGATGTTCCAGAAGTGTCTGAGGTTCCTAAAGTTTCTGATGTTCCAGAAGTGTCTGAGGTTCCTAAAGTTTCTGATGTTCCAGAAGTGTCTGAGGTTCCAGAAGTTTCTGATGTTCCAGAAGTGTCTGAGGTTCTCGAAGTTTCTGATGTTCCAGAAGTGTCTGAGGTTCCTAAAGTTTCTGATGTTCCAGAAGTGTCTGAGGTTCCTAAAGTTTTTGATGTTCCAGAAGTGTCTGAGGTTCCCAAAGTTTCTGATGTTCCAGAAGTGTCTGAGGTTCCTAAAGTTTCTGATGTTCCAGAAGTGTCTGAGGTTCCTAAAGTTTCTGATGTTCCAGAAGTTTCTGAATTTCCAGAAGTGTCTGGGGTTCCAGAAGTTTCTGATGTTCCAGAAGTTTCTGATGTTACAGAAGTGTCTGAGGTTCCAGAAGTTTCTGATGTTCCAGAAGTTTCTGATGTTCCAGAAGTGTCTGAGGTTCCAGAAGTTTCTGATGTTCCAGAAGTGTCTGAGGTTACAGAAGTTTCTGATGTTCCAGAAGTTTCTGATGTTCCAGAAGTGTCTGAGGTTCTCGAAGTGTCTGATGTTCCAGAAGTGTCTGAGGTTCCTAAAGTTTCTGATGTTCCAGAAGTGTCTGAGGTTACAGACGTTTCTGATGTTCCAGAAGTTTCTGATGTTCCAGAAGTGTCTGAGGTTACAGACGTTTCTGATGTTCCAGAAGTTTCTGATGTTCCAGAAGTGTCTGAGGTTCCAGAAGTTTCTGATGTTCCAGAAGTTTCTGATGTTCCAGAAGTGTCTGAGGTTCTCGAAGTGTCTGATGTTGCAGAAGTGTCTGAGGTTACAGAAGTTCAAGAAATTTCTGAGGTTGCAAAAGTTTCTGAAGTTGAAGAATGTTCTGAAATTAAAAAAGTTTCTGAAGATACAGAAGTATTGGAAGTTGTACAAGCAACTCCGTTAGAGTCAAAGAAAAGTGTTCAATTGCTTGAAAAAGAAGTAATATCAGAAGATGCTCCTTTACCAGTAGAAAAAGTTGAAGAGGAACCCAAAAAGGAACCAGAAACCCTGACTGCAGTTAATGTTGAACAAGAGGATGCTCCTAAAGCTGAGGCTGTTCAAGAAGCAGAAGCTGCGGTTGTTCCTACATTAGATTTAGAAGCAGGTAACTCCAAATCACTCGAAGAGGAAGTTATAACAGAGGGTACTCCAACAGTGGAAACAGTTATAGCTGAACCCAGACAGACAACTGAAGTTAACACAGAACCAGAGGCATCAACGACCGACGTTAAAGATTTTATATCTGAAACTGAAACGGAGACAGCTAAATCTCCATGTGAAGCTGCACAAAGTATTGAGGAAAGTAGCACTCAGGAACCCGAAAGGCAAACATTGGTGGAAGATGTTCCACAACCAAAAGAAACTGACAGTGTTACAGAAGAAACTGAGAGAACAGTCACACCACAACCGGATCAGATAAACAAGGAAATTGAAAGTGTCCCATGTGATGCTCAGGTAAAGCATGAAGAGAGCATTGCTGAAGCTGCTCAAGAGCTGCAAGCATCAACAGCAGTTCACATATCCTCTGTTAACCAGGAACCAAGTAGTGCTCAGGTCCTGGAAAAAACTATATGCACTGAAGATACCGCAGCACCTTGTGTAGACAGTGCTGAAGTTTCAGATGAACCGACTTATGAAGTGAGTGTCTGTGGAGTGCAGGAGAGTGTAGAGGGGGAAAATGCAGGTGAAATTCCAGATGCTGAGGTAAAGGCTGCCGCAACCGATCATGCTTTGGTGACTCAAGTGGTCGCATGTAAAATGAAAAATGTTTCAGCTGAGAAGCCTCATTTTTCGGTCCATGAACCCTTGACAAGCAGAACTGCAAGTGAGATTGAGTTCAATGATCCAGTTGAGACTGCGACGCCATTATTGACAAACGACATGAGTCAGATGGCAGAGAAGGGCAGCATGGTCATCTTGATGCATGTGCCTTCAGTGGAGTTTGAGGAAAATCACAGGTTCCAGGTGCAGGTGATGGATGTAGATATCAGATCAGCTCAGAATGTAGTTGACACGGTGATAGCGGTTGGGGTTACCGAAACCAAAGAAGTCATAGATGTTTGTCACGAAACCATTGACAAAGTGGAAAATCTCTCAGCCACTCCTGATTTTGAAGAGGAAATTGTCAAAGAAGAAATCAAGGTGACAGTTCAAGAAGTCATTCAGCAGGCGAAAGCCAACTTAGCAGAGACAATACCTGGATCTGGAGATTTGGAACAATACCTAGATTTGGAACAAGAAATCACTGATCAACCGGGTGCTGCGACTCCAATGAGTAAAAGTGAATCCAGTGAGGCAGAGGATCAAAAGCTGATAAAGGAGGGCACTGACACAGTCGTGGAAAGTCAAGACGAAACACCTACTGCCATCATTGAACATTCTTCAATCCTAACTGACCAACACGAGTTTGAGGTTCACAAGCAAATGGCCGACGGTGCAGAAAGTTTGGATCTGTCCGTCCAAGATCACAAAGAGGATTTGGAGGACACCAAAGCAGAGCTGGAAAAATCCAAACTATGCGTCACAGCAGGAGATGCGATGGCAGAGGAATTATCTTTGAAGAAACTCAATGAAAACGCCACGGAAACACAAAGACTGCAGACTGCCCAAAACCAGATTGTGACGCATAGTAATGCTGGATTAGCGGTCCCCCAAAACACCGGATTAATCTCATCAGTAGGTAACGTGGAGTCCCCTTCAAGTCTTTCTTTAGAATTCAAACTGAACATACAGTTTGGACAAGCAAAGGGGCCAGCACCCCCTCCACTTCCTATAGAGAGAACTGAACCCGTGAAACAGACTGACGTGTTTGAAGTTGGCGTTCAGGCAGTGGAAGCAGAAGAACCTCTTCAGCCAAGCAATATAGCACAAAAAGTTGAGAGCGTGAAACACGCAGAGCTAAATGAGGTTGCTGTTCAGGCTACGGGTATCACAGACGCAGACTTAGGTTCAGTTCAAAAAGCAGTGATTGGAAGTCAGCCGGTGCTGCAGGATATTGGCATCCAAGCAATCGAAATAATAGAACCTGTGGAACAGATCGACTCCACGGAGACAGCAACCCCACAGGTTCAAGTAGCAGAGGTAATACAGCCAGCCAGACAAAAAGAGAAGAGAGCCGTGCCCCTGGGGAAGCCCGTGCCCTCTGTGGCAAAAGCGGAGGAGGATGTTAAAGAAATAGAGGAGGAAAACGATCAAGACGTGTGGCTGGATGCCGAGGAAGACATTTACACTCAAGAGGAAACACAAAGCTCCCCTCCTGTGGCAGAGGAACCTGGTGAGCTGGCGACTGAAAGTGAGCAAAAGAAACAAGAAGAAGTCGAACGTGATTTTGAAAAGGCGTGTGACCCCGAGGGCGAATACAACGAGGGGCAGCAAGAGACACAGAAAACTCTCCGCACATGTGACGTCGAGAGCGAAGGAGAAGACTTTGCTGTTGCTTTTGAGGACCTGGGAGAAACCAGGATCGCTGCAGAGGATCTGGATTAATGTGACCCAGCTCAAGTGTAACTGACGGGTAGGCCTCTTCACTTAATCTCAGTCCGATTTAATCAGCTTGCTCTTTATCACAGTTCCTCACAAGCTCAATAAACAAATTATTTTTCTCTGTCTCTTCGCAGGGTGGACAGTCAAAGAAAAAAATGAAAAGGAAAGGAAAGAAGTCTCCAAAAGCCACCGAAGCCTTTTTCTTTGACATCATGTTAATGCAGTGATATTTCAGTATTTACTGGTGCCACCAATCTTGATTTTCATCATTATATTATAAAGTATTTAACTTCTGATGGAGGTGTGGCAAGAGAAGTGTGGTCTGGAAAAGTGCTGATCTTCTCAGGGGGAATGCAGTGAGATTTCAAGTCTGACTACATCGACCACGCAAAAGCCTCTTTCAGTAAATTTAACTTGCTGTTCTGTGGAGTGCCATTATGACTACTAATGATGTCAGGTCTTTCCCGATTTTATTTAACACCGTGTTCACTTTTTAAATAGAATGTATATGCCGCAGAGAGTATTTTTAACTGGTTTGTCTTTTAAGCTACAAAAGCATAAAAGTTCAGAAGCAGCAGTGGTTCATGTATGTAAGCGCCCCACACACAGCACTTACCTTTTTATATTTTAGTGTAGATATTTCCCAGCTCTCACTATGTATCATCTATGTTCATAGATAGTTCATAAAAAAGAAGCCTCTAAATCACCCAATCCTACTGAGGATATATAGTGTAATTATATGCCATCTTGTACATAATGTGTGTTTTAATGCTTATCCAGGCTAATCTGTGCGCATTTGCAATAAACAATCTACAACCCCAAGTCAGGAAAAGTTGGGATGGGGATTTTTTTTTTATCTAACTGCATACACCATGAACCCGAGATGTTTTTTTTAAAATGGTTTCCAAAGGTTTTACATTCAATGTCTTCTCCAATCTTCCTGTGAAGGACATCGTCCTTCCTTTGCTCGTCCAAGACCCGTTCATGGATCTAGTTTTAGTATAAAATCTTGATTACAATCACCTGTTAGAAATATTTCTCTATCTATATATATACATACATATATATACATCTATTTATTTTAACTTTAATACTAGCCTTTAATAACCCCGATTCACATTTTTGTTGGGTGTTACAGGCCTGAAACACAGGAATGTACCGTACATATATAAAACATGAAACATCTTGCCATTAGCAAGAGGGCGGCTGTGGCTCAGTGGTTAGAATCAGTCGTCCAATAACCGGAAGGTTGGCAGGTTCAATTCCCACTCTTGCCACTCAAAAAGATTGGTGAAACTGACAGCTGGAGGGGTGTCAGTCCACCTCCTTGTCATGGCCAAGGTGCCCTTGAGCAAGACACTGTACCCCTATTCTCCCTGGGTGCCCACCAGTCCAGCTTGGCATCTCTCTCTGAGTGTGTGTGGACAAATTTCATGCGTATGCATGACCAATAAATAAATCTGATCTGAGTGTAAAAAGAATCACTGGGTTGTCCTTTAAATTGATGTTTTTTTTTTTTTTCTGTTTTCCATACTGTCCCAACTTTACCTAATTTGGGGTTGTAAACGAATTCTCCTCGGGCAATTTCAAGAGTAAGAACGCAACAAGGTTGGCAGCACGTCTGAAGTTCGAATAACCCCCTCCCCCCCAACGTACCTCTGACTAATACAGTTATAATCTGCAGTGTCTTAATCATGGCTTTTTCTCCAGCTGCGTGCCCAGTGAGCTTAGAGGTATCAATGTCAACATAACCCCAGCGATCAAATTGTGATGGGATGAAATGATTGACATGCTGTTGTGTTTATACTTTATTCTCTTTTATTCCAAATGTCAAATGTAAAAAAACAAAACATAGGCCTGAGTTACCTGTATTCATATATCAGCCAGTGATTTATGACTAAAATACTGTTTTATTTGAATAAATGAATACCTGCAAATTTCGAGTACCTCTTGTATTGTAATCTGGTTGATCCACATTCTGCTCTCGGGTCAACAAATGGCTACTAAAATATGGGCAAAACACTTAAAAATAAAGAGCTTTATTGCATTTTGTACAACACAGCACTCACAGTCAACGTTAGAGGCTGAACAAATCCGGATGCATTCTTAGTTTATTCTGTTGCAAGGGATCAGTCAGATGACAGATGATAAGTGTAAAAGTGAGCATCTCTGATCCATAAATAATTCAGCAATCAATTTCTTAAATTCTTCCACAATTGGTGAAATGACTGATCAATAAAAAACAAAGATTTATTGAGCATTGTTGAAACATAAAGACTGCCAAACATGAAGAATAAGATATTAAAGACTACTAAGGTCCCCTTGGAGATTCAGTGTCACATGACTATCCCTGTTCTGTGTACCAGCCTCCAGTTACCTTTATAGATTTGTGTCTTGTTGCAGCAGAAGTTTAGAAGATCATTTTTGCAAGTTCAAACATAACCTACGAGAGAAAGAAACAACAGATGTGATTTTATTTATTTATTTTTTAAATAAGTGCACCCCAAGGTATGACATGACAACTAAATATGAAGGTGTGACACTGCACGATCTCCCTCACCTCAATCGCAATGAGGATGATGATCATCCACTCCAACCTCAAGCTGTGCTTCTCACTCAGGTGGCTCCTCATCAGGTCTGTGAGCTGCGAGCAGTGTTCCAGCTTCTCATTCACAACCTTAAAGTCACACACACGATATTCAGCGTAAGAGGCTCATGCCTACTGCAAAACATCAGCGTTTTTTCTAGCGTTTTCGGAGCAGCTCTACTTGCATTGACTCTGCGGTTGATGCTGAGGAACTGGCATGTCTTGTCATAGAGTTTTTCCAGGTTTTCGCGGTCCCAGTAGAAATCGGGTGTGAGGAGAAGGTCGGACCTCAAATTTATACAGTGTCTGTCAGAAAAGGAGGCAGACACGAGTGTTTAAAATACAGTTTGCCATTATCCTCCGCAGTTAGATATTTGAAAGGGTTTCAAAGAGGCCGAGAACCTCAAGCCGTTAAAAATAGTAAATCACGCGAGGAGAGTGGAGTAGGTAATTGGAAACCGTAGGCTTGCTGTTAAATCTTAAATAACAAAGACTGAACTGCCATTTAACGCAAAGTGAATTTACCTTAACGTAAAAAGCTCTCCTATCTTCTGCATCACTTCAGCAGAGGACAACTTCACCCTCTTGCCAGACTTCAGCGTCTGGGCAGAACACATCAGGATATTAACATGAATATTTCAGAATAATAACTCACACGCACGAGTGCTGCACAAACAACCATCACATGTCATCAATTATTCATATTAACTTGGTGCTTCTTGTACCTCTGGTATGGATTGTATTGACTCTACAAAGTTGTCTAATGCCACTTCCCATATTGCCAACTTGACTGGAAAAGAAAACAAGAGTCAGACTAGAAAAGCTGAGCAGCGAGTGACCACAATCAGTGCAAAAATCTTAAGATTTAAAGTTCAAGTGTAGCTCGCACCAGATAAGCAAAGCGCATTTGAAAATGCAAACTTCTCCAGAACAGCTTCATGCTGATCCACCTCACCCCTCAGGATGAAATTGCCACGCTCCAGCTTTGTATTTCCCCTTAAGAAGAAGAGATTTAAATATTAGGAAAGGCGTGCAACGGCGAGATGATACAAATCAATCGAAACAGAGGGTGAAGATCATCATACTCTCCAACGGCGTAGTTGATTTCCTCGTTTTCCCAGTGAACTAATGCAACTTCATAAGGCTGGATCTCATGATGCTCCAATAATCTCAAGACCTTTTTCATCTGCAAACACAGGCAAGAAAAGATACATTAGAGAACTTAGAAAGAGATTTAATTCATGAATATAAGACTTTTAATGCGATGTTTACCATTTTCTCCTCAACATTCCAGAAAACCACTGATCCTTCCCTGAAATTTCAGATTGTGAATGTCAGACCAAAGTTTTTACAACACAAGAAAAATACAAAGATATTAATAATAAATGAAAATGTGTTTATATCTTTAACCTCAAGAGGAAAATATGAACATGTACCGTATATCTATATATTTTTCTCTACGTAGGTCACAAGAGCTCTGGTGAAGTAAAACACCTTTTAAAACTTTTGATTTTGATATCACAGATTGACACTTTTCTGTTAATTCTTAAAAATAATCGTTTTTTTTTTTTTTAAATCCATCAAAAGCAGACCATTAGTATTGAAGAAGAGCACTTAATTTCTACCTGAAGAAGAACATTAGAGCATTGTCATCTGGTTTGGCAGCCATGTCTGTGCTAATCACCAGCACATTTGAGGCGTCTGAAACGAAAAAGACGGTAACAAAAGGTGCTCCGAGCATCGTGCATCACAGCTGAGCACCTGCGGAGTAATCTTAAAAGTATTCTGTGTCATACCTCTTGGTAAATCAATCTCCTGGAAGCCCTGGTTTATCAAGTCATGGCAGAGTGTTGGCAAATGATACTGATCTGCTGTTGCAAAGGCGATGCATTGCATCATATCCTACAGGCATAAACACACCTGAATCAATAACTCAACAAAGAATTATCATGCAGCAACAGATGCAAAAGCCCATCACTAATCTGACCAGAAACTAAAGCACCTTGTCCTCATTCATCGAAGGCTGATTGGCTCGAGAAGGTTGTTTAGTGCGTGGTCCTTTGGGAGCTCTTTTTCCCGGCACCGTTGCTGGTTTTAAACTTGATTTTAACACTGACTTTACAACGCTGGCTGAATAAAAACGTGCCGGTCCACATCTACAGTTAGTTGATAGATCAGTGCAAGGACTTTTAAATCCACGCATCGCTGGGAGAACATGCCTTGTTGGCATGTGTTGCTGATGAAGAGTGTTTACATGAGCAGTCCTTGTAAAGATCCACGGACCAGAGTGAGTCCTGGGTTTGGATTGATACTGGTGGGGCTGGATATACTGGGAGAAAGTGGTTGAGGCGAGAATGCAGGCTGATCTAATATCTGCAGGCCGCTGAGCTCCCAGTCTGGACCACAAGTTCCGGAGAAGCATCTTCCATAAACAGTGGTACAGGAGAGAACAGGCAGTACATCTTAAAAAAATGAATAGATATGGTTAACGTGCAACCCTGTGATTTAACCAAACAAAAACAATAGAAATCTGCTAACCAATGACTATCTATAAGAAAACTTATTAGCACTTTACGTGTGTCATTTTATACATATTAAATCCAAAATAAATACAGTCAAAATAGGAGCCAAAATTAGCAAGACTGACCTTGACTACGCTAAATGGTAGTTTTCTTACTAATACCCTTTTGTTCTTTTTTTTAGGACTTCTCCGTATTAAAAATACACTAAAACTAACAGAGGAAAACCACTACAGTTCTACGCCAGGTAATAACTTCTGAATACATGTGAACAGGAGACAGCTAGCTAGAAACAAAGTTAGCCGTCAGTTAGCTCACCGGTGGTGAAAAAGAAGTAAATCAGAACAAGTCAGCGTTACGTGACGTTTCGGAAACCCGCGGGCACGTTGAGCATCGTGCTTAAATAAACCATAAACTTCAGAAAATATACATGACAGATTGCATGTCAGACACAGGAGGCGTGTTTGATGCACAGTTTGTGTGCTTGCTAATAAAGTTTTTTGACACTTACTTCCTGTTTGATATGACGTAATTAAAATAATATGATTTACATCCCCGATTTGTGACTTGCAGGTCAAACTGTGTAAATACGTCCCCCGGTTCATTCACCCCATTGTCTCCACCAATATCACATGTTCTAATGATGTTTAAGTACAGTATTGTATGCAAGTATGTATGCGTATGTTTAGTACTCGAATAGACAACTGATGATAAGAGTCATACTGTATTTACTGAAAACTGACGGAGCGAACAGGCGGTTAAGGCTGTTGACCTTGAGATAAAAAGATTGCTGAAAGTCTAAACCCAGGGCACAAAATTCTCTTCTCTTTAACCTTCACGTGTAGTGTCTTTTTTTTAAATTTATCTGTTATTATTGTATATACGATTTCCGTACCACTTAAACACAATTGTTTCCGTACATTCATTCTTTTTCTGAATCCAATAAGCAAATTTTTTAATTTTGTAAAATGACCAACACTTTTAGCTTACAGCGCCCCCTCTGGTTGAGCCAGGTTGAGGCCTATGTTTATTGTTGCCAGGTGATTTTCTTACAACAGAAGCAACTTCTGTATGTTCAACACTTCTAACTCTGGAAGTTATGGAAAACTCTGATGAGGTATGCTTCCCAAACTATTTCTTTTTTTTTTGTCAGTTGGTTCAATCAGTATGGGCAAAAAATAAAACTGTTCCCTATGTTACATATTTTCTTGAATTCAAATTAATAAAAACGTTTCAGAACAATCAAGATAAAGATCTTAATGAATTTATATCTTTCTTTTCCTTCGGAATCACTAGTTTAATGAAAAGGAGAGGTTGAAGATGAGGATCGCTGTTTTGGAGGAGAGTGGGAAGTCCTATGAGCTGGAGTGTAAAGCCAGCAGAGAGACGGTTCTGAGGCTGGCGGCAGAGCTGGACCAAGAGAGGAGAAAGGCTGCCAGCAGTGTTGCAGCACATGAATCACTCAGATTGGTACTTACACAACTTCACGCTCTTCTTACCCTCTCTCTGTTTGTTGGCTTCAAGGTAATCAGATTCAGTTGAATTAATAATATTATAATGAGCTTATAAATAAAAGATATACATGACGGCCCCTCGTTGTTCTGAAACAATGTAAGAACAACATCTGAAATTATTTCCATGAAATGGTCTTCGGTTATTAGAAAACTCTGTGGTGTTGTCTCTTTCAGGAGTTGGATGGCCTGGCGTTGGGAAGGAGGAGTGTTGAGACAGAGAATCAGACCTTAAGCGAAAGACTTGAAGCCAGCAGGAGAGTAATAGAGGCAGCCAGACGAGAGTCCTCCTGTCTGGAGAAACAAGTGGAGGATCTACAGAGAAAGGCTCTGGCGTCCGAGGGGAAACTTCAGGTGTTTCTGGAAAAACTGGCTGCCCTGCTTCAGGGGAAGTGTGAGGGTGTCATCCTGCCCACGGAGAGAGAGATTTTAAATGAACTAGATAACCTCTGCAATAAGGTGAGGAATCAGGGTGAAGGTTTCTGGCACAGCTGAGAAACGTGCAAATTTCAGCAACATGTAGCTGTATAAATAACTTATTATGTCATTTAGTCATTTCATCTTTCACTGTTCATTATGAAAATGTATTTATCAAGCACAAATGTAGCTTGATCTTGGCAAATGAGGACATCCACAATGTTACATATGCATGGTTCCAACGAAAACACATCTGCTACTAAATATATATGTTCAACAATATAGAATATGTTTAGAAAAATAAATCATCTATGTAAAATCAACAATCCCACAATTAATGTGATTGTAAATGTTTCATTTACATGATTCTTTCCCCTTTTTTTCCTGGTTTACTAATTAAAACAGCATTTGTTTCAATTTGAGTGTTCATCACATATTCACCACAATACCTGTAATGTAACTAATAGCTACTGTTATCAGTCAGATAAACAGAAGTGGAGTACGAAGTGTAAGCAGCTTACAATGAAATAACTCAAGAAAAGCAGAAATGAAGAAAAATAACGACAAACCAAATCTTTACATTAACTATTAGGTTCCTTTATATCAAAGATATCTGCCCGTTTTAAGTGTGTTATTTTGTAACTATCTTCTTTTTTGCTCTGGTTCTGCAGACCCTGCCTGCAATGGAGACGAGAACGCGGCGCGTCTCAGAGGAGCTGAAAGAGCTGACGGAGCTCCGGCACAGCACACTGCAGAGGGCTCAGCTTGCAGAGCAGCAAGTCCAGGACCTGAGGGAGAGACTGCACAGCGTGGAGACTGAGCTGCTGACAGCAGACAAGCATATTGATGGGCTGCGACACAATAAACAGCATGTGAGTAAAGTCATAGCTGCAGGTGCAAATCGGCGACAGTTACAGGTAATCGCAAGAATGAATTACTTAACTAAAGTTATGGTTAATCGCTTCAGTTTTCACACCAACGACCATTGTCTTTCTACAGCATGAGGAGCTCCTGGAGCAGCTGTCAGAGACGATGAAGGTTGAAAGTATCGCTGTTGATCTCGGCCTCGACATGAGGCTAAAACTCATCCTGTCGCGTGCAGAACAACTTGTAAAACAAGAGGCAGCTGCTTTGGTGGAGAGCAAAAGCCTGACGTACAGCTTACAGCGAAAGGTATACCCTCTGCAACAAGTGCTGCCACTGGCATGAGGAGCATAATTACTGGAAGTTTTATTACATTATTATTATTATTATTATTTTGTCAGTTGCAGGCTTATACCAGTATGCAGTGACAGTGATCAGGAAGATGTCCTCTTTTATCTCAGTCATGCAATTTCTTCCTTTTTTACTCAAAATCTGCTAATTTCATAAAGGTAAAGTCACAAAAGGACCAACTTGAGAGCAAAGGACTTCACATCCAACTACTGAGGAGTAAGGTTTCAGAGCTGGAGGAGGAGAGGAGGAGTCGATCGGCATTAGCCGTTGAACAAAACGACACACATGTGGAGGCCAGGAGGCTGCAGAAGAAGCTGGAGCGTCTCCAAGGAGAGCTGAGGGCCACCAAGCTGTCCAACACTGAGCTCAAGGCTCAGCTCTCCCACACCAACGAACTCAAGGTAGAGGGGAGAGGGGTTTGGATCCAAAAGCAGTCAAGAGGCATTTTTACCGCATAATACAGTATTTGGTGCATTTATGTTAATTTATGTGTGGCACATGGAAGAGAACACTGTCATTTTAAATCAACTATGTTAACCAACTTGTTCCAAATAGAAAACATGCACATAACCAAGTGTCAGAGTATCTGGGAACGATGAGTCAACATCAATAGACTCATTGTTGTTTCACCACGCACAACCACCCATTTGGGTCTCTGCTGTGTCTAACATGCTAAGTTAAAAGTCGTGGAACAGAGTCAGACCATGCAGGAGCAGAAACAGAAGTTGGATCAGCTGGTGGATGGGAAGGCAAAGGTGGAGAAGAAGCTGAGCACAGTGAGCTCAGATCTGCAGAGCCAAGAGAAGAAGAAGAGAGACGACCAAGAGCAACTCAGCACACTCAGAGAGAGCCTGGCTCAGCTGTCTGAGAGGCACAGGAAGGTGAGGCTACAACAGCACACTTTCAAACGTGTTTGTTTGCAACCAAACTGTATAGAAAAGTACAAGAAAGTTTATTTTCAGTTTAACAAAAAAGTTTTCAACAAAAGGGCCAACTACTGATTTAATCAATTTCTTTGTCAGTCCTTCAGCTCATGTAGTTAATGAGTTACACATTATCCACTGAGGACAGTCACAAGATGCATTAGAAAGCTTTGGGAGAAAGCAAGATGATCATTGTGTGAAGACATTTGTCTTAAATTTGCTGTCAGAAAAAAAATAAACATATGCTGAGGCTGCATTTTAGAGATTTTAAAGTTGTCATGCATGCCCATCCAAAACTTTAATAATCCTGCCAAAAAACAAACTGTAACCAAACCATGTAACCACAGAAGAATATTGGAACTTCAGATCCAATTTACAAAAGCTGCATTATGCGCTGTTATCGCAGCTAATTGGTATTTTCTGTTTTATGCGTTCAGTTAGTGGATTTCCGAATGGTGGTTTCTCAGATGCTGGGCCTGGACTCCACAGCTTTGACTTTTTCAAATCTTGAAATCGTCAAATCCCTTGAGACTCTTCTTCACAATCACTGTCGCCACCACCTTCATCATTTTAACACGCCCTGGCACTGCTCTACTCACCAGAGGATTCATCTGCCACAGACCCAGGACCCTCCTGACAGTCATTCCTCCTTAAGTGTTTCCACCTCCAGGTCTGCGTGTCCCAGTGATGCAGTTCACTTACATGAAACTTAAACCTATTCATTTTTTTTTTTGCTAAATCTCTCTTTAAGGTGCTGAAGAAAATTGTCTTACAAATGAACTTCTCAAAAGCACACGAGAACACACGTTCTATCGTATAAAATAGACAAAAAGCAGGTTTTTGTATTTGTTTTTTTTTTTTACATAAGAAGCAGAATATAACTCAGAAATGATTCAAAAACTAAAAATGAAAAGACAAATATCAAAATGGGGATTTGGCATTCATTGTTTCTCATCGTCGCATATACATACATTTCTCATATTCATTTTTTGCATTATATACACATGTTAAATAATTCTGGACTGTTATACATTTCATACTCAACTGATAGTCATACAAAATATACCTTAGCTCTATATGTCATAACTTTCAATCTTAAAGACACCAAATGAGTTTTAAAAAATAAAACAGCAGAATGTATAAAGACCGCGAATGACTGATGTAATAGATTGAACTTTTGGATTGTGTCTGATATTGAAACACTTGACTTGTCTTACACGACTCACAGAAATCAATGTAAATAAAGTTGAATATGGATGTGAGTAAATGAAAGCATAGATTTAAACCACATGCCAAAATACGAGTAAAAAAATAATTGCAATGTAAATTGTATTAAATGTTTTTTTTCTGTTTGTTGTATTAGCAGATTAACAGGCTATATTTCAGCATTTAACTTTGGTGCTTTCCATAGACAGTTCTTTTCAGAAAAATACAAGTTGTATACGCCTCTGAGTGAACAGTTTGTTCATCCAGCAATGTCCACTATGGGCTAAATCCACCCTTTCTTCATAAAGGTAACACCAAAAATACTTATTAATTGACACAGCATTACACAGAGTAACGTAGTGAGATGCTTGATCATATGTGCTACACATAAAGATATTAACTGTAGATGGCAGCTGTCTTTCTGCAGTACAAATGGATGAAGATTAGTTTTTGCTCCCAACATAATTTGATAATATAAACATGATATCCATCCAAACTGCAGAGATGTCAAAATACTGACACTTAATGTTCTTAAAGCTCACCTACACAGGAGGTGGTCCATTAGTGTAGCTGAGCATTGGGTAAAAGGAATGAGCAAAGTTGTTGGTCTGAACGCAGTAGTCCTCCTCCGACAGTGGCAGCAGGAAAGCGAGGACCACTAACAGGAGCAGAAGGAGCTGGAAAGGCAGGGCGACCCAGAGGACGCGCCGCATAAACGAGGACCTACGAACCGCTGCCGTCTCTGGATCAGAAGGGAAGGAAGCGGATCCAGCGTCGCTGCGAGACCTGCTCACACACACGCATTCACAACGAAGCACAGACACAGACTTTAGTTCATCACATCAGTCATTTAGGCATAAAATCCCCCTCTCATCTATGTAGCTACTCTCACAATAATATAATCCAATTCCAACACCAACATTAAATGAACCAGTCTGTTTTTCTTTGCTACAAAAATATACTCTGCAAAAATAACTCACAAATTAAATTAGTCTAATCAAATGAACAAACCCCGAATTCTCCAAATTCAATATTCTTCTCTCCATAAGTGTAATTGTTTAGGCGTTGTCTGCCCATTTTCAATCCAAATAAGATTTCAGTTCAGCAGCAGTTGAACTGCATGACAGCGCTTCAATGCAAGCTCAAAGCTGTGCTTGAAGACACTGCAAACACGGTGGAAAATGACATAAGGACAAGGTGTAATATTGGGATCCACATGCTGATAGAGACTGGGTGGATAAACACCAACAAAGACAATCACAAACCAGTATTCAAAGCAGACATATTGCAATGCAGCACCAGACAAATACATTTACCGTGTGCTTGCATTCCTTTGCAAAAGATGTTAGGTGCAATTATAAGCTGAATATTGAGATATTCTTGTTTTATTGACAGATTTAAAAGTTTATGTCCCGTCGAAAAATGCAAAGCATGCCGAGGCAAGAAGAGCACAGCAAGTAGAAACAGCTACGACAAGGTTATATAGCCACGCTTTGTAAAAGTAAGTGTTGAGGAAACACACAAATTCTCTTTGGTCAGATGATAATTTGTAATAAATGTGAAGACAGAGCCAAGAGATTAATTTAATACAAAACCAGCAGGTGAGGGAGCCCCTTCCTGCTTTAAGGAGATATCAAACAATGTGGCACAATTATTTCAACCATTGCTTTTAAAGTGGCACCTTTAAATGAACGGTCTTCTTATAAACTCAAAGGTTTGAGGATATGCTGAGCTAAAAAGGTTTCTCAACTTGTGATGTCCCACTTGGAACGTTGTTGAAAAAGATTTGCAAATTCATTCATTCTGTTTTTTATTTCCATTTTTAAAAATCATCACCTTTTCATCAGCGTTTGCTTGTTTTTTGTAAATAGGTTATCAGACAAGGTTACTTACATACTTATCGTAGTTTGCAGGGCTTCGTTTAGATAGCTGGACATGGACATGAATATGTTTTTTAAAGGACCGCGTGAACAAACTGATTTCAGATTTACATGTTACCGAAAAAGCCCCTTTTACTACTTCACAAATGGAACCCTGACAGCCAAGGCTCACAGATGACAGACTTGTGGGGGTGAGGGGAGTGGATAGTCAGTGAGATAGCAGCAGCAGAGAAGAAAAAATGTCACACACACGACAGAGTGAGAGCACGAGAGAGAAAGGGAAACTGCAGCCTTTGCATTGTTCATTGCAGACATCTACTGGCTTGGCAATCTGAGAGAAGAGGGAGTGCGGCGTGTGTGTGCTCAGCAACAGCGAGTCTTGTTAGATGTAGAAATATATTTCTGTTATACGCAAGAAAAGCTCTCTGGTTATTAAGCGCGATATTAAGCACCCAGGAACACTGACGGATAAGAGGCCATTCCTTCTGAAAGTCTTTTCAAGGACGCGTGGTTTGCCACTCACCTCAACACCTAGCCTACACAGAGCGTCTAGACTTACAGAAGATGATGGAATTCACTATCATGAGTTGCTAAACTGGCACAAAGATTAAAAAAAAATTGAAATTGAGAATATCTTATTTTTTTTAAGATGTATTAAGAGAGCACGGGCCGGTCTCAGCGCATCATGGGCTGAGTTCCATTATCTTCTGGGTGTGCTAGAAACCAACAGAAAGGTACCTGTGATGTGGACTGCTCACAGACGGTCCAGGCTGTGACAGACTACATTTGCCCCGTTGCTGTTTGCAATGAACAGGGGAGGGGGGGTAAAAGAAAGAAAGTATGTTTCAGTCCAGGCAAATCAATACAAAGCTACTGATGAAAACCCAAAATGAGAGAAGAGCTGACACAAAATCATACGTGAAGGTGATAGATTTTGTAACCCGTAACACTAAGGAATCTGGCTTTTCAAAGAGCACGACTACTTTGAATTGATTCAGCTCATGAGTGCTGCAGTGATTTCAGATAGGGAAGCCACAAGTCAGGCAATGTGATGCATGGATCCGGTAACAGTAACATTTAGTAACAAACAATATAAGCAGTGACATGCTTATTTGGACTGATCCTCTGATAAGTTATGAGAAAATACTGCTGTCAAAATTTGTTCTGCAGACAATATAAAACAAATCTGATATTGTGTTTGATAAATCATATGAGCTACAGTGAGTGAGTACAGCAGTTCCACTATAGCCAGTATTCCCAAGAACAACACTTGGAGGATTTTAAAAAAAAAAGAGGTGAGAAGAAACTAGGGGAAAATCTCAGGTAGAGGAAAGGTTTCAGTTCAAAATGCCAGACAAAAAAGGCAGAGTTGGAAAAAAAAGATTAGGGCTGGACACATATAAAAAAAAAAAAAGAAAGAAAAATTCCCCGATATAGACAACTGGCAGGAGGAATAAAAGGCTGAAAAATGTTTTGAATCCAAATGGGGTAAAGTGTATGGAAGGGTGTGGAGGTGTAGAAAGATATGAGGAGAGATCTTAGGATGACAGAGGGGATCTGTTCTTCCATGGGGCTTTCGGTACTACGTGTGTCTCAGAGGGGTCACGAGCTCCTGCTTCTCATAGGACTGCATGAAGAGGTACGGTTAAACATTACCGATCGTTGTCGACTTGGTGTACTCCTTCCTGATACAGGACTGACAGAACCAGATGTGTCCAGCTCGTCGGCAGATGACCAAGAAGACAGATCCTGATCATGAAGAAATGAAGAAATGCAAAGGGAGAAACAGAAAGTGAGAAACAGAAACGGATGAGATATCAAATCCAAATCTGACCTTCTGTTGAAAAGAAATTCAACTTAATTTAATTCATATTCATTTTAATGATGGGCCCTTCAATGAGGGCAATGCCAGGAAATAAAAATAAAGATTTTGATAGATTCTTACAATGTGAACTTACTCTGTGAAGTTATTTCCACAGTTTCAATAAAAAAATAAAAATAAAAAAACTTCTCAAACCAACTGTAGCCAGAATGAGGCAAAGCGGGGCGTTACAGGTTAACACAGACAGATACACAACAGAGTGAGACTCCACCTGTTGACTGCTTGTAATGTCCAGAATCTTAGCCAGCTCTCTGAGGTCTCTGGTTACTTCCTTTAACAGCAGTTTGAGGCGGTTCCCGATTACATGAACTTTCTCCTTGGCCTCCAGGCAGTCGCTGCCCTGAGAGTTGACCAGCAACTGGAGGGACATGTCTTGAAGCGTGGCGACTTTAAGCTGAGAGTCCAGTAGCTCCCGGCGAATTTGCTGTAGAAAATTAATAAATTGATGACGTACATTCAAAAACAAGGGAGGAACCAGATCAATTAATCCTCTTGTTAAGATTTAACCTGAAATGTTTGGACTTTTGAATTACAAAATCATCTATTGTTAGCTAAACGTATCTACGACAGAAATTAAACTGAATTATCTTCTGTCACGATGTTTTAATATCCAAAAAAATATATACTGGTTAGATACCGTGAGCGTTTTATGATGCTCATGGAGTGTGTCACTGTCCTGAATCGGGTCGATGGGAACCACCTCGTTCCTCCGGCGATCAATATTTTCCAACCAAAGCAGCAGGCCATGGCTCATCTCATGAAAATCCTTTTGTACAGGAATGTAAACACTCAATCACTGCTTATGTATCAGCAAAATCCTAAAGCAGGGCTCCAGTCTTATGATAACGACTAGCACTCACTTGACATTGCATGAGAGCCTCCTGTAATGATGACCTCCACTCTTCCAATGAGCTGCCTATTTTGTCCCAGTGATTGTTCATGTCCTTCAGTTTGACTTGTAGCTCTCGGGACTCCTCTGTGTCTGACTGCAGAAACTCTGCACTGCACAGGTTGATGGAAAGCACGATAGCCTTACGCTTGTCATAAGCCTTTTGCAGCTCCTGTTGACAAGCATACAGTGTTGAAAAGCAGGAGTCCACGAGAACTCAGAAAATGATCGAACGCAGACAAGAAAAAAAAATTTAAGTTGCTATGCTGAACTTTTGATCAAATTGGAAACAATAAGATAATATACCGATTGATACATGAGTTTAAAAACCTTTGGAAATGAGCTCTGAAGCTTTATAAATGGTTTGGCAATCAAATCTCTGAGGACTTAATGTATGCTTTATTACTAAAGTCTTGGATAATAATAATCCGTAAAATAAATAATAAATCGTAAAACACTTGACGTTTATACAAGTGTTTTTTCATTACAATTGTAGCTTGTTATAACTAAAGAAAAATAATCTAAAGAAGAAAACAGTAATGATAGAATGGCCTCACAACTATATATAAAACAATCAGCACAGCAGCTACATGCAGAGCTACAGTTACAGTTCGACTCGGTCACGATGACTTTGCACCTCACACCGTGGACTGTGCGAGAAAATGTTTGTGACATCCAACGTACATGTAAATAATCAATTGCACAAACATTGCAGTTATAAAATCTGAATTTTACTGAGCAGACCAACAGTCTGGTAATGCTTTAACATGATTTGACATGAATGGGCCGATTTTAGATAATAATTTCTGTGTGTTTAGCTGTCTGACAGATAAACAGAAAAATATGTGAAGAAGAGAAAATTGATTGGAAATTCAAATGTAAAAATATGCAGCTATGCTTGACTGTTTTTACAAAAAGATGCACTGAGATGGAACGTTGGAGCATGTACAGAGTGGCCATGCCCATCTGAGTCTAGTTCAGTGTATCCACAAAGAGTGATTTAAACCCAAACAGTATTATCTGGGTGTGTTAGCCTAGTTTTGAGAAGAGATTTTAACTGATTTTGGTCAGACTAACATTTTTACATGAAGCCATCATGTAAAAAAAAATCATCATGTAAACATGTTCCATATTACCTTGAGCTTTTTGATGCGAAGCCCAATCGTTTGGATGTCCATGCTGACATCCAGTCTCTGCTGCTGCTCCAGCTCTTCTTCCGTCTCTCCCAGCCAAGTCCAAATTTTGCTCAGGTCAGAGTTCAGCTGTTGCCACTGCTGCTGGTTCTGCTTTGTACGCATCTCTTTACTGAGATCCTGAGCCTGCAGGAGCTCCCAGCGCTCAATCACACCTAAATTATAGGGTGAATCATTTACCAAGTGATCAATTACCAAAGCTGTGTCGCACAAGTTAAAATCCTGTGTATCCTGTTTTCATTATCATTACAGAGGTCATTATACACTCCATGTGTCACATATGTGCTTTAAAGAGATGGGAACTAAAACATTATCTCAGACAGAAGGATATAAAAGCGACTGTTTTCACGACTGAAACATCAAACCTTTTCCTCAGAACAAAACTAAGAAGTTAACTCTAATATGTAGTGATGTAGCATATATACCTGCAGAAAAAGGTTTTGGTGTGGTTATTACCTGATGTCTGGGACTCTGAGCTACTGGGATCCGCCAGTCCAGATACTGTATCCTCTTCCTCTTTCAGCTCAGAGCCCATCCTCTTCATCGTGTCAATGCTGCCACGGCACTCACCCATCAATCGCATCTAAAGAATGAGAGCTTGTTGGGTTTCTACAAGTTGAATGAATAGATTATAGTTTAAAATGAACTCACTAACCTAATGGCATTTTTTTTTTACAACTGAATGATAAATATTGACAAAAGATGAAAGTAACACAGATGATAGCCTGATAAAAATGACAATGTAGAAAAATAAAGAATATACAGTCCAATTATAATGCATATACAATGCGTACCATATATCTGTATGTATAAAATAATTCATTCTGGTTAAAGTGTTTAAAACTATAGTATTCATTTAGCTGTAAGAGTATGACATACATAGCCCAGATATGATGCATCCAGGTCTGTGCTCGTGGGAGTGCGGCTGCGACTGCTGTCGGATTGTTGCAGGTGGAAACGGCTGACATCGAGAGGATGGCTATGAGAATCTGCTGAGGTAACCTCCCCTGTTGACACAACATTCACTGATCATCTTTGGAAAGTAAAACTAAAACTCAATCAGACGGGTTGTTTGAAATTTGATTAAAAACCCAAGATTTGGTAGAAAGTGCTCTGTTTGGACAGAGAAACACAAAATGTGAAGAGCAAAAAGTGAGTAGACAGGAGTGCAGATTGTTTTTTTCCAACCACTTGTAAGTCATGGTGTCTGTTGCTGTTTGACAAGTCATAGTGTGCCCGTCGGGCTTGCATCAGGAACTACATCCTTCATTCAAGATGAATGAGAATTCAAAAGTCCTTTTTATTGTGTCTGTATAAACTGAGATGATTGACACCACAAACAAATCTGCAATCCCTAGATAAGTATCTAAATAAGTATAGATTTGCTCGCTGTGACAAGAAACATGCTTTTCTGAAACAAAAATACACATCAAAATAATCCAAACAGGTTAGCTACACAGCACGCTGCCAGTCAAATAAAAGAAAGCCAGTTAGAAAGAAGGTTAGGCTGAATTCCATTTCTATTCTCCTGAATTAAAGCCCAGAGAAGAAACACAGAAGCAAGAGAAAAAAATGGAATTGACCCTATCCCCCAAGTGTTAGGAAGAGTTGCTATTGGTTACAGTCACTCCAAAGTGCACATAGGCAACGAAATCAAAACAAATCAACCAAGCCAGAGAAAAGGCTACAGTGTGGTAAAACTGGAGTGTAGCTGTTATTTTTGGCCCCAAACATGTGACATGCTGGGGTCTGCTGTTGCCTACCAGTGGAGGATCTCAGTGTTTGCTCAGTTAGTTTAACATAGGCCTCAGGGCTCTCTGGAATCATTACATCTGGAAGAAACATTGTACAGTACACACATTAAGAGGTGGGCTTATCACTAAATGAAAAGATTAACCTGGAATTCATCTACTGTCAGATGGAGCTTGCTGCACTGTTGTAATCGGTAAAGGAAAACACTTCATACGTCTGAACCTTGCAGTCCTTAGACAGCTCCTGTGCATTGTTTTTCCACTATGATACAGCTGTAATCATTTCTCATTTCAGTAAAAGTTTGCACAATTTTTCTTCTTTCTTTCTCATCTTAATTAAGGTGACTTAATAAAACCACTAATGTTTTTGCCTTTGTTGTAATTAAGATTTTAAAAGTGTGATTACAATCTTGGTCTTTAAGCAGAAAAATGCACATGTCTGGAATCTTACCTGACAAGCATGAGGCGGGACGCTGGAGGAAGTCTGACTCCTCGCTCTGCTGCTCTCTGAGAGCCCTGCTGGCGCTCTCGAGGCCGCGGCTCAGGTCATAGTCATGGTCCCACTCCAGCGGAATGGAGTCCACACTTGCGGGTGTGTCCCTGCCAGAGCGCTCTGTCCGAAGCTGTGCTGCCAGGGAAGCTGAGCGACCAGAAGAGGGCAGAGGTGACAGAAAGCCATCTCCCAAACGATCGGTCCACGGCAGGCTGGACAAATCTCCAGGTTCATCCAGCTCAAGCTCACGATCCGAGAATGACACTTCAGTATCATCGTCCGCAAGCTAAAGAATATTAGAGAAGAAGAGATTTAGAGATTTAGACCTAACAAATAACCGAAAATGTATTATAGGTGGAAAAAAAATCTTTTAGATGGTCTTCATCAGTGGTCTCACCGGAAGGCGAATGAGTTTTTTGTAATAGCGCTCGACTCGGCCAAACACTTCCTGACAGTAACGTTGTAGCTCTTCTAACTCTTCCTCTATGACAGTAGCATCCAAAGGCTCGCACTTTTCTATTAGTGCCTCACCCTGGTGGAAGATGTGCTCGATCTTGGCTGTTGTCAGAGAAATTTCCTGCTGGAATGACTGTGGGATTACAGGAAAACAAGTTTTTCACGATAAACAGAAAGTTCTCTCAGTCTCAAATTTAGAAATATACATTTTCCAGATGATAATTTACAGATCTGATTTGACAAACTTAGGTCTTGGGGTGACTTGCATGATGGGTATCCTGCTATATTAAATATGCAATGACTCCTGCTGCACTGAACAAAGGCAAATAACTAAATACGTGATATTTTTGACGACGTGGTCAGTTTGGAAACTGAACAAAAGTGCACACCCACTCTGTCTGCTGGAGATATAAAAACATTCTAAAAAAGGATAAATGGCATGTTGTAGTGGCTCTATGGGTGCGAAATATTGTGACAAACTTACCCTGAGTTGCTTGATCTTGGCTTGGATGTCACACTCAGAGAAGTGCTCGATGTTGGTAAGCTGAAGGTCCATCTCTGTCAGCCAAACCAAAACGCCATCTCTGGCTGTCTCAAACTCCTCTCTCTGACTGATAAAGTGCTGCATATTTGAAATTAAGATGGAATTATTAGAATGCTCAACAATGTCAAAGTGAAATATTGTAGATCGCATATCGACAGAAAAATGGCACGTTAAAACTGAAAATATAAAGTGAATTTTAAAAAATTGGTTGAAAAAAATAGTAAAGAATAGGCATATCATGAGTTTAATAGTAGTAATAGGTATATTTTGCCTTAAGTCTGCGAAGAATGGATGCCACCCTTTTCTGCAGGTTGTCCCATCGTTGATTGGCATCGTGGACCATATCCCTCAGATGGCAGGAAGAGTCTGTGCGGTTTTCTCTAGCCAGGCGGCGGTATTGCTTGTTGATTAACTCCAGCTGAGTCAGGCTTTCGTGAACTTGTCTCTGGAAGGCCTACAGAAACATATCAATAAATGTTTCTCAGAGAAGACGAATTTAAAATGTATTGGGTATGTTTTATGTGTCATTTACTTTGTCTGTATCTGGGATAAATAAGTTTTCAATGATCAACACAGTTCTGATGGGTCAGGAAATCGTCAAGCTATTCCGTATCTTCTTAAAATTCTTAATAAAACCGCGATTACAAAAAAGGTTAGGACAGTGTTGATGGTGCCTTTCCAGATATGCAAGGTCCTTGTCCCATAGGCACTAATTTACCCCCCCATGACATCAGAAATGCTGGGGTTTGGGCTGACCACTGATAAAAAGCTTCTCTTTAGTTGGGAGGAAATTCATTTCAAAATTTATTAAAAAAATTTTCATGAATCTGACCACAGAACAGTGATCCACTTTGCCTCAGTCCAGTTTAAATAAACTTTGGTCAAGAGAAGACAGTGAGATTTCTGGATCATGTTCACATATAGCTTCTTCTTTGCATGATAGAGCTTTAACCTGCACTAGTGGATGACGCAGTGACCTGTGTAAACCGACACTGCTTTCTGGAAGTGTTCCTGAGTCCATGACAGAGTTATGTCTGTTTTTGATGTAGTGCTGCCTGAGGGCCCGAAGATCACAGTGCTGATATTTAGCTATGTTCCTTGTGCACAGCCATGTCTCCAGATTCGATGAAGCGTATAATGACGTTATGTGCTGTAGATGATGGAATATTCAAAGTCTTCACAATTTTACATTGGGAACATTATTTTCTGAAATTGCTCCACACTTTGTAAACACTCTTTTTTTGTAGACTGCTGAACCTCTGGCCATCATTAAGTTTGATATTCTACTTCTCTGAGGTACTCCTTTCATACCCAATTATGTTACTGACCTTTCGCCCATTTAACCAAATTTGCTGCAACATGTTCTTTCGGCTGTTTCGCACTTACTTTTGTAGCCATCTGTTGCCCAACACCCAACCTTTTTGCGATGTGTTGCTGGAATATAATTCAAGAGGAGCTAATACGTTTCATGAAAAAAACTAAATATCTCACTTTCAGCATCTGATATGTTTTCCTGTGTTCTATTGTGAATAAAAAATACTGGTTAATGAGAATTGTAAATCACTGTATTCTGTACTTAGTTACATTTTAAACAGCAAACCAACCCTTTTGCATTAATGGTTATAGTTTACACAATTAACTGTAATACCTCAAATTTCTTAAATTCCTCCTTGGCTACTGTGTACAAGACACCAGATGAGTTGGGCAGAGCAGCAGTCATCTCTGAAGTGGCCATCCACTCCTCGAAACGTGCAAAGTCATCGAGAAATTTCTGCCATAAACGCCACGTCTCTTCGATCCTGAAAGGAAGAAATTGTTCCAGAAATGTGGAAAAAAACCCGTCATATTTCTGTAAAATAACAAAAACGTTTTGCTTGTTTTGTATCCAGACTTTATACTCTTTTCTTTTCCATCTGACACACTGGCTGACTGACTTACTTTAGTCTCCTCTCCATAGACAAGGCACAGATGCTCCTCCAGCGGCGATCAAGGCTACGAGTCGCCTGCTGTATGGAGTCACACTCTGCGTCAGTGGCGCAGGCATCACAGTCATGCAGAAGCACCTCGCATAAATTCAGCACAGAAGCCACTCCTGTGCTGTGCTTCTCTATATCACGCTGGAGCTCCTGACCAGAGAGAAAACAGTATGAATTAGTATGAACAACAATGAATAACAGTAATGAAAAAAAAGGGAAAAAACTGAGCAAATTCTTATCAATTTTAAGATAGTCCATTTTTATTAGTTCATTTTATTCAGAAAATCAGACTATGCACCATTATTGTTTCTCTATGGATGAAGATAACTAATGCCTGATATCTAAAGAGTATAAATGTTGTAAGATACACAAAGTTATCATTTAAGTTTTTAGAAATTTTATTTGAAAAAGATTATGAGGGGCCTGCTGCACCTCTGCATGTACACGTGTCATTAACTGCGGTTTAGCTGTTTCATGTAGAGACAATAACTTAAGAGCTGAAAGAAATTTAAAACTAGTAGGATTGGTATCTTCGTATCAACAGAAGAAACCGTGTAAATATAAGGCTGCAAGCTCACTATGAATTGCTGCAGGGATCTAATAAAATCCATAATAAAATATATGACATATATAAGCACTGCGTAGTAAATTATGTCACCTGCTGTAGATCAAGCTTCCTCTGAATCTCCTTGTAGTCACAGGAGTCATAAGCAATGGGTTTGGACAGTTCAGCTTCAATGTGGGCGAGCCAGGTGCGCAGACTGCTCATATTTTTATCCAGCTGCTGCACTGCTACCAGAGTTTCTCTCAACTTCTTGACCCTGTTAACATAATTTGTCAGTATAATTACGTACAAAACACTCCAGCAGGGGATTAAAAACAAAGCTACAAAGCTGTAAGTGGGCGTTTCCTCACCGTGCTCCAATGAGGTCCAGGAGATGCTGCCAGCGGTCGCTGACTTTATTGAGTTTTTGTTCGATCTCGTTGGCTTTGCTCTGGTGACTGGCCCTGGCCAGGCGCTCTCCCAGCTGATGCAACTGCTGCTTGTTCTCCTCTGCAACTGTGATCTCTTCTTGGTAGTCCTGAGACATGATTCAAAGCGATCAGACAACGGAAGAAAAAAACACTCAGTCTACGGACTACAGTTGTAACAACAACAGATTGAGACTGGGATATAACACAGCTATTCATTGTGATGAATTATGATGAGGTAAAATGTAAAAAAATGCACATAAAAAAAACCTGCAAATAAGAAATGAGAATACTTAAAGATAAAAATACAAAGATGCTGACATGTTAAAATGGGGTACACATATGCAGCTCGATACTAACAGCATGTCTCACGCTGAGGAAATGTCAAAAATGATTGAAGTGTCTGAGCGGATTGGGTGCATATTTGTAATTACCTTGCGGAGCTTCTCAATCATCTCCTCAATACTAATGTCTCCATTCTGGGACACCTTGCTCTCCATGTTGGTGAGCCACTCGCAGAGCTCCTTGTACTTCTCACTGAATACAGTCCACTCATTCAGTTTTTCATTCACCTGCTGTCGGCGCAGTGACAGCTGCAGAGGCACAGCAATATATACAAAGTTAAATTCATCACTGTGTGAAATTTACAAGAACAGTCAATAAATGCGTGTTGATTTTAAGAAAAAAGTATTACAGGGCTCACTGAAGCATGACTTTCATTTGCATCAACCGGTGCTGTGCTGCTGCGTTTCCTGTCTGTGTATTTTATCTACTCAACAGGATGTAACTCAGGATATAAAAGCATCACCTTGAGGTTTCAGCAGTGATCTGTTGTCTGACTGTGAGCAAGTCAACTTTCCATGCTAAAGTAACCGATGCAAACAGCAAAGTTCTCTTTCAAGGTCTGAGGTGAAATGGGCCATAAGGTTACATTTCATAAGTTACTACTTTTTGTTATCAATGTGAGAAAAAAAAAACAATACTACATACTATATGAGAACTGAACTCAGGTCTAGTGTTTATTCCTTAATTGAAATTTTGTGAGCAGCTGTACTTGATGTTGAATTAGCATGTTTTTATAATGTAGTTTGACACCAGCAAGGCCATCTGATTTTTCAAAGGACTACAGAGACACAATAAAAGCATGTAAGACTCTGTTACTAATGGTTAAGAATGTGTAAAGGTTTTGAAAATTGGGCCACCCCCCACAGATTCCTCATAGTGGTTTGGTCCGCTCCTCCTTCCCCAACTCTGTGCATAGCTCTCTCAGTAGCTCTCCTCTGCTACTACTTTTTTACTTACAGCTGGACAAACAAAGTTGCTGAATATTGTCTGATAGTTCTGTAGGAAACAGCTTATATCTATACTAAAATAAATCTATGTTCAGACTTGGTGAGAGAGCTGAATCAGAGAAACCTGAGACTTCAAATGACACATTTGACACACACACACAGGAGCACACCAAATAATTATAAAAACCTTTTTAAGAAAGTGTCCCCTTACATTTTTTTTCTATTTATTCTCCCTCCAACATTGAAATGGAATATCTGCCCACGTACATAATGTAAATAAAAATGGACTGAAGACCTCATACTGAGGGCTGTGTACATTCACTTTAAGCAATCAGATACGAAGAGGTACTTTGTAGAGAACTGTACCTGGTGGCAGATTTCATCCCACTGTCGATGAAGAAGTTCAATACGTTCCTGAAGAACAGAAAGGTCCTCAGCGCTGATATGGCAAGACAGTGACTCTCTTAGTAAAGTCAGATGGGCAAGATCTCCACTCCAGCCTTCAAATGTGTTTTCCATATCCTGTTATGAACAAATGGTAATATCAAATCATCGACTCCTAACAGACCACCCTTTTTCCAATGCCAGCTCAACTCAACAGTCAATACTTTGTAGGTCAAGGTCCTCTACAAATATGAGTTTTAACTTTATGCTAATGTGTCAAATCAAGTTTAATCAAATGACTGCAAACTGCCACACTGATACCTTGCAGCGCATCTGCTCAGCTTGCAGGTCTTCATGGTGATTAGGGAGAGGCTGAGAGAGCTGCCGTTTGAAGGCTCGCAGTTTCTCCAGTGATCCGCCGATCCCTTTCTCACACCTCTCCCAGTCCTGTACGTAACACAATCAATCAGTCAGTCAATTCAAAGACAGATATATAATACAAACAATAATTACAACTGCATTGAAACTGAGCAGAAGTAAAATGGCAAACTAATTATTTTTCTTAAACTGACTTATTGGGCTATAAATATTGAATCCACAAAGAATCTTTAACTTGGTAAAACATTCCCAAAAGCAAAGAGTATCCCTTTTTGATCATCTGAGGTTGGCTATACTTAACAAGCTGCTGGCATTCTGTTTCATTTACCCGTAACAATGTGGCGAGCACTTTGTTCTGTTCTTCCAGGCAGATATTGGCACGTTTCCATCGCTCCTGGATATCTGTCAGCTCAGCTTGTAGGGCCACCTCCGCCCGGCTGTCTGCTGATAGGAGCAGTTGTCTTCCCGCCTCCACTGTCAAGATGTAGCTGCCTTGCTGACGCTGCAGCACCTTTTCCTTCAGCTAATAACAAACAAACAAAAGCTATTGACCTACAGAGACTTTGCCCAATCAAGAGATTCAAATATTTCTTGCAGATATATATTTTACGGTGGCAGATAAATGCGGTGGTTTATCACATAAGAAACAATGAGACTGTAACAATTTAGCAATCTGCACCAGTCTGCTGTCGCCGCCGTCTTTACAAATGAGATTATTTACCTGAACAGCATCCAGCATGGAGCGAGCTTGTTGCAGAGGAACTGTGCTGCCTGCCTGAAGCTCCTCTGCTGCATGAGAGACTTCTAAGAGCCACCTGCGCAGCTTCTCCACCATTTCCCTGTAGCGCTGCCACTGGCGGATCAGACCATCAATGATCCCCCGCCTCTGCTGAGCACGTCGCACTACCCCCTGCCACTGGTTACTCAGAAGAGCCAGCTTCATGTTGAACTCATCTCTGCCAGAGATTGGAGTGATATAACTTAGAAAGACAGACACGCAATAGAGTTTTGAGAGTAACGAAGAACAATGGATGAACAATGGTCTAGTAAATTGGCGCAGTCAAGCTGTTACCGTAGCTCCACTCAACAGTGCAGGTATCCATGCTTAGTGTGGAATACGAGGGGGTGGGGCACAAGACACGAATTTGGAAATGCTCCAGAAGTATTGCTGCTACATGTATACACAAACAGATCAAACACATAGGAAGTAATATGGGTTTTTACCTGTCATCTACCTGACCCTGCTCTAACATCCTCTGTCCATCACTGATGATAGAGTGGAGGATTTGCTGGCGACTGAACATCTCAGCTTGGAATAGCTGTAAAACAAAACTGACGGTTGATCAATGAATTCAGAAGCAGCCGTTTCAGAGTGTTTTACTTGAATGGACTCAAACCTCATGGGCTTTTTGCTGCTCCATTAAACTCTGGTAGTTCCCAGAGATTTCCACTGCCAGGTTCTCTTCTGTTTGGACCAAAAACTCCATCCATGTTTCACACTTTTCAAGGAAGGTCTGCTGCTGCAGCAGGAACGATTGAAGTTTGCTGCAAATAAGTAAACAAATGACTGAATAAAATATGCAACTGCAATGCAGACAGAAAGTCAGTTACCTGAGAGAAGAGGACATAACTGCATAATTGTGTTTTTCTTCTTATTGGCCTGTCTTACCTGAATCTCTCCGTGGTCTGTGCTGAGGCTGTGGACCAGCTTCTATTGAGACTCTGCATGCGTTTGATCTCTGAATCGTTAAGGGGGAGCCGATAACCGAGCTCATTTAGACGCTCTAGTTCAGGTGCCATACTGCTGAACTTCAGCATAAGTTTCTGTAAAATGGTACAAAAAATTGTTACATTCCTCTTTTTTTATTTGGGGTAGTTTGCTTGACTAAGTGACAAAAGTAAAACAACAAAAACCTTGAGGTCCTCCATGCGATCTTGGATGACTATCAGGTCAGTGCAGCCATTGGGATCTTGTACTCTCAGAGCCTCTTCAGCTTCAACTATCCAGCAACCCAGGGATTTCAACTGTTCAGTAAAGGTTTCATAGTCTTGAACTCCAGTCTGGTATAGAGAAGGCAGGAACGTCAGCCCACAAAAGGAAAGTTTGGTATTCAGAACTGTTGACTCACTAAAGTCGAAAACAATATGTGTCATAAATCTTTTTCCTTTTACCTGCAGGGTGGTGAGCTGTCTGTTGAGTGCCTGTTCCACTGAAGTCAGCCGCTGGTGGAGAGAAAGGTGATCCGACTGGATAGCAGATGCTGCTGATGTGTCCACCTGCTGTTTCAGTTGCTCTCCCAGTTCTTGGAGAATCTGAAGCGAGGCCTGCACCGGAGCTTGGGACCGCAGCAACTCCTGAGACAAAGCACAAATAAAATTTGAAGCAATGTATTTCTATTCTTTAAGGCTAAAAAACTTGGGAAAAAGGACTTATGCATTCTATCAATTTGGAGGGAGACAGGTGAGAACATTATCAAAGATGTTAAACTTGTTATATATATAGGGCCTTGGAATACACAGTTGTATATCATAGTTGTCCGAGGTAAAACTAGTTACAGCAGCACAGGTGTGCCCCTCACTCACGCTGCATTCTTGGATCCATTTGGACACTTCCTCATCAGCAATGTCCTTGCTGCAGGTGCTCTTAAGGAGCTGGTCTGCTTTTTCCTCCTGCAGCTGGACGCTACCGCAGCTTCGCTCGAAAAGCTCTTTGTAGCGCTGCCACAGCTGAAGCAGAGCTTTGCTGCTTCTCAGACGCTCTGCAATCTCCTCCAGTAAGCCAGTCCATCTGAGTGCAAAGATGAAATGGAGCAATATTTATGTTCCTAATACTTTTTTGTACATTTTTGTAAACTGCAACTAAATCTTTTATTATCCTTTATGAAGAAGACACGAGTAAAAAAGGATGTCATTTTCAGTGTCTTTGCTAATCAACTTCATAGCATTTAGAAATTTTTTTTACAAATCTAGAATTTTATACCAACAACACTCAAAAAATAGTCAGAAATCTATTGTTGTTTTTGGAAAATCTTCCCAGCTTTTCAGGAAATGAGGTTTGTAAACATTTAAAAAACGATGCACAATAATACAAAAGACAAATGAAGATCACCTTGCGTTGACATCCTTCAGGGCATTATTGAGAGAATCTGACACTGAAGGATGACACTCCCTCAGAAGCTGATGGGTAATAGCTCCGAACTTTCTTAGACTGCTCTCTTGTTTTTCTAGTTCCTCTTGCAAATCCTTCACAGGAGACACAAAAATGCAGCACTTACCACCAGCACAGACATGACCAAATTTAGAAAAATTCCCCGCATGAAAAAAATAAATGGAAAAAGATACCGAACACATAATGTTTCCTCATTTTAAAATACCTGCAGACTTTGCACTTGCAGTTGAACGGCCTCCAGGGAGCCTGTGAGGAGGCGGAAACGTGAAACAGAGTATCTTCCCTCCATCAGGTAGCCATTGATCTCCTCTGAGGCTCGTTTGTATAGACTCCACTGATCCAGCACTGACGTCAGGCTGATCTTTAGTTGTCCTATCTGTTGAAGATTAAATCCAAAACATTTAGCGACACTGAGTAAACTGTGACGATAAGGGCGGAACAGAATAGATGAGTTTTACCCAAAAACTAAATTAAAACATGGAATTCAAAGGGAGCAAACTAATCACCAAATGGTCCAGGTTAGCCCAGGTATGATTGACACTTTGGAGTGTCTCCATGACGATAGCACAGGCCTCGTCAGTCTTGTTCTGAACAAGGGCACAGCCCTGCTCCTCCACTCTCTCTAGTTCTCTCTCTTTTTCTTTGATCAACTCTTCCATTTCCTAAAAGAATACAAAATATTAAAAGTTTTCGCGTGATAAATGAATAGGAGCATGATGGTGAGATCAGAACTATGTGTGCACGAGTCATATGTTTTAAGAACAGTAATGAATTAAACCTACCTGGCAGTCTTTTAGAGCATTCTGCACAGATGTCAAATCTTCTATCCGATGTTTTCTCTTCAATCTTTCTTCTTGAGCTGTCATCCAGAATTTCAGGGCGTGAACGCTGCTCTCATACTCCAGCCACTGCTCCAACAGGCTATCAAGAAACTGGATCTAGAGGTGTAACGTAATGGAAAATCAACTTAACACTCAGTGTTGCATTGTGAAATGGCCATTTTGGTCCATGTTGAGTACTGTAACAACACTGGTGATTACCGCCTCACCCTCTCATTGATGCGGCCTTGTAGAATCTGCCAACGTCGATTCATTGCTCCCAGGCGCTCAGCAAAGTCCGTCTTATCACTGCGCTTGCTCTCCACATCCTGACCACTGATCTGCAGCACTGACTGGTTCACGAAGTCTACAGTCAGCTGCTTACAGCTTAAATCTACTCGGAATCCCTACAATGAGGAGATGGTAGTTTTATAATCAGTCAATTGGCGTACATCACCATTGTTTAAAATGCTAAATGTTGGATGTACACACAAATAGCTAAGTCACAGATTTGAAAAACCAAAGACTAATCTCCCATACATCTGAAGAGAACAGGTTCATTACCTTGTATTTTTGCAAATAGTCTTGAATCACATTTGATCCAACAGCACTCTTGAGGTTTTCCTCATCTTCCTCAGTCACATTCTCCATGAGTGATATCCAGTTAAACAGCTCAGAAATGGCATGACGGGAAGCCAGCTTTTCCATTTGGATCTGGAGAGAAAATGGATCAGCATCTTAGATATCAAGAAGGAAAACTTACTTGTTGCTACATTAATGGTAACCTTCACTTCACAAACTTATGTATACAAGTGAAGCAGCAGAATGAGGTAATCCTATTTGCCCCGAATCAGTTAAGCCTGTTCAGTGTGGCTGCATGTGACGATACCTGATGCAGCTTCTCCTGGACCACTGGGATTCGTGTGAGCAGCTCTGTCCACTGAGTGTCAATGCGTGCCAGGTCGGAGCGCAGCACCACCGTGTCTACTTTCTTCAGTCGCAGCAGCTGATTTCCCTCAGATACCACTGAGCTCTTCAGGTTGGACTTTCCCTCCACTTCTTTCGAAAACTCCTGAGATAGACAGTGAGCGGTAATTATCAAACCTCCAAAAAGTATGTGTGCTGATACTACAGCAAAAGTATGCCTGAGGATTATAAAGCAGAATTACTATCAACAAAACAACTAATACTAGCAACATTATAACACATTTCCAAGCACATTTCAGTTCCCCTTGTTTTTACTTTTGTTTGATTATCACGTTACTTGAATTGTTCTGCATGTAACCATAGTTACACATTGTGAGCCTGGCTGTTTATAGTTAGACAGCAAAGTCAGTGTGTAATAAGAGATGTGGTGATGTGTGTTTGTGATGGTGGTCATTTTTGTACAATCAGCTGGAAAATGTGTGTTCCACTGAATGTAGACATGTACCCTCAACTCTGCTTTTGGTGTCTCTGTTAAAGCTAACCTTTACCTGTCAGTCATATTAGTATGATATTTCAATAAACACCACAAACCTTAGACAGTACAGAAGGGTGGGACAAATGCAGAAGGCCATGTCCTAAATAGTTTTATCTAAGACATAACTCATAAGAATTTACCCACAAATATAAAACTTAAGTTTAACCGAAGCTTCAACAGTTTAATATTTTTCAGTGTAAAAACATCTAGTAACACTGTTTCTGGAAAAGTTGGAAACTTTAGATTAATACAGGTTTAAAAGCACAGAAAAACAATTGAATTATGTCTGGTCTCACGAGGAAAGCAGAGAGATGGTCTCTGACAGTTTCCAGCTCCTGTGGGACCAACACTGCCTGTGTGTTCCAAAACTCCAGACGCTCCAGAGCTGACTGCAGCCATTCGCTAATCTCTGCACACTCCCTCTGATACCTGAACCAAAAAATACAATTTGAATCACACCATGAATTGATGAAGGTGACAGGTTTTATGTGTCGGGTACGTGCCCTTTATGTGCTTCTGACCTGGTCCAATGTTTTAAGATGGCCTCAAGGCGTTGCAGTTCCTTGTTGACCTTGGCTGTGTTGTTAAGCCAGTGGTCCCCCAATAGTGCAAGTTGGTTCTCCAGTGCAGGACAGCAAACTGACAGTAAGAGATGTTTGCCTTCATCCAACACCTGGTGGAGCTTGTGCTGGTGCTCTGTCAGTCTTCCTTTTAAACCCTTTATAGAGAATGGAGGACACACAAAGAGAAAAAAATGGGTTTCTATTGCTGGAATGAGAATCTAAGGGTGAGGAGATGAATACAGTGGTTCTACAACTTCTTACAATTACAGTCATGAAGCCATCTGAGGAAGGAGCTTGGATCTTAGTGACAAATATATTTTCTCAGAATCTACCAGAAATAATTGCAATTGACCATTACGGTGAATGTTGGTCAACATTTAATTCTACAAGAACAAGTTCTGCCATTCCTTATGTAACACAGCTAGGCAATTAGGCTTATGTAAGCTACTAACAATAAATAAGGTATCCCCAAAAATCTGCATCAATATCGCTTCTCACCTGATACAAAGAGATTCTGTCCAGTAACCTATCTTCAGTTTCCTCCACTAGGCCAACTGAGGGGATACTTCCTTCAACTGCTTCCAGTTGCCGATTCAGACTCTGGTAGTCCTGCACCAAACGGCACCAAGTCTGGAAAAAAAAACAACAACAATTAAATAGAATTTCATAATTCTATCATTTGACAAGTGAATCTCTGATAATGAAGCATTTGCGTTTCTAATGAAAAGCACTGTCAATCAACACTTGCGCTTACATACTGCTCACATTTATGCAACTATTCTGTGATGACCAAAACACTTTCATTTACTAATTCTTCCTGAATAAAGGTTAAATTCAGTGCTTGTGAAGTTGTCTCTCAATAGTTCTTAGTTCTAATGCATCAATAAATCTGTTTATCAAAAGCAGGATTTAAAAACATCAATTCATTTGCACATCTTTCTGTATTTGAATACTGTGTATAAAAACTGAGCAACTGCTGGGCCTATATGATATAAGTCGATGATATAAGATGTGAAAATATTTGCGAGGATTTCATAAGCTCTCAAGTAATTTTTAGTATTTCATTTCATAAGTAACTAATCGTTTCAAGTTATAAACACATAATATTAGGAACAGAGAATACTTTCCACCTTTTAAGCTTCTCTTGAAAAAACTGATTTTCTGTTATTTTATCAGCTTTCATTGAAACTAAAACCATTGTCCCTTTAGTTTTACCTCAAGGATGCACTCCAGCTCAACTCCTTTACTGTGTGCCTCTTTCAGGACTCTCTGAGCTTCAGCCATTGTCTCTTCCAAGGCTTGGCTCTCTTTGGGAAGCATAAGGCCACTGATCTTCCTGAAGTATGTTTCTGTTAAAATCATATGGGACTCCAGACCCTGAAAAAATTCCTAGAGAAGACAACAAACAGAACAATTACCAGGTTAGTCTTTCTTTTGCCTGATCCTGTATTACTGGCATTGGGTTCAGTGTCTCACGTTGTTGAAGATAAACATTACTTTAGTCTAAAAATTCAGAGAGCCACAAGTTGACCATTTACCTTGTGTTTGTCAAGGTGATTCTGAACTTCCTCCACAGAGTTGGCAATAATTCGCTGATCAGCAGCTATCTTGTCTTTAGCCGTGTCGACCAGGTCAGTCAGGTCCTGCAGAGCTCGTTCATACTGCTCCTTCAGAGCCATGTTCTGGTTCAGCCCACTGCGCCTGGAGCCCACCGTCATCATCAGCTCCTCATAGGAATCCTAAAAAGATTCACAGAAATCAGTGATTTTTCAGTTTGTTCTGATTCCGTTTGCCAAAAAAACCCTTCCATCAATGTTGTACAGTAGTATAACATACAAATACAACAAACAAACTGTTAATCAAAATCCCCTTTGTATATCAAACACTGAATCAAGCAACTTTTACTACAAAAGTTAAGTGTACAGTGTGAGAGCCATCTGTGAGGCATGTTACCTGTAGTTTCAGCAGCTTGTTTGTTGAGATCTGATCAGCTTGTAGTGCTGCTCCTCTGGTTTTGAGCTCAGTGATTCTCTGTTCAAAGTCTTTTAGGCTCTCCTCTGCACTGGCAATGACCTGAGTCAAGTGAATGACATCAATGAATGACACTCACACCAATTTTGAGAAACTGAGAGCGTCATGCCTGTTTCAGATGATAGCCTAGATTACCTCCAGTTGTTTTGAGGCTGGTCTATCCATTGCTCCAGCTAAGGCTTGTAGGATCTGGCATTTGGTCTCAATTAAAGCCGTTTGGAGAAGCTGCAATTCAGTCTGTATCAGACAGAAAATAATTTATGTCTAATATCTTCTATATTACTACGTGCAATTTACGGTAGTTTACAGTATCTATAATTCTTAGACAGAAAATGCCCCTGGTTATCAATGCTCCAAAAAAAAACAACAACAACAAAATATAAATAAAAATGTAAACCTTTTTAATTGAACAAAAGTAGAATGTGAGGCAAACCTGGTAGGCTGTGAGTTCATGTGTTCTCGTCCTCATGTGGTCACAGCGTTTTCCCAGAGCGCCACCAAGAGCTCCTAATCTCGCTTTCAGACAGTCCAGGTTGTCCTCCAGCAGCACTCGGTCTTCTTGCTTCAGCCCTGAGGACCCACCCAGCAGAGCCTGACTGAGCTTCACCTCCTCCGTCATGTGTCTCACATCATTTTCCAGGACCTACAGAGAAGATCAGAGTCAGCTTTTTAACATTCACTTTAAGTTAAAATGACAAGGTTACGTCAGCTGTCTATTCAAATCAGAAATACAAAATTATTTTGACATTTTAGGATACATCTGTAAATTTTATTTATACTTTTTATGCTCTTGTATAAGAGAACCACTTTGCTGAGATTGAGAATTTTAACGGATCTCACAGTGAGTTTAAAATGTTTGTATTTTATCATTCTAATCCTATGACAATCAATAAAGTTGCAAAAATTACCCCCAATTGTACCTCCTGATTTTGTAGCTGGCTCTCTGCGTTTTCAGCCAGGAGCACCGAGCCAGAGAAAACATTGTTCTCCACACCATCCAGCCAGGAGGAGGTGGATGACACAGCCGTGTAAAGCTGCTGTTCCATCTGTGCCACCTGCGTCTCACCTCCACCACCGGGCTATGTACACAAATTGTCAATAACAATTGTAAGAAAAGTATTTGCCAACAGCAGGGATTGAAATGTACAATATGACAACAGGAATGCCAAAACCTGAGTGGTCATGTCTTCGACTGTCTGCCTGAAGCTACCATACAGAGTCTTCAAGGAGGATTTGTCAGCCTGCGTCTCCCTTTTAAACAGTGACCCAGCTGTGGTCATACGAGAAGCTCTGGAAAAAAACTGAAAAGGAGAAGAACAACAAAGTAGACAAAAAAATCAAGAACATTTCATGACCTCTTTTATCACTACTGTATGCCGACAGTACTTAAACCTCTTACCGGCTGCTTGTGGTCCTGATCCAGTGTTTTTTGAAGGAGCTTCAATTTAGTTTTGAGCTCTAGTCTGAGACTCTCCCATCTCTGCCTCATCTGTTCTTGTCCAGCTTCAGCCAAAGCTGCTGGTGAAAATGGCTCTGTTGTACTGCAATGAGACAAAAATATTAGCGTAGCGTAGAGTATTCAGTTTATTGTAGTAGGATTTGATTTGATTTCTTTTTGTATGAATGTAGCAGGTAAAATACCTGGCACTGCTGGGTGAGGACTGCTGGATGAGGATCTCCTCTCCTCTGCTAGCAACTGACTGAAGCAACTTTTTCTGCTCTGCGAGCTGCTCCTCTAATTCCTTCAAGAAAGAAAACGCGTCAGATTGCACTGTGTATAAGACTAGTACGGTCATGATGATACAACAGATTCATCTTTTAGATGACTGTGAGACTCACTGCAAATGATCAAGCAGTATGACTGGAAAAAAAACAGGCTAATGCAAGAGGAGCTGTGGGAGATTTTAGAGCTTAACGAGCAAAATGAAGGAGATATACATTGAACACAGAGCAGACAGAACAAATGGAATTTTTCTGGGCACAACGTTTGTACTGCTACTCAGAAGTAGTGAAACAAGGTTAAAAACATGGTTGAAACATACCCTCTGTCTCTTAAGACTGTCTTCGTGCTGCTGGGTTCGTGTGGTCCGAGCCTGCGCCAGCCAGTCTTGCACACTGGGACTCTGAGAGAGACTGGAATCTGAGTCACTGTCTTCTGGCTCCTGCAGAGCACCCTTTGGATGCATACATATTGTATTAGAGAACATGCATTCAAAAGTTTTGAGTATTTGTTAGTGAGCAAAAGAAAATTCTACAGCAAAGATAGGCAGCATAGAGAGCTTGTGGACAAACATTTTTATATTCTCTTGATTATTATAGCATCTTCTGTTATACTTGGTCAGTAGACAGAGACGGCAAATGAACAATACTCTTAAGTCAACCTAACGTAATAGCATACTTTAATGAACGAGATGATGTCACATGTGCTATAGCTTGTCAACATAGTAACCACAGAGTGGACAAAGAAGACAGTGTGGCAGTGTCACATAGTCTATTTAGACAGTTAAGGGTGGCAGGCTTCTCACCTGGATGTTAATCTGTTTGTCTTGTAGCATCCTCTGCAGCTCCAACAGACCACCCTTCAATGTGCGTAACCTCCCAGCCAAATACTCAGCTTCCTCTCTGGTGTCGGTACGGCCCTCCAGCAGTAGGTTCTCACTGTGCAGTGACAACTCTGAGAGGGCCAGTACCTTCTCTTCAATCTCCAGTAGCATATTCTGCAGCAGCAAAAGGAGAGAGGCCAGCTCAAACATGGTGTCTACAGGAGCTCCTCCCTCTACACAATGGACCCTCCAGGCCTGGCTGAGCCCCCAACTCTAGCAGCTTTCCCTGACCACAGGACAGAGACAGCTCTCATCCTTGGCCCACCTTTCCACCCTCGCCTCCTGTGCAACATATTACCACTAATCCGTCACGCTCCAAGCTCTGCAGCGTACATCCTCTCGGTCAAACTCAATAACAATTCTCCAGCGTTTAGCACCATCCTAAGTCCACACTGCTTATCAGTGCTTATCAGCCCATGTTGCCTCAATCTTTGAAGAGACATAAGTTTTCTAATAGCATAGTCACTCCTCTACAACTGATTCAGCAGGTTATTCTGAGTCAAAGAGTATCTGTCTCACCCTCCCGCTTTTCCCTCCTTGTACTCTAGGATTCCCCTACTTGGATATTCTAGCAGCTTAATGACCAGTACCAATCCTGGTCGCTGTCTCCACTAATCGTCTGAAAACTACAACCCCCGTGGACTCCGCCTCATGCTTTGACACGCCCCTGTCCCACAGAAAACTGCATAATCTGCTTAAGACTAGTGCTGCGGTCGCTAAGCAGTCCAGCCATCTGAATGCCACTCTAACTCCACTAATGCTCTTGCTTACTCTCTGGAAGCCCCTTGTGATGATCCATATGTAATGTGGGAAAGAAAATGTTGAAAGATAAGACGTAATCTACTTTCGATCTGCATTAGTGTGTTAATCAGAGACGACGATGAATATCCAGTTCAACAGTTCTCCAGAGCTGTCGATGTCCTTCTTAACATTGTTTTCAACAATCTGCTTTAATTATGTCCCCTCTCATTTATTTTAATAAATCCTCTAATATTCCTCAGTAAAACAGTAATATAAGTGTGTGTTTATATGTATGTATATATATACATATACATATACATATGACCCTAAGTGGACAGTAGGGGGAGCACTTACCTGACATTCACTGAGTTGAACCTCCATCTCTTTCTCTTCTGCAGGTTTGGGTTCAAGGATGAAGATTACAGCGCTGCGCATTCTGACCAACCACTGTTCCAGGTCATCTACCTGGGCGTGATAGGACTGTATGGCCTGTTCCTGACGCTCACCCTCCAGACGATCACTGACACGTTCCTGCAGGAGGCCAGATCACACTTTACTTATTACATCAATTTACTAGCCTTGCCAAGGAGGCTATGTAGTTTTTCTTTCTTATCAGACATGAGGCATTGCTCAGCTTAGAAGTTATTAACTTTTCTTATCCATATTTGTATTCAGTTTTCTTTTTTAAATTCTCAAACTGCTCTTTTTCAGTTAGTAATATTGCAAAAAAAAGTTGAATCCATTAATAATACACAACTACTAACTGCTGTTGCAGTAATGCATATATGCTATGCTGACAGAACTACCTCTAGTAGTTGTTGTTTTCCTGAAGCTTTCATGTGGATGGTGGCCATTCTCTCAGCTAACACAGCGAGTGAGGAGTGCATTGCCAGCTGTTCAGCCATGTCTGAGTCCTCGGCATCAGCACTCAGATCCTCTGTGAAGCCTGACTGCAGCCTGTCGATTTCTTCCTGCACAGTCTGAATATCGCCCATCAGACCCTGTACACAACAATCCAGAGGTGAGCAATACATATTTATGTGTGTGTTGGTATGACGTCTCTGATAAATCAAAGAATCTGTCAGTTTATCTTTCTGTTCTTTGCCCGTTTTGACAATATTTCATCCAATCAACTTTAAAACTAGATGAGTGTACTTCTGAGGACCCAAATGAGTGAAGGATCAAGTGTCAGGGAAATCTGTGACCTGACAGAGACATAAGAGTTCAGCCTCTCATGGCTGACTTGTTACTTCACAAGTTAAATAACATACATATAATAGCGAACGCATGCATCAGTGCAGGACATTTCACAAGAAGGGGTAATCACAGGTGGAAATCATGAACCCATTTTCTCAACTTCAACAAATTAAATTAGGAATATTGTGGCAGAGATGTAATGTTGACCAAAATAAATTGTGATACTTTAATTTAAAAAAAAAAGGGGCAAACTTTGGTTGGCAAAGTAAGGGTAAATCCCCTCCACTTTTCTATCCGTCAAAAAGTGTCCCCAACAATAATTTGATAAAGTTTTGACAAAGTCTATAAAGGATTAACTTCCCGAGAAATTATATTAATTGGCCTTCACCTCGTTCATGACTAAGAAACAATGCAGTGTGCTCAGTGAGAGGATATGGACTGTTAAAGTGATGGTTCGGAGTAGATTCACCCTAGGGTCATTTGAACCGTGACATCCAGCCAAGTAGCCCACCCGAAGTTTTTCCGATATTGGCTGAACATCAGCTGAGTTACTGAGTTATCCCGAATAGCTTAGTACAAGCGCTAACGGACCCTGGCAGTATCTCCAAAATTACCACACTAAAATCACATGCCATGACACCAAACTTCTACAGTAGTACAAATATGGTCTGTACTCACAAAACGATGCATTTGGAAGTTTGTACATAGTCCAGGAGTTTATTATTATCAACACAAGCCTGATAGCTTCTCTGCTGCTAAAGCTGCGTCGAGGTCACTTCCTTGATCTGGGAGCTTCAAAATAAGATGAGGGTTGATCTACTACTGTAGACAACAAAGCAAGGCTGCTCAATTTCTCCATTGATAAAATAAATTCACAGCTCTACAACATAAAAATTCATAAAAATTCATGTAGAATATAGCATATACTTTGTTGTCTACAGTAGTAGATCAACCCTCATCTTACTTTGAAGCTCCCAGATCAAGGAAGTGACCTCGACTTCCAAATGCATCGTTTTGTGAGTACAGACCATATTTGTACTACTGTAGAAGTTTGGTGTCATGGCATGTGATTTTAGTGTGGTAATTTTGGAGATACTGCGAGGTTCCATTAGCGCTTGAACTAAGCTATTCGGGATAACTCAGTAACTCAGCTGATGTTCAGCCAAGATGGAAAAACTTCGGGTGGGCCACTTGGCTGGATGTCACGGGTCAAATGACCCTAGGGTGAATCTACTCCGAACCATCACTTTAAAGCTAGAAAATTTAGGCCATTCTGGTGGAAGTACTTTTCCTTCCATGATCATAACATCATGGGACTGGTATCAATTATTTGTGCTGATTGCTCAGTGATACAAGAGCTACCAAATCTCAATGTCAATTTAAAATGAAAACTTGGCACTGCTACCTACTGTCACCAGCCTTTTTGTTGTTAAGCATGTCAACTGGTTAATCAAGTTTATTAGTGGTAATCATCGAGCCAAACCTGGCTTTTATCATTTGTAGGTGAGCAGTAAGAAGTACATAAGCATAAAATGGGTGAGTATATTGAATCAATTCAATATGAATTCATTCTATTGTAGGTAGGAAACACATCACCAGACTGATACGGAAACAGCTTCCTCTTTAGGGTTTTAAATGAGCTTCTATAAATAAAATGTAGTTTGGAATCAGAGAGAGGCACCAACAAGTCTTTGGATGCTCAGCACATATAACATGAGTTTTGTATGAAAAAATATTCATCAAAACAAGTTAGTTTTCTGAGATAATTAATCTAATATACAAAATTGCACAAAAAATGACTGAACCCTTAAATGATATGTTAGAAACAACTGTATATAACATTGTATAGTAAACACAGAGAAGATCAAACCTATGTTTGAAACAACATTACTTGAACTGCCAAGGATACATTCTTCCACTGACCTGATCTTCCACAACTATGTTCTCTGCTAACACAGAAACACAATTAAAGATGTTTATGTACGAGACTCACCTCATACGCCTTTATGTGACTATCTGGGCTTTTATCCGTCTCCACAGGCTCACTGAGTTTGCCCTCCAAATTCTCCATTTTAGAGGAGATTGACTGAAGAGAACCCTGGTAGTGCTGCTGTTTTTCCAGTGCTTCATACAAAGATCTCTGCTTTTCACTGATCTGTAAGTCAATAAATAAGAATATACATGTGTCGAGCTTGAAATACCATTAAAAAAAAGGACAACTAATATTAAAGACAATAAATGTTCTGTTCAACAGGATTCTGAACTATCTTTTAATTACATCAATTCAACTGAAGACAAGTATGTCACTATATTTTATAGATGACAAAAGTGTGTGTCAGACTAAGGGAGGCAGTGCTTTTAACTGAATGCATGACGCTGATAGTAAATTACATCATATTTTGACAAGAAAAAAGGTGAAGTGTTTTAACATACCACATTCTTCAAAGTCTCCCATGAGCGCTGCAGGTCATCTAAGTTGGCCACAGACTCAAATGTTGGGTCATATAATTCTTGGATTGGAGCTCTTGTGAGTGTTCCACGTCCCATCTAAAGAAAACATTAGACCAGCAGTTTTTCTAAGCCATGAACTTGCAAGTGCAGGTAGAGAATGTAATATAAACAGACGAATACAGGCGCTGGCTTGTTTTGGCCGTTTACAGTTATTATTGGCATGTATTGAATGAGTGTCTTATTTAACTAAACAAATGACAGGAAAAAAAATTCAGAAAGAACAAAGGAAGAATATTTTAAATGACTTCTTAAGAACCAGAGAGAATCCAAATTTTTCAAGTAGCTGAAGTCAAGACAGGCCTGAAAGTCAGGGAAAAACTATCAAGAGGAAGAGGGGATAGATACCTTGGTGAAAGTGCATTCAGAGTAAGCGACAGGAGAAGGAGAACGGCACACAGGAGAAGAAGACACCTCACTGTTAGTGCCCTCTTCCCCAGACTCCTCAGTGACAGGTGACAACAGAGTGTGACAGCGACCAGCCGTCATCTGACACACCACAGAAACATTAACAGAGGGTGAATTGGAAAAGATTAATCATACGAAAGGTGATTAGTTAATAAAATTAAAGGGTAAAACCACTTCAAGTTAAAGTCAGTAATGGTAGAGGAGTTTGAGAGGTTTATCAATAAATCACCAATATTCATAAGAATCAGTATATCATGTGGTATCTCATGTTCTCTTACTACGACAGCTTGTGCTGAAGATTTCTTGGATTTCTCCCCTTCCATCTCCTGCTGCCCCTCAGGAAGTCCCTCTGCATCACTCACTGTCAGTAACATGGTGGCATGCTTGGCCTTCACTGCCAGCATTTTGCATTTTGAGTTTAGTGACGCAATTTGTTCCTGGTAACCTTTGATCTTCTGGGCGAGTTCCTATACAAGAATACACAGTGACAAACAACACTGAAACACAACTTCACGAGGTGATCGCACCTTTAACTCAAATCATGCAGCACAGATATTTCCACAATTAATTGTCTATTCTGTTCTAATCCTTTGTGCAATTTAGATTTCAAGTTCTTGTGTATGTGGATTTACTTCATATTCATAAAACTCGTAAGCATGTGACAGATAATATTACACGATTGACATGGCACCCTAATGTATAACATAGAGAGGTTAATACTTCATGGTGAAGGATTTGGGCTTGCAGCTCCTGGATATTACTGGTGGGGATCGGTCGGTCCTGAATGACTCGATGCGCTTCCTCTATGAGTCCCTGTAGATCTTTTACTTCCTGTTCATATTGCTCGTACTGAACCACCGCCTCCTGGAAAAAAAGGGAGACATTTTGTGAGATCAGCACAAACCCTTAAATTTTTTCTTTTTCAGGATATAGAAATAGCACATTACTGTACTGGGCTGAATCTAATGCAGTAATGGTGCCCCCCCCACTGCACCTGTAAGATGTTGCACTGCTGTATTGCCACGTGCTGCAGCTGACTGGCTTCTTGCTGCAGACGCAAAGCTGTGCGACAGATGGCGAGGTTGGGCATCACCTCCTCTGGGACCCGCAGGGCACTCTGACACAGTTGCACTGCCTGAACCTGCTGCTTGAAACTTTCCATATCTGCCAACAGACGCTGCAAAACAAAAGAGTTTACACTGTGCTAAACATGCAAATTATGCAAGCAAGGTGTTCAATTTCAGACGAAATTATAGATTCATTCCATGCTGCATGGCTACCTGTCTCTGAGACAGCTGTTCTTTGAGGCTCTGGCGAGTTAACTCTGGTGAGGTTAGTGTGGTTTGAACTTGCTCCAGAGCAACATGTAGGGCCTTAACTTCATATTCCAAGGCTTCCATACTCTGAAAACACAAGTCGATTATATATCAACGCAAGGCCTTATACTTCCAGGAAGTCATGCAAATAAAATACGATCATAACATTTTTAATGTGAAGCTTGTCAGTTTTTAACAGATGAAACAGAAATGGAAGACCTTTTGTTTTTTTTTGTTTTTTTTCTTTACCTTGTTTGCATCCTGCAGGCTCTGCAGTCGTGTCTTCATGCTTTGCTGAAGCTCATCAGTGTGTCGACTGAGTTCACAGACCTGCTGGCTCATTGACTCGACCTGCAGAACCTCGGACAGAAGTTCTACTTTTTCTGCCATAGATTCCAGGTCTCCATGGAGCTCTCGAGACTCACGCAGGACAGCCTTTGCACAGGGTAACAAGGTGTGGTAATGAAAAGCACGAGTGAACGGTCTTCAAGTGGTAAGAAAGTAAACGATTACAGGTTACCTTCAAACAACAGCTTCAAACAATGAAATTCCCCTGCTTTAGTAATGCCTCTTAATAAATGTTGACATGGGTAATTGTCTTCGATTGTCTAAAACATTTTTGCTAGATGATTATTTATCCAGCTCAAACCATGTCCATCTATGTGGATGCATTTTTTTTTCTTCCAAAAAGTATAGCTAAACACAAAGTGTTTAGATCTCAATAATACTTTAAAAAAACACTCACCTGATACATCCGTATCTGCTCCTGCAGGTGAACTGAGGAGTTCCAGATGATGTTTGCCCTCACCAGGCTTTTGGCTTTCTCTGACCACCTCACTATAAAGTCCAGCATCTCATTATACTCGTCTAAATAGCAGACAGCCTAAAGAGACAGGAAATTAAACATTCAAGTATCCTTAATTATGAAACTGTGTCACACTATTTAGAGCTGTTTGGCACGAGTGCTGCAGCTGTACCTAAAAAAACTAAAGGCAAACCTTTTTGAGCCAATTATTCCTACAGTCTGCAAGCCGAGTTGTGTGGTGATGCATCTCTGACAGTTTGCTTATAGCGTCACTGAGCTGTTTGGCCAGCAGAGGGTTTCTGCGGGCAAACTCTTGTACAGCTGCATCCAGTTCTGAGAGAGTGCGACCACAGGAGTCCAAGTCTTCAAATAGGCTCTGAGTAAAGAAAAGGAATAACTGTAATTCTTAATACTTAACAGAAGGATAACAAATGGTATTTTATAGCAACTTGAGTGCGCAAATATAGCAAGACCAAACAAAAAGTAAGAACCTACTTTGACCTCTTCTTTGGCATGGTCAACATCAGGAGATTTGTCCTTAAACTTGTTTGAGATTGCTTTCAGTTTCTCAGACATGTCATGGATTCTGGAGCTGAAGTCCTCCTTTATTTCCCTGGTTTTCTGGTTTTCTCTCTCTTTCGAGAGAACCTGGGACATAGATGAGAAAATGACAAAGGTTTCTGACTTTTGGGATAAAAAAACACGTCACAAACTTTACTGATTAAGTACTGAATTTACACTCAAATCTTCTTAAAGGATTAAACCTGTGATACCTGATCTTCAATAGCACCCAGTGCAAGGGAAACCTCAGCCAGTTGCATGGAGATTTCAGAAGGGAGTATAGTGTAGAGGTCCAAGTACTTGCTTTGTTGTTGCTCAGCTAATTTTTCCACATTCTGCCGATATGTGATAACATCTCCATGTAAAATCTAAACACAGCAAAGAGATGACACATTTATCAGAGAGAGGAAAATGCAGGCACAGGCTGGTAACTGACACTAAAATTTTAAAGTGTTTAGTTGAGGAACTCTTCTTCAAAGTATGATATGAAGATATTCAGAAAAATTATATTCATCTTTTTAGATGGCAGATATACCTCAAGTTCCTGCAATAAAGAATCAATATCATGTGTGGGATTGAGAAGTAGCTCCCTGGTCTCCTGGATCCAGGCTTTCACAACACTAAGTTCCTTCTCCACTTCCTCCCTTTCCCTCAGTTCCTGAGCTGACTGAGCCCGCTTGGTCCTGGACTGTGTCAACAAACTGGAGGAAAATGGGAATAGATTCTTCAAAATTCTAAATGGCAAAATAAAGTTAAATATTGAATAGAACTGAATATTTTTTTTTTTAATCTTTAATCTTTTTTTTAAAAATCGTATTCATTTAAGAAAGCCATTTGTTTAATAAGAAATGAATGCAGGTGGCTGTTGCTCATCTTACTACCTTTCCATTTGTTCTTGAACAGCTCTGATCTCCTTCAGACTGGGCAGCTCATCTTGTTCATTTGTAGGTGAAGGCACTTCCACATCATGCAGCAGACTGAGGGCATACTGACGCAACAGGGTCAGGGAGGAGAGTTCTCGCTCCAGGTCTTGGCTTAGTAAGTCATGCTGGTCTAACAGAGACTGCAGAGTAGCTTTGGAAGCCTTCTCCACGGCACTGTCAGGAAAACGGCTTTGGAGCTCATCAGAGACATCTCTAACCTTCACCATCTACAACAAAATATAATTAATGACAGTTTAACAGCAAAGCTACATTTCTATCTAATTTTGAACAATTATTTTTGTCTGTTGTCCATCTGTGTACCTTCTCTCTGAATGTCCTCCATTCCTGTGCTGTATCCTCGAGTACTCTCTCCTGTCCCCGTGCTACACTGCGTAGCCGTGTCCAGCGCTGCCACACAGTGGTCATGGAGCGACTGATGGTGGCCTTGCTGGCATCGCTCCCTACCATTTCCAGTTGTGCAGCTTGTTCCTCTAAACCACTCAGCTTCTCTTGGAAGCCATTTACAAGTGATACAAGGGACTGAAGAATAAAGAGAAAATGAATAACCAAAAGCATGTACAGAAGCACCAGCTGTGTTTCATGAGAAATAATATAATCTATTGTTATAGTCTCTTATACCCGATGACTGCATAGCTTGTCTTCAGCCTCTTGGCTTGTGGCTGCTTTGGCAGTAGAAAACTCAGTAAGCTTCTTTTCAGCCTCATTCATAAGCTCAATGACAGTCTGCCTTGCCTCCTGGAATGACTTCCACTGTGTCACACAGCTGAGAGAAAAAATGGATATGTTACTAGTATAAAATGGAACATTGGATACAAACAATGAATTGCAGATAATATGCAATATTATATATATAATAGTGTCTATGAGTCTTACCTGCGTAGGACATCCTGGTGACACTGGAGCTGATCTCGAACCTCCACGCCTCTCTGCTTTGCGGACTCCACACTCACCCGAAGCTGCTCTTTAGCTGTTGGATTAACCAGTTTCTCCAGCTGAGGAAGCAGGGTCTGCAGTTCCTCCAGATGGATGAGAAACTCCTGCTCTGTTGCCATGATATCCGCCTGCTGCCGGAGACACTCCTCATAGTTCTCAACATCCACTCCCAAGCTAGCTTGTTGAAGGAAAGACACAGCATCCTCCAACCATTCACAGGCTGACTGCATCCTGAAGTGGTATTTCTGACAGAAAACCAATGCTTCCTCCAGAGTAATCTACACACAAAATCAGTTGAGAAAAATACATAATTTATTATTGATTTAATTCATATCACTATAAAACATAAAGAACGGCATATCATATAATTACGGTTTTGAGGAAATTAAAGCAAACAATATCAAAGATAAAGGACTTCAAGTTCACTATATCATAAATGTAAGATTGTCTCACCTGTTTGGCGCTCAGTGCTTTCTGAACATCAGCCTGCAGCTTTGCCATTTCTTCTAGGCTTGTATCTACATGGGTGGGGACAAGCTCATTGGCACTGACATACTCCTGTTTTTCCCGGCTACTAAGAGCAGCCACAATTCTCAGTCTGGATTGCACTTCCTCTTGCATTATTTGCTGCTTCCTGACCTCCTCTTGCACCTTCTCCACTCTGACATCCACAATCACAGCACAGTCTAGTTCATCCCTGATCTGCTGCAGCCAGTCCAGGGTCCTTTTCATCTCTGTCTCAAAGTCTTTACTTTGGACAAACCTGGTCTCACATTCTTCAATTAGGTCCCCCACTGCAGCCTGTAAGGATCGCAGCTCCTCTTGCCACAGAACCACTTGTTCTTTAGAGGCATCATGGGCCGCTTGTTCCACACGAGGGGCAAGAGTGTCCATCTGCTCCATGAGCCTTGACAAGTGAGAGTTGGCACTCTGAAGACTTCCTGCTAGAGTGTGGTAGTTCTTCAGCCTCTCTTCAGCTGACTGCGTCTCTGCATTCACTTTCACCAGCTGCTCTTTTGTAGCTTTTAACTCAGAATCAACCTGCATTGCCATTGCCTTGTGGTCCTCAAAAGACTCTAAGGTTTCATCCAGATGTTCTACTTTCTGTTCCACCAACCTCTTTAGACCATTGTACAGACTCACAAGGTGGGTCATTTCCTCTGGGCGCCATGGTTGCCCAGTGCTACGAAATCCCTCTTTCTTCTGGTTCAGCTCGCTCACAGCTAGACCCAGGTTGCTGAGATCTGCCTGGATTGCTTTGTAATCGCTCTGCAAACTGACAACCTCCTCTGTTTGCAAGCCAACGGGCTGCGTCCCTAGATTGTTGAACTGTTCATCAAGTTCCTTTAGTGCTTTGTGACTGACGTCTATGAAAGACGTGTACTCATTCCTTGCAAGAATAGCCTGCTGGATTTTCTCCTGTTTTTCTTTGGCTAGTGCTAATATGCTGTTATATTGCTGAGGGAGGGTGTTAAGTTTTTCATCCAGGTAACAGTGGTCTGCTTCATTCAGAGTGGGCAATATTTCCTGACCTGCTCTTTGTACAATCAGGAGAAGATTCTCATATTCAATTGCCTGCTCGACTATCTGGTGATACTTCAGCAGCTGTGCCTCCAATTCAGCATCTCCCACCATCAGATTTATTTCAGGAAAGGTAACAATATCAGCTTGTTTTAGCCATAGGCATATTTTCTCTAAATCTGTCTTGAAGTACTTTCTAGACACATGTACTTTTTCAAGCTCCTGAAGTTTCTGGCCACATCTATGAAGTGTTCTGTCAAAGACATTTTGCAACTCCTGCAACTTTGTGAGAATTTCATTCTTTTCTTCCTCGCTGGCATCCCTCATCAGGTCTCTCCCCTGAGACCACAAGGAAGTCAGCTCGCTCTGATAGGCTTTCAGACTGCTTTGAATGTTCCTGCATGTCCGTACCTGCTTTGCTAGGTCATCAGGTAACAAGGCAATGTACTCCTCTGCCTGGGCTTTCTTCTCATTCTGTTGAACCCAGGAAATGGACTGACTAACAGCCATCAGGAACTGTGTCCTCTCTGTAAAAGCCTTGCTGAGGTGTTTTCTCCGCTGCACCACTTTCACACTCAGAGATTCCACTTCCGACTGTGTGTCAGCAATCAGCTGCTGAAGATGCTGTCGTTCACTGAGGCCCAGCCGTGCTAGTACCCTGTCAGCGTCAGCCATAGCTTGTGCCAAGAGGAGCTGTTTTGCCTCTAACTCACTGCAGATGCTCAGGTGGTCAAACAGGAAACTTTGAGCCAGCTCAGGCGGAGGGCTCATTTTCATTGCCTCAGATAGAGCAGGCTGCTGCTCTTCTGCCCAGTCCCGAGCCTCTCTCAGACGAGCCTCCACTTGACTCATATCCTCCAGGGTCACCACCGAGTCCTGGATTTTTCTTTCAATTAGGTTTTGCGTCTGAGACCATCGTTGTTCAAAGTAGCTGATTTGCTCTTTTACAAGTTCTTTATCGTCCAAGTTCAAATGTTGGATGACTTTCTGTTTCTGTTCTTTAAGGTCATCCAGGGCCCCTTTTTGTTCACCCAGAGTTATAGCAAGTTTCCGCAGTGCCTCTAAATGCTGAGATGAACTTTCAGCATCCGTTCTGTGGCACAAAAAGTAAAGTTCAACACGCAAATTTAACAAATTATCTTATTATTATAATCTTATTATCTACAGACACTTCTATTTATGATCCCTAAAATGTATATAATATCAAAATGTTGGCTTAGAGGACAATAATAAATTATACATCATTTATCAATAATTTTCACTGATCTTAATTTAAACTTTATGCACAAACACACCTGGCCAGATTGTCCCAGTCTTTGGACACCTGTTCAAACAATACCTCCACTGCGGAGATACAGTCATGGTATTCTTCAGACCTCTGAAGGTCATCCTCTCTCTGTTTCTGTAGCTTGTTAGCCTGGTGGCACAGCTCAAGCCAGGAATGGCTCAGTCGGTCAAGCTCAGCATGTTCTGCAGAGTCCTGGCCTCCAGTCAGCCTGCTCACAGTCTCGGTCATCTTGGTGAGGATACTCTGTTTAGACTGCAGTTGTTGGCAGCATTCCTGAATACAAAGCAGCATATTTGATAATAATACCGAGAAACATTCAGAACATTTCCCTTTTAATCTCTTTACAACTGGATTAGATAAAAAAAAAAAAAATCACTAACAGAATCCAATCTAATCTCCCTGTGTTGTATATTTAAGGTAGAAAGCACATGTAGACCTAGAACAGAACAATCTAACCCATTAGGATGTGTCTTGCCCTATAGACATGGGCAATGTTTAAACTCATATCTTGCATCAGAGGTCCGTTTCACGAAGCAAGTTTAGTGAAAACTCTGAGTTGGTTAACCCTGAAATGAGGGAAACCCTGAGTTTTCCGTTTCACAAAGGGAGGTAACTCAACCCCGAGAAAGAGGGGTAACTCAAGCCTGTTTCACAAAGAGAGGTAACTTAAGCTCTCGGTCAGTTACCATAGTAACAGACTCTCTGAACCTAACCTGGTCGGGACCAGGTTTTCCTCAAGAAACCTCGAGTTTCTTTCTGTCTCCGCCCTCTTTCAGCCACACACGCCATTTAATTTCCTCATTCATTCAGTCAGCAGAGCGAGTTCTTCTACTTCTAGAAGTCCATTAGGCACAGTAGGATTTGACTTTTTTCACAAACATGGCATGTCCTTTTGACAATGATCCCGTGGATGAAGGTGCAGCATTACTGCGCAGAGAAATTTATCTCCGATAAATATTCGTCGGAGATGGATATTAGACCGCGCATAGATTTTTGCATTTACAGACAATTACCTTTTTGAGCGGCACCATCAGAATTTTGTTGGGACAAAAGAAAAAAAAGACATAAAAGACAAATAAATATCTGTATGAATAGGCTTAAAAAAGACATATATAGGCCTATTATATTTTATAAAGGCACTCGTTTCTTGGGGGTGGACTCCCTCAGCCACTGCCCTCCCGTTAGAGGTGGCGGTGCTGGGCACCACCCGTTTTACGGGCATCTGCCTTCTTTCTGTTGGCTCAGTAGAAGTCTTTGTTAGTTTAAATAGGCTTAATTATTTAACAGAACATGATATAGATGAGAAGACATAGTTTATGTGTGAAAACAGCATTATGTTGGGAATAAAATAACTGCACAGTCAAATGCCACTTAATATTTATTTTACAGTGTAAAACATGATCAAAATGAGCCTCCATGCCGAGGTCTCACCTGTTTGAACAATGTTTTTATCTTTTATATTATATCTTAAACTGCTGCCAAGTGCGCTTCTCCCCCGCGAGATTGCACCTAAATGAAATAAATGAATGGGCTACCATTCAAGCAGTTTTCCCCTGTAATATTATAGTGATTGCAAAGGACTACATTTAAACTTACACTTTTGCTCCTGCAGAGGTGTTGCACTTATTTCTAACGACGTATTGAAACTCGCCGTATGAGCGCATTAAGAATTCCAATTCGAGGTTGCTGAAAAACGTAGCCCCTCCTCTTCCCCGTTGCCATGGTGACTCGTCGAATCGGGGCTCCATTGATGCTGGCTTTTTAAAGTTGTGGTGCACACGCAAAACTCAAGGTGAACCTACTCAAGAGTTGATTAACCTCACTCAAATCAGCGTTTCTGGAACCGAAAACTCAGAGTTTTCTATCTCAGAGTAGATCAAATCAGAGTTCAGGAATAGACTCAGAGTTGGTTGAACCTGCTTTGTGAAACGGACCCCAGGTCTTAAGTGTTAAAAAACATGAATGCAAATTTAAAGGTTTAAGTTAATTAAAAATAATAATATTTTGTTTGTAAGGGGAAGAGATTGATTGTGCCCTGTGATGGACTTGGATTGATGGACTGGATGGATGGTTGGAAGAAATACATTTTTATGATGCTGGTGCCCACCTTGGCTTGTAACAGCATGTTTTGAGCGATCTTAGTCTCCAGTTCTGCTGGTCTTCTGGAGAGGCTGAGAAGCTGCTGCTCCATGTCCTGGAACAAACTCGTTAGATCTTGTTTCTGATCCTTGACCTCTCTCCAGCCCTCTGAAAGCTCCTGTGCATTGGACATTCTTTCTTCAATCTGCACAAATACAGCAAACAAAACTCCTTAACCCAACCCTCTTTGACATATAATAATAATAATAATAATAATAACAATAATAATAATAATAATAATAATAATAATAATAATAATAATAATAATAATAATAATAATAAATTTAATTTAGAAGGCGCCTTTCTGGACACTCAAGGTCCAAGGTGATTTGAAATGGGGGAGTGAGTCAGTGTTTCTAAGTAGGGGTGGTAGAGAGTTCCAGAGGCAAGGGGCAGAGCGGCTGAATGCTCTGCTCCCCATGGTGGTGAGACGGGCGGAGGGGACAGACAGGTGTATGGCAGAGGAGGATCTGAGAGAGCGGGAGGGGGTGGGAACATGGAGGAGGTCTGACAGATATGAGGGGGCGAGATTGTAATATACCATAATTATAATATTACCATATTATACTGTTGTACATTTAGTGTATACATATGTAACTGTTACAATCTCACTGCATGTCTAAATATGCTGTTGAATTCCAGTACAAAATTTGTAGTCGATACAGTATGCACAATCAATTTGCCATAGTGCATTTTATTCCAGTGCATTTTGTGTAAAATTCTACCATTTCAATTGTACATGCATCACTGGTCTGATCTCCAACTGTATAATTCATGGCTGAGAGTGACACACTAATCATGTAAACGTGGAATCTGTCTTTTCTGTTAAACAGTATAAAAGGCGGTAAAATGATACAGACCGTGAGTTTGATCCGCTGGACCTCAGCAGCTGCAACTCTCACAGCATCATCGGACAGGTCACACACAGAACATACCAGGTCCAGATATGTGCTCGCCTGCTCTTGAAGGGCTCTATAGTGCTTCACCTGTGTGGAAAAAAATTATCAATCAAAATAAATTATACACAAAAACTGGAAGCAAATTATTACATTTATGCATTTTTAGGCTCGGCCAAACTTTTCGTATCAAACACCTGCTTCAGCGCTTCCTGCAGACCAGATGGTCTCTGATCATTGAGCTGTAGTTCCTCTTGTACAGTAGAGAGCCAAGTTTGGCACTGCTGGAGAGTATCCTGATGACTAACATGTTTCTGCAACTCCCGATCCAGACTCTGGTAGACCTGTTAAATGTGGGAGGTTAGAACTTAACTAACTTGATTTGGTGACATTAACAGGTTCCTCCTCTCAGGAATAATGTGTTAGATCATTTTACAAAACAGTCAGTAAAGATCTATGGCTGTTGTGGTCTCACTCACACGCTGTGCAGTGCTGCAAATGGCAGAATAGCTGTCTGTGGTTCCCTGCTGGTGAGCCTGGACTTGTTGATTGATCTTAGCTTGAACTTGGTCTGTATAACTGGCAACCAGACCTTCGCCTTTCTGCTTCAAGCTGGTGAGGCGCTCCTCAAAACTTGCTATTTCCTCCATTATAGCCTAAAAATAATAACAAAATCAAAACAGTGAAATTGGGGGACATAATACATGGCTGGTTTAGGTGTTTAAAGAAAAAAGGTCAAATGGTCATTATTGTTCAGTGATAATCTCCCCTGACAAATATTTCACTTATAGATTGCATTGTTCTCCACAAGTCTCAAAAGGAATTTAATGTGACAGTGTTACCTGCAGCATAATGATCGTAACTACAAAAACTGAATTTTGGTGAAACACTGAGGAGTTTATCACCTTGTGTCGGGCAAGCTGCTGGGTAGCCATCTCCATACTGCTGGTCTGCATGGAGTCTGAGGACACCAGCCTACTGGACATCTGTAAGAGCCATTTCTCAACTTCCTGTAATTCACCGTTGTAGTCCTCGTGTTCTTTTACCCACTCTCCAAGGTTCTGGACATGTGTCTGAAGAAACAAAATCTCAGATTTTTATTGAATAATATGTGACAATACATGGAGAAAAAGATACATAAAACACATGATAATATAACAGAACATGACTTTCAAAATGTTTCCCAAACTGTTTTTGTCTACAATCTTGTTTCAATCTCTTGATTCAAGAAAAAGTCCACATATTACATCACAGCAGAATCAACTTCCATACCTTTGCTTCCAAACAATTTTCTTTATAGTCAGCCTGTAACTTTTTCATGTTTTCACGGATAGTGGGGTCGTTAATTGCGTCAAGTAGCACCTCTCCTTTCTCAATAACACATTTCACTGCTGACTCATGAGACTGCACTGTTTGTTGGATGGTCTGCATAGATGATAAGGAAGCAAAATATTATACATGAATTTTAGTAGTTGTCTCACTCTGATATTGAAAGATCTGAACAGACAAAACTATTTTTTACCAGTATTAACTTACCTTGTACTTTGCCAGCTGAGCCTTCTTCTGATAGAGTTCAGCTTTAGGCTCTACACTTGATGCCAAAAGGTTCTTGGTCTCCATTACCCACTGGGCCTGGGCCTTGTATTTATCTATAAAGTCTTTAGAGAGTGAGATGCATTTCTCAAGGGAGCTATGCTCTGTGCGCAGAGCTGTCATCAACTCTTCTAGTTGGAAGAGTTGAGTGTCCACTTCTTCTTTGAGCTGATCTGCTTCAGCTTCTTCCAAGAAAGCCATGGCTCGCTCAGTCTTCTCCCTCATTGTCTTTAGGTAAGTGTGACCCTGCTCCATGTCAGCCTGAAGACTCTGAAATGACATCAACTGTTATTTTCAAACGTTGAACAAATACCGGACTAATGCATATGATTTTTAGTTGCATTACAAAATATACCTCCAGTTTCTTCATTTTTCTCTCCATAGCAAAGCGGTCCACTATATCAACACTTATAGCAACAGTGTTGAAGTTATTCTGAGCTGTGCTGAGCCAGTCTGAGAAGGTAGTGAAGACACACTGTGCTTCTTCAATGGAAGAAACCTCCTCCTGGAGCTGTTTGATTGTCTCCTGGATTATAAAGGAAGGGGTAAAAGCAAAGTTATGGGCAAGATGAAGACTGAAGGTGGCTTACGTCATGTTGTCTATCCAACTGTCAAAAATTAGATTTAGAGATTTAATTGCCTTTATTTAATATACAACAATGCAGTTTGTGAATGCATACATATACTGTAGCATTCACACTTATGTGCTCCTGTGATATTGTGCTCCAGATGATGTTACCAGTAAATGCAGAAGTAAGGCGTGGTAGCGTGCTGTGATCTGGGTGGCTCTCGCACAGATGCGGCTGCTAATGTGTGTCTCATCAAGAACCTGCTGAGCCAAAAGAGTGAGGCCCTCCATTTCCTCTTGATAAACAAGCACCTCCTCCTGCCAGCTCTATTAAAAGAAGATTTTTTTTAATGAATATGAGCTCAACGGACAGATACTGAGACCTCATAATATCCATCACTTGATTTCAGAACAACATTTAGTTTGATTTAATTTGACTGTAGATTTATTTATATTTATTTTTAGCATTGGAAATGATAAATAATCATGCAGATTTGTGCAACACAGCAAAAAATTATCTTTGTCTTCTACGCTAACCTTTATCATCTGTAGTTGAGCATCTTTAGTTGCACGGTCAGACCGCCGATGACTACGCAGATGTGCTTTGGTCTCCATGCCTTTCAGCCAACTGTCGAGACGCTGGAACTTCTGTTCCATCTGTCGGAGTTTGGCCAGAGCACTGTTGAGCTGAGCGCGGGTGTCAGCCAGCCGGGCCTGGTAGAGCCTCCACTCCTGCTGAAGTGTTTCCAGTGCTCTGTCCTCTATCTGAGGCAGGCCCCAGGGAATGACCAGTTCCCGATTGACCAGCAGTGTATTTAGTAAAGCCTGGCCCTCTGTGCAGTGAAGCTGCAGTTCCTGTAAATACAAGGTTCTGTTGAGCACTCTCTAAACTTTTATGTTATATATCAAGCCATTGCTGTGCAGTAGTGCTGTTGTTATGGCACTTCATGTTCACTGACAGTAACATTACCACAGCAATAATATATTTTAAGACCTGCAGCTTTTGAAGAGTCTCCTCCAGCATATCAACATCGCCCTCCAGCTGGGTGTAGCAGCCTAGCTTCTCCTCTTCTTGTTCAAGCCACTCTTCAAATGCACGAAGACCGCGCTGATACTCTTGGTGGGCGTTCACCAGCTCCTCTGCTTTGCCAACTGCCCTCTGAGGGACACCACAACAAGGATTCATATGCAACCACCAGATGGACACGTTCAGATATCAGTCCAACTCTGTTTAAAGCAGTATGAGGTAACTTCCCTGAATTTGATCTGAATAAACCTCACTGTTCTCATCAAAAGGTATTTGAGACACTACAAAATGACAGAAATTAAATAGATTAATGAGCATTTTACTGCTTAATACCATAGCACTGTCTTTGACAGTATTATAACGCTCCTGAAGTTCTTGGAGCTCCAGTTGATTGACGTAATTCTCTGTGATACCGGCACTTTTTGCAGTTATGGTGTCCAGCAGGGTGCTGTGACTTAGCACTTCCTCATACAGTAACTGAAATGAGAAGTAAAATTCTTTTAATCTTGACAAAATTTAAAGGTATAATCATTAAAATCAATTATTTATGATAAAAATAATAAATAGAGCATAGTATGACAGAAAAGACTGCAGTACCTTTGCCTTGCTCAGATTAGCAGTTTTATCTCGCATCTCTGCGCACTGTTTATCAGTTGACTCAAGGATCTCCTCCACACGCTCAATCCAAGCCACAAATTGATGCACGTCCTCTTGGTAACTGGTCCACTGAGAAAGTGAACCCTCCAGCTGACTGTTGATTTTAAAGATCAGGTGTTTATAGCAATAAATAGTATAGGAGCAAAGGGAAAAAACAGAAGTTGCCACAGTGACAAGATGTGTAAACTTTACAGTTTTTATATAAATATCATTTTGAGTAAAAAACGTCTGCTATAAAGCAAACGGAGTGCTTAAGTGTTGGTAGTTATGGTAAAGGACAAACCTTTTGCACAGAATAGAGGCAGAGAGCAGGGAATCCCAGGAGTCTTTAAGTTCCTGAATTTGATTTTGAACAACTGGGACTCCTTCAGCTGATGTGTTTCTCTGAACTGACTCTCCTCTTGTGATCAGCATCTTCAGCTGGATCTCCTTCTCTTGACGAGCAGTCAGCAAAGCCTGGTGCAACAGTCCCCATATGCATTTATTACAATAATAATATTTTCATTTTATGGTATTTTTTTTGTAATCACTGCGTGTATTTTGAAAATGAAGAGTAATTTTTCTAAACCTCCAGCTTGATCATCCGGCTATCAAGAACATTTTTGTCAGAAGTGGGGACGCAGTAAGTCTGTAACATATGGCTGGTGTCAGCCACCCAGTTCTGCAGCTCCTTTAAACCCTGGGAGAATAGCTGGTGCTCAGTGACAATCCGATCAATCCGGGATGCCTTCTCCTGCAGAGCCATAAAAAATAAAGCGTCCAGAAAATTACCATTATAGACTCAAGAGAGGAAACGCACAGAAGGTGGTACGTAAATTCATCAATATGTGAGGTTGAATATGTAATAGACTTCGAACAAAAGATATTTAGTTGTTAGTTTGTATATCAACCATGACTCACAATAACAGACAGATATTAGTGTTTAATTACAATGAGTTATTACCTTCACTGTATATGATCTTTAAAATAATATTAAGTCAGAGCTCCATCCAGTCTAGTGCCTCTGTCTTCGCTCCAGTTTTACCCCCACAAAAGCCCCAGTGCACAAGCAGTTTGTTAGGCATTACTTTACCTTGGTCAGGTTGGTTAAAGCTAGGTACTGAGCAGAGAGCTGCGAGACACGGTGCACAAAACCCTTGCCGGCCGAGTGTTCATCCCACAACAGCTGGGCCTTCTCTTTCAGCCTGCTCAGCTGAACTTCGTAAGAGGCTAACTCCTCAAGCACAGACTGGAAGAGCACAAGCAGGTTATCAAAGAGGCATGCGAGCTAACACAGATGTACAGGAAAAGTTGAACTCAGACTCAGAGCAGGATGTTAGAGATGGGAACATGGCAAAAAGAAAAGTGAATGAGGGATCTGGCCAGTGTTACTTTCAGTAAAGCTGTTGGCAATTACATGCAGTCAAACCTTCAGAAAATAGTTTTAAACAACACACATTTTCTAAATGCACTGTAATTTAAATAACTACTTCAAATTTTACTTCATATGATAGACACTGTTAAGCAGACATGTAAGTAGCAAAGGTAAGCAGAATGAACTGGCGGTTAGCAGAAGCGCATGGCGGTGCTTAAGCGACAACTAAATCTTAACTGAGCTGGAATGGTGAGCTTCTGCGAATGGAAGGAGCAGTCATGCTCACATTGAGGAACCGACTGGTTGTTACACCTAAAAATGATTGCTTTGTTCCAAGCCTGGTGGATTTGGGACATTAGTACCTGTAGCTTGTGCAGCTCTAGCTTCTTGGCTGTGAGATCGTGAAGTCTTGTGCTGCTCCCGTGCACAGCCAGCTCTGTGGCATTCAAGCACTCCTGCAGAGGCTCTGCACTTGCCTCAAAATCCTTCATTTGAGAAAGAAGGTTCTGAAATAAAAAGAAGAGTGTGACGAGAAGTTTTCTTGATAGAAAACATATTAATTTACTACAGGTTTTAGAAAACGAAATGAAGGATAACTCCAATGTCGACAAGCAACATTTTAATGCTTACTTGCAGACTTATCTCTCTGTTGTGTAGATTAGACATGATGTTCTTCCAGTCTTCTCTGGCAGTGTTCATTTTAGCCCGAATTGCATCTGTTTTGTCTTTAGCTGCGATATTACAGAGAAGCTCACAGTTGACAACCACAGCATTCAGCTTTGACTGACCTTGGTCTTTGTCACTAAGAAACTCCTGCAATGAAGAAAGAGAAGGTCGTAGATAAGTTGTTTAGTGGCATTCACTTCCTACCCAGGTACAAATATTCACTAAACAGTGACACGCAGACACGGTTTTGAAGATTATCCCTCGTTATCCTGGGGAGTGCTTTGTGGTAATAAATCAATTTTTCTGCAAGAATAATGTTCTGAATGTTTTGTGAAATTTGATAAAAGTGAATCCTGAATCCTGAATACCTGAATCCTCTGCAAACTATTGACAGCGTCATTGAGATTTTGAGGTACGTCAAAGCACTTGGCTGTGTTGATCTTGGCATTAACCAGCCATTGCTGGAACTCTCTGAAGGCTGAGCGGAACTCTTGTCCCAGCAGCTTCTCTTTGCTCTGGCACTCCTTGGAAGCTTGAAGACTCAAACTAAGAACAAATCAGGAAGAAACAGATTTCTCTTTGATAATACAATTTAACAAACAGCCATATTTTCTAAATTAATTATGTATAGTTAGCAGACCTGATTTCTGTCAGTTGCAATGTCTTTAAATGTTGGTTTGTACAAAATGAATGCTCACAGGCAGAAAATCCTTCACTTTTCAACATAAAAAATATAAACTTTGTGAAAACAAATGTTCGGGTTTTGTTGAGTGTATCAGAGACTGTTGATTCCTTTATAAAATAGTTTATGGCTAAAGGCAGTAAATTTTTTGTAACAAATGCAAATGTGTGTTAAAAGCAATACAGCCAAAAACTGTACGAGGGTTACAATTTTCTTGATGCTACTATGGATCTACAAATAAAAAACAAAAAACAAAGGTTGTACCTGTTGTAATCTTTAATAAGAGCAGACACTCTCTCAGACCTCGTGCCCATTTCTCTGGAAAATCGGCACAGATCATTGAGTTGAGTCTTCAGACTGTCAGATATAGCCTCAGCTTTAACAAGTTCCTCCAAAGTTTCCTGCATGGGAAACAGATAAAAAGTGACGACAACCATAACATTTTATCAACACATACGTTCGTCATGTAGTTACCAACCAACGTTAACTTATTTTTGGAGCTAAACTAAGCCTGGACCTACTTTTGCTATCTGCCAGCCTTTAACAGCTTCTTCTCCATCATTCTTTCCCTCTGCCTGGGCCAAGTGTAGGCGCCAGTCCTGCAGCTGACGGGTGAAGTCCTGCAAGGCCTGCTCCAGCTGTACAGATAGGCTGTTGAACTCTTGTTCTGAACTGGATATCTGTGAGAGCGTGGTCTCCAGGCTGGCACGTGTCTGCAGTGCCCCACGTTCCCATTGCTCCCATGATGACAAGAGGGCTGCTTCCTCCCGCTCCAAAGCCTCATAGCCTCCCGAGCCTGTGTAATCTCTTGCCACTGCCCCACATCTCTGAACACGACTCAGCCTCTCTCTTCCACGCTGCTTAGCATCAAGCAGCTCCTGAAAAGATCAAACGGAATGAACGATTTAAAAAAACTAAACTGTAATTTTTACTTATCCTCAGATCACAAATTTTCTACATATATAGCTATCGACTTTCTTGTTAAAGCTGACAGAATATATTGACTGGAGGCAAAATAATTTAAAAAAAGAACCACCGTCCAGTCCCAGTTGGCAAGCAAAAGGGAAATGAGTAATCGACGTATGTCAGACGTCTGAACACTGCGTTTATAAAATGAGGATTTTATTAGAGCAGAGTGACAGTCTGGAAATGCTTTCAGTGACCACAAGTTGACATCGTAGTTTTAATAGACTGCATTTGACACGTAATTTCTGATGTGTTTTGTGAAGAACTGCATTGAGATTTCCTTACCTGTACTTTGGAGAGCTTTCTTTTAATGTTAACTGAGTCTCCTGACAGGTCAGACCAGCGCTGGAGCTCCTCTTTTGCTGAAATCAGCCAGTCATTGAAGTCTCTCACAGCATCGAGGTACTGCTCATGCTCAGATACAATGTTCTGCATGGACTGCACTTTACCCTTTGGGGCAGAAAGACAATGTATATGCCATCTGTCGGATAACCAGGACGCATTTTCTGAATATGAATGTGTCAAAGAGTGTCTGAAACTGTTCTATAGTATGTCTTAGTCAAAGTGGTTGTATAACGTAATATTACAACATACTGTTTCAACTTTTTAAAAGTAAATATCCTCTATTAATTTATCAACAATTTGGCTTCTTAGACCACATCATAAGGAACATTCCCCATTCCACTATCTTTCTGCCCTGTGGAAGTGTTATTTGATCCACACATGCTGCCTCTTTATGGTTGAACACCCCCGCCCCATATCAGTCACCTAGAATTTAGACATTTGGAAGTGCAATTCAGCATATACCTGAATTTAAATTACCTTGACAACAGCTGAGATATCATTAAAGTGTGCATTGAGCTCTGCCCTTGACTCTGGTCCAAATGTCTGGTCATTAGTTTTTTCATACATCTCCACTGCTTTGTCTGTTAGGCGTGACAGAGCGGCTGCATGAGCATCCACATCAGCTTGGATGGCCCTTAGTCGTTCAAGTAAAGCAGATTTCTCTTTGAGGCCTGGTTGCTGAGGGAGAGTCATCCCCAACTCTTGCTCCACTGACTCCATCCACTGCTGCAGTTGGCTCCTATGTTCTTGAAAGCTGGTCCACTGGGCCACCGTCCACTCCAGACGACTATTGAAAATAACAAAATGTAAATAAGCTATGTAAAAATGTTCACAACAACACATCAAATACTTACCCCCATCCTGTGTACAAGAGGACACATTTCCTACCTGTGGCAACTCATAGCAGTCATCAGCATGTTGGCCCATGCATCCTTCAGGCTCTGGAGCTGTGAACAAATCGCCTCCTGCCACTCCATTCTGCTGTGTTTAAGGACCTGTTCTCCTTTTCCTACTGTCATGTTGAGCTTCACCTCGCCCTCACCCTTCATTAGCAGGATATCCTTTGGGAAAACATGAAGAAAGGACTGTGAGCCCACTACCCCATCACATAATGATTTATGTGATTCAAAATGTTGGCACAAAGAAAAGTAAACACAAAAACTTTACAGCATTATTTACCGACCTGTACGAGACCTAGTCTTTTTTCCAGAGTTTCTTTATTGCCAACTGTGCTGTTGAGTGAAGCCAGTCGCTCCTGGACACCATTAAGCCAGAACCAGGTAGCCTGCAGAGTTTCTTCAAAGGCTTGTTGCTCCTGTAAAGTGAGCTGGCAGCTGCGCAGCCTCTCTCTCACACGCCTCAACAAGGCCTGGTGTTGTGACTGCAGCTGAGCTGAGACTCTTGTCTCACTTCCATCGCCTCGCCCACCCTCATTCAGTGCCTGGCTCTCCTGGCAGAGACGCTCAAATGAATCCCTGCATGTAAATAAGAATAACGTGTAAGTTTGATAATTGTTTGAGGACAGTCATTTTCATTGAGTGTCATTACGAAGCGTTTAAGGGATATTCAGATACAATAGGAAATAATTCAACAGCTATTTTCTGTTACTAGCAAACACAAAGACAAAGTACCTTTCTTTAAGCACTTCCTGTTGGTATTCCTCCACTTGCTCAAGCACAGCTTTTTCAGGACCACGCTGTTTGGCTTCAAGCAGATCTGTCGTCATTCTGTTTTCCATATGTTCCAACCACCACCTGAGTTTCTTAAGACGACCCTCAAACCTACAAGGGATTCAAAATGCCTTGCTCGTAAATACTGGGCTCACAAAAAGTTTTGTAGAGCGAGTTCATGCGAGTCTTTTACCCTTTCATGAGAGATGCACTATCCTCCAGGATCTGTTGGTTCTGTCTGCACTGCTCCACAAAGCTGTCCCAGTCCTGCTGGATGGAGGAAAGGTGCTGCTGGACCTGTGCGGCGCTGGATTTGGGAAGATGAAGTAGGAGCTTCCCTCCTTCCTCACAGACCTGAGTAAGACGAATATCACCCTCCTCCACACGATCCATGGCACCCTAAAAGATCATCCATATCAGCTTAATTTTTGTATTTTTCCTTCTTGCAACATATCATATTCATTTCACTTGATTTTAGAGTAAAAGAAAATTACACAATATACTCCTATTCCCATCACAGTCTGAGCTTAAACTGATCACAAGCATTTTTAAATGTTTATGCAGCTAGAATTACCTTTAGTTTCTGTAGTTTTCGTTCCACAATTTGAGTGTCTCCTGATCGGTCAGAGCATTCCTTCACTATCTCCCTCTGTTCTGAAAGCCAGTGATGGAACTCCTGGACTAGGTCTAAATACACAGGAAAATAAAGATAATTCATATCTAACACAAAATTCAATTTAACGGAAGACTTTTGTTTCACCAAAGCAGAATTATTCTTATGCGGCATAAATTCTTATCATTTAACAAGACTTCTTACCACTGAACTGCTGCTGCAAACAGTTCTGCAGTGAGGTCAGCGTCCTGACAGAAAGCTGGTGCACAGACTCATAAGTCTTAATAAGGTCAGTGAGAGATGAGCCCAAACCAGCCAGCTCCTCAGAGGGATATTTTCTGCACAGGTTGTTGAGGCTCTCCCTGGTGGAATCTATGCTCCCCTGTTGATTTTGGAGCTCCTTTTGAAGGTCCTACCAAACATGTTCATAATTGAAGTTTAGTTTATTGGCTCACAAAGTATTTCATGTCCCTTGTAAAACAAGTACTCCTTGTCTCCCTGTCTGCAATACCAGCGACTCATAAACCAGTGACCAAAGACGTTCTCAAGTTTACAGATTTTTCATCTCAACTTTGCATATTTTGTAATTATTTTCTGGACATTTTTTTAGGCTGCACCTTCACTCTGCAGATGTCCTCTGGATCTGATCCCGTTGGAGAAGACACCATCGAATCTTCCATACTTTTTAGCCATGCAGACATCTGTGAGATGTAGTCTTCCAGCTGTTTTCTTTGGGAACTGAAGTCCACAAGGTTTCCTCTGGTCTGCTCATGTAGCTTCTGAACACTGCTGATCTTCTTGCGCAGGTCATTTTCCAACACCTGTGAAAAGTGTTTCTGTAGTAAACTGACAAGACCCTTTTTTTCCCAGTGAAAAGTAGAGTAATCATTGAGAATAAAATTTAAAAAAAGAACCTGGAATTTAGCTGGAGTCTCTTGACTTTGACTGCACTTCTTCAGCTCTGACACTTTCCTTTGTAGGGTTTCAAGTTTCTGCTCCTTCTCACTAATTTCTGCCTGTGGATTTGTCAAATTAAAGAAGCATGAAGTACAGCCTCTCTGAGGTTAATCAGTCTTGGAAATCTGTCAGATACTAAACTGTATGGTTGCGGTTTTTAGCATGTCTGTATGTGTAGGTGTCTTTGTATAGGGATATATATGATTAGACATTTATCATAGTTAAATCTAATGGAGGTAAAACAAATCATTACAAATACTGTCCATGACATCAGAAATCTTACTGTACCTGTAACATTGAGAGCCTTGCTAAAACCTTCCCACTGTTGTTGAAATTGCTCAGGCCTTCATTTAGCTCAATCACAGAGCTGCTCATCCAGCTCTCAATGTCCTCATTTATTTTACGTACATCATCCCACAGTCCCAAATTCTGGTTTAGGCGATCGATGTTGTCATCTATCTTCTCGGACATCTGGGAATGGATTTAATCAGTTACTAAAGATCACTGTCCATTGAACATCCTGCAAAGAGCTTTTATATTTCATATCAGGCTATATTGTGATGCCCACAGTTGAGATAAAAAGCTCTGTGTTGACAGATGCTTCTGCCACCCGTTTGTGCTTCACAAACAAACGTCTACCTGTCCTAACGTTATTTTGCCACTTGTGGGTAATCTCAGGAATATGTGAGTGGGGTATAAGGAGCTCTTGGTTATGTTGGCACTGTTGTTGGTCTTTTAGCTTTTTGACAGAGGACAAAGATATGCTTTGTGATGGAATAAAAACAAGTCTTGTCTGTTCTTTAAACCTTTTGCTTATTTGTTCTTTACAATTTCTCTGTCATTTCCTTACTATTTTTGTCATGCATAAAAAGGACCATATACAGCATATATTTGCTGTAAGAAGGTGTGGCAAACACAGTGTCTATAAAAATTGTGATTAGTGTTGCTTAAGGATAAGATTGACCCTAAAACATGCTCTAAATGCCCTTGAAGTCCTCAATGTTCAACAATGTATCACGTCACAGTAACGAATCATGATTTCACCAATTCCTCATTTCAAACTTACATCCAGCCACTGATCGACGATTGTCTCCATATCTTTTTTTATCATTTCACTATCACACTCAGGGATCTTCTTCAGTTCAATCACCAGCTGTTTTCCTTTGCCGGAAAACTGATCCAATTCATGTTGCTTTTCAGCCATTTCTATCTTTATTGATTCATGCTATAAAGAGAGTGGAGACAACAAACCTCTTCAGTATTCAGAATACCAACCATAAAGTAAAAACTCCAAACTAAACAAACATTTTATTTTTCTGGATTCGTGTAATTAATCATTTAAGGAAATAAGATGAGGCACAACCCCAAAAGGAGAAAAACATTTTTTTTCTGACCTTGGTTAGTGACCTCTTGGCTTCCTCATGATCCTTCAGAACTGAGCTTATCTCAACCAACGGTTCAGCGCTTTCAATAATGCTGCTGATGGAGGTTTTAAGGGTTTGGTATTCTCTCATGAGCTCAGCAAGAACATTGCACTGTTCCTGTCTAATACAGAAAGCAAGAAGAATTACCCAAACATGCCTGAATTTAACTTTCATTTCAAAGACACAACTATAAAAAATAGGTCAATTTAAAAAACATGACAACATGTCCCTTCAATTCCTGCAGTACCTCTCTGTAATGAGCTTCTTGGTGTCCTCCCAAGTTGTCTCCAGCAGGCTAATTTCCCTCAGTACCTCCCCAGCCAACTCTGCATCTCTCTGGGCCAGCTGGTTTCCCTTGTCCCTCAGCCACTGCTCTTCATGTTGGTGTGACTGCAGTTCATCCTCTAGCTGATTAATGAACCGAAGTCTGGCAAATAGAGGGGAAAAAAAGTTGTTGCTGCAGATGTTTTCATGCAAACCCATGACTCTAGCACTTAATGTAACCATTCCCATAACTCTTATTTTGAATTTCACTGTTATCAATCGTCTAGCTGAACTTAAATAAAATGTTGGTGTACTTTACCGCAGTTGAAGAGCATGAAGGCTGGGCTCTTTGAAAGTCTGATGGTCAGCTTTTTCCTCAATGTCCTCCACTGCTTTGAGCAGCTGTTCTTTTCTCTGTCGAAATGAAGTCCACAGAGCGCCCAGAGACTCTGCTTCACTTTGCTTGGTACCAAGCAAGTTCCTCACCGCATCCAACTCAGCACTGAGTGAATCAGCCAGCATGCGGCATGACTTACGAGAACCCTCTTCAGGACCAATATGGAGATGAGCTTTGCAGAGACTACTGTCCAGATTGATAGCTAGAGTCTCAAGCTGACTTATGTCTGGAACAATAGTGGCCAGCTCTTGCTGCAGCTCTTCTACCTTTCCACGATCCCAGCTCCCTGCACTCTCAACAGTCTGCCTCAGACCCCGCAACACTCCTGCAGCCACATTGTGGGTCTGCAAAAATGCCCCAAGCCTTTCCAGGCATTCCAACTGAAGCTCTGCTATGTGCTGGGCCTCCAGGAAAGGCTGCAGGCAGCTGTCTGCTCTGTTGTGAAGGAGCTGTGCATCAGCAGGCTCACAGAACTGACAGAGCTTCTTGGTCTGCTGCTCCAAGTTCTGTTTCACACTGGACTGCTTCTGTAGAGCCAACTGGGTCTCCTGTCAAAGACAAGTTCTATGTGTTGTCACTCTGATCACTCTAGTAAATACAATTGGCTGTGGAGAAAAGAGGTAATCTAAACGCAGATGTGTTACAGTTCTGCCTGGCTCTTACCTTCACTTGTGTCGCAGCAGACTGCAGGTTGCTTATGTTGATTGGAGAAGCTGAGTGCAGATTTGACAGCATGCTCTCACTCCACTGGGAGAATCTAAGAAGTGCCTGGCCAAACTGCTCCACGAGTGAAAGGTGATTCTGAAGCTCTGTGATTCTGGGGGAGAAAATAGCTTCACATTAACTCAACAATTCAGTCAGTGCAAGCCCTGTTTCGCTTAAAAAAAAAAAATTACCCAAATATTATCTAACTGTACTTTAGTAATGTAATCCTACCTGTGCAACAGAGCTACAAAAATGCATACTTTTGTATATTTAATTTAGGTTCATACTAAATATGTGTTACAGTATCAAGGGAAATTTATTTTAGATTGTATAGGCTAAAGTATTTAACAATGTAATTTTTTGCTAAATATACAGTATTTGTAAATGTTTTAACATAACATCAGTATACATACAAAATTGAAAAACAATCTAACTTTGGATTTTATTAGTATTAAACAGTATTCAAAGATTCAAAGCTGTCCTGGCTTAGAAGTCTTAATTTTTTTTTGAGATACCCAGATATGCATTGTTCATTTGAGCACAGTTAGCTTTGAAAAAGCACACAGAGACAAAACAGTTCCCTCCACCAGTTGGAGCATGTTTGACCAATGAGGAAGAAAACCAAAGTAATTATAATATGTTTTTTCTCTATTACCATACCTTTGAGGGAGGACTTCATGTTGGGCAAGGAGTCTCTTCTGCAGAGTGTCAAGTTCATCTTTAAGCTGAATAACTCTCTCCTCAGGTGCCATTGGATACAACAATGTCCCCAGAGACACTAATTCAGCATGAGCCGTCTCAAGGGACTGGACCTCAGGTTGCAAGGCCTGAAAGGAAAACAATAAGGCCCTTGTATTCATAATAATCAATTCTGATTATTCAACTTGCCATTTATTTTGGGGTTAAGAAATAGTTTTTAGTATATATATTTACTTGCAAATCCTGAATCTCAGTGCATAGCTTGACTTTATCAGCTGGCAGACACTGACTTTCGGGTTTGGATGCAGATTCACTTCTCTCCAGGGAGGAGGTGAAGTTTGATAGTTGTTTCTCATGCCTGATACACATTAGAAAACAACTGCATTAAAAACTGTAATATCCACTGTACCTATGTCCGTGTAGTTTTAGCCTGTAAGTCAAATTGAATCATAAGCATATTTTAATTTTACACCGTATGAAAATCCCAACTATGCATCTTAAGTTCACTGTCTGCTCAAAAATCCGTACTTTTGCCACAGAGAAAGCAACTTTTCCAAAGAGCTCTGTTTGTCTCTTGCCGCCTGGATAGTCTGTTCATAGCCGGTGTTTAGCTCTGTCACAGTCCTCACTGCTTGCTCCTTGTCACTGAGTCGGCGAGCACTAGCTGACAGCGACAGCAAGGTTCCCTTCAGCCGCTCAACACACTGACAGACATCCTGTGTAAGAATAATACATGACAGTGACCAACACGCTCCACTTGTGAACTGACTCACTGGCAGGGGAAGAAACAAATGGCACTTCATTATTACTGTTTTACTTTGCGGTTCACTCAAGAGATGAGCAATAAGAAATATGAATTCATTTTCATTAATAAAGAAATAAGAAGATCTGAATACCATGTGACTTTGAAGGGCTTTGTATGTCTCTGATGACGATGTGCAGGACTTGATAGGATGTTCCAGTTTTGCATGAAACTCTCTAAGAGCTGCTTGTACCTGAAAGGAAATTTAAATCAAAACAAATTGTGTGTCATTATCCGCCCTAAATGTCACTAGCAGTATCAGTTACTGGATTTACCTCCTCCAGGCTCATTTTGAACTTCTGTTGATGAGAGGAGCTTTCCTCTAGCTGCCCATCAAGCTGCTGAACACTCTCCTTCAGTTCCTCCCAGTACCTTCCAATTTGAGTCAGACGGGCTTTGATGCGAGCTGCCTCCCCTGAAGACACAAACTGGGCCAGTGACTGAGAGTTGGTCTCCAGTTTAGAAAGGACCTCAGCTCGGTCTTGAAGTTCTGATCCGACAGCCTGAATAATAAACAAGCAAAACAATAACTCTTGCAGAGTCTTGTAATTGTTAAGTGAAGCTCGAATTTCACTGAGCATTAATGAGACTTGCTCAGTGAAGTAAAATAAATGAGTACTTAATTAAATTAGTATTATACTCCATCCACATCATAAGATCTGCAATGGACCGTGCACTTTAACATACCATACAGTCAGCAAGACAAAAACTGTATGATGGAAAAATAATTGATTAAAGCCCCTTTATCACACATTGTTGGGTGTTTTGTGTGAGTATCAGGGGGCATAGTTCAACGCCTGTCATTTAAATCTATAAAACAATCAATATATGGTTATCTATGCTTGGTGATTATTTGAAAAAAACAAAACAAGTAATCATTCTAACCAGCAAAAAAGCAATTTCTTGTAATACACTTCATCCTAAAGGCACACTTTTGTGTGCTGATGACTGACTGAGGCTGTCAGTACTAACGTTGCTAAGTTAAACAAAACCATAGACTTAATGAATAGTTCTTCCTCTCCACTTGTGTTGAAGACATGTTGGTGTAAAAAACAGCGGTGGTCTGTAAATGCTTGGGCCATGCACATTTAAAGTCTTATTGATTTTACATGTGCTATTCTTGTTTAGTGGTTGATGCTTGCTGGCTAAGATGTGCAAGGTGTAAGAGGGATGTAGCTTCATAATAAACAGTTCTGTACCTTAACTCTTTGGATCTGTTCCTCAAGAGGCAAAGCAGAAGATTTCATAACATCCAGCTCCTTTTCCTTTTCTGATATCCACAAGGAAAAGGTTTCAAATCCACCTCTAAATTGATCCCATTGGTCTTTCATTTCTTCCAGAGTCTTGACACTGGAGCAAAGCAGAAAATGATAAAATACCAAAGTACTTTTTGTAAATAAACCACAGTTTCTTAAACAGAAATAAACAAAGTTCAAGAAAGTAGGATTTACTAGATTGTGTGGATCCGTGAGATCATGCCAAGTAATTTATCAAACAAAAATATTTCCAAATGACTTTCAAATATAGCTGTGTTGTAATGTAATGTAATGTAATTTGTCAGTCATTTATTTCATATTAAAACACTGGCTGAATTGTCCTCCAACCTATTTGGCATAAATGAAATAAAATCGAATCCATAATCTTACTCTTTTTTTAGGCCAGCCTCTACTTTGTCCACTTGCTCACTAAGGGAGCGCGCTTGTTGTGAAAGCAGAGTCTTATTTTTTGGACCAAGTTGGATTTCTGTTGCTCTCTTCAGTAGGGTGTTCATATGCAAGGCTTCTGCTTCACACTGCTTCAGCAACACCTGTTTGCAGGAAGGTACAGTTTAGCATTATTTGCGATGGTATTATCTAAAATGCACTGTTTGTGTAAATGCTAAGCATTGACAAACTAATGTTTGTGTAACTACATTTTGTTCTAATCTTTTTAAAAAAAAAATGCACTTACTCTTGCCTGGTCCACTTCAACTGCCAGGCTCTCTGGACTGCTGAAGTTCAGGTCTCTCTCCATTGTGGAGCGTGCTTTGTTGACAAACTCCTGCACTGCCTCCTGCTGACTATCAAACTCCTGCCAGGCTGCCAACGTGACCTGGGAACAACCACGCTCCAAAATCAACTTTATTTCTATAGCCATCAATCTATGTATAAAATAAACAAGGCCACTAACAGAATAAGCTGCCAACCCAATTATGGCTGATATAAAACCCTCCCATAATCACAAGCACTCAAATAGAGTATCAGTGGGATTTCAGTTGGAATTTCAGATCATTATGATCATCAAAGAACCCAATGACACATTACAATACTCATATTAGACCATTATGGATGCAGTGCATACTATCCAGTCCTTGTTGGCTGCTCAGCCAGGTTGATGAGTCAGCATATTGGCAGAGACGACACAGATAAATTCTGTTAGCAATTCGCCCTACTGCGTCTTTAACAGCTCTACTACTGAGTGTGCACTTCACTTCGGATCTTTTACCAGAACTGCAAGCACAACCAAGCCCAAAACTTTCCGTTTGCAAACAACCATCTCTGTCTAGTCAACATCCCATAGCAATTCTGAGAGTAACATGACTGACACACAGCATGTTAAATTGTAAAAGAACAACACATACGATCTCTAGATTGTAAAGAACCCAAGGCCCTCATGTCTCCTTTAAAGGGACACTATGTAATTTCTTCCCCCATCTAGTGGTGCAATTTTATTTTGCAAAGTTGAATGAATTTGCTCTCTAGCGCCTCAAGTTTTCAAATGTGCGCTGCAACTTCTTGAACTACGGCAAGCGGAATGTGTCAAGATTCAAGAAGCTATAGCTTCAGAATCAAGGTCCATACAAACAAAAAGAAATCAAGACACACAGTACAAAGGATTATATAACACACATACAACAACACTATGAATACAGATGACAGATAACATGTCAGATAACATAACATCTCCTTTGGTGTGCAAGCAATGTAATTAGTCATATTCCGGGAGTTACCGGAAGTGACGTCGACGCAGCATTAGCATTAGCCTGTGTTAGCAATAGGAGCATTAGCAGCGGTAAATAAACTCCCGGTAAACTTACAAACTTTCTAATGCCTCGTTTTGTGAGCTAAGAGCCTATGTGTACTATGGCAGAAGTTTGGTAACAATCAATGCATTATTAGTGGGATCATTTACGAGATAAAATCTATTTAGCATTTTTTTTTTTTTTTTTAAACTTTATTAGTAAATCAACAAAATAACAGTTTACAAATGTGAGCATAACGCCAAAAAGATATCCAGGGGGAGCATAGGAATAATAATAAAAAGAAGAAGATGATGCACTTACAAAAAGAAAGCTAATGAACACAAAGACATATGTGCCAAGGAATAAAATCTATTTAGCATTAGCGGCTGTAATAAGCCATTTGGCGGAAATGACGTCACAATGACGTCATTTCTGCTTGTAGGCCTGGTGGGGAAATCGCGATTCGAAGTGCTTTATGTCCCTCTCGGCACTTCGTCATTTTTCATAGAGCGGAAGGACATGGCAGCCTCCATAGAGCTTACCTGCTCTATGTAGATACAGACAAGTTATTCTTCACTCAGGAGGATAAGTGAGATTTTTGACAGAGATCATTTTACACCAATGAGAACTAACTTATGAATGAATATGTTGATTTGAGCTAATAAATGACTTAATTTATTACATAGTGTCCCTTTAAGAGCATCTCTCAAATGCAGCATTTACAAATACTGCATTGCTTGAACTCTATCATATGCCAAAAAACTTTTTGTCTTTTTTCTTTACTTAACTTTATTCATGTATTTGTTTGGGACAACACATGTTAATCAGCATGATGCAAAACTGTCAGAATCCAAAAGATTCCCAGACAAGAAAAAAAAAGAACAAGCTCCAAAAAAAGACAAAACAACCTCAAAACACATAACAGGATCCATCAAACAGCACTAAAAACTAAAGAGAGCATATTATTGCAGAGTAGTCCTAATCCATTACTGCAATAACATCATTCCTTAAAAGGAATATGGCCGAGGCAAATGAGGAATGAGGCAAATGGCTGCACTATAATTCAATAACTAAGGTGGTCACGAGACAAAATGTTTTGGAATTTTGACAAAAATGCTCATGGCATTAATCATGGCACAGTGTCACAAAGAAGAAAATCTTCCGCTTTTTAGCAAAATAGAGACCAGCAGTTCATCATATTTCAGAGTGCGGATTATATTCACATTGGAACGTTATTGGCTACCAGTGTATCTAATGTTTCCACAACCTAAGTTTGTATTACCGCTCACCTCGAGGCTTTGCTCCTGGGAATCCATATTCTGTTCCATTTTGCTGACTGTATTCTCTAAACTCTGCATATCCTGCTGCAGAGTCTCTCCCAGTCCCTCCTCTGCCTGGAGTTGTTGGCCTCTGGTGATCAGCTGCTGGACATCCTTTCTCTTCAGCTTCAGGCGTTTCAACTGTTGCTATGGGCAAGAAGGACAAGGTTTTATTGAAATCCTATAAACTTTACTTAAATACATTTCCAATCAGCCTCTCATCTCTCATTTTGGGTTGTACAATACCTGGTGAACAAGTAGCAGTTGTTGGGCTTCTCTGGCAGTAGAACAGTCCAGTATTTTGGCAACATCAGCCTGTACCTCTTTCTGCCCCAGAACAAGGTCATCCAGAACAGTCTGTACCTCTTCCCGGAATTGTACACAGTCTCCCACAGCCAGCACCATCTTCTCAGCCTTAAGCAAGATACAACAGAACAAAAGTGAAAACATATTCACTACCGGATAAGTAATAATAAGACATTTTTAGCAGATGCTTTTATCCAAAGAAACTTACAAGTGAGGAACAAACATATTAGCACTTGGAGCCTATGATGCAGGGCGATTTAGTGAGTTTGTCTCAATATTAGTTGTGATGTTCAGAAGAAGTGTGTGAAGCTAACAGTTTTAGCTTATGCTGACAGCAGCACGTCAATCCTAAAAACACATCAGCGACACTTTTTTTTTTAACTGTTGTGGATTTATGCATTCAGTAATGAACTGATATAATGAAGATTCTTCAATGAAAGTGTGATGACATGCTAAAGCTATGATGATGAAACACTGCTCTAATAAAGTGCATTTATGTCTTAAAGTTGACAACAGATTCTTACAAATACGATTGAAGTACTACAGTAGCATTCCATAGGTTACCATAAGGAAAATTATGACAAAATTCTGAAAAGTCATTGGACAAAAAGCACAAGTTAACGTCACCTACCTCAAACAGAGAAGCAAGAAGACCTTTAAAATCAATGGAAAGTTTGCTCAGTGCACTACCCTGCCTCTGGGAATCACTGTCAGCGGAGATTTCAATCAGTACAGCCATACGGGCCTTAAGCCAACCGAGATTTCCCTCCTGTAGCTCTGCATCATTTCTCAGCTCCTGTAAACAACAACCAAAGTGATTAAAATCATGTGGACAAAAGAGTCATCTGGCACCAAGTGTTTTAACAGTCTCATCTTCTCAGATGTCACCCTGACAAGTCAGTCTTACATCAAAAATGACAAATCAAAAGAAGCAAGAAGGAGAATGTCAGTGGTAGTACAGCTATTTGGTTTATGCCAGAGACTAACTCACCGTGATGGTAGTCTTCACCTGACCATATTTTCTGGGGTCATTGGCTCGATTTCTGAGCAGCCTCAGTTGGCTTTCCTTGGATATAAGCCAACAGGAGAGTTCGGCGTACCTTATTTACAACCAAAAGAAGAAAAAAAAATGTAAGATCAAAGTTCAAAAGAATATCTAAGTTTAGAAAAATGAATCACATCGAAAGTTATGTTATATCATTTGAAAATAGCTGTGTTTAAAATAGGATTTTATGCTTCATTTTGAAGCAACTAAATTATTCATGGTCAGAGGTGTGTATAGATGGGTAAAACAACCTAAATCAGACTCAGTTTGAAAATATTGAACTTCCAAAAATGTTAGAAATAATTTAATCAATCAGAATATGAAACCACTGAACACGGAAAGCACTTCAAACTACAGTTGCTTTGTATCTCCAGTGAATGAAAGAATTTTAACATGATTACTTTGGGAATGTAAAAAATCTGAGACACTACGAGGGAAAACACAACAATAACAATGCAACAGCACCAGATACAAGTCTTGGGTTATATTCAGCTGAAAACCACAACAAATTCCCTTTCTGTATGTTACTTAACTAAATGACAGGAGGGCTTAAAATGATCGCACCTCGTATTGTACTCCTTCCATTTGTCTGGGTGTTGCATTAGCTTCTGATGAGTGTCCTCAATTTCCTCCAGGACCTCAGCAAAGTCCTTTCTCGCTGCCTCCAAAGTCTGATGAGCTGGGTCATTCACAGGGAGTTTTTGACAAAGTTCTTCTATCAGCTGCAGCCTTTTCTCACAGAGAGACTGAGGTCCCTTTTCCCTAAAGAAGGCCTAAAAGGGTATTTATACACAATAGAAAACTAATGTGAAAAAAAAACACAAAGACTGGAAATTCATCAAAATCTTCCAACACAAGGTAGCATTAGAACATTGAACTAAAGGGTATTCAAGAACTTTGCTGATGATTCTTAGAACATTCCAAGATCTTTGAATGAACTGCCAGTGAAATATTTCATACTTAATTAAGTAGTACATGTGACGCATGCAACAACACTGTGCTTACCCTGTGCTCTTTAATGAGCCTCTCGCTCCCCATGCTAGCCAGGTGACGGTTTTCCCTGGTTAGCTCTGCCTGGCACTCCTGTAGGGACACCATCAACTTGCTCCTCTCCACATCTACCTTCAGGTGCAGCAGGTGAAAGGGAACATCTGTCTGTATATCCTGGAAAAGAAGAAAGTCTCCAGCTATAAGCTCAAATTCAGGGCAACACAATTTGTTTCAAGCAACGTTTACAACAGAAATATGACACATATGACGTTCTGTCAAGCTCTGTCAATATTAATGATTTTCTTCAAGTAAGTAAAATGTATAAAATCCCTACACTGGTATTTAATGTCCATACATTGGAGGTGACTTTTGTATTGTAATTTTCTATGTATATTTGGACTAACCTTCCAGTGTTTATGCAGCCTTCTCACTGTTTCCTGCAGCGACTGCTGCTCCTGCTCAGGCAAAATATCGGTCAGCTCATCACAAGCTTTGAGGAATGTATTCAAGAACCGTTGGTCGAGCTGTCCGAAGAATTCCTGCGAAAAAGAAGGAATTGCTCATCATGTTTTACTTTGTGAAGGAGAGGTTATGTCTCATTAACATGCATCCTAATGCACTTATCTTCTGTTTGTACATTTGTTGCATGTTGTGCCACTGCATGTACAGGTGCATGCTGCATATATCCTTTTATACACAATAACTTAAACAAAAAACTATGTTTTTAACAGCCTCAGCAGCACATTTTGTTCATACTTGTGCTGAAAATATCACTTGATTCTTGCACAGGATTCTTACTGTGTGTTTCTTAAGCAGCTCCTCTGGGTTGCCTCTTTCTGTCAGACAGTTCTGTGCCATTTTAAGAACCTTCTCCAGCTCCACCCGTGACTCATCGAACCTCTTCATGAGGCTGCTGTTTGCTTCCACGTGCTTTCGCCACTCAGTAGATTCCTTAAACATGTTCTAAACACGCAAACAAGTCAACCTTTAAATGCTGAAACACTTCTTCAGTTTAATGTGTTTTTTGTAGCAGGGCATGAGGCTTACCTGTGAGGAGGTCTGCAGGTCTGCCACTCTTTTCTGCAGAAGACTCATGTCCATGTGCTGAAGGGTTTTACTTGTGCTCATTATTTTTTGGATGGTCTGGTGGTTTCGCTCTATGACTGTCAGGCACTTCTTACAGCTATGTGTGAATGTTGCCAGCTCCTGTAGTATTGATTGACAGGCATGCATGGTGTTAGCCATTCATTCCTTTCTTGTGGCTATAGCTAAAGACAGTTCTGATGAAAATGTCTATTTTAAGTCTTTAAATTTTGCATGAATACATCTTTGAATATATTGTATACTGCAACGTATCCTTGTTACCTGGCATTTCTGTTTAAAGTCTACGGGTCCCTCAGAGTCTGTGGTGCTAGTGATATGACTAGCCTTCTCCAAAGCTTGGTAGAAGCCGGTGATATTTTTCTCCATTTCTTCCAGTGGAGGCAAGAGGGACTGAGACTCCCTAAGCAGAGGCAAGCATCTCTCCCTCACCTGATTCAACAGTGAACAACATAGTATTATTACACCCCCTACACAAACTGGACATCTGTATATCTATGGTGGCGTGTAGAAACTTCGGAAATTGAGATGCCAAAAACTTTTCCACTTCACTGCACATTGACATGCACACACCTTACTAAGCTGCTCTTTGATTGAAGCCATCACAGCTGTCATCTGTGAAATTTCTTCTTGCGGAGTGTCTTTGGTCAACAGCTGAGCTGTGCGGCTTGCTGCCTTGCAGGCCGCTTCCATCGCTGGCACTTTGTGCCTGATTTCCTATAGAGGATTTCAAAATATCAAATATCATGATACAGAACAGGCGAAGATATACTCAAGATTAGTTTAAACTGATATAGAGGAAGAGAGCACAGGCTGTTTACCTCAACATCTTGAACAAAGGCTCTGACATTGAGGAAAGATACTTGAACAGGAGCATCCATCTTCTCATTAGTTGCATCCATGAACATTTTCAAGGTATTAATCCCATCTTGGTAGTCTTGCCTCAATTTATCCACTTCATCTGCTCTTGCATACTGCCAGTGAAATGGAAGAAGGTAGTGTATGTTATATATATATATATATATATATATATAAATATATATATATATTTTTTTAAACTGTTAATGTTTGGATGAAAATGATAATAACACATGTTTTAGAGGTATATTTATCATTCTAAAGTGCACAGAGCTCACATATTTCACTTTGACAAACAGTTCCCTCCATCTTCCGTTCAGAAGAAGAAGCTGCTGCTTTAGATCCCGTGAGACAGTTTCGTCACATGTCTCAATGAGAAAATTCCCAGCATCATTCATGTCCATGTGCTGCTGCATCCAGTAAGAGAGGTTTCTAAAAAAATCCTGAAAAAGGGAAGCAAATCAACAACCACAGGACTTCAATTCCACAGGCTATGATCAATCAGACATAAATGCACAAAAGATGTGGAAAAGATATGTATGAATAATACAAACTATGGCATTTATCACTACTATCTCTGAAAACACTTACACGTTTTGCATTCTCCGACTGGTTGAGCATCTGCTCAGCGTCCTCCAGCCAGGCCTGCAGACCTGCCACTGTGCTGCTATATTTTTCCCAGTTACAGATGACCTCTTCCAGCATACTGCGAACACTCCGAACCTCCAAAGCCAGGTTCCTCCACTGAGCTGTGGTATCATTGAGGAATTTGCTCACTCCCTCTGCTTCATCAACTGAAAATATGTTTCAAAAGTAGCTCAGTTTAGCTAAAATCAGCATGGGTACAAAGAGCTTAAAAACAGCAGTTGATTTTGTCTGTTGATTCATTGGTTACAGTGTGTTAGGTAAGTTAAATCATGCTAGAATAGCATTCCAACTATTCTTTCTCCTTCATGCAATATGCAGCATCGTTTTTTAGTTCATGGAGCTCAAAGAATGCTAAAAGAGAAAATGCAGCCCAGATTTACAGAGACAATCATCTTAGAAAAAAACAGGCGAATTTTGAGGTTGGAAAGATTATCAGACTGTTTTTAGCCTTACCTTTGTTACAGGTCTTAGACCCTGTAACATGAGATTAATAGTAAGACTGTTTACAATGAGCCCAAACAAAAACTTGTTGAATATTTACATATAAATACAACTTGGGATAAAATATAAAATAGGCTTACTTGAACTGTCAGACTTTACATAAACCTCTGCAGCATGCTTGAGGGCTGTGAAGATTATCTCATACTGCTCAAAAAATCTGTGGCCTTCAATGAATGTCTGGAATAGAGAGGTAATAATGAAATGGTTTCATAGACATCTTGGCATTCAAATACTACAATTACACTGTCAATAATTCTAACTTACAAGGTAGCTTTGCAACAGGAGTTCAACTGATTCGCGTCGGCCATATTTTATGATCCAGGACTTAAGCTTTGACTCAGCCAAAACGAGGAATGCCATCAGTCGATACTTCATTTCCCAGAATTCCAGTTTTATCAAGTGAGCGTGTGATGACGTCGACACAAAGTTGAACCTACAAATTAAACAAATAGTTGAATTTCAGTGTGAATTTTGCTGTGAATTTACAAAAGGTACAGAAGGCCCACACAGAAAACACCAGATCAAATTTGAATTAAAGTTAGTTTTGATATTGTGTACATAAAATGATTATAAAATAAAAAATAATTCTCTTTAAAGTCTCACCTTTCTGCCATGTCCTGAAGCTGCTCAGGTGGCACAGGTACCCCGTTGACTGATCTGTCCCTGTGGATCTGCTGGAAGGTCTGCCTGTGTGATTCCAGGCTTTTTAACACTTCCTGTAACATAAAAACAAACACAAAAAAAAACATACTCACATTTGTTGTGACTTACACTGCACTTACATGAAGAATTGTTATACTGTGACAGGTATCCGATTACACTGGAAGTCTTGCTGCCTTACCTTATGCTGCTCTAGTTTTCTGTGGAGAACATTGGCTGTCTCGTCATGAGCAAGTTGGAGGGGAATGTCCTCTCTCAGAGCCATCTCTGCTCTGTGAAGCCAAGCTCCAATTACTCCAAGGGGACCAGGCAGAGACTTATCCAGATGGATGTGCCAGTCCAGCAGCTGCAATTGACATGTATTAAAAAAAAGCCACTCTACCAAAGGAAGAGCCACCGCAGAGAAGGCTAATCTGATCAAAACATTTCCACATGTTCACAAAGCAATCAGGCTACAATAGTTTTTTTTACCAGTCCAGAACAGCTCTGGATGTTTGGAGGAGCATACTGCCTGGTGAACAAAACTCCTTCTGTTCCTTTCTCCTCCCCTTCTGAACAAACTGATTCAACTGTTTGTACCCCATTATCACTGACAATGAGTAATTAGGGGAACCCTTGCTTGCATTTCACTTAGCTTTAATTGCATTTTTCAATAAAAGGAAAACACAACAATAAATAAACAAAAGTCCATCATAAATCCTGAAATTTTCTTTAACTCAGGTACGATTATTCACATTAAATTATGCTTATTATGAAGTATCAATGTTGTACAGAAGGAGCAGCACATTTACCCTGGCAGACACACGGTCCCAGGCTTGTTTCACCAGAGCTTGATCCACTGACAGCTTGCCATCCTTGTGGACTGGCTGTAATAATGGATCTGTCTGCTTTTTCTTCATTTCATATTGTACATGAAAGCTTTTGAAAGCCTACAAACAAAAGGAGAGACACATGTTGATAAAAGCCTTTCTTAAAGCAGACTTTTCGTCCTTCCAAGCCTAACCCACCTGGTATTTGTCTGTGAGGTTTCCCTCTGCACCCTGGGCCCGCAGCACATCTCTCTCCAGCTGATCTAAAAACACTCTCAGCTCTCTCAGCATCTTCCGCTCCTCTCTCTGTCACAATCAGGGGACACGCAGTGCAAGTTGGGTGCAAACCAAATCATGACCATTATTCTTTCCTAATTAACATGCCATTGAAATGCTCGCAGCAATATTACATCCCAATAAAACACAAAGATTAGATGAAAGACATTAAGAGATTCACACACAAGCTCTACAGTTTAGAAATAATTAGTTTAATAAGTTGAGATGGGAGTAAACAGTATGTAGGGGGTATGGACACTTTTAAACCTTTGATTTAGTCTGTTTAGTTGAACATACCTCAAGCATTTGCTCTATATCTTGGGGACCAAACTATCCAGGAAAGCAGCAAGGCACACAGAGAAATGCAAATACATCAGAAAGGCATGAGAATAGCAAGGGGATAAAAGAAGAGAAGTAAATGGGAAATGAGATGAAGGAGAGGCGAAGATACAATCCAACCAGAAAGCATGCAGCACTTTGACCTGAACTCTCACCTGAAGCACTGGTACTGACAATGCAAAAGTTGGAATAGAGCCAAGATGCAGCTTAATGAGCATAAAAAAATAAGAGGATGAAGAAAATAAATGAGCCTGTGATGATATCAAACAAAATTTGTATGATTACAATGATTGCTGTGCTCATGCAATGATTTAATACACCTAAAGCCATATTCATAAAAATTGCAAAGTGCAAAGAGTTGCCCCGAGCAAGGAAATAATTAGAAAATCCATAGAATAGACCGATAGGTCTTAGTAAAGATAAAAGCTATTCATGAAGCATTTGAACCCTTAAAAGAGCTCCCAATCACCATCTTCAAAAGAAAGTGCCAAACCTAACAATGGGGTCAGACCTGCCTCCTCGAGATTGGTAAGAGTTTGCCTTGTTCAAAGTTGCTCTGAGATTGGTCCTGAATCACCTTTAAGTTGAGACTTCTAGCTTGAAGTTTTGTACGATAAGTTAGGAGCTCTCTACAAGGATTCATTGAAACTTTATGAATACAGGCCCAGGGCTTTATATTATAAAATGACAAGAATACAGATTTGACCGCACAGGTTACAACACTTAAGTTCAGCAGCAGCTGAAGCAGTTTTTTATTGAGCATATGCTCTCGGTATGATCTTGGCACAAGGTCATTCTCTCTAACTGAGGATAAACTAGATTATTTTTGGAAAATGTGGTTGTTACCAACATACACAACCTTAGATATAATATCATGTAAAGAAAACTATCAAAGGGGACACATTATGGAAAAGTAACTGTTTCTCTGCTTGAGAGCATATATTTGAGCATTTGAAGTAACTAGCAACTCAAAACCTAAGAAAAACACTCTGTATGCTCCCTGTTACCATAACAACATGCTCCAAGGTTAATTAAATACTCCAAATCTAAAAAAAAAGGCAGACCAGACCCTGAGGAAAAAATGGGCAGAGTGGAGTCCAGTGGGTCACCCAACACCACTAAAATGATCTGCCTGAAAAGAGGTGTCATGGATGAAAAAGAAGATGCTCTACTGTCTTTCTGTGTTATTTTGACCAAAGCATGTCGAAGACATTTCATTCAGACCTCAGGAAATTGTGTCAGTTTGTGAAATAAGGGAATTATATATTATATATATCTCCTTTAATTCCAATCCAATATTTAGAGGTAGCACAATGATTTTTTTCTACAAGAAGAGTCCAATGCACCGCTGCTTTACATGCACGTCTTAAATCTGAACAAAGTACCTCGTCTTGCTGTCCATCAGTCTCAGTGTGGTGGGGGTTCGGGTAGTGCTTTAGAAACTGAGCCACATATGTCATAATGGATTTCTCATCAGGCTTGTCAACATCCACATCTGTGGAATGAGAGGAGTGAATCAGTAGAAGAAAAAAGCCTGATAAATGCCTAACCTGAACAGCAAAAGCAAATGCATTTGAAGTTTTTTTAATCTTGTGAATATAAAAACATTACAACATTCCCACTATCCAGAAGAAACGCGGGCAATATTCTATATGAAAGAAGCATTACATGTGGTATTATGCGATATAAAAACATTTTGTCCTCCAGAGGATAAATCTGCCGAGGCTGACAGCTAATTATACACGTCTACTTTCATCTACACCACTGGCCTGATGTTTCTAGAACTCAGGCTCAAACTCCTGTAACAGCAGAGACACGTTAGTGCAGCTTTGTGTAATAAAGCCTCACGACTCTGCTTGTGAAGAAAGGACTGCAGAGCCACTGCAGACTGCTTCATTTCCACAGACTTAAAGTCTGAGCTATGGTAAAACGCAGCATTTTAATCAGCTGGAATATGGCACCGGTATTTTCAGAATTAGACACATGCAGAAAGGTTTGATGTAGCAACACCGTTTCATTAATCTGATTAATATTGTTTGCTGCTCTTGTGTCTAAAAAAAACTACCAAAGATCCAATAATACTTTATTAGAATAGTCAATAACAGTGGGAATCTTTAATACAAGCAGCAGAAAAGGAGAGGGAAACCTTCTGGATCCAGCAGACGGGGAATGCCCAACTCATTTTCTGCAAGTGCAAAGGCCTCCTCTAAATTCTGCCTGTTGCTTCTCCGCCGCACCACGTCCATGTCCACCAGGTCTGGCCTGATGGCATGCACCACTGACTGGAATGCAACACCATCACGCCAGCTAGGACCAAAGTCCTTCACCTCAATTCCATGATACCTGAAAAACATATTGGTAAGCATCTCTGTTTTACAGGACCAGTATAACGTGCATCAAGACAGAGGCTTTTATGATGTGGCAAATCAAACTATATAGAAAATAATAATCAGTAGTTACAGTATAAGTAGGCCCCAGTTGTTTTCTCATTTGAATATATTTGTATTATTCATGGTTATTTGAAAGTGGCATACTTGGCAGCTGTGCATTGCACCCATCTGAGCAGAGCCTTCTTGGCATTGCCTTGAAATTTGTTAACCACCTTCCTCTTCATTGGAGGGCTTCCTGTTTCAGAGCTGGTAACACTCTCCACAGAGGAGTTGCTGGTTGATAACGCATGGAGGGCTGGCAGGTTGCTGGTTAACTCCTCAATCTAGTAAAAAATAAAAAATAAAGCAAGACATGAAATGGAAACGTTTCCTAGCATCCACCTTCCTGCTGACATCAGATTTTGGTAAACAGTGCACTTTTGTAAAGTTCTCACTTTTAAGATCAATGCCGGATTTTTTTTAAAAATACAAAACTCTAGTGCAGCTTCTCACCGTGGAATTATTAGACAATCAGGATTTTGGGACATCAGATAAATTACCTGGAAGTAGAGGATAACGGTCCATATCAACCCAAGGACAATTGATGGTCGTCCATCAGCGATGTCAGTGGCATGAATGTTAACAAGTTTGATCTGAAAAAAAAAGCCCAGAAAATTTTTTCTCGGAAGACTAATTCACAGATAATGCAGATAGTTTTGAGATTCACCCAGAGAGAATCACAGTGTTTTTTACTGTCCAAAACAATAGTGCAGGCTTTTCTCAATGTCATCAAAGTCCAGTCTTTGATGCCCTTACTCTAAGGATTGTCATTAGTAGAGGTCACAAGCAGCCACAATGGAAAGTCAACCAGAAGAAAAAATAAAGGAGTGCTAAACCAAGCATTGAAGGAAAAGCAGATGCGCCACAGAATTTGCAAACATTGCGCTGCAGGGTTGCTACAATTCGCCATGTTCACATCTTTACTATTGAGCAACTGAGTTACAGCAAGCCAGACACACCAGAACTCAGCCTTTTACTCAAAATGCATTAAAATGCAGGTCAGTAGTAAAGTGTAAACGTCTGAATGTTTAAACAGAATGGCTGTGTCCAAGCTTTGTGCTGTAAATTGTGCATAACATGAAAACAATGCGTACAGCACATGATCACACAGGGCGTTAAATGGCAACTGACCAGAGATCCTCGATACACAGACTGAAGGCACACGTGATGGAAGAGAGATCACAACAATGTAAGTCTCAGTCCTCAGGGGACCCAGATGAAAGTAGGACACAGGCTTCATAGAGCCAAGAGATTTAGAGATGGGTTATGTAATCGAGAAGTCCAGTCTCCTGCCTCTTTTACAGAGGCACATTATTGTCTCTAACAAACATCGAATCATCAGTTTATTCTCATGAGCTTTAAATCATGCTTCCTAAAGACATGTCATTTTCTAACACACTGCATGAGACAGATAAATTGAATCTTCTGTTGATGGTACCATGCAATGTGTACGCTTGATAAAAGCTTCTTCACAAGTTTGTCCATCTTAAATTAAGTGCAAACACCATATGTGTGGAAACTAGGCCAAAATGTTGCCTTTTTAAATGCACTCATCCACAACACAGCAATAAAATGAGACAGAGAGCTGACAAGGAACAGCAATGTGAAAAGCAGGCGTCTCAGTCAACCATGGAGAAATGGTTGAATTGTCCGAACCCAGATTCAGCGAGACAACACAAAAATCACATCATGGGCTGGCAGACATGACACAGGTATGTCACTAAACCTCATGATGTTAGAGAATGACAGACTATTGTGTTAGTAGTTAATCCTGAAAGAGCAAAATTATTCATTATCGACAAATATGGCTGAATATTCTGGCAGACTGGAAAATATGTGAGAGAAAGTTCCCACAATATAAGATACATCTATCTGATCAAAACTCAGACGCTGATAACATTTGTACCAGAAGTGTAAGACGAAGGCAAGAACTTCCCTACATTTTTGTTCATGTAAGCAATCTCTTAAAGTTGTAGAGGTCTTGAGTCACCCATGAGGTTCAACAATCACCTCGACATCTGTTCTAAGTCTCTTTGGGGACAGAGCGCAAATACAAGATGTATTAAATTGTTAATTTCTCTTTTTGTGGTTAGTTTCATTCCAGCTACTGTATGAAAATGATTTTTGAGACATTGGAAAATAGCTGCATCTCCACAATTAAAAGACAGGGTAAAGATATGGTGGGGACTAAATCTTATGAGTCCATGCTATGTTGATTAAAAGGCCTCATAGAAGGAGAGGAGACTGCCCTTTGGAATAGTTTTTAGGTCTCTCACCAAAAATGTGGAAATCTCGTCCGGACCTCAGGAATAACCTGAAATCTCGATTAACTTTGGGGCACATTCTCCTGGTATTCATTTCATGTGAAATTTTTGACTTTCTTTTTTTTCCCGTTCGTTTGTTCAAAGTTTTAAATTCAGTAAAATATTGGGGAAGATTGCGTTTAATCTTTTGGTATTGACACGACCGCTGGATGCTTACCTTCCTGCCTTCAAGGAATTTGAGTGCAGTGCCAATGTTGGAAACCCAGTGAATCCTCTTCAGCTGACGGCCTTGTTCACTGGGCTTTGACAAAGAGGAAAAGGTCAAATTTAGGATGGTAAAAACAGAGCTTGATGTTGCAAAACTGAGGATATCTCCATTCAGCCAATAACTGAACAAGACAGTTTAAATATTTGTTACACTTCATTTGCACAATAAGGCAAGTTGCCAGGGAGAATTATCAGGGCTTTTCTTACATGAAGTTCCCACAGACAATGTATTATTGTGTGTTAAAAGAAAAACAAGAGTCAGAACTGCAAGAAGTTACAGTTGCTTGAGTTTTTGAACCTGACAACAAAAGTAAGTCAGTTCCAACAGATCCATACATCACAAAGACTTAACAACTTCACAGCAATTAAAAATGTTTCCATGTTGATACAAAAACATTTTTTTTTTTAAATTGCTCCTTGTAACCACACAAGGAACAAACTTTCATATCACTCGCCAATTTAAATCATAGCAACAGTTTGTAGAAACGAAGGCTTAAGTGAGTGCTGTTGATGCTACCCAGTGGACAAGCATAGCATCACTCACTTCTGCCTCCAATAACCAAATATGTTAGCAGCTAAACGGAAAAATTGAGTCTACGGAGTGGCAGTATACAAACCAATAGTTGATATCACTGTGGATAATCACATCTTTTATATACAGTCTATGTGTGTGATTTTAACCTGTTAGAATTTAAGCAGAACCAAATCACTAAAGCAACAAGTGAATCCGTCTGACTCTTTTGCTACCAGCTTTACAATTAACACGGAGGTTTATATGGAAATGTTTCCGAATCTGGGTCAGTGTGTGTGTGTGTGTGTGTGTGTGTGTGTGTGTGTTGTATATATGTGGAGACTGGTAACTGGCTTTTCCCAGTGGGTCTCAATTGCAATTTAGTGATCCATCACTAACCATTTTTGTCCTAATTTAGGTTTTCTTAATTTTTGTAAAGGAATTTTCAGTAAAGACTGAACAAATCCACCATATCTAGATGTTTCCTAATGACAGAAAGACGAGGTAACTTTAGTTATGTTTTGATAGCATCCTGACTCCACAGTATTGTAATCTATTTTGGAATAAATGACAGTCTTATAGCTGTGAAAAAATCCCTATCCATCTCTTTTTCTCAACTGTTCAACATTCCCAAAAGAATGTTGAACAGGTGAAGATGGCAATTCAGTCAAATTATTTGGCTAATTAACAGTATAGTTTAAAGATGTGCAAATGAAAAAAAACATTTTTTTTAAAAGTCAAAGACCTTGTAACTTGCACTTTCACTTAAATTAAGATTTAATGTTTTACACTGTGAAATGTTACATGTAATATGCTCTGATTGATTTACTTGATCATCTCTATATGGGTTGCCCCTAAGGAGAGTGTAGCATCTAAAATTTATGAAGTGAGTCGAACATATCTATTCTATCTGTGATTAAATTCTTTAGAATAAACAAACACTACTTACAAGCCTTTGACCAGACAGGACCTCCAGAAGAGCTAAAAGCTTCACCCCATCTTTGATGTCCTCAAAAAGGTCGTTAACCTCTAGAGGTGGTTTATGCTAGAGGAGAGAAGATACAATTCAAAATGTGTTTTTAGAAATAGAACAATGCTGGGAACGGATAAGAAATACATGTCTGATGTTAAGCCTACACTGTGAGAAATTATTGGTATTCTAGCACATTACCAGGGAGGAGGAGAGACCAAATGCTGTTTGTGGGAAACAGGCTTGTTAGCAACAAACACAGAGCCTCCCTGCAGCTGAAAAGATGGTGCCTTTTCCTCAGCAGTGGCTTGGTGCCCAGTCCTGAGGCGATGCAACTCATTTAACCCTAACAGGGTACAGCCTCCTGATATTCCACCGTTTTACAGAGCTGCACAATCTCAAAGACGAATGGCAACGTTTTAATGTATTGTCTTACACAAACCAGATGTTTGTTTATGCAGCAGAGTCACGCTTTAATTAAAAGAAGCGTTCCCCATAGGAATTATTTGTTTGGCACTGGAAGCGGGCCATTTCACAACTTAACATATTCCATGACAGGATAGCAGTTGGCTGCCTACTTCGGGCAAAACAGTGTGAAGCAACAAGCACCTGTCCTGTTAAACATGCACTATGTGTTCTTCTTGAGACAAAAGAAAACCATTCAGAGGATATGTGATGTTCAGTTCTGTCATCTAAGCAAATAATGAATCATCTATATTTCTGGAAGTAAGATCAAAACAAACTAAACAATGCCTTTCAATTGTCCAAATGCTAATGTCTGAACAAAAAAGCATTTGTCAGCTGGAAATTATATCCACTCTGGAAACTTAATTTATTCCATCACTTCAGAACTCCTAATAGTGGAAAAACTACGAAATACACCGGAAAGGTACAGGCGAACAGAATATCAGAGGAAATGGAAACAAAGGCTGAAAGGAAAGTGTGACAGCTGGAGGAAGTTCAGATTAGATTATAGACTTTCACCCATTAAAAAAACGTTTAAAAAAAATCAATATTTATTAACAAAATACAGTGACGAACAAGAACAAACGAGAAAACTGCAAACTTTCTTGTTTAAGGTGGCCATTCAAAAATTGTTTGGAGCATAATTTTTGTGTAAAATTGCATTCATGAGGAGGCTTATGCTACATTAGCCCTATTGGTATGCACAGAGAGTGAGCTTAGGCGCTGTGCATGCATAATGAAAAATAGACCAACAGAGTGTCCCAACATTGGCCCACAGCATAACTCAGATTCTTTTAAAGTTTTAGAAGCCAAGCTTTGAACTATCGTGGGCAGATTAGGCTCAAAGGACTCCTCAAACCAAATCCCTTTGGCAGATCTGAGACTTAAACGCTGCCATGGTGTCTGAGTTGCATGCTCTGCTGTGTCATCTTTTATCAAAGTGGTTATAAATTTCGGATTCTATGGATCTTTAAGGGTTACTGTAGTGCATTAGAGCAAATAACAAAATTCAGCTTTTTGTTGTTTCAGTCTCACAATATCAGTGAATGCAACATGTGAGGGTGTGTTATTCGTGTGCCTCGTAATTTAGACGCATATAATTCAGAAGCAGACGACTGCCTGCAGGGCACTGTCCTCACCCTCTTGCTCTCCATCTGCACAATGCATAACTGTCCCTGCCAATCCTGTTGACAAATACACACACTCCCAATGAGCGTATATAGTCCATAAATACTCAGACATGAACACATGTGCCTACCTACTCATAAACAGCAGATGCACACAAACACTAGAGACACAATGGATACATACGCCCCACCACACTCTCTGCAGAATTCCATTAAATATCCCATATGTCTACACAAACACAGTCCACGAGTGATATACAAGCTCGTCCAAGTTTAAATGGCCAGAGTGAGATTCTAAAAAAACTGAACAACGGAGCTTTGTCGTGTTTCTGCAGTCTCTGCAAATACCTTTTAATAGCTCTTGTCACAGAAAAAAATTAGACCAGAAGGACTGTATGAGTATTGTACTGGAAGAATGTTTCTTCAACACCGTTATATGCAGCAAACTTTCATTACAAGCAAGCTGTGTTCCATTAAACATGATTTGATTTTCAACGCTGAACAATCAGGGGTAAATTATGTCATTATTTACAGTTAACTGGAAAAATCCAGTTATGTTGTGCTATGTTACAAGAAGCCCTAACTGCTGTGAGCACATCTCTTGTTGCTTCTACAGGCATGACGGGTCAGTAGTCTGACATACTACTGACCATGAAGATTCACAAATCTGACAAGGAGTCAAACATCACGGGGCTCTCTGTTGTTGAATAGTCAACAAAGCACAGCTTGTAACTTACTTGAAATGTAAGTTTTTGACAGTTTTTTTACGGTGTGCCTGATGAGCTTATAAAGTCCTGCAATCTCCAAGTCCAAGCAAGTCATTACCAAATAGAAGTAAACAGCAGAAAGTATGGACAATTCACACTTACCTTTGCTAAATGAGAATTGATCCATTTTGTGAAGGTTCTCTTCTGTACTGCCTCTTGCTCGTCTGAAAATCAAAGCCACAAAATGTATGTAAATACGTGACCGTAATGTCATGTCTACATGCTTTGATGGTCGACTGTGGAGTCTGAGACCGATATGTGGACTAGAGAAATGGTGATTTTCATAAAAAGGAGGATGGTGAAAATGCACATGACAGGACTTGTTTGGTAAAGTGTCTTTTTTCATTTGATTCAAGATATGTATACACAGAAAAATAAAACAAAAACTCATAATAACTAAAGCTGTTAGTTATTACCTTTGTAAAGACTTGCCCAGCCAGAAAACTACTTTATCAAAGCTCACCACTCTTAATGCTTCCAGGCTGCCAAGCAGCACTGCAGCAGTCCTGCATCATATATGGTAAGACGTATATCTAATGTAGATGTGTTCAGCGTGATTAACAGAAGATTGCTGGTGCTAGTATTACAGGCATTCCTGACAAGTGTTCTCAAAAAAGAGGTCATACAAGGAGATTAGAGAATGAGTGGAAAGAAGATTTCTGCCAACACATCTCACAAACCCCATCTGTGATCAGCACTAACATACGTGATTGTTTAGGTTGCCCCTGGCCTCTTTGAGGTCTTTTAATACATTCATCAACAATGGCTCATGCATTATGCAGCATGCATAACAAAGCAACACATTTCTTTGCTTTAGTGATGCTGTTGTCATGCTGAAGACTGATTTCGAACACCCTGTCATGCATGCTGGTTGGCTAGCACTGCTCACCGCTCAGAGTGGCCATTTTTAATCATCCACCCTCAGAAATATAGACAGCGGTCACGTGTTTAAGGAAGCAATGTGAACACTATACAGGGAGCAAAGACATCATTAACCCAAAGGCAAAAGCTTCATCACTGATGCACAGGGGATGCCCACTGAAGCATAGCCGGAACCTACAGATGTACACATATATACTAAAACACACATTGATTCAGTACATATGACTGGGTTTGTGCGGCGTAACTAGTTCACAGAGCAGGGATTCACCTACGGACCATTAGCATATGTATTATCCCATAAAAGGTGCACAGATGAGAGATCAAGGATGCTGCTGCCCTACTTACCACGCAGATACTGAAAAAATCCAGTCACCAGATTTAAAGAAGTCTTCCTGACAGATACATCCTTATAGTGAGCCATTCTACTCCCCACTCTCCAGCTCTCGTCCTTTGCATGTCAAGAGTTCCACGGTACATATATGTGTGTCTGTTAAAATAAGATCCACAGTGGAAAAACTGACACAAAAGCACACAGCTGTCCTTTTCCCAACAGGAAACAAAACAGATCTGGCTGCCTGGTTTCCCCGGTGAAAGCAAAAAAGAGCTGCTGGAGGCTGTGATGAAAAATGTCCCCTCCTCCCTGACCCTCTCACACAGTGACAGACACACACACACACACACACACACACACACACACACACACACACACACACACACACACACACACACACACACACACACACGCACACCCACACAGATGGCAAAGCAGAAACCTCTAACAGAGAGGGTGATCTGCAATCCTCTCCTTTCTTCTTCCTGTGTTTTTCCAGTCCAGAGGAGCCATGCCTGTGTGGATGTGCACAGCGCTCGCTGCACTGCCTCGCTGTATCATTGTACCATCTGAGGCTGGAGAGTGCTCAGCTAGAAGTGTGGCTCAACCAATCAGCACGTGGGAGGTGGTGATGTCACAGCCTCGGCTGCATTATCCCGATTTAAGCTTGGTTTGTATGTGCTTGTGTATGGATGTGTATTGGCTTGTGTTTGCCTATAAGATCTATCTAATCCTCAGTGAGACTGACACATTTAACAACATAACAATGCCAGCGAGAAAGAAGAAAAATACTAAACTCATCAAGAAACAAACATATTATTTGGGGGATAGAGGGGTTATTTGTAAATTAAACAAGGTCTCCACAGACCTATTGATTAAACTGACCAGAACAAAATTCAAAGACTGCTACACAAAGCAGCCCCTGGTGCAGCTAATTTTAATAATTCATTCTGAGGCTGGTGAATGACATCTACCACCTGCTCTCTCCCAGTGTCAATGCTATTCTGACGACAAAGCAGACACACCCACACCGGGGTTCCCTTTTTAAATAGAATATCATACAATAGCTCTAAAGCACATCCATATCGTTCATTAAAACCAAGCAGTATCACCTAAGCTCGGACCAGTCTGTTTATCTACAAAATTACTACCCAACTGTTCTCAATATATCACATACACAATAGCAAGTAAAAGAACTTGATGCCTTATCATCTCCTGCAGAAAAATCCCTTTATTCTTTCAAGACCTCCGGCACACTAAAAGCTTTTCTGATATGCTAAAAATAGGTCTGAGGTTGTCATTCTATTCTTACTGCTCTAAAGACTGCTGGTGGAACTGGCCCAGAAAAGCTGTTTAGCTGAATTTCTTTTTTTTTTCCATTTCACATGAAAACAACAACGCAAACTGTTACTTGATCCATTAAAATCATGTTGACAGCTCCACAAAACTGAGAACAATGAGATTTCAGAGAAAGAACAATTAATGCTTGCAGTCATCTAAGGTTAGCTAAGCTCCTCAAGATAGAAAAGGTTAGGTACTCATAAAGGTCTGTCAATGAGGACAAATGATTGTAATTCTAATCTTATAATTTTGTAGTCTAATTATAATCTAATTATTTTTTTATCGGATTAATCTTAAAGCATTTTCTTGCTCTCAAAACCCATTATCATAGAGAATGTACACTGATCAACCAAAGCATTAAGAGCACTGACAGGTGAAGTGTATAACCATGATCATCCTGTTTCACTGCAATGCTCGGCTGAGAAACCTTGGTTTCTGACAGTATACACATATCACATCTATGTTGCTTATACCCCATACAGAGGTATTATAGGTATTCAACCAATGCAGCCACAATTGCTTGCAGCCACACAAAAAGCCTCAGTGATGATTTAATATGTTGGATGAAAGCTGACTAGAAGTTAGCTTGAAGTAGAAAAAGCACCAAAAGGAAGAAGCACAAGTGAGAAGCACAGACAAAGGCTGCACTAGACAATTACAATAGATTCTGCAGTAGTTAGTTTAAATGCGACTGTGTACCTTGGACCAAAACTTCCCATTTGTGGGCATGTAATCAGTCTACAGTAGATTAAAGAGGTGTGGATATCAGTGATTCTCTTCAATACAAGAAGCGTCCATGTTGTTACACTGCTACTTATATTCCTTGACTTTCATGTTTTTTTAGTTTTTTTAAATAAAGATTAATTCAGGCACTTGCAAAGTCTGATGCACTGAGTCCGCATGGTCACAAATATTTGGACTGCATGTGGTTGGCCCGCAGAGAGATCTGGTCAACCCTTGCAGACTGGTCCTGATGACAAAATTTACATCACACAAAGCAAACACAGAAACCATCAATTTCCTTTGTAGACTCATGCCTGGTTGAGTTGTTCTTTGTTTGCTATGATTTCTGCCCTTTCCACAACAGGGCAAAGCTTAAGGACCAACACAAACATGAGTAGTTTACACCACAGGTTGTTGGCATGAGGCTAGAGGACTGCACTTTAGGTGAAATGGCTTAAGGAGCACAATCTGTGGGATGTCCTGGAACACGCCCACAGAACTCACACCCTGCAACTCACAGGACCCAAAGGATCTGCTGCCAATGTTCTAGTGCCAAACAACACTGAACACCCCCAGAGGTGCATTATCCATGCCCCAACAGGTCAGCGGAGGGAGGAATTACATAATAGTAGACATATGCTTTTAATATTCAGTCTGATGTTTTCTAAATTTTATAGTCTTCTATACATCCATCTCTATACCACTTTAATCATGAGCTTGAGCTTATACCCGATAATACTGGAAGAGAGTATCAGTCACCAGTCAATCACAGGACTAACACAGACAGACAACCATGCATGCTTACTCACACTAACAGCCTATAAAGTGTCCAGTGACATTCTGATGTCTGATGATTCGGGAAAATGCACTGTTCTAGTTCTTTTAGATCTGTGCTCAGCCTTTGACCACCAAATCCTGCTGAGAAGACTGAGGGATGAAGTAGGTCTGTCAGGTTCAGTTCTACACTGGTTCTCGTCATACCTTTCTGGGCGTAGTTTTAGTGTCACAGCTAACCAAATAAGGTCTGAGTCAGCAGATCTGCTGTGTGGAGTCCCTCAAGGTGGTGTTTTGGGTCCTGTATTATTTTTGCTGTATTTGATCCCTTTGGGAAAAATCATCCAGAGATTTTCTGATGTTTCGTACCACATATTTGCTGATAATATCCAGCTTTACTGCTCTTTCAAGCCAGCTGAGCTCCAGAGGCTAAATTCCTTAGTTCATTGTTTGGTGGAGATAAAACAATGGCTTAATCACCTTGCACCTTACACCTTGCAGCTAAATGTGGACAAAACTGAAACACTGGTTATTGCCCCTGATGACTCCATTCCAGGGATTAACCAGTACTTGGGTGACTTGGGCCAGTCTGTTAAACCGAGCCTAAGAAACCTGGGTGTTGTGTTTGACAAAGACATGTCATTAGTGCAACACTGCAAACAGCTGACCAAAAACTGCTTTTTTCAACTGAGGAAAATCTCCAAACTCAGGAAAATGGTGTCACAAAATGATTTGGAGCTGATTATCCATGCATTTGTGTCTTCGCGTTTGGACTATTGTAATAGTTTGTTTTCATGTCTGAACAAGAAGGAGCTGTCTCGCCTGCAGTTAGTGCAAAACTCTGCTGCGAGAATTGACCCGCTCTAATAGGAGGACTCACTTAACCCCTGTTCTTAAAGCTCTTCATTGGCTACCAGTTTCCTCTAGGATAAATTCTAAAATTTTGGTTTTAACTTTCAGAGCATTGCATGGTCAGGCTCCACCCTACATCAGAGATCTGATCCAGTCTTACACCCCAGCTCGGGATCTGAGGTCTGTGGATCAGAATCTTCTGATGGTGCCACGCACTCGTTTCCGGACCAAGAGACCGATCCTTCCAGGCTGTTGCCCTCAGGCTTTGGAACGATCTTCCGCTCTCTCTGCGCTCGATGGAGTCTGTTGACGCCTTCAAAAGGCAACTTAAGACCTATTTATTTGTTCAGGTTTTTTCTTAATTGTCTTGGGATGACTGCTATGACTGTCACTGAGTTGCTTTGGCCTTTTTTAAACTTATACTTTTATGTACTTCTTAACTGTGTTTTTCTATTGTACCTGTAAAGCGCTTTGTGACCCTGGTCTGTGAAAGGCGCTGTACAAATAAAGATTACGTACTTACTTACTACTTACTAAAGAATCCCAGTTAAGTCTACCATGCGTCTCTTTGGACTGTGGGAGGACCCAGCATAGGGAGAAAACAGGGAGTACTGAAGCTTGGTTGTAACTTGGAGCCCTCTTGCTGTGAAGCAATTGTACTTACAACTGCACCACGTGCTGCCGTCAAACCAATGTGTTGGTATGTGTGCTGCAAGATTATTCTTACAATACATTCATTTCATGTTCATATTTACAAACCTTTCGTAGTGTTTATAGAGTCCTTCAGCAGACAGCGTCTCACTGGGAAAACAGTGGCACAGTAGAGAACTGTAGAAATGTTTGGTTTGCTGCTTGGTTTCGAAAAATCAACCTCGCTCTTTATCGCAAAATATTTCCTTTTATTTTCTCTATTAACCCAAGAAAATCCTTAGCTGAAAAGGAAGTGGCATGTTGTTGTTCCCATCAGAGGGAACTAGGGGATGGACGATCAATTCATCCATTTTCTACACACGCTTAATCCAATGTTAACAATAATACATACATACAGACATACATACATATGACACAAGAAGCTTAAGTACTCATACTACATGAACTTCAGATGAAATAATAGAAAACTGGAAATAATGTGAAAAACCTCCTGTTAAAAAGGTAACACTGTACATGTGAGCTTCATAGACCTCAAACAAGCTGGACAAGGAGAATTTTTGTCAAAATACGAAAATCTCATTACATTCAAATTGGCCCCTATATCACTAGAAAATAAGTAAACATGATTACAAATGAATGTAGTGCCAACACTTGGAGTTGCTTATAAGTATTGCTTTGAAAACACCTTTTAAATTAAATTAAATACATAATGCGTCAAAATAAAAAAGCTAATTTGTTCATAATACCTTGAACTTAAGAGCAAAGTTTCTCATACAGGAGTCTTCCAATGTCCTGAACTTAATTAAATGTTTCATTTTGTGTAATAAGAAGCACACATGTGGGTCAGAAAACACCAATTGAATGTACTTACTTGGACATGAGAGGTATTCTTATGTAAAACACCTTACCATTACTGAGTCATTATGTTTCAGTCAACTAATTTAATTAGGCCGGATGTAGTACTAGTAGCTAAGTGCCAATTAGAAGTGGACAACCCCCGCAACAAACACAACACAACACATTAAACCACTAAAGCACCTGCAATTCACATAAGTAATGAAGTACTTAAGGTGATCTTAGGACAGATGATACCATGGGCAGTATTGTTCGGTAGGTGCACGGCTTCATTGGCTAGGGATGGTCACCTGGGAGCTCTGTAAAAGCCCACTCTCTCTGTTTTTCCATTTAGTCATGAGCAACCATAGCTCAGCTCTGACAGGCTAGCAACAATCAAGCAGGGCAAGAATTGATTATGTAGCTGGACTGAAGCCAGTCAATTCTGAGATGCTTGACACTGTGGATTTATTACCTGCTGAATGAACAACCACTGCAATCTGATATTCAAAAAATATCTTGTCTTACTGCCTCGTGGAGGTATTTACCAAAAAAAAAGAATGATTTCTTAAAAAGTTTAAGCAAGTCTGTTATCGATTAATAGAAAAACATGGCCACATATAATGGAAATATGAGGTTTATCAGCTTCTTAATACATTCTTCATTGATTAACCTGGAAAATAAAATTTACAGCCTCAATTAGTTTCCAGTTTAGACAGCAACAGATATTTACAGGACACACACATTTCACATATAATTGTTGGAAATGAGAATGAAAAATAATTGTCTCTGAGAACTCATTTTTGAGAGGAGATTCTTTACAGTACAATGTCGATCATCACCACAAACCCTTCCGTAGCTGTGTTTCATCATGTCCTGTTTGACACCAAGTCTGAGCTAAAGTGAAAACCGCAAGAACCCAGTAACCGTATAACAAGAGGAACATGCCAGTAGCACACACTCACCCAGGGAATGGGCAGGCGCTGAAAGTGCTCTGAGGGCATTTAAGGCTACAATGTGCTCCTACATTATCATCATGAGGTCCTCTTGCCGCGCATGACAGCAACAAGTGGAAATAGACTTTACCTGAGGGAGCATGGTCATTAGTTTCAGAGGCCTCTTCAAAATTCTACTTGAGCACATAGTAATCAGTGTGTGTTCACAACTTTACAGATTTTGCTGGTGTCAATAATTCACTACCCTGGATGGACTGTTTCTCAAGTCAAAGTGAGCCCACGGTACCTTCTCTCTCCAGGATGCCTTTAATGGCAGGAAGCTGCATTTGATTACCAGAAGAAGCCCAGACTACCACTTCTACAGATCACCTAAAACCATCGGCACAATAATGTTCTCCAGATGTGAAACCAATTCCAGCTTCTTACATGAAATAAAACAGTGACACTTTGGCAGTGGTCATGTGAAAAAAAATACATTGAATTCAGAAAGTTCAAGTAAAAGCTAAGAGCAATTATTTAACAAGAGAGCATAACTGATTCTTAAGCAAGTATCAAAGATTTTAAACATTAAAACAGTATTATCAAAAACGATCTTTTATGCTATTGATAGCACATATCTGGGTGTCTGAAGTCACTAAGAACTGAAAAACATAAACCAGTGTGTCCAAGGTGTGAAAATATTTCATTCGGTGACCCATTTAGATTTCAGAGTATAGTTAGGTCACTTGTCAAGTTCAGCTCAGACCTTCTGCTTGGCCTTTACCTCTAAGCCCTGCCGTCATTTTCTTGCTCTCATTAAACCTGCTAGTTTCACTCAGATATATTCTCTTGTAAGCTGTACTGAATTGCATACATCTTACACGAACCTCCGCCTAAGAGGATATAAGACTCTAGTGGATAAACTTTATTTTTGAGAGTAACGTTCCACCAAGAGTTAGCAAAAAACAGTATATTTATAGCAACTCTCTTTTCATCAGACTGTTTTATCAACTTGGGCCAGTTCAAGACTGGACTCATGAAGAAACTGTGCCTCAAAGTATTTATCCAGAAGATAACTCTCCAAAAAATCAAATCAAATCTCTAAAGCTCTGCCAAGATAGGCAGCAACCCAGGTCAGTGTTAACAAACACAACAATACACTAAAACAACTAACAACAAACTTGTTTGAATTAATTTAATGAGACCAGTTCCTTAAGATTCAGGTGACTTTCCAGTTTATTCCAAGCAGAGCCTTGCTTTCAAAGTTCAGTACAGACAATGGGGACAGATAATAGGAGCAGTTCATTAAAAAAAAAATACTGTAAGTTCCAGTACTTTTTTGATGGATATAAGTCTGTAGATAACTTGGGAGCAGACCAATAATAAATTTATAAATAAGAATGTTCCTATGTTTAGTCTGCGACGGGACAAAGAAAACCATCCAACCCGAGCATACAATGTGCAGTGGTGTGTGAGGGCTTTAAGGTTTCTCTGTGGTAGATGGTATCTAGAGCATGTAAGCATTGCAAAGATGCATGCATATAAATTAAATAACCACTGGTTATTGTATTGGATTGGTATGACTGCGGATATAGCTTTGTTATGTTTGTGTTTATTGGATTCAGTTGCCAACCAGAGCCTGGATAACAGATAACGTACTGAAACACACCATCTGATACAACTTTGAGTCACTCGCAGTGGGTTGTACAACAGCCAGGATGACTTATGAACATACAAAATCTACTCATTCATCAATGTCCTGTTCAGGGTCTGATATGGTTGGACAGTTCTATGAGAGACAGTTGCACTTTCTGAGTTCACTCAGCAGTTGCAGAACCCCAGGAAAAGATGCACAGAGTTTAAGAGGTGGAGTGAAAGGCTGCTCACTTCCCCACTCCCCAACCCTGAAACAGGCTAACTGAGGTGTGTTTAAGAGTGTTTAATGTTAATATAAGACCTCAGGAAAGGATGTCTCCTTCAATTAAATTATGAGCAAGTCAATATGGCAACGCCTGAGACAACATGACAATTTTAGAATGTCAAGACACATATGGCGGGTCTTTGTGACACCTCAACGTAATTTTGCTCAAATTTATATCAAAATAAAACTTATGAAACCAACCTTGCACGCACAGGAAACACAGTCTCTCTACAGCAGGAACTGGCACAACCACAGACAAATGTTTAAGAACGGTAGCTATGGTAACATGCTACTGAATGTAAGTATTCCATACAATAAAGAATATATTAAATGGGCATAAGATTCCGGAATTAACCAGGCTTGTGTGCTCATAGATGTGGCATAATGTTCTTGTAATAAAGGGGGGACACCAACAAAAAGTGACTCCTGCTATCGATCTTTTCTCTTGCCAAGGGCACCAATGGTGTCAGGTTTTAGTCTTGTTCAGTGCATTGTCTATGCGTTCGTGAAGCCACAGTTGTGATGACTCTGTATCCTCTATCCAGTCTCAGTACATGATCATTGGTCGTCTCAAAGAGCAAATGAATTAAAAAAACTAAAGATGAGAAATTCATTGTGTGAAAGTGAATCCCTTTTTGCTTTGAATTTGGCATACCAATCGCCACAGAAAAAGCCTGTTTCCGAACCATGTGTCAAGATCAGGAGTTTCTTCACGTCCACTGAGTGAATTACATCTTAATTATTCAGTCTAGGCCACCAAACAATGTAGTATGTCTTTTTGTAGTTTGGTCACAAGATATTACAGGGGAAAGAACATAACTTTTCTTATTATTTTAAATAAGATTATATGCTTTCTTAGAAAAAAAAAACACCTGACTATAAAAGAGATACGGGATGTGCACTTAAAATCAAGTTATCGAAATATGTGAATCAATTATGCTTTTCATGGCTAAAAGTGTTTGAGGACAGCACTTAACTATGTAATGCAGGACTGCAATTTTTCCAGAATTTCATTACGTTTTAAGTGTTTGCGGGCTAAAAAAAAAAATGTGGCGCCAGAATGCGCCAGTGTGTCAGCCAGTGTCTATGTACGCATGTGAGCAAAAGCATCTTGACTTGCAATTGTTGGCAAACTTCAGACGGGCATCAAGCCAGGCCTTGAATCAGCAGAATGTTGCCGTGCAGCAGCACAGGAGGACAGGATGTTTAGCTCTTAGGCCACGACAGAAAAAAAGAGTGACACTCACCCTGCAGTTTCTGCATCACATTAGCTATGTCCACGGACCCTCGACCAAAGTGCCTTGGAGAAGCCATGCCGTCCCGCTGCAGTTGTATCACAAGGTGGGTCACTGATGTTGAGAGCAAGAGAGCCTTCACAACTGTCCCGAGTGGGACATCCCTTCTGCTCCTCCTTCCTTCCCTCCCTCCCTCTGTCTCTTTTAGTTTCACTGCAGGACCAAGTCCAATTGAATATCAGGTTTCATGCAGGTACAAGCAGGTCTCCTGTCCAATAGAGGCACTTCTTCTATTCATATGCTGCAAAAGAGAAACAGGGTTTCAGTGGATGCTACACCTCGACCTGCTATTTCAGACATCTGTGTTTTGTTTTCTTAAAGTCAACTTGTAGAAATTAAACAGCTGAATTCTTCCATCAAAATGATCCAAGTAAAGACTGTTCCTGATCCCCTGAGTTTCCTGCCTATAATGTATATATATATATATATATATATATATATATATATACATATATGTTATAGACACAATGTATTTCTTTGAAGAAGAAAAAAAGTCGCAGCAAGGTAAGCACAGGTGGAAATTATCAAATTAATGACTGCTAATGAAAATGCTAATTAGGGACACCTGTGCTTTTAATAGCATGGCCATACAAGACCACAAAGAATACAGAATAAGTAAATGGTGCAAGGCAGCTTAAGACTTCATATACTTGCACAATACATATAGTTAGAACTGGTCAAGTATACACACTTTGCTTTTGACTTAATTTGGTAGCGAACATGAATTGGCAGGAAGTCACACATACAAATATAGACATATAAAGCCCCAAAGTGATGACCCAAGCTGTGCATGAGGAGACACAACACGCACTTATTAACAGCAAAGTAAGAAACATACAGTGTATACCTATAACAACGGATATTTTTCTGTTTGCTAGACAGCTGCTGAGTAAGTTAATTATTAGGTATCATTTGGTAAAGAAAGGTAGACACCTGCTGAGTCGTTTGAATGGCGGTGTGGTGTCAGTGCAGCCCGTTAGAAAGGACAGGAAGTTACTACACCACGACAAAAAACGGCAAAATCTAGCGTGAAAGCATCCACTCCCAAAATAAATGGTTGACGCTTCATGAACAGTATTCTATAAGCGCCAGACAATCAAACACGCTATCAGCTAAATGCAGAGTTATAAGTCGTCATTTCATCTTACCGCTTTGCGAAGTGTGGAGCATGATAACTTCACAGAGGAAGTGTGAGTGTGTGTGTTGCCCGGTTGCCAATGGTAACGTTGAGAATGATTGCGTGCCGCATCGGCCCGACAACTTCTGCAACCGCACGAGGCGGAGTGGCAGCAAGCAGCTGCTGGCAGGAGGAGCGATCCGAAATGAGTGGTCTGGTTCCTGTTCCTCTTAATTTATGCTGACAAAAGGCTTCATTCTTTGACAGGAGGGAGAGGAATCCCGGGTATCCCCTCACCGCCCTCATCCACTCCCTGATGCTGCTGGAGACTTCCTAGGGAATGTTTATTGCAAATGAAAAGTTTTCAGATACTTTCAATTTTTCCGTATTTTTGTTGTTTTAGACCACGAACTGCTGAAATATATATATAGTCCGTGCTTCAGAAACAACCTACGTAGATTCAGTTAATCTTTCGTTTCTTTTAATGGTATACACCAGTCACCAATAATGACAGACTGATTGTTATGTGTCTGAGGATTAGGGTCAGTGTCAGTGGTCCGTGAGTCTACATAAAATGTCACACTACTAATGGGGTAAATCTGAGTTCAATCCTAGCCACAAGACTGAGAGAAATGTCCGCATCCCTGTTAATGGTATTGCGTTATGGCATTGACCGGCATGTGGAAGGATATAATAAAGTTTCAAGTCACCAGTAATCACTAAAGATGCCCAAAATCACGGTACCCTCCATCACTCTAAAATGGTTTGGAGGTTTGCAACCATCGGCAGGCCTCCTAGATCTGGCTGCCAATCACTGATGGACGAACTTGATCAGGCAGTTAAAAAACAACTGTCAGTATGAGCGAGATCCATTACATTTGTCCTATGACTGCAATGATGATATTCTTTATATTTATTTACATTAGGAATTTCCATGTGTGTTCACTTTTGCAATGGGGTACTAGCCCTTTTATTTAGTAGCGTACATCATGAGATCATTACAGGATGCTGTGTGTGCAGATGAGAAACTGTCTGATCATTATCATAAAATTTTTAAATGATGAATGATTCAGATAAGGTCCTGAATAATGTTTCAAATCTAAAATTCATCTTTGCTCCACATTCCTGTATAACTGTCACATTTATATTGTCCCACAGAAGACCTCAACAGCTCATAAGCCTCCATGTTAGGGAGAAGTATACTGTATGTCTTGCATTATTATTTCCACAAGCTATGAAGATCATTTTAAGCAGGCCATGGATACTTTGAAGTTCTCAGAACTGCAGTTTCATTTATAGCACTTCATCGCCACCTGCTGGACTCCTATGTGACATGACTGTCTTAACATCCTGAGTCACCGTTAAATCTCCTGAAACTGGACAAGTGGCTTGCTGGAATGAAAAGAAATTCTAAAACTCCCTGCTTCATTTGAAAAGCATAAGACATGTAAATAAGCACGTTTACAGGTAGAGAATAGCTGTTGTAAGCAGCTGTTGAGCTGCAGAGGGTTGATTTGCGGTGCTGTCAGCCTGAGAGCAAGGAGTGAAGTGGGAACACAGCAACAATGGAAGGAAATCCCCGCAGAGACTCAGAGCTCGATACCCTGTAGACTCTGGAGTGGATAGTCAGAGTTTTATGGGTTTGCTTATCCAGAATGTTGACATTTGAAAACTTTCCAAGACTTTTTACACCAGAAGGCTGTATTTTTAATGGGTCTCTTTGTTTGACCAAAAATCCCACTAAGAATGTGTGTATTCTGTGTCTTGTGATCATAAGTCTTTCACAAAGACGAAGGTAACTTGTCGTGCTTTATGAGCACGATGCCAATAGGTCCTTTGTTAAAAGGTATTGATCCTACGGAAATGATGCAAAAGGAAACAACCCTGTTTCCCAGTGTTATGTCCCACATAGATAAGCAGTGCATTTGCTAATTTTAAAGCCAGAGAGGGAAGGAAGCATGACAGCAAGTTTTCCGCTGTTGCAAACACTGTGGCGAAAGAAAAGCAAAAATCCTGTCTTGGAAAAAGCTTAGTGTTTGCATGCCTGTGCGAGTCAGTGCGGAATATAACACCAGCTGATGGTGGGAAAATGGCACAAAATGAAACACATCCCCTTTTGGACATCCCTTTCGAAAAACCGTTTAATCTTGGTAAGTGCATCTTTCTTTCTTTATTCTAAAGTTTGTTATACAGTTCTAAAAACAGTAGCATTGACCTTAGGAGTGGAGAGAAAAGAAATTGGATTACTAAGGAAACCACAGTATGGGAAAGGTCATCAAATAATCTCAGTTAGAAATAGTGAATTTTACTGGGACAAAACAAATTTCTGCTGCAAATTGTAAACCACTGTGCCACATTTAGACATGTTCCAGGGTTAGAACGGGTAATGTAATTGGAACAAAGTTCAAGAAAACACTTTAGTTCTTTTAAAGCGTCAAATGCTTACATTTGCCAGTACCATTTACAAAGTCAAAATTTGACAAGTTCGTCAAAGCTAAGTGCAGGAAAGTACAGCAGAATACAATAAACTTCCCCTTGAACCGCTTTATCTGAGATATCAGGAAAATATAGGAACTCTTATCCATTTATAGTAAATGGTCGCTTAAGAATCAGAATTTCAATCAAATGATAAGAGCCAGAGTCATGTTTTAGTGTGTTGCATTGATAAGAGTCAGGCTGTTCGTAGCCAGTAAACCCACACACTGGGTATGATGTAAGATTTTATGTAACATTGCTCCTTGTCAAGAGATTTAATATCAACAAAGATCAATACACCAGCACAGATTTGTTTTCCTTAAATAAATCTGGCAAAGATTGAATTTATACTTCTTGTCGATGTGACTGAGATTTTATTTCTGATATGAAATGCAGTTGAAACCACCATCTGAGGAAATAAATTCCCCATTTTTAGAACAGCGCAATACATTCCTCCTCCCACGCTTCTAAACATTTCCATTTGATCCGTCTCTACTTCCCCCTCTGAGACTCCGTATTGATTTTTCTTTTTTCCAGGTGACATGATTCTAGCCTTCTGTTTATCTGTGCTTGTGGGCCTGCTGCTGGGTGCTTTGATCTATGTCCTGTTGACCTGGGCATCCAGGCGCCGGGCTACAGCTAGGATCACCAGGCGCTCCAAAAAGAAATCTACCACTTCGCATTCACGCGACCCCATGAGCAGCCAACTGGGCCTTTACCGAAGCACTTTTCTGAGTGTCTACAGACAACCCTCTCTCGAACCAGTGGGCCCTCTGGGGAGTAAACCGAGCGCAGAGACATCCACCTTTCGCCCACTTGTCAAGAAGAGCAGGCCTGGACTGGATATGGCAGATGACACCCAGGTAACCATGTCAGAGGACACAATGGCTTCGAACTCATCCGACTCAGAATCCCTTGTGCTGAACAAGAGACATTCCTTCTGGTTGGGCAGCAACGGGCTTAAAGGATTCCTCCCCTCACAGACCCCCCCTCCTACATATGACAGCGTCATCCATGCCTTTGAGGAGACTTGCACTTGAGACTGAGAACAAGCACTGAAACGGGACAAACTTCTGGGATTACAGTGGACTTCCCAGATTTGTAATGGTCTTTACAAGAGCAGCCTCTGCATTTTGAGACATTGGTCAGTTTGATACAGTGTTCTTATCTGTATCTGATGCTTTCACAGACATGAAGAATCAGCTTGGCTTTACCTTATGAGACGCGAAGAGTTGTAGCTTCCATAATCAGTCCAGTTGCCTGTAACTTTCTCAAATGATTGCTAATTTGAATTCTTGTCTTTAAAAAAATGCCATAAAATAACAACAACACAGTTTCTCAGGGCCCTTCTGTAATTGTCTTGTTTAATTGTCCAAATCCAAAATATAACAATTAGGATTCCAACTTAGTTTGTGAAAATGCTGGGATTCTGTGTGAATCCATCCATCCATCCATTTTCTATACCCCCTTTATCCAAATCAAGGTCACAGGGGGGGCCAGAGCCTACTGCAGTTGCTATAGGGCGAAAGGTCGGGTACACCAGTCTCATAGGGCCACACGGGGACAAATGAGACAACAACCATGCACGCTCACACTCACTCCTAGGGACAATTTAGATTCACTAATTTACCTAACATGCATGTTTTTGGACAATGGGAAGATTGCTGGAACTGCTTTGTGAATGATCTTTTCTTTTAATCGCATCTGAATAAAGTTGGGACAAGGGCAAAGTTGTGTATTGCCTATTGGAACCACTCGCAATCAGCTGGGTGTGTTGGCAAAATGACCGGTAATGGTGTAATATTTTAAAGTAAGCCTTTGGAAACCGAGGAGATCATTTACTGTTGTTTATGAAATGTTCCTCTATTCTTGTTTGATTTATATTTTAGCCTCTCAACATTTTTTGGTGGACTCCTTATTCTTGTTTTATAACGCGGAAACATTTTTATGGGTGACTGCTCTGTACTGCAGGCACACCAGTTTAGAGTCTTTCAGTGTGGAGCCATGTTGTAATACGTGCAGAATGTGGTTTGGCGTCGTGTTGCTGAAATAATTAAATGCTTCTCAGTAAAAGGCTTCATGTGGATGATGACGTGCTCGATGGTCCCTCTCATCTTCAGTCAGGAGGATGAAGTGTCAGTGATTTCCAAAAAGAATTTCCACTTCCCCTCAGTCCATCTTCAATAGGCTCAGGTTCAGGCCCAGCAACAGCATTTGTGTTAATTGTAAAGATATATATATATATTTTTTTCACGTGGTAAAGTTTGTATTTATTAATACAATGATGATCTGTGTTCACTGACAGTTACAGTGCACAAAGAACCAGTAAATGAATAGGAGCTGCTACTGTTGATTGTCGTAACGTATATAAAACCCGCCCATAGTTACAAGTCTGAGAAGCTCTTCATTCATATGTTTTGTGCTGCGACCATAAACAGATAGCCTTCAGCCTGAGAAGATGGATTTTCATGTAATTGTGATCTCGCAAATCTCATATAGATCCAGGTGCTTGGTTAGCTAAGGATATATTTCTCAGTATGTCAAAAGAATTGTCCCAAATAGCATAGTTTTCAGTATTTTGGTGAGATGATGTAGATGTTTATCATCAGCCAGTCGAATTAGCCAAGCATTTTGGTTTTCAGAAGTTATCCTCAACCCATGTAGGGATTTCCACACCAAAATTGTGCCTACTTTTGATACAATGTTACCTGAGAGCCCCAAGAATACGGCCATTCAAAAATATTGTATTTATCCCTGTCCCCTGCATGTAGGGATTTCTCTGGATCCTCTGAATCTTTTAATAATGTTATGATAAATCCTCAAATCCTTCATGTTTGAAATGTTATTCTTGGATAATTTAACAATTTGTGCATGTAGCCCATGTGGAGTGGTGAACCACTCCTCATCTTTAGTTGATGGAGACTGATCCTCTATTAGATTAAATGATCTGTGTATTACCAGTTAAAGCAAATTAGTTTGGAAATGTTCCACTGGGTTTTTGATGTAGGTTTTGTTCTGAGTGTGTGGTAGATAGTTATATTAACTAATAGCACAATACAGAAATGGAATTATTTTTAAACTTGTTTGTGATTTGTTTAAAGATGAAAAACTGAATTAAATCATATGTACCTAATATGTGTAACTGTGCTGTTGCTTTAGAACGTAGTTGCATATGCAAATGAAACACAGTCAAATCATACTGCAAGCTGGGGCCGGAAGGCACATGACACCAGGTTAACATTTTCATCATATCACATCATATCAAGGTCTTTTGTAAAGAATGTCAATCTAACTAACATTGCAAAGATTGGGTGCGCCGTGGGAGGTTGCCATTTTTACAGAATGACCCTTTCGAGGTGCCAGTAAATCTAGTATTGAGAGACTCATCGCCTCCAGACCAGACTAAGTGGCAGAATAATTATAAAAGTAGAGCTCAAATTGCTCATAATTATCTTTAGGTGGTTGACAATGAAGCTGCCGGTGCTGCCGTTCAATCTGTTCAAATCTGTGGTCTATTTTCCGTGCTATTTGCCTCATGGCAACCCGTTTTAAAGCCACAACCCCAAAGTGCGCCAAAGGAGAAGTGCCTGGCAACACTACGGCACAGAGCGAAGACCACCACCTCTGGATTAATGCATTCTATCGGTACCAGGTATGTACAGCTGTTCATTTCTTGTCCATTTCATCTCTTTGATACTGATCGCACTTATTTATTCCTCACCGGTGTTTATTAATCGTCTCGTCAGCACTAGCTCATTCAGACAGCTGGATGCGGTCACATATATAAAACGCTTTAATATAATAGCGTCTGATGTGTCATTTAGTAGGAGACATTTCTAAAGGAGAGGATTTGTGTTTTACTTAGACTTTAATCTTTTTTGAAGCTGCAGCCTACAAACTAAGAGGTCGTGATGAGAATGATTGTTTTACCACAGCCATTTTACAAATTCATTCCAGTGGAATATGTTAAAGGGTTTGTGTCAAAATCTGAATATTCGAGTTCAAATCACTGTATAGTTTCTGCCGTGGTGCTGAGGAGCGGACAGTTTCAGTACCCATGGAGACTGCGAGTGCCCTGCTCTCCAATGCAGTGTTGCCGTTGCATAGAGACAGAGAAACACTGTGGATATCAACGTTGATGCACTGAATGACACCGCAGCTATTTTAAGCAAACGCCATCTCTCTGTTTCTTTTCTCAGACTGCCTTACTTGTTGAATAGCGGTTGGAGGTTGTATTTTTTTTTTAAAAATTTAACGCCCTTTTCTCCACTGCAACAGGATTGCACAACTCTCCGGAGCTTCATAAGGCATGGAATGGGTCACTGGCATCAAAGAAGCTTCACATCATCTCAAGGCTAACTCTGAAGCGCTGAACTGCTCGATTTAAATTGACGAAGAGCTGGACACCATCTGTCTGAGTGATGCATTTTACCTCCCCAAAGATTATACTGTAAAGGCCAAGAGCAGACCAACCATCACCCGTCAGTGCATGATCTGAATGGAAATATGGACACCTTCCATGGAGGCATTTTGACTCAACATGTCCAGGAACTATGAGGTATCTATGAATTGCAGTCAAACCATAAATCCTGAGGGTTATTTAGCTATTTTATATACAATTTTAAATAATACAATGCCAAAAAACAGGTGCCTCGCAGCCACAGATTCTTATTTTAATGGTAGAGGAGGCTACCAAATTTCTGAATGTACCAAATAAGTGTGCTTCTGTGAAAAGATGGACCTAAAGTTCAGATTATTTAAACTATCCTGCCACCTTATTGTCTTCTTGTGTAAAACCAAATGAGAAGGTATGACCAGAGAAGAAAGGCTACACTGAATTTTGAAGTGAAATCTAGCACATTCTGAGATCTGACTGGGTTTGCACATGAAGATTTCCCCCAAATTAGAATGTAAATGTTTCATCCGTACTTCACATTTTTTAATTTGTGACCGCGGACAAATAAGACAAACTGTATAGATGATGTAATCTGGATACAAATCCTGGAGCCGCTCCATGGACGGTGAATAATAGAACAACAGCGAGAACATTATGAACAGCCACCACGGTGATTCTACTGGTGTCAGTGCACATTTAGTGATTCACTTGTACTTGTTAAAGTCTGCTCATTCAAATGGAACTCATTCAGATGGAATCTCTCAAACAAAGAACCCAAAAGCCCCTAGTTTCAGTCACTAATTTGATGCCTGTGAACTAGTGCAGCAAGGTTACGCGTGTGTTTCCTGTTGGTTGGGCCTATATGTTTGGATGCCTTGAACAAGGCAACTTGTCCCGTTTAGACAGCAGGGTTTATGTTAAGCCCAGCTTCCATTCAACTTGATGATCCTTGTCTAACAATCATTGTTTGTGACAGAAAAATCTTACCACATGGTCCAAGTAGCTGCTGTTTTGGACCTTTTGACTGTTTTTTTTTTGTTTGCCCAGTTTTCTTTTTAAACCTTTAATTTCCTCGTGTTTGTTCAAAATATCATCCCTGGTGGCAGTTCTGTGGGATCTAATTACCACATATGATCTTCCGCATGTCACATCAAGGTCCAAAAGTCCTTAAGATTAAGGAAATTTGGGCCGTCTGCTCAGGAAGGTTGTGACATGAGTGCACACATCAGATTGGCTACTTTACGGACATTGTGCTGAGATTGTTCTGTCAACCTTTGTTTCCTAGGACAATAAATAACTTTCAATCCAAACTATTTTATGTTTTACTGCAGCCACGCTTCCTGCTGACCATGACAATAGCAACAGTGTACATACCAAAATATCCTGAGCTTCACTGAAAAGGCAGTTTTAAGTAAATGTAGAGTCACACACCAACACAAACTGAAAATGTATATCATCCACTTTTATTATAAGGTCAAATACGGTGTTGTTGCAGCTTCAAGTCACCATTTTCTTTGTTTTACTCACCAGCCTGGTCAGTCAGTAGGGATGTTGGCTGCCGTGGAACATGGTCCCATCCTCTGCAGCGACTCCAACATCCTCTGCCTCTCGTGGAAAGGCCGGGTCCCCAAGAGCGAGAAGGACAAGCCAGTGTGCCGGAGGCGTTACTACGAGGAGGGCTGGCTCGCCACGGGCAACGGGAGAGGAGTTGTTGGAGTGACGTTTACATCCAGTCACTGCAGGAGGGATAGAAGCACACCTCAGAGAATTAATTTTAACTTGCGAGGACACAACAGCGAGGTCTGGCCTTGGCTTTAGTGATATCACCATCTATACTGTCATTATAGCAGTATTTAGTATGAGAGAATTCAATTCTACAAGAGCAAGTCTACTTTCTCTTTTTGGTTTTCCTCCTTTCCCACTACAAACACTTCTTGACAATAATGACACATATCAATCTAATATTCAACCCACCACTATAGGATTCTCTTGATCTTAATGACTTTTATGATTATCGGTGATAAGAAAAAAAATAGATAAAGCTTTTTAATGATTTTTGCTGTAACCACAAAAAATCCCCAAAAAACAAGGATAAATCAATTAGTTAGTAACAATAAAGCAAACAAATACACAAAGATATATAAGAAAACTAATCCATTTTTATAAGAAAGATTCTATAATTGCTTTATTTGCCTGTAGGGGCCTGACTGCATTCTCATTGTTGTGTGCTATTGTTATTATTAGAACGCATTTATTGCTGATGCCTTTTTTCTTTTTTCTGTATTCTGACTCGCCCTCCAACTGCACTGGCTCTTTAAGGCAGATTCTGCCTCAAAGGCTTTTTTAGCCTCGTGTTTATGTTGGATATTATTCATGAATGTTCCCTTTCTGCAGACAGCCACCTGTGCTTGTGAAAAACAGTGACACCGTTTTGGGCCTTTGCAGGTTGTCTTGGTGCGTTGGAATGAACCCTTTCAGAAGTTGGCCACCTGTGATATGGAAGGAGGTATTTTTGTATGGATCCAATATGAAGGCAGATGGTCTGTGGAGTTGGTGAATGACAGAGGAGCTCAGGTAGATGCTTTTTTTCTGCTTTTATCTTAAAACAGACTAATTAAAAGGCAGCATACATAAACTTAAAAGTGATTTTTGCCAAATAAAATTGACTTGTGTGTTCCTGTGCACTAGTGGTAATGCAGCCAATACCTTTGCAAGTCTATGTTTTGATAGCAGTGTCTTGTTACATACATAAATCGTGTCTTTCCTCCAGGTGAGTGACTTCACTTGGTCACATGACGGCACTCAGGCTCTCATCGCATACAGGGATGGCTTTGTGTTAGTTGGCTCTGTCAGCGGTCAGAGGCACTGGTCCTCTGAGATCAACCTGGAGAGTCAAATCACCTGTGGCATCTGGACACCTGATGATCAGCAGGTATTCATACAAGGCTTGGCCTAATTTGTACAATTCAACATTGATATCTTACATGTAACTGAAAACAAAGCGAGATTATTTCCCATGGCTGCTGAAATGGCTGTTTTCACAGAGCTTTTTAGGCCAAGTTCTTGAACAAATCTTGTAAACTATTAAAATGTAATGCACAACATGCCCTTAGGTCTTGTTTGGCACAGCAGATGGACAAGTAATAGTGATGGACTGTCATGGGCGGATGCTTGCTCATGTCCTGTTGCATGAGTCTGACGGGATCGTGAGCATGTCTTGGAACTGTCCCGATTTCCTGGTCGAGGACAGCACAGAGAGCGACACGGATTCTGATGACAATATCCTGCCTTTAGGTACAGTCTTGTATTCCCAATCTGCTCATGTAAAGCGTATATCCATATAACCATGTTAAATGTGCTGCCTGTGGAAAACTCACATATGTACACATCTTTGTTTTTCCAAGTGCGGAGAGTCAAGCCTTTGTTGACAGTCACCTTCTTATCAGGAGATATCAGTTTGATGAACAACTACGACGACCTCTCCCCTGCTGTAATTCGCTCTGGGCTAAAAGGTATGATCTCCGAGCATGCGTATGGTATCAAGGTATATTTACAAGTTCGCTGATAAGTGCTGTTAGCCATGCAAGACATGTATGTTTTTAGATGTGGAGGCCCAGTGGTGCTCCCAGGGAGACCTCCTGGCTGTAGCCGGAATGGAGAGACACGGGCTCCCTGCTGACTCTGCCTGTGCGTCCATCATGAGGAACGCCCTCGTTAAGTTCTATAATGTCCAAGGCGAACACATCTACACTCTTGAAACACCTGCACAGGTTAGTCATTTTTTAAAAATTAAGAGATAGAAGTCTAGCTAGTCATTTGTTGCTAAAACTGCAATTGTTAAAATACCCTCTTTCCTGGGAATACCTGTCTTTTGTATGTTTTTATTATCTCTTTCAAACCTTTTATTAATTTTGCTTCTTTCTAACCAAAAAGCTTTAATGAAATGGTAAATGAAAACAGAACCAATTCAAATCCATATGTAGGGAATCGGTAGGACTGCCGGTTGAGAATTGAGAAACCAGCATAGATAATAATAGGAATTCTTTGATTTCTGTTTTTCAGAGGCCCATCACCACCATCTGTTGGGGTCACAGAGACTCCCGCTTGTTTCTTGCATGTGGGCCGGCACTCTATGTGGTGCGCGTAGAGCACAGAGTGGCCAGCCTCCAGCTCTTATGCCAGCAAGGCATCGCTAGTGCCTTGCGCGAGGAGAAAGATGTGGGGAAGCTAAACATGCCCTCGCTGCTCTGCTCTTATGTTACCACTGCTTTTATACCCACCATCAAGGTAAAAAAGTTTAATTTGAACTGCCCCCTTCAGATCTTTTTTTTCTGCAGCAGATGGTCAGGTGATAGTGATAGGATGCTGTCATTGTTCTTATACCCACGATCGAGGTGCATTTATCCCTGTTTAATAAGTGAGCAGAGGCATTCAGAGGCAAGCAAGTCCACTGACAGTGGCATGTTGTCATTTGAAAGGCCTACAGCTCTTTCCTCTCTTTGTTCTAGCCCCCAATTCCTGACCCCAACAACATCCGTGACTTTGTCAGCTATCCCACAGCTGGAAATGAGCGACTCCACTGCACCATGAAGCGAGCAGAGGACAGTCCTGAGGCAGGCGGACCCTGCTACACACTGTACCTCGAATATTTGGGAGGACTGGTGCCTATCCTCAAGGGAAGGCGCATTAGTAAACTCAGGCCTGAGTTTGTTATTATGGATCCAAAAACTGATGGCAAAGCTGGTGGGTTTACACCATAAAAAGCCACATCAACCAGAAGTTTCCGAAAAACATTACACTGAGCAATTTTTTTTTATAGATTTAGGGAAAAGAGAGAAAAGTCTGCACAACCATGAGATGGCATAAGGAGAGAGTGGGAGGAACTAACACACACTATGGTCATGAGTGCTTTTCTCTGATGTAACATAGTCTGGGCCCTGATACAAGAATAGCTTGTGCCATGACCTGAATGGTCAAGGGGTTGCATTTAACCTGTTAAATAATACACAAGGCTAGTGTATTTGTACTGTAGAATTTTTGCTCAATCCTACCTTTATTCTTTATCATTTATTCATTTCTTTGTCTTTGTCTGTTTTTATTTGTTTTTCGTTTGTTTGTCATGTATTTAGAGGAGGTGTGTGTGAATCCTATGATATCATATGCGGACAGTTGTAACTGCTCTGACTCCAGTGACATTGACTTGAGCGACGAGTGGGTCGGGAAGAAGTCACCAAAGTTGTCTCGGGGAAACAGGTTACCCAAACGCTATTTGTTAGAAACGATATTGTGTAAATTAACTATTTTTCTTTTCTAAAAATTTCAAATCTAAATGAAATTTTTCCTTTGAAAAAACAAACATTGTAATGTTATAGGATTTTGTAAATAACCGTTTATAGCATTTTTTTTTCCCTTGTGATTTTAAGGTTAAATATAATTAAAAACTCTGTTCTGTTCCTTTCAAAGGCTGAACATGGATTCAAGAAAATCTCCCAAACTGTCACGTGCCAATCACGAAGGGCAAAGGTCGCCACGGCTACCTTCAAGGAAGCCTCCGGTTCGGTCACCTAGTCTGACACGCCGGGAGTTTACTATGGATGGAATCACAGAGGTGATTACTTGTGCTTAGAATTGCTCAAAGTCATATTAAAAAGTTTGCTTTAGTGATGTGTTTCTGAGCGTGTGGGTCTGAGACGGCAAGCAGAACCATCAACAACCTTTATGCAGAACTTATGGAGGTGCAATACAAAGACTGTGTCAGAGTGGGGGTGCTGAAAGAGACGGGAACAGATCATTTTGGACCTGGGTGTGAAGTTCATGCAGACAAATTTCAAAGGAGCTGGGCAAACTCTAGGTGGCAGGAAAATCTAGAATCTAGAATATCTAGAATAAACCACTTGCATATTTAATCAGCTGGATAAAGGCTGTGGAATGTCAGTTTCTGCCTTATTTTTTGTATGTATATTTAAGTATTTCCATAACTGCATAGATATTTATTGACTATTGGTACTATTGTGTCTGTAGTCATTTTTGTTTTATCTGTCAAAGCAGTCAATTTCTCCCAGTAAAATTGAAATGTCAAAGCGAAAGCAAACTACCAAGAATATCTTTTATATTGTAATTATATTCACTCTGTTGAAACCTTGCCAACTCTTTTTTTTTTTATGTCTGCTTTTCATTTTCTCTGTTTCACAGCACAACTACCTTGCACAAGTCACATCTAACATTTGGGGAACAAAGTTCAAAATTGTTGGACTTGCCTCCTTTCTCCCAGCCAATCTTGGTGCAGGTAAATCTCCCAAATATGACATATATATTTCATTTTGCCAAACTAAACAGTTAATGTGTTTTTTTTTTTCTTTTTTCAGTTATCTATAAGACCAGTCTGCTTCATTTGCAACCGAGACAGATGACAATCTACCTTCCAGAAGTACGAAAAATTTCTCATGATTTTATGAGCCTGCCTGTGTTCAATCCCAATGTGTTCAGTGAGGATGAGGATGACTTACCAGGTATGAAGGAAAGCAAAATGTCTTCAATCAGGAGACATACAAAAGTACTAATATATGTTTGTTCAATATATTTCAATGCATGTGAGTAGATTTCAAGTCACTTGTGACTTAGGACTTCCTTTTGTTCTCTTGAAGTGATGGGCCCGTCTGGAGTGGCAGGAGACAACCCTCCATGTACAGTCAACATTCCCATTGCTCCCATCCACAGCCCAGCTCAAGCCATGTCTCCAACTCAGAGTATTGGTCTGGTTCAGTCTCTTTTGGCCAATCAAAATATTCAGCTTGATGTCCTGACCAATCCGACAGCTACAGCTTCGGCAGCGGCGGCGGCAGCAGCAGCCTCCGTCCCAGTCACTGATCACAGCCAGGATGCTGTTGCAACACCATACCCCGTGCCAGCGCGATACTCAAACCCCGGTCAGGTGATCTTCAATGGGTTGGACATCGGTCCTCTTCTCCCTGGTACTTTGCCTCCCCCACCACCACCTCACCATCTCCCCCCACAGCCTCCCTTGCCGCGATCTCATTCACAGCAGCCTCGCCAGCAGTCATCCAAACAGTCACAACAAATGCAGACACAGCAGCATCAACAGCAGCAGCAGCAGCAGAAAATGCATCATCATCAACAGCAACAGCAACACCACCATCAGTCACAGTCACAGCAGCAGCAACAACAACAACAGCTTCAGCAGTTGCACCACCAGCAGACGCTACATCAACAGCAGCAACCACATCAACAGCACCAGGTTCAGCAACACCAACAAATGCAACAAGCCCAACAGCAAGTGTCACCCCAACAACTCCATCAACAACAGCAAATCCAACACCAGCAGCAGCAGATGCAGCTGCAGCATGAGCAGATGCAGCAGCAGCAGCACCAGATGCAACAGCAGCAGCAGCAAATCCGGCAACAGATCCAGGAGATGAGGCAGCAGCAGCAGCAGCTCCAGCAGCAGCATCAGCAGATCCAGCAGCAACATCAACAGATGCAGAGGCAGCACCAACAAATGCAGCAGCAACTGAAGATGCAGATGTCGCTGCCCCCTCCTCCATCTGGTTATCCAACCATTTCCTTTCATCAACTTCATATTCTGCCTCAAATTCCTCCACCTCCAACTGACCCGGGTCACGACAGGGGGGACCATGGACACACGCTGAAGCCGAGTCTTCTACGTTCTTTACCTCCCTCCTTCAGTGACACAGATGGGTCTATGGAGATCCAGATGAGGAAGGTGAATCCTCCTCCTCCATACCCAGGGACTGTGGTGTCTGCTGCAGCAGCAACAGCAGCCTCAACTCCTCAAACTCTCGTCACAAACTGTGACAGCCCGAGTGTCCTGGTGTCTGACTCCTACCTGAAAAAGGATGAATTCTTGCTTCACCCTGTTACTTTACAATACCCAACACCTCTGGGGTATGAAAGAATCACAACCTTTGACAGTAGTGGGAATGTGGAGGAGGTTTGTCGGCCACGCAGGCGCCTCATTCGCAACCAGAATGCATATGCTGCCCATGGCATTGGGGCCTCAGCCACACTCAAAGTTACTTCCTCAGACAATAAAAAAATTCTGCTTCCATACAGTTCTGCTACATTAAGTCGCCTGTCTGTCCCTCGATATTCTATACCAAGTGGAGACCCTCCTCCTTACCCTGATCCAGCCAATCAAGTAACTGCTACACTTCCTCTTCCTCCTCCTCAGAGAGTCGACAGCAGTCTCATTCATGCCACTCTACGTCGTGACCGCAGAGATGTGGGACTCAAAGTGCCACAGATGATGGATAGCTCAAGAACTCTTCCCACTAAAGCCAAAATGAACAGTGCATTGTCACTTTCCTACCAACAGAGGGTGCCCACTGCATTGTACACGTGCACACAATGCAGCAGTAACAGCAGCAGTACCAGTGTGAGTGTGAGTGGAGGTGGAACAACAAGCAGTGGTATCGCAGGTGGCACGGTGGTGAGGCAGGACTTCCCATCTGGGAAAGGTGCACACCACAGCACCATTATAGTGCACTCCAAAAGTTCCTCACCCCTGGCCTCTCAGTCATCTTACAGTCTGCTGGGTGCTGTGGATAACAGCCGAGACAGAACAGTGTATGTTAACTCTGCCTTCACTGAAGATGAGACTTTAAATCAGCAGTGTCACCTTGAAAGATCTGTACGTCAGATGACTCTAGGTGATGTCAGTTTGACGGTTAAACGCCCTCCACCTTACCAGTGGGATACCTCCACCACAGAGGACTTCTGGCTTACTCCAGACCAAACAATGTTAGCTCCCCCACCAGGACCCCATAAACCTCCTCCACTCCTTATCAGCCAAGCTCAGCACTTGGATATGACTCGGCTTCCTTTTGTCCTCACAACGAAACCTCCAAGCAGTCCAAGCACAAGCACTCTTACTTTTCCATCAGGATACCAGATATCCCTCTCACCTTTTCCCCCAAGCGTGGGCCACAGTGGACCTCCACTTCAAACCTTGCAGAATCCACCACCACAGTGTTCCCCAAATGAAGTTGTTGCTGCAGTTCCGTTTGCTCAGCAGGACCCCAGTTTGGTCTTACCACCAGGCTACCCTCCAAATCTGACCAACTTGGCCTGCTGCCCTCTCCCCCCACTCTATCCAGGAGCTAGCTCATGTGCTGGACTCCAGCTGCACCCTGTCAGCCTACATCCCTGGAACCCTTACCCCTGCCCACCACCCATGCAAGATCCTCCAGCACCTCCCCTGCCAACCAAAACTCATCAGATTTTAGAGAAGCCAATACTGTCCCCACCTCCTCCCACAGGTCCACCTCCACCACCTCCTCTACCACCTCCTCCCCCGCCTTCTGAGTTGCCACCATCCAATAGTGCCACAGAAGATCTAGCAGAGTCTTCCAACAACTTTCCAGAGCCATCATCCCTGAATGAAAGCCCCGTTCCACAGGAGTCAGAACGCTTCAACAAGAAAAGCCGCAAAAGACTAGACAGCAGGGCAGAGGAGGCCAACATGCCCACTGTCTCTGAAGGCAGATCTAGAAAGGAAGGGCGTGCGCTCTCCGACTTCAACACTCTCATTTCCAGCCCAAGGCTCGGTAGCAGGGAGAAGAAGAAGCCCAAGGGGCAAAGAGAACAACTCAATAAAACCAAGAAAATGAACAGGACCACAAATGAGTTCCAGGACAGCTCAGAAAGTGAACCTGAGCTCTTTATAAGTGGCGATGAGCTCATGAACCAGAATCAAAGCAGTAAGAAGAGCTGGAAGAACAAGCGAAGCCTTCGTATAGCAAGTGAGCTGGAGGAGATAAAGTGTCGCAAAGCAAATGAAAGAGAGGACCGTAGTTTAGGTAGCCAAGGATTTGTCTATGTCATGGCCAATAAACAGCCCTTATGGAATGAAGCTACCCAGGTCTACCAGCTTGACTTTGGAGGTCGAGTCACTCAGGAGTCAGCGAAGAATTTTCAGATAGAGCTGGATGGTAGACAGGTAAAAGCAATATTAATGAAATAAGAGCTTGAATGATTAGTTATTTATCTGTTAGAAAAAACATTTACTGGTTCCACCTTTTCAGTTATGATCAGGCTTTACTTTATGGTAGTAGTCTGCATACCTGTAATGCTCAGACAAAACAAGCAAGCTTAGCTTATGTGTTCTTTTATAATATTTTCAAATATCACCCTAAACAATGAACAGATCAACTGGCCTAAGATGAATCTATAAGAAGCTGCTGATGTGTTTTCTGATTCCGTGCCTTTTGAAAAGTCTTCATCTTATACTTTCTTTTAGGTGATGCAGTTTGGGCGAATAGATGGGAACGCTTACATCTTGGATTTCCAGTATCCTTTCTCAGCAGTGCAGGCATTTTCTGTCGCCTTGGCCAATGTGACTCAAAGGCTGAAGTGAAACTGTTGTTTAATGTGGTTGCTCCACCACAGTGAAGTGTCCGCACTCCAGTGTTGGGGTCTATGGCTGAGTACATTTTCTCTTTTTTAGAGGAGATTAAAACATCTGTTAGCTCTCCACAAAGAGATCAATAGCAATCTGAGGGTTTAGGAGAAAGTCAGTAAGCCCAACACAGATGGAAACTATCAGTTAGGCCATAATTTCAAGTTTATGCACACATCATTATTATTATTATTATCGTAGTTATTATTAGTAGTATTATTATTATGGTAAGATTTATTGAAAAATTAAAAAAGAATAACCCTTCTTGGATTAAAAGAAATGTGAAAAGAATTTCCTGTTGCATTGAATTTTAAAAGCAGCCTGAAGAGTTAGTGCCATGTCTAGTGCCAAAGAAATGTGCCAGTCCTTGTATTGCAAACGAATAGCTATTTACATTTGTTATAGTCATAAAAAAATAACGAACACTGAAGCTATATTAAGACACAGTGGTATACAAAATTGCTAAGATATTGTCAACAAGCCATATATCTAATATCTGATACAAACACTGCACTTTTGAAATTTAGTTTTAAGCAATCAAGTAAATAGATTATGCAGTGTTCTTATGAGTACTGTTATTATTGTTATTGCCATTTCACTACATTCTCTCATTTGACTATCACACATTTTATACAAATTGTTAGATTTGTTTTGTTCATTTTTGTTTTTTTTTAAATGTTTTTATCGATTCAGTAATTGCAACGTGAAGTTTTGAGGCAAGTTATTAGTATTTCTATCCATGTTACCTCTGTGAAGTGTGGTGGCATGAGCGAAGTACACGACATTCTTTGGGCCACAATACTGCAGTCAAATATGCTGAGCCATTTATATCTGACAGTGTGTTCGTTTTCCATCTGTAAATTCTTTTACATCATTTGTCGAACATTATTCTCCATCCATTATTTTGATTTCAGAAATCTCCACTGTGCTGTTTGAAATTGTCAGTGATGGTATACAGTGAGTCTAAACGTGGCTGTTGGCTGAAAGTAAGTGAGTAACAGAGTCCTTTTCTAAAGTAAAAATAGAACTCTTCTCTGTCAGTCTCACTTGGTCAGCTCTGTTTTTTTCTTTTTACTGGGTGTTTATGAGGCTTCTTGAATTCTGCATTTGAATGTAAAGTACTGTTGTTTGCCTATAATGGAAATCAGTGCTGCTTTCGATAGATAGAGCTTGTGTGCAATAATGCTACCTACAGAGAACTGATATTGTACTTGCAAAATAAAAAAGATGAAGCTGCTTTCACTGTGTATTTAGCAAGTGATCTAATATGCTTAGAAAAATGTGCTTATATGTTGCTAATTTCAGTAATTTTGTACATCACATTTGCTTTATCATGTTACTAAGAGTTTTGTGACGTTGAAAATGCAGAAAAAAGAATGACAACTTAATCTTGCAAAGATTTACAACATATTCACAAGTTGTTGAGACCTACTGTTAATAGGATCAAGGTTTGTGTAGATTTGGTGCTAATGTTTAAAGAAGCAGATGTGATGATGTCTGAACATTTGTCATTTGTTATTAATTGATTATTTTAACGGGAAAGTATATTTGAGAGAAGCGTCAGGAAGCACAGAGACCCCATTTCGTATGAGAGCATTTTTCCATTCAATGCAACTTCAGCGACTGTGTGTGTGTCAGTTGTCAGCAATACTGCCTAATGAATAGTTTGCTGCCAAATTTAATTTATCTGATTGTGTGATGGAGACAAAAATGATAAGACCATAGGTATACAAGGACCTTTACGTGGGCCAAAATGTAATAAAAATCTATTGTTCTGCATGTTTTGCGTTATTTTGCTCATTTCCAGTTTAAGTATTTTATAAAGGCCTCCTCTGTCAGTTTTTAGTGATGGAGGAATCAGTTCAAGTTCTGTAGGACTGCAACAAAAAATAAAAAGATTTTTTTGTTTTGTATTGCATGAATAAAAGATCTATCTATGAATTTGAGAAACCATCTCTATTATGTGAAAAGAGCATCCAAATGCAAAGGTTAATTGCAATTGTATACAACGTTTTCTTAGTTTCAATGTACTTCTGTAGAATTCATGTAAATTTGTAAAGTTGTGCATAGTCACTTTATGTATTTAAAAAGGTCCAAACTATTTCAAAATGCAGTAAACAAATAAAGCATATATTACAACATAACAAATGGGACTGCAGTTACACAACCAACAGCATCAACATTTTGGATGCACTACCTCATTTTTTTCTGATGACAAAACTGTTTCTACCAGGACTCTTAGCAAATGTCCTACTTCATTGATTAAATAATTATGACCTTGTTTAAATAAAGTGAACATATAAGAAGTTATATGACTGAACCCTTCAGGCTCACAATATGAGATGTGGTGCCTGGCTTGAGATTATTAAGTAATTATTCTTTAATTGAGTGTCTTTGTGACTTTAAACTGCAAGACAATTACCTTCCAGATCTCGAACAGCAAATGAATTCAGGAAGGGATGAAACTGAAAAAATATTCCACAGTCTGAATTGTGCAAGCACTTTATACTATGTGATTTGGATTCCAATGCATTTTTCTAAGGTAAAAGGAGAATTTTCAGGTCTGCAGAGATAAGAGATACACATTGTGCTTTCTATTTCCAGACGTTCTGACAGCTTTAATTGTTTTACAAAATAAGAAAAGAGACAATTAAAAATCAAACTGCCCAGATGTTTATACAATTCTAATGTATCTTTGGTAGAATCATGAGTTGCAGTCCTTTTCAAAACTGACCAAAAGTTAAAGCATGTGTAGTCACACTTATGTTATTTTACCTCTCTAAACATATGTCCAGACCTGTCACTCAACGCCCATAAATTGTGTGTTCACCTGGCCTCCAAACTCACCAGATACCAATCTGATGGGATCTGACTGCATCTGTGGAGAGCACGTCCAATCCACAAGAAGCCCATCATGCGACCCACAACGCTCAAAAGATCTGAGGCCAACGGCTCAGTCTCCAACACTTCAGGACCCCCTCACATGTTCTTTGTTAATCTACTGTAAATTTAGGCCTGACACTTCTTTATTTGTCCTCCCCTTTACCAGATTTCTCTGATTTTTTTAAGGACACACTGCACACCATGTGGAGATAAACCAAGTTTTCAACTGATAGCTCTCTGAGAATCACCCCATTGGTTAAAAAATAATGAAAAACTGTGCTATCTTTGGGATTTTTCATGGATGCAGCAAAAGATATCTAAACAAATAAATGTATCTTTGTGACAGGTACCAAAAGATACAATTTAGAATTGGTTCTTTGCTAACTTATCTGTGGTGTGTAGACACAACAGTGATTCATCACTTGAGTTTGTTGCCTTTTTTATGTTTGAATGATTCATAGGCCAGTGTTAAGTTCCTTAAAACAAAGAAAAAAATGGAAAAAAGCAGGATCATTTCCAACCCTAAAAGATAGGAAATTAGATCACAATTTTAGAAAAAAGCAGACAATGTTAAAAAGAAAAACTTTGAAAGATCTTCAGAAAACCTGTAAAACTATATTGCTCAAGACCACTTTAAAAGTTTGGCCCCTTTTGAAGCAAAACATGAAGAAATCAGGGGTGGATCAAGGCTTTTGCACAAGACTATTCATACTTTTATTTAAGTATCTTTTGTCTTCTTTACCAAAGTATTTTTACTGTGGAATTTTAGATATTTTACTTGCATAAAGTACCCACATTATTTCTCATCCTCTGTTAGATTCAGATCCATTCATTGTTTTATGAGTAGTGGCTAAATATGATAATAATACTAATAATAATTTAAAAAAAGAAATTGATCGCTACCGGAAGTTGTACAACTGGTCTTTTACTTTGAAAGCAGCTAATAAAACAGCACTGTAGACGTTGAACCTCATTTAGGAACTACTCACGCGTCATCTGTCACTTTCTCGGGACTCCGGCTTCTTCCCAACCAAGCCGTTTGACCGTGTGCTGTTGGTCTATCCTGTTTGTTTTTTTTTTTCTCTTCCAGCGTGCCGTTATGTCACCACCTTCATCTCTATTTCCCTAAGAAAATAACCTGAAGAATAGAAATGGACTTGTGCGTCAATACTCAGCAAACAGGTTTGCAACTTTTGCGATTGTGTAACAAATAAATGTGTGAGAATCAGATTTCCTGGAAGTTAATGTTTACAGACAATGAATAGCGGACGGGTGCTGAATTTATGATAAAACGGGTTCAAATCTTACGGGTTATTTACAGTGAAAAGCGTTAAGTCTAATCTCTGTTTCTGTTCCCCTTTTCTCTCAGAAAGCAGCACTTCAGCTGAACCAACAGACCGTCCACCCAGGATGACAAAACGACAGACTCTCACGTTAATATCAATGGCATCCGTCAACTTCAGTTCAATGATGTGCTACTCAATATTGGGCCCATTTTTCCCCAATGAGGTAAGTTAAAGAAAGCACCATGGGCCATAAATCACATATCAAAACAATGTATTTTGCTCAGGAGATTTGTCATTTTTCTTTAGTAAAATAGCTACTGACATAGGTGCTGTAACACTGGCCCGCTGGAATGCTTATTAGTAGGGGTAAAATGAGCCATTTCTCATATTTAGGATCACTACATCAAGGCAATCATAGTTTTGTCGCAAACTAATAGATCTGCAAATATTTCAGGATGTTTGTGCATACCTTCAAACAAACAGAATGAGTGCAAACACAACTGTTTCGATAATATAGCCTGTCCAAAAAAAAGGTGTATAGACTAGAATAGACTAAAAAAATACTTTATTCATAGCCTGTCTCTTTCGAAGGTACATTCTCTTTTTTGTCAATGCACCTCTTCAGTGTCATTCTGTCTATATTGGCATCTATTGCTGCTGCTCTAATAGACTTCCCTTCTCCAACTTCACTGGTGGCTCTTTTAAGAACATCAGTGGTGGTTAACCTGCTTGTTTTGCGCTTATATACTCGAGGCATGATGTCCACTCTGTAATCATACAAATGCAGAATCTTGATTCAATAATGAAGACATATAGGCTACAGCCAAAATACACTTATTAAGTGTATGGTTCAACTTACCCCAGAGCTACCATTTTGACTTTATTCGTCCCTACTGCTGGTGCATGGTGCACTTTTATGCTAGGTTCATGACCTCATGTTGTAGCTCATAGATACCACAATTGATGTATAAAACAAAATTTAAAATGATCTATTTTGGTCTAAACACAATTCTTGTGAAACGTATGATAGACTAAATTCACTTTCAAGAGGGAAAAAGTTTTTTTTTTAGAAATACATGTCAAACCACTTTACCCATGTGGTTCTTACCTTCACAGATTCAATGAAATGATGCCTTCCTCCTAAATATTTGGTCACATGATCAATGTTTTTTTACTGTTTCCTATTAAACTTACCCTTTGGCTCAACTTACCCCAGTCTCCCTTAATGGTTCGTGCGAATGTAATGATGTAGTGACTAGTGACAGACAGTTTTTAAGTGCTCAAAATTTGGATTTGCAGGTTGAGAAAAAGGATTTTCCCTGTGTGTATCCTTTCCATCAACATCCTGAGATAGAACAGCTGTGTTTTGAGTCACACTTCCAGCAATGTGTTGGTTTTAGGTATTTCATCATGTGACAATTCCACGCACACTCTCTTGTCTACTCCACTGAAAAGTAAACAAATGGAGAATCTCCTGCGTGTGTGCATCCCCGCTCCTCTTCGACTGCCTGTCACAGTCACCAACTTCCAACACTCACACACACTTCCATTGAAATTAAAAGGCAAACAAAAAAAAATCATGTTTCAGTCACGATGAAGAATTCACTGTAGCTCGGATGTGTTGTGCAACCCTTTGATGAGCGTTCGTGCGTTGTCTTCAGAAACATAGTCGTGGTGTCATCTAACTGCAGTGAATGAGTAATCGTGTGCTAATATCGGAAAGCTTCCCCTGAGGCCAGGGGAGGACCGGTATCACCCGCTCCATTCAGGACGAAGGTCTTTTGTAACGTACGGAGGAGGCAAAGTAGAGTAACAAGCACTACAAGCTATTCATCAGTCGTTCAGGGCTTTAAGTCATGGCAGCAGATATGTTATAACCGCACTGATTTTTGTTCAGTTTATATTTCAACATAACTACCTTTCTTTTCATTCATTCATTTTACAAGATGTGTCCCTAATTGTTGTGATATTCCCACACAGGCAATAAAGAAAGGAGCCAATCAAACTGTCATTGGTCTTATATTTGGATGCTATGCTGTCTGCAATTTAATTGGCTCTTTGCTAATGGGAAAATATGTAAGTATAGGTCATTATTTCACCAGTGAATGTTGTGCGTAGTGGGATTTGCTGCTCAAGTCTAACCGACTCTCCTTCGTTTTGCATCAGATTGTACAAATTGGTGCAAAGTTCATGCTAATCGCAGGACTATTTGTGTCGTCAGGCTGCACCATTATGTTTGGGTAAGTGAGGGGCTTGTGTGATGTATCAGTAATAAACACGCCAACAGACCCACAGCACGTACACTGAAATGCTCACAAGAGTTGATGTATCGGATGTATGTTACCATTTAAAGTTAGAGCTTCTGTAAAGTTTCAATGGTCGAGGAAAAAATGGGGAGCCATGCTTTTGTCATGGCTGAACTGTTTTTAGATTAATGTAACAATATATTTCTAGCCATTCCCACATACTTGGTCCTTCATTTATAAGTTAACTTATAATAATAATAATAATTTATTAGTTTAAATGATAAGTTAACTTGTAAATTTATAAGTTAACTTATAAATGAAAGTGTATGTGCAACGTTGGTTGAAAGAAATGAGGAGAGAGACACTTTCAGGAAAGGGAGCTTGTTGATTATTAAGAGAAAGGCTGATGCTCTTAAGGTTTTAATGTGAGAATGTAAGGATTTCCAAGCTCTTCTGATGTATCCTTTGTGTTTCTCATAACCAATATGTTTAATCACCCGTTTCTGCAACCTCCTTTGATTTCCGTTCCACAAAAGCTAACTCTTCTTTTTGGTGTCTTTTCAGATTACTTGATCGGGCTCCTGACGGAACCATCTTCATTACGCTGTGTTTTATAGTGAGGTCTGTCGACGCTCTGGGCTTTGCTGCCGCCATGACCTCAACCTTTGCCATGACAGCAAAAATATTCCCAAACAATGTGGCAACTGTTTTGGTGAGAGTAGACAACCCTTGTCTGACTGGCATGCTGTTTACACACTAGAATCACGAGAAAAACAGAAAAAGCACTATAGTTTGAGTTGTTATGTATCTCCCAGTCCCAAGGAAAATAATCTGCTCTAACAGTATACTCTTCCCTATGTTATGCAGGGAAGTTTGGAAATTTTCACAGGACTCGGGCTTATACTGGGGCCACCAGTGGGAGGATGGTTCTACCACTCCTTTGGATATGAAGTCCCTTTTATGCTTCTTGGAACTTTGCTGTTGATCATGGTTCCTTTCAACTATTTTGTTTTGCCATCCATTGGTAGGAGTTTGCTCCTTACGAGTCATCACTTGTTCTTTTGTAGTTACTTTGTTGTCGTTTGTCAAATGCTAACTACGAGCTGTGTTTTTGCGCTTCCCTCCACCAAGAGGCCTATCCGTCAAAGTATTCATTCTTTGGACTTCTCAGCCACGCGAAAATAGTCCTGATCTGCATCGTCATATTCACGCTTAGTTCTGGTCTGGGCTTCTTTGACGCCACATTGTCGCTGTTTGCAATGAAGACGGTAAAGTCCTAATCTATGGTAAAGTCCATTTATTTTCAGTGCGCTGTTTTGTGCATCATGGGAATGACTTTTCCCTTCTGCATTCCACGTAGTTCGATCTCTCCTCTGGCTACGTGGGACTCATCATGCTCGGTCTGTCCGTACCATATTGCCTGGCATCACCACTGTTGGGTTACTTTACAGATAAATATCCTGTGAGTATTTAAAGCAGCCAAAAGGACCAGATATGGACAATTACTGTGCTGCTTTAACTTGAATCCAATCTTTGTGCTCTACAGGACTCTAGGATGGGATTCATAGTGGCAGGAGGTGTCCTCACGGCTTTTGGGTTCTGTCTGCTAGGCCCCGCCCCTTTCCTTTTCATTCCCAGGTGAGTGTATCCTTCAGGTAGAAAAGAATAAGATCTTCTACCTCAGAAATATTGAAATTTTCTGATATACACTTATTCGCATTGTTACCAAGCGTCACAGCAGAGGAGGGATGCAGCGATCCAGATGACCTGAAATTACACCCAGTGATTTTTTTTCAAGTGAATGAGTTTTGCAACCTGACTTTAAACACCAACTTGGTGTGGTTGGGAATCTATTGAATGAATTGGAAGATGTATCAGAAAAATAACAAAACACAGCAAACAATTGGCTTTTTTGAAACTGTAAAACACTGCCGCATCAATCGAATGTTCACTAGAAATCCAGCAAATTCAACAAAGTTTCAGCTAAGTTTGACTTTAAGGATTTAGGTTCGGTCCTCATTGGTTTATAAAATGTGTTGTAAAATGCGTGCTTTAAGGAAGGTCCCTAGTTGTAGTTTCTTTAGCGTTCCCTAATTTAACTGCATTTGAATTTGAATTAATTTAACTGAGAGTAGCCGGCTGTTTTTCAGAGAAATTACTGGCTGAAGTCACTGGCTAGTTTTCATGACCCCTACTCAAGCGGTGGCTGAATTTTCACAAATTAAAAAACGCACATGATTTGGAACTGTAAATCTGTTTCCCTCGCTGTGGCCCACTGTAAATTTTTCCAGCCCTAAAAGATAGGAAATCAGATCACAATTTTAGAAATATAACCATTATCCTTCAATGCAGCAAAAGCTAGTTGTGAGCCAAAAAAAGCTGAACTCTTGTTGACCTCAATGTAACATTGACACAATATGATATGCTAATGTTTTTTATATATTTTTTTAAATTTTATTTTAGACAACTGAGGGGGATATTAGGTCATAATTCTAATACTAACAGGATCTTAACATGTTGAATATTCATTTCTTTTCTTGCATGTCATGTCATACTTCCACAGTCAATTTACTAAATTAAGTCCTGAAGGTCAACTGAATTAATCCACAATTTGTCTCTCCCTCATGGTGGTTTTTGCATGTGAAGTCAGCTGTGGTTGTTGATCATCATGCTCGGTCTAATTGGGTTTTCTCTGGGCATGACCGCCATCCCTACATTCCCAGAGATCATCACATGTGCCTAGTGAGTGCTCTCACATGTTGTTTAACATTGATGACTTAAAGCTTTTAATAAAGATTGCAAATTGAAACAAATACAAATAACCTTTAGTCTTTCTTATCTGCAGTGAACAAGGATATGAAGAGGGGCTGAGCACACTCGGGATGGTCTCTGGCTTGTTTGGTGCATTTTGGTCCATGGGGTGAGTGCAAAAAGCCATTTATCTGCTGGCCTTTGAACGTTACCATTTTGATCCGGCTTTTAAATGAGGACATTTGGTTTTAGGATGTTTTACGGGCCAACTGTCGGTGGTCTCATCACACAGCAGCTGAACTTTGAGTGGGCGGCCACAGTCCAGGGAGGCATTGCGTTTTTGGCTGTAAGTATCAGTGATTACAGTGATTGCCTGGAAAAACTAAGAGTAAAGGAAGATTTGTGTGCATTGATTGTTGTGCTTGAAACAATTTTGTCATGGCATATTTTAAGCCTATAAAAAAAGAGGTTTTTCCTCATGGGTAAAAAAAAAAAAAGTGTCATTTCAGGGAATGAGCCCTGAAAGATTTAGTTTACTGTGTGGTTTTTGTTGCTTAGAATTGAGATAAAATATATAAACCTTAATGGCATTTTTGTTCCACAGGCCTTTCTCCTCGGGGTATGCTCTCTCTGTCAACGAAGAAAACAAAGGTAATCATTCATTTTAGATAAATGATCCGGAATTAAAATGATAACATTTGTCATGTAATTATGTGACTCATTTACTGTATATACTGTACACTCTGTGCTGGAAGTAACGCTTACTTTTGGTTTGAATTTAAGGGGGCAAGAAGATCGTCAACAAGCAGATGAAAGCACTCCTCTCCTGAACGGATCGGGGCCTCAGCTGCACGCGGAAGAGGGAATGTAGCGTTTTTTACTTGACCCAGTGGAAACACTGTTTGCTCGTTTTCATGAAATGTATTAAAAAAAAAAAAAGCACTTTTATTTGGTGCTGCTTAGCAGCATGAAGATCAAAAAAAGTACATTGGAGTACTTTGAGGTGTTGTGCAGTTTAAATTGCAGTCAAACAGTGGACGTTTGAGTACACATACAGCCAAAATGGGCCTTTTGTTCTGGGGCCCCGTCTGTATTTTAATGGTCTTAGTTCTCTACAGCACATGACTTGGATTTCATGCCGAAGTGATCCTGTCGCGACACTAACACATTCCTGGAAATATAAAAGAGGGAAACCACGTTTTATCTTTGAAAAGAGACATTGTACAGGTCATACCTGTAATGAACTCCATATATAGTATATAAAGGATCACGGCAGTCACAGTGGTGATGTTATGTATGTTGTGCCTTCCTTTCTGACTTTACAGATTTTAATTCAACTTTAAAATTGTGAAAAATAAATAAATAATAAAAGACACTGCCAGGCCTCTTTATTTACTATGCCCTATTGTACACCGAATAAAAGTGGCAAAATGAGCCGATGTCACCTGTTGCACAGCTTCCTTAGTAGTATTAGCACTATATTTTACATGAGCCTGATTTTTAAATTAACTTCCACGCATGTCGCACCGAAAAGCAAGATGTTTGCAGACACCCAAGTTTTAGGACAAGCAAATCCCAGGCAGATGATGAAAGATATCACTTCACCGCTCCATATAAAAGCTGCCTATTTGCAAAAGCCTAATAAGAGAATGAATATGAATATTTCGTACTTTTAATGCTGTCAAATTTCCTTTACACATTTTCACAAAAGTAGAGCTAAAACATTACAGATCAACCATGTGCCATGATTTATAGAAATAAATCATTTACAACATACGTGATTAGTGTTTTAAAACGTTTGTAACGTACGTATTAGTTGAGAAATATGTGTCAGTAAAATATAGAATATACATATTTATGATCAACACAAAAGCGCAAAACGGTATTTGGCTGTGAGTTCATGTCTCGGGCTCAAAGGCACCGTTAGAATGTCCCGTCGGCCTCTTTGGGAGAGGTCTATCTGTCGATCTGCCTCTCCTCCTGCTTCTGGTCGATCCTGAAGTATCTGCATCTGAAAATATGGCTTGTGACGAGGCTGCGGGGACCCCGGGCTTTTTCACCTTCTTTTTCCTTCTAGTTCTGCGGGAAGGGGGTAAAAAAAAAAACACATTTCCCAATAAGCATCTAATAATCATGCGTCTTCGTAGAAGTAGCTAAACTTGAAGCCCGGCACAGTGTTCAGCAACCATTCCCCAGAAGTCAGGAGGATTCGAGTAAAGCGAGCCTCTTACTTGGTGTTGGTCAGCTCGGGTTCAGTGTCCGAAAGAGTGGGCTCAGAGAGAAACCTAAGCTCCCCGGAAGAACTAACCACAGCAGAGACCTTGAAAATGTGAGCACGAAGAAAAAGAAAATGACAACCCGGGGGACAGGAAAAGACACTACAACATACAGATACCACAAGACCCCCCCTTCGTGCACGTTTGCAAGCATGTGTTAAAGTGAGACTGCAGGCTCGTCACACTGAGCGTACAAGAAGAAAAAGGGACTTCTTTAACCACTTCTTAAACATCCAGCTTGCAAAGATAGGGTGAACAGTCAGAAGGTATCAATCTTCTGCATTTTTTTTTTTAAATCCCTTCAGTTTCTACGGTGAACTTCTCTGTTTGAGACTGCTGTGAGGATGTCGGCTGGTGGTCAAAATGTTACATCTACAGTAGCTACGAGCTAGTGTTTCTCTAAGAAGCCGAAGCCGAGGCACCACTGGCTGAAGAGGAAAAGCTAGAAAGGTCTACTCCAGTTATAGCAACACCCCTTCTCACCTTTTAACCCTTAAACATTAACAATGAAAAAGTGATCTGAATCCAGGGCAGAGATCTTATTCTGCCTCCTTACCCTGGTGGGAGTTGATCTCTCAACCGTCCCCTCAGACAAAGCTGTGTGTGCGTCCGTGGACTCTTCACTGAAATCTCCTACAACAATAACAACAGCAGATTCAGAGAGTTTACGTGCATTAAACAAAAATCATACATACACCACGAGAGCACAAAAAAAAAAAAAAAAAAAATCAACTTACTCTGATCTATTACATAAGAAGCAAGAAAATATCCCTGCAACCCATTGTCCAGACGCCCAAACCACCAAGTGTCATTGTCTTTGTACAGTACTTGGATGACATCGCCGCGGCGAATGGTCAGTTCATCGGACCGATTCGCTCTGTAGTCATAGAGGGAAACGACCTAGGAAAGGAGCACACAAAGGTGGGAGACACGAGGAGACATGGAACAGGAACATCCTGTCTCAGAGTGATGCAGAAAAACTAGTCCATGCATTTGTTACTTCAAGATTGGACTACTGTAATTCTTTATTATTGGGCTGTCCCACATATTCTCTGAAAAGCATTCAGCTGATCCAAAATGCTGCAGCCAGAGTTCTGATGAGAACTAACAAGAGAGATCATATTTCTCCAGTTTTAGTTTCTCTTCATTGGCTCTCTGTTAAATTCAGAACAGAATTTAAGATTCTTCTCCTAACATATAAAGCTCTTAATGACCGAGCTCCATAATATCTTAAAGATCTCATTATGTTCCCAAACTGCAGGTTTAATTGTGGTTCCCAGAGTTTCCAAAAGTAGAATGGGAGGCAGAGCCTTCAGTTATCAGGCCCCTCTCTGTGGAATAAGCTGCCAGTAAATGTCCGGGAAGCACCCTTTCCACTTTTAAGACCAGGCTTAAAACTTTCCTTTTTGATAAAGCTTATAGTTAGGGATGGCTCAGGTGATCCTGAAACATCCCATAGTTAAGCTGCTATAGGCCTAGACTGCTGGAGGACCTCATCTGTCACACCTTTCCTCACTTTATTCTCTTTTTCCCCCGTTTAATTTCTCAAATGATATTGTGTACATGTGACATTATTGTGGTCATTAACTCGTGTTTCCCTGTTTCAACAGATATCCTTTGAATGGTGTTATGGTGCTTGTTGTCCCCCCCTTTCTGTCTTCTCAAACCCCAGCTGTTTGAGGCGCATGGCCACCCTTCCTGAGTCTGGTTCTGCCAGAGGTTTCTTCCTATTAAAAGGAGTCGTTCCTCTCCACAGTCGCCTCAGGCACGCTCAGGACGGGAGATTGGACTGAAGACAAGTTTTGGTGCAATCTGTTGGTTTCCTTAGCTAGGAAGTTGTTTTTGAATTGGCTCTATATGAATGAATTGGATTATTTTGAAAATAATTATGATTACAATTAATTGAATGCCAATTGGCTTGAATTGGACTATATTATTTAAGTGCCTTGAGATGACATTTGTTGTATTTGGCGCTATATAAATAAACTGAATTGAATTGAATTTAATTGAATGGAGGGCTGTGACTGAGGAAAATGATACAGTGGCTACTTACTACTTGTTGAACAGGGGCGGAATCTGTTTCCACCTGAATGCCCAAAGAGAAGAATAGTGAGGAATAGTCTGAAGCAGAGAAGAAATACCTTAACCTCGTAGCGGCAGTTTTAAATGACATGTGCTATTTTGGCAGACTGCAGCTGGCTCAACAGTGAGGGTGCCTTGTCGTTTGCAAATAAAAGAAAAAAAGTCAAGCATCACAAAGCCTTACCGTCTGTAGCCTTAAGGATGACGCTCCTTTTAGACGTTGGCCAACTGGACTGAACCCGCCTGAAATTACAAGAAAGGAACAACAACAAAGGGCATTGTAAATTCAATTTACTTTGCCCTTCAATGACTTGCATTTACAGAAATCACTCACGGACCCTGGTGAAAATAACAAGCTTCCCTTCTGTGTCTCTGTACATTGTGTACATGCTTTATTTAACAATAAACCACAAAACTGGAGGCAGTTCCTCTGTTTTATCTCATGTGGTTCATTGAGCAACTTTAATCCTTTGAATCAGTTGACCACACAGCGCCCGTAAGGCCATTCATTGGCCACAATCAAACAGCTATGTGATTAACTGATCAAGCCACTCACGGTTTAGCGTGTTTAGAGCTGCTTGGGGTATAAGCTGTTCTGCCAAAGAACCAGAGAGATGCAGTTTGGAGTGTGGCGACAGTAGAGATGGAGCTGGCAGTGAGGCATTTAATCCCGTCTGGGGAAAGAAAGAGTTGTATAACAAAGTAAGTCATTCCAAAACGGCACTTATTATAACATTTTTTTAAATTAGACGTTTGAAAGCTTTACAGTGACATAGCTTATGCTACATGCTGCCTACGTAACAGTGTCTTATGCAATAATATCAAAGAAAAGTAGTTCTGCGCATATTCTTAACAGTATTTTTCAGAGTTGACCAGTGTTGATGACTAACCCCGCACTCGGGGGTGTATATTGTGCTTTTTCTGGGAAGAGGGAGAACCTTCTGGCTTCAGTTTTTACTGAAAACAAGGAATTACCCGGTGGCCAGCAGAACTGGGATGGCGTAAATTTTATGCGGATCATCAAAAAGAAGTATTTAGTCATTTTAGATACCAATGAAGTGTTTTTTTTTGGGGTTTTTTTGTCGTAGCATATCCACAAGAATAATCACGAACAACATGACTCATTCACAGTCCAGTCGAGCCACCGGTACTCCATGTCAGTGTAGTGCTGATACAAAACTCACTGTGCCAGCATCTGATGTAAGGTTCCTTCCTGTTTGACTGGTGCCCATTTTGTCTGCAAAAAGAGAATCAGACGTGAAATTCCCACAAACAGAAGAGAACCCAAATGTAACCCTTCAAGTAACTCTGGGTAAATAAAGCCGCTCTCACTGCCCACATACCTCGGTCATAAATGAATCCAGAAGCTGAAGACTTTCGATGTGGTTCCTTAAAAATGGTGTGAAAACACCTGTATTTAGGTATTCTTTTGGAATTAAAAGCACATCTAAAAACCGTACTTATTTCACACATGATTTCTAACTTAAGAGAAAATGAGCATTTACAAGAACTGAATCCAAGTGCTCCTTAACAGACTGCATCTTTAATGCAAGTCTCGCCGTGTGGGCAAACTGATCCAAGGCCGAAGAAGAAGCATCCTGCAGGGCCGCGGGGTCCGGTGTGTTTCTGACTGTTCTGGTGTCTGTAGAGGCTGATCTGCTCGCTGCTTTAGTGCTGTGCATCTCCAACTGGGACACTGCACAGGACAGGAAGACGCGGTTAGCACGGTGACACCGTTAACCGTTTCAAATGTTTTTTTAGTCAAGGTCAGAACAAACCTTTGCGATCATACAGGTACACGTGCACAGGCTGGCTTTGACCGAAGGCGCAAAAAGCTACCATGTTCTCGTGAGGGTGGAAAGAGACACCGTGGAGAGCAGTGGGGTAACAAAGCTCAGAGTACACTGCAACTTGGTCACCTGGGAAAACAGATCGATCAGCTCGGCCCACCATGCATAAAACTGTCAAGTTCCAAACCTACTGGTTTTGTTATTACTGGGGGGGAAAAGATCCTCACCCGTGTCTGCATTCCAGACATATGCCATCCCATCCTCACTGCCAGAAAAAACAAAATTCCCACACGGTGTGAAAGTGCTAAAGATCCTCTCCCTGTAGTTTGTGGCTCCATTGTATTTCTTTGCAGACAGACTGAAAATAGGAAATTTGAACACCAAAGCGTAAGAAATGTAACATGACATAAAACCTAATTACACTTTCAATACAAAATGTCCCTATTGTCTCTTAAAAACATTTGTCTTCACTTTATCATATACACATCCCCTGTCATTTCAGGTGGTATTCTTTGCTTACATCCTCAGATCCATCATCCTCAGGACACTGTCTTTGGCGTGTATGAGCAGGCACCGCCCATTTGGATGTAGCTGCAGCATGTTAATAGGGACACCCCTGAGGTCACTCTCGTCAATTTTCTGCCAAGGGCCAAACGGAGAATTTTTGGATTATAGTAGAATATTCTTTGTTTCCCTGCAAACATTTCATCAGTGCACAATTTGATGAATTCATATCAAAAATAAAAAATAAAAATCCCGCACCCTCTCGGTACACCAGTGATGACACGGCTGCTGTCGCTGCCTGCCATCATGTACTGAAGTTTTCCACACAATGATGAGGCCCGTGTTGTCAGCGGAGAACATTCTGGTTCCTGTTTACGACAAAAAACAAGTCAAAAATCATTCTGCATTCATTCATTTCCCCTGAAGAGGTTTGTGTCTGTGGACCTTGCTCAAACACCTATCGTGGGGTGCACAGTGAGGCTTTTGCAAGTATGAGAGGACACCACGTTAAAAATACAAAAACTGTACCTTCAGAGTCAAAACAAACTGTGTTGATGAAGCTGCTGTGACCCTCAAACTCTTGCAGCAGCTGGCCGTTCACATCGCCCACGTCAAGTCTCCACACTCGTATCATACAGTCGTAGCTCCCCGTCACCACCAGGTTCTGGGCGCTGGGATGGTACTGACCGCAGTACACAAAGGAGGCATGAGTGAGCACCTTCTGGGCTGTTCCCTGAAGCCTCTCTACATTCCACTCTCTAAAGGAGGGGAGTGAGAGGGAGAGCAAAAACGTGTTGTGTCACTAGTGCCAGAAAGGCACTGTGAGTCTCGTATAATAAGAGAGGCGCTTACGCCCTCTACTGTAGAACAAAAAAAAACAATCTTCCAAACAAGAACTTACCTTACAGTTCCATCTGAGGAGGCAGACAGCAAGCTCCGATCATCTCTAGACCAGCAGAGATCATACACTATTTTCAGATGACCGCTGAAGGCAGCCAACACCTTGCCAGAGGGAATCTCGTACACTGAAACAATAACGAAATTGGTTATTTCTCTAACAATGCTGGCAAACCAAACTTGGAAAACCTGAATGTCCTCACTGAGCTGTTGTTGAGGATTCTGATGTATAATGAGCTGGGTAATTGGCTTAAGAATGTTTTTTTGCTGCGGAGTAAAAGCAGGAGTCAGGAGTTTTGCACAGAATGAGGCGTCGCTTACCAACAACAGGGAAAGCATCTCTGTCGGCACAAGCAGCGGCCAGTATGGTTCCAGCATGAGAAAACAGCACTGTTAAACAGCCCATCTGACCACCACGGAACGCCAAAATGTGCTTGTTAGGTATCCGACAGACCTGCAGCACAGAAGGTGTCGGAACATGTACTTTTTGCCCTCTTTTGCATAGTAGCCAGGAGGTTACAAGAAGGTGAGACGATCGGCAAAGTATTTGAAAATAAATTTATCTTACAATCCACACTGTGTATTCTGCACCCCTGCATTGCACTACAAAGTATCCTATGGAGTATGCAGGCTTTAAAAAAATTCAACAGAATGATTTTTAAACTTGCCTAGCAAGCCAGACCCGTACAGCAAAAAGTAGCCCCGGAGCAAATTCCATTTGCGGCCGCTAGGGGCGTCTAAATTTCTAGGCTAGGTCGGAGCAGTTTGTTACACACATAAAAAAAAAAAAACTCGGAACAATGGTTGGCATCTACCAACCTGACCAGGTAGTCGGTTCCATCTCAGGACGGGCTGCTTAATGTCAGCAGGTTGTGTCAGGCTTCTTTTGGTGACTTCGTTCTGCAGCTCGCTGTAGGAGGTGCTGCCTCTCTCCTCCTGTAACGCCATCATAGACCGGATACTTGGGTCCACCTACATTTAAATATGTACAGAGAAGCAGAAATGCAATGAGAGATAAACAAGAGAATTACATTTTCAGTAGCTATAAAGTTGCAACAAACTTACATGCTCAGGGACTTTAATCCCTTTCACTGTGACGTAAAGGGTGGACGCATATTTGGTTCTTGGGTACTTTCTCAACCACTCGACCGCCTCTATTGTTTTGGGTTGTCTCTTTGCCCTAGGCGGAGGGCAGAAGAGCTGGAGACGGAGTTTATTCTCAATATTCAGAACACCGTTTGTACCAACAAGCTAAAAGATGGAGGAAAAACATGAATTAAGTATTAACGACGGGAAATAAAACAAATGCAGACTGGTACTCTCTTTCAAAGTGACAAGACAGAATACATTACCTTGAGAAATGCCCACGCAATCTTCCTAAACCCTCGTTCGTGCTGGTCAGCGTCGATGTTGGATCTCGCTTCTTCCATACTCACAAAATCCAGGATCTGTAGAAAAAGTTTAAACAGAAGCATTTATTGGCAGCTCTGCTAAATCACAGTTCAACCCTTGTGGAACGAAACATCTCGTACTTCAAAGAAGAGTATGACTTTGGGACTTTGATCACTTTGTTGAACAAAGTGACCAAAGCGTTCGTTGAAGATGATCTGTTCCCGCCACTCTGGGATAATGGATTTATTCTTCTTGAAGTCAAAGGGCTGGGTCATGATGGGGAGAATGTGGTCAACGTTCTCTCCTTCATAAAACGAAGAGACCTGTCGATGGCTTAAAAACAAGAAAAAGACAAACATTTGTACAGTTAAAACCGCAAAAGTCTTTAAAAAGAGGCATTATTTCAATTGCAGAGCGTGCCAAGCGTTCACTAAAAAAAGAAAGCATCCATCGCCCAAACATTTCAAGATACAAGCGACCAAAGAGAAACTGTGCCAGACGATAAACACACAACACAGTTTGACACTGAACTGAACTGCAGACACGTCGCGGGTCTGAGGGTATTCATTCTCACCTGTTCTCTTTCTTCACATACTGCCCCGTGTTTTCATCAACAACATGGATCTTCACCATAGGGTGTGAGATCATTAAGTGGGTCCTGAGGCGGTCTGTTCTGTGGATGAACACGCCCAACACGAGGCTGTCATCAAATGTCGGTTTCTGCGGTTCCTCCGGCGCTGTCTCACCTTCTTCTTTGACAACTCAAAATTGAATGATAAAACATCATCATCATTATCATTATGTACATTTTTCAAACTTTCAATCAAAGCTTTTTAAAATAACCCCAGAATAAAAAAAACAAATACCATGCTTTTTCTTCTTTTTCTTCTTTCCCTTAGATTCTGTTTCGTTCTCCACATCTGCATCTGGGACTCCATCTTCATCTTGATCCCTGGTGGAGAAAAAAGAAAAGAAACTGCTGCTAAAACTGGTCTGTCACATTTTTTTTCTTGATACAACAAAACAAAAAAATATCCATATAATAAAAACAGCTATACACACCCTACATCGGACTCTGTGATGACAGATTTCAGCTTTTTCTTTTTCTTCTTCCCCATATCATTGTTCAAGGTGATATTCTGTGAGACAATGCTCTCGTTTTCATGCTTGTCCCTTGTTTTCTTCAAAGTCCTTTCCTCTTCCTGTTCTATCTGTTGCTGGTATTCATGCAGCAGTTTATCCTCTGAATCCTCCACCTGGCTCTCTGCTGCAGCCTTTGTGTTTCCTTTGCTCTTCCCCCTCTTACTTTTCCGTTTTGGTTCCTTTCCACCACCAACATCGTCTTGATCCACAGCACTTTCAGCCTTGGAGACATCTGCACTGTCCTGGATGTAACTTGTGGAGTCCTCAGGCACAGTGAGGGAGGGAAGCTCCCTGTTACTCTTCCTCTTAGCTTTTGATGACTTAATCTCCTCTTGGTTTCCGCCGCTGTTGGTGTTGACCTTTTCTGCTATTTCCTTCTCTCTCCTTTTATTCTTGGTGTAGCGAGGGCTGCCCTGTTCGGGATCGTATGTGTTCTGCAAGATGCTCTCATCATCTTCCGTGTCCTTCTCAAGGTTGAGATTCCTCCTCAGATTGTGAAGCTAAAAAAAAGGGAAAGAGAGCATACTGTATGTGTTTCTCAATTAAATCTAAACCATTAGATATGGTTTGCATGGTTTAATCAGTAAATTTTGAAGAAAGGGAATGAAAGATTCTTATTCTTTTCCTGCTGGATACAGAATACCAGTTCAACAAGTATGATTGATTAATGGTTTTAAGACATTTCCTGCTAGTTTGATGTTTTCGCAACTACTACAAATAAAAAAACTTTCAGATATTGCATGTCTGATGTGACGATACCCACCACTGAATGTAGAACTGTAGAAGTAAAACACCTACCACAATAGTTTCTTTGGTCTCAGTGCTCTTCTTCTTCGACTTTTTCTTCTCTGATTCTGTATATTTCTTGAACACCTCGTTAAACCGTTCCCGGGTTTTGGCCCGCTCTTCACTCTCACCTGGAAAAAGTTAAATTATTTCCCATTTTGCTAAAGTGGTTTTGGGATGGCTAAATTGAGATCAACTGTTTGGTTTATTTTGGGGGGTTTTGTACTTTAATACATGTAGATACAAAACATGATCAACAAAACATCAAACATTTTCATATACCTAACAAATCAACAGTCTAAAAATGTATTTAACATGCTGTAGCGCCACAAACACAACTCTGAAATAATATCAATCTGCTGGAATGATACAGTATTTAAATACTACACACCTCACATCAGAGCATTACAACACAGTGGCATTGCAATTTTACTTAATCAAAACACATGCACAACCACTGTTTTGGTGAAAGATAGCAGGAAACCCACCTGCTGGCATTCTCAGGCACTATGATGGCTCTCATTCTGAAAATACAAAACAAGGACAATGTTTTAATTGCACAACTAACTCTGCACAGGGTGATGAAGACAAGAATCTAATTAGCTAATTTTGCCATTTCATTATCGTTAGGCAATGTGTGTTAAAACACTAGAACAAATCTGTATCACGGTTCATGTGCCATCAGCCCAGCTGAGAATGAAATAATGTATGTACGAGCAGCATTTTGGAGATGCTAACAGTTAGCTGCTTCAACAGCTAGTTTGCTAAGGGCTAATAGTAGCTAACTGGCTTTGGTAATTCACTACCCTGTATACATAATATTCCAGTTTCTCAGAAAATACTCTGAGCCTTCAAATCCACAAATGTATTCAAAAAAGAAGATGGTAGTGGGTAACTGCCATAATATACCCGGCAGTGCTCGTGCTGTCCTCCAACAATACCGACGACGCTTTCGATGGTTTCCAAGTCAACAAGGAATAACGTGAGGGCGGAGCTCGACGACCCTATTAGTGGCGTAGATAAACAAACAACAAATTCACCAATGGATTGAGAGAACACAAGAGACGTAAATACGCAATGTGCGTAACTACAACATAAGCGCTGCGTTTCAAAACGCTTGGAAAGTCGGATTTTCCAAACTCCATTTTAATTATCGTATAAATCCCAAACTCCTATAAAAATTAGGTTACCCCTTTCGAAGACGCGAACAGGCTAACAAACCTCTTGTTTAGCTGTAAAGTGTATTATTATGTTTGAACACGCCCAAAGCTTTCTATTCGTATTTATTTATTTATTCATTATTTGTTGTGAAATCATGGAGAGCTGTGCACACAATGCACGCATAGTGGTATATGGATTTAAATAAAAATGACTGCCAGGCAGATAGACCTCTTTGAACTCTCCACTTGTATGATAAGTGTTATTTAGTCTCAGTAATGCGTTTGCTTATGTTGGAGACTAGGGAGCATAGATTTCCCTCTCAATAACTCTCAGTAAGATTTTGAATTTAATCTATCTATCTATCTATCTATCTATCTATCTATCTATCTATCTATCTATCTATGATAGGTAACTATGCGCTCAATGATCTTACAAGCAAACTATTTTTACAAGTTTGAGTTGGTGTTCTTTTAATGTGCCCAAATTGATGAATAGCCAAAGATTAAGCACCAAACCACCTCTAAGAATAACGTTTAGACATGCAAGTGTAAATTAATGTTTTGTGGTAATAAAAATGTTTGCTTTTTAATAAACACTGAGTAAAGAATCTGACTGAATAGCGTAGAAGAACCATCATAATAAATTGTAATATGAGTGTATTGGCTTCGCAGTCACGTGACCTATCAGTAGGCGGGTTTTTGAGCAGCTTTCATAAATCAAGTGTCATAACATTTTGTGTAAGATGCCGACATGGCTTCGGGCTTTTGTGACAGCTGCTCCCGAATGCTGAGGGAATTTGCAGCTCATTTGAGGAGACTTTGGGGAGAGCTCGAGCACAAAATCAGGGAAGTTTTCAGAGAAATTGTCCGGTGCACCTGTTTCACACCTGAGAGGAGGACGGCTCATGATTTGTCGTCATTACCCCTCATGTGTGGTAGGAATATAGTTAGACATTCATTTCCTTCTTGGAGAGTGTTGTTGTATAGCAGAAACGTGTCTATAGACTTGCTTTGTGATAATTTTTGGCATTTGGCATTTATGTACTTTCAATGCTGAATAGCTGATACAACTTCAGAAATGAAGCTGAGGGTATCATTACATGCAAGAATTTGAGGTGACGTTTTTTTAAAAATCCTGTACACACTCCTAAATCTTAGAATTGAATCACTTTTAACTTATTATTCTTTTCCCAGATGATGAAACTCAACTTCTCAGTCAGGGAAGCCTTCAAGCACTCAGCAGACTTGCAGCCTCACAAAACCATGATCTGCAAATGTGTGCAGCCATGTCTTATTTACACATCAGTCATCACTGTGAGTACAGATTTTTGTGTCATTACCAACTTCCATCATTGCAGTGCACTTTTAAGATCCGTGGCACATGACATGGTGCTGTTGTTTGCGCTTCACTCAAAGGAGAGATAAGTACCCCAACTGGTAAGACCAGTAGGCCGTCATGCAAATCTTCAACTGTATTTTTTTTTCCAGGGTCCACAACTGAAAGACTCACATGTGAGCTTCTATTTAAAATAAAGGAAAAAGGAAACATTTTCACTTTGAAGTCCCACAATATGCTCATTTATAATAAATTGTTAGAGGCTAGGGCGATGGCTCATGTGGCGGACATGTACTTCAGAAGTTCCTGTTAGATCATAGTAGTGATAAAGTCACTACAGGTTATGTAGAAGCATGTAAATTGTTGACCACACAACTTGCTCACAGGAGGAGGTTGACGGATTCCTTCGTCTGCGTAGTTGCTTTTAATAGAAGACAGAAAATATCTCTTTCAGCACATGTGTTACTGAATACATCATGTTGATTTCTAAGAGTTTGGCTTTTTTCCGTAATTACTTTTTGTTGTGTTTAACTTGGAGATCATTATGGCTTATTCTAAAACTGGGGACAAGGAAGGTTAACTAACATTAGTTTCTGTGCCTTCTGTGAATGTGTGTTACAGTGACATCTCCTTTGCCACGTGCCTTCATTGACCCAGTCATGGCCCTTCTTTTATCAACCGACCTCGATGTGCAAAAGACGATTTCTCTCGCCTTGGTCAATCTGTTAGTGAAGAATAATGGTGGGATGCAAATAGAATATTCATGTTTGTTCATTCAGTACTCAGTACAGTTCAGCAAAATCATTACAGTTTGACACTGCTTCCACTTGAAATAGTGTATGTGGATCAGACGGTCATAATTACTCTGTGAAATATGATTTCAGTGTGTAAAGAGTTGGTGATTGAAATGGGGATGCTGGCGCCCATACTGGAGTTATTCCAGTCTGGCGATCCTGCTGCTCAGTGCCACTCTTGTGCCTGTGTTGCCATGCTGGCATCCTCAGGTTTGTAGAGACTTTAAGTCTTTTTTTTTCTTCAATTCTTTTTTTAATGCAATTGTGCAAATCACTCCACAAACCTCACTCTGTACCACATGAAAAATGTTGCAAAAATGTTACGACATGTTGCAACAGCCTTACAGTCCCTGTTCATTCTTGCTCTTACTCTTGATTTCTTTCTTTTTATAGAGTCAAATAGAGATGCTTTCTTAGCAGATGGAATCATACCACTTTTAGCTTTGGCAAAATCCTATGATCCAAAGGTGCAGCAGATTGCAACATGGGCTCTGTTACATCTCACACAATCAGGTTGGATAGTTTCCTTTAAAATGTCACTGTTTACGTATTGAAGTGCTTCCAGTGCTGCCTGAACAAACTTTCTCTTCTTTTTTTCCAGATTGGTCAACTAGGATTCTGTGTCAAGCCGGAGCCATCCCTGTTTTGGTTCTTCTGCTACAGTCCTCAGATTCAGAGGTTCAGTTTTACAGCTGCACAGCTCTGTGCCGCATTGCTTCTATCCAGGAGCATCATCCAAAGTTGCTTAGCATTGGGAGTCATTATTTGGCAAAGTCTCTTCTAACGCTCATGTCTTCTTCTGTGCAAAAGGTAATTGTGAATTTAGGTGGGTGGTGACTAAATTTCAAGGTGACTCTGCACTCCTGGTATATATATTTGTTCCTGTTTTTCTTAGAATTCAGCCCAAGCCTGCAGATGCCTGCAGATTCTATCAAAGAACGGTAATTGAAACAAAAAAAGAGAGAGAGAGAGAGAGAGAATTATGCAGCTGATGCGAATGCTGTTTGTCATTTTTATGTGTAGTACTAGTCCAGGAACAGCTGATGGAGCTCAACTGCGTGCTGCCTCTGAAGGCACTGCTGAAAACCTCGACTCCGATGTGGATAGAGTCGGCCCTCACCCTTTTGTCTACACTGTCTGTACACCCACCAAACAATGTATGTTTCCCTAGAAACAAGAATCACGATACTGACAAAGTTTTAACTATTTTTTGTATGTTTTATAGCTGTGCATGGGATTTGAATGAATTGATAATCTGCTGGCTCCATGTACATTTTCCCACTGTCGGACCTAAGGACATCCTGGTGAATGAAGGATTTTTGGAAGAAATCTGTCTGCTGCTTCTAAATCCTAGATCCACTTCTGTAATCATCACACACAGCTGCAAAATAATCACCGACCTCTGTGGTTCTTGCATGGATGAACAGGTACACCAAGTCTACAGTTCAATGTTTCGTGTCAGATGTCTGTTGACTTTGAGCATCCTGCCTGAGATTGATAAACTCCGATGTTACATTGAACCGTACCAATGTTATCTAGGCTGTGATGGAAAGTCTGTGCTTATCAGCACTCCTCCGGGCACTTCTGTCTTCCTCCTTGTCAGATGAGACGTTGCAGCATGTGACATCATGCTTACATCATCTGATGACTTGGGGTGAGTGACCTAGGCTTCAAATAATGAGTGTTTGACGTGTTGGTCGCTTGCTATGGAGTGTGCATGGCACACTCATGCATGTTGCATTTTACTGTTTCAGATCTTCTTAGAACTGAGCTGTCCACAACAGTCACCCCGGAGCAAGTTTCAAGACTGGTGAAGCTGGCTGAGCAAACGGGAAGTTCCCAGTTGGCCTACAACTGTGCAGCTATCATTAGCAGATTTGAAATGACAGGTAATTTCTTGTTATGTGTAAAGTCTGACTCTGAAACAATTTATTTGTTTTGGAGGGATTATGTTTTTATTTTTTGTTTCATTCTGCACAGAGGAGATCGTCCAGTTGCTGAGGCCTCACTACATTACAATGTCCAAGTATCTGTTGCTGTTCCTCAAAAATGAAGGCATTGAATTCCAGCAGCTTGGCATAGATACCATGGTCAAGCTCAAGAGAGGTTTGTATTTGTTTTGCAACTGAGAGATAAAGGCATTTTATTTATTGGAAATGTATCAGACACTGCAAGGCAATTTCTTAAACAATCAGACATTGTAATGTGGGAAGTCTACAGTAAGCCCGCTTTCTGCTCTTTTCACCTGTAGATGGAGACTTTGCATCACTGCTGGCGAACAGTGAGCTGGATGTTCAGTTCTGGAAGGTGCATGTGCAGGCAGAGGAAACCAGGCAGCTGCTCCCAATGACTCTCCCTCCCTCTCTATCTTCGGTTAACTCTTGACTTTATCAGTTTATACTGTGGAGTGTATGAGGTGTTTTTTTGCATTCATGCACTGTGTTTTTTATAACTTTGCTTACATATGCTAAATGAAATGGAAAAGAGGGCAGAGTTGTGGCATAGTATCAACTTTAATCAAATATGGCATGTTTTTGGACATTTGTAACAAGCTAACTTGTGATAGTCATAAGCAGTACTTAAGCTAGATCAACATTTTTTTTTTAATGCTTTTATCATAATAAACTCATTTAAACTACAGGCCTAAGGCTTTGCTTTGTGAGGTGATTGAACAATATCAAAGCGACGTCCCGTGCAAGAAATGCTTTGTGCAGTGTAACCTCTAAAATCACACACACGAACACACACACAGGCACACAAAAAAAATCAGAGCAAATCTTTGGAAACCATATTCCTGCAGCAGCTTCAAAATATGTGATTGCTACGATTTACAAAATCTGTGATTAAGATAGGAATGCAGCAAGTTACATCTCAATAACACACTAAACTCTGTTCTTATTGAAAACCGTGACTTGCCTATTCTAATTCCACAGTGACAAAACTGAGGAAAGCAAAGTGCGTAGATAGGAAAAGATATCAGGAATAAGCAAAAAGCATTGCACAAGTTGTGATTGTTAGAATTGGCTATATCTAGTATTTCACAGAGGCAACACTCTCCATATCTGATTAACTGCGTTTGCCAACAAGCTATCAGTACCAGCTAGATCTACAGCGCTTTTCGATAGTCAAAATTAGGTTAGAACCCTGCTGTACTGAGAGGGTTAATATGTAGCTTGCTTAATATTTGTGCCAGTGGTTACACACAGAAAAGTGACCAAATGCTGACGTCCTCACCGAGAGACAAGGCTATAATTTTACATGCTCTTTCAAGGTGCTGAAGGGCAGGAAAATGGCTGTGCTGCCGTAACTCTTGTGTTTCACAGACACATCGTAGCTCTCCAACGAAGTCTTTGAATGGCTGACCAGTCGGCAGGTGCTCAGATGACTTCTAAACGATGCGACACAGAAAGACAAAGGACATCGGAAAAGGATTTTTCAGCACTTAAAGAACAGAACACCTGCATACACATGCTGCTCTATGCAGTTCATCATAGGCTTCACAAGGAAATTGCAAGGGTGGGAAACCTGATATTTAGTTTTCGCTTATTATATGTTTCAGACAACACCGAGTTTGTTGCTGGATGCAAGACACTGTTTACTGATACACTTTCTCTGGGTGGCGTTACCTTGTCTTCCAGTATAAAGAGGAGACTTGGAGTTATTGCTGACCAGGATATGTCCTTTATTGCACACAAACAACTTTCTAAGACCACTGTTTTTCAACTGGGTGATACTCCCAAAATTGGGAGCATTGAGTCTCAGAGTGATGCAGAAAAACTAGGCCATCCATTTTTTTTTACCTCAAGACTAGACTATTGCATTTCTCTGTTATTCAATTCAGTTTAATTTGGTCATACTCTGTTAATCTCCAAACAGAAATGATATTGCTGCAGAATCAATTGTAATCAAATGTATGCTCTTGTAATAGGTACATAACAAAATAGATCAAATAAAAGAGACGTGTGGATTATTGGGCCATCCTAAAAAATTCCTTAAAAAGCTCCCAGCTGATCCAAAATGCTGCAGCGAGGGTTCTGACGAGAACTGGCAGGAGCGGCCATATTTAACTTCTCTTAATTAGCTACCTGTAAACTCCGGAATAGAATGAACAATGGTTGTCTTCGCGTATCAAGCAGTTAATGACCATGCTCCATCTTAACTTAAAGACCTTATAGTTCAACATTTCACTGAATGAGCTCTTCGCTCTCAGACTTGCTTGTGGTGCCTAGTTTCTAAAAGATGAAAATGAGGGGGAGCCTTAAGTTATAAGACCCCTCACTTGTTTGATTTCAGAATGCATACACTCTCTCTACTTTTACCAAGATTAAGCTTAAAACTTTCCTTTTTTGGCAAAAATTACAATTAACCCTTTGGTCGAGACTGCTGGGGGACCTCCCACGATGCACCTTCCTCACCCGGGTCTTTTTACTCTCCATAAACATACATACCATTATTGTTGTAATTTACTTTGCGTATTACCTCTCTTTTCTTTTTTTCTCTCAAACAGCAGGTAACTAATAGAGGCAGATGGCCGCTCTTACTGAGTCTGGTTCTGCAGGAGGACTCATCCTGTAGCTGTCTACTCAACACCGCATGTATGCTCAGGACGGGGGATTTAAATTAAACAAATATTCTGTACAGTCTGTTGGTTTCATTGGCTTGGAAACGTTTGTTTCCACGTCCATGTCTTTGGACTGTGCAATGACGCCGGAGTACCCAGAGAGAACCAGAACCTTCTTGCTGTGAGGGGACGGTGCCAACCACCACACACCACACCCTTGAACTTGTTTATACTCTTGTTTCAAAGTGACTTGAGATTACATTTTGTGAATTTTGTGTAAAATAAATCAAATGAATTAAACTGACAACCATAATAATCAGCCATGTATGAATGATCTTGATTATGAGGAGTGTGCAGCTAATCGGGGAGAAGCATCACAAAGGATTGGACTGTTGTTGGTTTAGTTGTCCCACCCTGAGGATATGTGCCCTCCAATGACATGTCGGTTGTTCCTCACCTGCTCGTTGGTGGGTTTGGATTTCTTCCAGGCCTGACAGTGCTCTGAGAGACCTGCGCTCTTTGAAGGCCACGACAGGTACCACATCGTCTTCATGGTTCAACCCCAGCTGTGTGGTTTTAGTGCCCACGGGCAGCTTGACGGCATCTCCTGCAGTTCCGTTGTTTGCAGGCTCTGTGTTTTCCTTTGGTCGGGCTTCAGTTGGGAGGATCCTCGCTGGTACAGATTTCTTTAAGATGAAAAGGGATTCATCCTTTTAGTCCAGGACGAGCTGTGTGCCTTTTATTAGCTGATGTTGGATGTGCATCATAAGAGACCCGAGGCAGTGTACTGTTTTGAAAAACATTATCATTAAAACTCACCGTATCTGGAGAATCTGTTCTTCTGGTCCTCCGCATGATCTCCTCAAGTCGCTGGAAAAAAAAGACAGCTTTGTAAAATTAAGATGAAAATTTCTGCGTCTTGAAAAAAAGATATAACTTTCTGTGTTATCATTCTTTATGTCTTTATGAATAGATGCCCACAAATCCAACTTTTGTGTCAGAAAAATTTTCAAGCTAACAAACCTTTTTCCTTGCTTGGCGCTCTGCGTCCTCTTTCTGTGCGACTATCTCTCTCTCTTGCTTTATTTGCTCTGCTTGTGCCATTTCTTTAGCTAATTCTTCCTCTCTCTGCATAAAAAAGTGACAAACAAAGAACATTTTAAAAATAATATTTGCAGTATTCTCTATGATGTACAGCTGTGTCTCTTCCACGTGTACTGCTGATGGAAGAGATGTTCGTACCTGTTTCTGCAAGAGGGCGGCTTCCCTCATAGCCTGAGCCCTCTCTTCTTCAGCTCGTCTCTGCTCCTCTTCCTCCCTCCTCCTCTTCTCCTGAATGAGACGCTGAGCTTCGGCCTCCTGTCGAGCCCGCTCCTTGGCTCTCCTGAGCTCCAGTTCCTGACGGCTCCGCCTGGACACACATTGAAATTCACGAGTCTATTAATGGCCAGTTTATTTATGTCGTGGAGGTGGACCATTTTTGTTTGTTTGTTTTACCTTTCAGCCTCCTCTTGCCGCAAGCGTTCTCCTTCCTCTTTCTCCCGTTGTAGTCGGGCCTCTCTCCTCTTTTCAGCCAGAAGACGTGAGGCCTCCTCTGGGTCTGAGGTCCCGGCTGAGGGCCGGAACATGACCTCAGGAGCCCGGGGAGTTGTGTGGGGAGGCATTTTGGAAGGGCCTGAAGAGAAATTAAATCAAAATTATTTCTAACATTTTCAAAACAGAGGGAACATACATGATCTTAAAAGGATTACTGTAGCTTACTTCCATCTCCTGCTGTTCTGATTAAAACATCTCTCTGTGTAGGTCTCTCAGGCAGGTTTGAACACGGAGTCTCTTGTGGATTCTCTTTCTTCAGCTTCTCCTGTTCATCTTTACCTGATCTCCTGACAGGCCTTTTGTTACCAGGAGAGAGGACAGGACCACAAGTGGCAGCATCTTCCTCTGGAACAGGTGGGAGCTCGAGCTGCAGCGCGGTCGAATGTCTGCTGATTGATCTTCGGGGGCTTCTTTGGGATTCAGAAGAAGAAGGCAAATGTCCCACTTTTTTCACATCACTGTCACTATCTATGACATGTATGTACACTGCTGGCATTTAACCTACCGTTCTGCTGGGACAGCTGAGGCTGTTCTGCTTTGTGTATCTGTGTTTAGTTTCACACAGGAACTGATAGCAGATGGTCTGCTCTCTGAGCCTCTTTTTGAGTTCTTCTTCTTAAAAGTATCTTTCTGTCTTGCTGCTTTGGTCTAAATAAAAGATTAAAAAAAAGATTGTAAAATTATAGCTGTATGAACACTGTTATCAAGCAGGAAAACACAAGACCAAACAAACAGGTACACAAACCTGTGGCAGGCTCATACTTCTCAGCTGGCTGCTGTTGGAACTGGTTGAGGCAGTTGACAGCCTGTGGTAGACTGTGGTGGACTGATGCTGGGGTTTGCGAGTGGATGTATTCATGGAGTGATATGAAACTGCACGGCGACAAACGTGGACAACTGAGCCAGTGTTTTGTGCCATTATTATGGGAAATTGAAGAAACATTCACACACATGGTGGTGACAGTGAAAAACGATGGTAATAGGAAATGGTATGTCAACGGAGAGGAAAAGGAGCAGAGTTAGAAAGCTTGGAAAAGTTAGTTATTGTAGCAGTGTTAGCCAGTAATGACTTTCTGTCATGATGGGGGAGAGTACCTTCTTGTCCAGACTGACAACCAGCACTCTTGCTCCTGGCCAGATAAGAACATGTGGGGGTAAGGAGTCGACTGACCAGATTCTTCTCCCATGTTGTCAGAGGCATGCGACGTGGAACTAGTGTATTGATCAGTGTAAAGTTTTATGTGGAGCAAAAGCAAAAGATAAAGCGTGCCAAGAATCATTGTGTTCTTTTACACAGAGAACAGATATGCTACCTGGATTAAGACAGATTGTGTTGAAAGGAAGGAAGAAAAAGATAGCCCATTTGTCATTCTTACCATTTTTGTTGGGCTTCCTTCCTCTTGAGGTTTGACTGAGGTGCTGTTGGGCTTTTTGGCTCTTCTCCAGCGTCCTGCGCACCGCATATTCATGTCGCTCCTTCATTCAGAACAATGTAGTTAGTTAAGTATTGATTGCACTATCCAAAAACAGGGCTGAGAAATGAAAGAATCGTCCAAAAAGGATGTTTCATATCCACAAGTGAAACTCACTTTCTCCTCCTTCAGCCTCTGCTTTCTCTTTTCTTCCACAGCTGCACGCCTCCTCTCCTCTTTGAACCTTTGCTCCTGAAGTTTCTTCTTGCGGTCCTGCAGTTGTTGTTCATAGTAAAGTCTGGCTCGCTGTTCCCGCTCCAACCTGCCCAGTTCCCGAGAGGCTAAGAATGAATGAAGCAGTATAAATAGATTTATATGTATGTTTGCAACAGATTTTCGAAATTGAGGGCATCGTTATAGCAGTGATGTGTCAACCGTACCACTACAGAAGCTCACTTACCAATTAACTTTTGTTGCTCTTCTCTTCTTTCTCGTGCTGCTTTCAGCCTCTCGTCAATATTTAGACCATTATTTGCTGTGAGAAGATTGTATGGTAGATGATTTGAATTCTTAATTCTAATAAACCATAAAGTCTCACATGAGTTTATATAAGAGATCATATGACATTATGACATTATGACAAGCATGGCCTACCAGAAAACAAAGCACTCTAACAAACCTGCAGCAGACCGTGGAGAAACCGTGTTGCAGACTTGAGGAGAAGTGTTGACAGAACAGGCGGTTTTCTTTATTTGTGAATTGGATTTGACATAAGAGCCATTCTCTGTTAGTGAGGATAAAACAGCTTATCATTGAGTGAAAAAACGAATCCGATACTCCATATTCACTTGATACGAACACAAACACCAGATTCTACATCTAGATTGCTTTTTCTTTCCTTCTTTTTTTGTGCAACAAATGTAAGAAAATGAGATTTGTCAAGCTTCCCCTTATAGTGGCTGCTAAGAACTGGGTGGCCTTAGGGTCATCTCTAAGTGAAAGAGCCATTATAAACTGGCTGAGTGTAAAAGGCAAGCACCTGACACATCCCCATGGATATGACTGAAACAAGCAAAGAAAAACAGTCAAGCTATGGACGCCCCATACAAGCCTGGTTAGCAATGCACAAATGAATAAATCACAAGGATGGGTTACTTTAAGGTTAAACAATATCAGGATGATGCTTATTCTGTGTGAGTTATGTAATCTGTGTTAGACGCCTCATGAATCTTATTCCTTAAGTGTATGGTATCCATGCGCAATTGAAAAATAAAAGCTTTCTCTAAGGAAATGCTTCTAATATAATAATTTAATGCCTGTAAACATGATCAGATTATCTTGTTTTTGGTTATATTTGTTGTCATTGTAGCTTGGCCTGAAAGGCTTGTTTTGATCCCCTTCTATACAATTGCAGCGTGAAGAAAAGCATAGATTAAAGCTACTAACCTCTGCTTCTTTCAAATCTGTTTCCAACCCTTTGCGTCTTAATGGTACGTGTGGAAAGTGGTCCCTGCGATGGAGGGATGCCACTCTGTTTCTTCTGCACGGCCATGCTAGGTACTGAGCCTGGCATACCGAAGCTCTCTCTCAAAACCCCTCCTTCCTCTTCTCCTCCACCTCCTCTTTTGAATTTCTATTTCAAGATGCCTTCGGGTCCTCACTTGAGTGTGCTGCGTAGGAAACTGCCTCCTGCATCAGTTGCTTGTCCATCTGTGCCTGACAAGCAAATGGAGAGAGAGGCAAGGCAACAAAACATCAAGATTCTGAAGATTCTTTAGGCAAGGTTATTCAAATAGGAAATTTCCTATCTCCTTTAGGGTTGTCAATGTCTGGAAAGATAAGGAGCTTCAGTGAGACTCATCTATAAAAAGGCTACTCCCCCTTTAAAGATCTCACCCTTGTGAGCTGCTCTGCTTTACTTTCGCATAATGTAGCTGTGTCACTTTAATTCCCCTAACACACCGCCTGCAAGCTTGATGGAAGCAGGCAGGGGGATTCAGCATTTCCTGAAGAAAGAAAAAAAAAAGGAAGCAAATCTTCGAGCCTGTCCACGTTAATTATTACCATGACAACAGTGGTGAAAGTTTCAGTGACATACATTGCTAGGACATTACCTTGCAGTGATGCTGTGTTCATTACGCTGTGATGAGGCAAGAGCACTTCTTACCCAATGACTCCTCTTTTATGAGTGAAACGTTCAGACCACTAGATGGAGGTCTTTCTATACAGAGAGCAAGTTTAAGCCAATTTCTGATGTCACTCGGCCACATTAAATTGTACAAGTGCCATATTTTGACTGAAGCTTATTTTATAACAGTAATATAGTGATCTCCAGAGTCTTCACAAATGCCCATTTGTCTGTTTTAATCAGAAAACACTGGCATCATTGCATACATTTCCCCTCCAATCAGAAATGTTTTTGGTTGGCGTTACTTCACTTGTGATTCTACTGTGATTGAAATCCTAAGTTTTTCTCAAATTCCCCAAATCTCTGTTTTAGGCATTAAGCTGTGCAGGATTTCTGAAATCACATCTAGACTGAAGTCATCTATCCATCCATCCATTTACTATACCGGCTTGATCCAAGTCAGGGTCACGGGGGGCTGGAGCCTATCCATCTGTCTAGACTGAAGTCTGTCTTGGTTAAATAGGCAATCTACAGAATTGTGCGATCAACAAATGTGAGCAACAATTTTAACGCTGTGAATGATTAAACTGATGATTAAAGGCCTACAGAAAGGTGATTTTTTTGCACAAAACTGAAATAGCAGATCGATTCCTTATATACCATGGAATTTTTTTATGATTTTAAAATAATTTTATGCCCCTGGATAGTCCTGATTAGGCCCAATAAACTATCACCACATTTGACTCGAATAGCCCGCCATTTGGCAAACCGAAAGTAGCCGACAACAGGTGCGTGACGTCACAAGTGCCAGCTGCTGGAACAACCCCCAACAATCAACATGTCTGATACTAGTAGTTCTAGTAGCGAAGCCAGCAGTTTTCCAGACCTGGACAGCTTCTTCACGGCAAATTTCGATCCGAATATTGTTGATGACAATGAAGAAGACAATGAAGAGCCTGAAGAAGAAACCGAGGAGGGATTGGGGCTAGAACCATACAGGTTCGAGCCAGCCATTGCCAGTGACAGTGGGTCGGAGTCCGAGTCCGAGAGCAGTGGGGACGATGATGGTGATCATGGTGATTTTGGTCGTCTTCAGAATGCCGATTGGTGAGCATACACTGTGTTTGGTCTAGGCCACGAGTCACAAAAGCAGCGTGTAATTGTGCAGCTATTTCCACCGCTCATACACAGCTGGACTGTTTGGCACCAAAGCAGGAGGAACAAAAAAAGGTCACCGGTAATAAAACATAACAGTCCATTAGGCTGCAACAAAGAGACAGAATCCCATAACGCCCTCCTCTCCATCTCTGATAGATAACACCACTGTTGCTACATTTGCGGCACTGAAACCTTGTCCAAACACAAGTATACTCCCACTCACTTTCGTGCTTGGAAGTTCCCCATGTGTGCGGCGGGATGCCGGCGCTCTTGATGATCGCTCTGCCGGCTGATTTCAGGGCATCAATCCCGAGGTGTGTCCGCTCTCCGCCAGGTGGATTCCCCCTGAGTGTCCGCACCGCAGGGAGCTGAACACGGCGGGATGCGCTCCGGCTGATTTCACCATAGAGGAGGCAGGCGAACAGGGAGACACAGACACAAGTTCCGACCGCAGGTCTCTCTGCTTCCTCTGTCCCCGGTGGTGTGAGCTGCTGCTGCTGAGGGCAACACACGCACCCACAGCACTTCGTACATCTACTCGCAATAAAAACTGCACTGAACCCAACGTTTTATTGCCTTCACCACTCAACAAGCATACTACAATGGTGGCAGCCAGGAAAACCCATGGCACTTGTGACGTCACACGGAAGCCCCGCCCCCAGTCTGGAATTCCAGGAAGGATTTCCAAGCGGCAAATTCAAAATCGCAAATTTCATGCGTTTATGAAATGTTTTGGTGTAGAGTCCAATGATCATTATTGTTCCTCTGTGTATGTATTATCATTATGTATTGGGTGTAGTGTCAGCTTTCTGTAGGCCTTTAAACTTTTTAAAATGCAAATAAGTAGTGTATTTGCAGATAAGAGTAAACGTGCATTTTTCTAAGTCAGTCAGAGTAAAAGCTATCCTTTTTCAGATTTAAACACAAATTATGTCAAATCAAGAGTGTATTGGCTACAAGTGTAAAAGTGGATATGATATTCAAGATAGAACACTTACAGTTGCTGGAAGAAAACAGCTTGGTTTCATATTAGGCGTCACTTTAAACTCAAAAGCTTCTGACAAGCTTTAATGTATCCACTTGTGGTTTAGCCAGAAAGGAAGAGGCTATCAATAATTATTGAATAACTGTGTCTTTGAGCCCTCAGGCAGTATTGTATTAAGAACGGTAAAACTAACTTCCATTGTCAGTGAACATAGTTTGTCACCGAAAGTCCAACTGCAAGTTAATACTCCGCCACACACACACATACATACCAAGAAAAATAACAACTATTTGAATTGAATTAGTCTGCATGGTACGGTTAATTTGGCTATTTGTGATGGCAGCACTAATACTTAATGATGGATTCTGGTTTTGGAGCAACGTCTTCTGCATTTCCCTTTTTAGCGATGCAAAGCTACACCACATTATGCTTGTACTTTAACAGCATAGTTCTGTAGTAAAGGAGTACAGGTGTTAAACTAGCCTCCCTGTAAACCAGTTAAAACATGTAGTGCAATTTGAAATGAAAGATTCAAAAACTGAGATAAGAACTGTTGAGCAGCTGAAATCCTATATTGACAAAAAAAGGGATAAAATTTGTGTTGATTAAAAAAAAAGGGGGGGGGGGGGGGGGGGGTGATGCAACACAGTTCCCTGGTTGAATTTGTATGTTTCTGGGGTTACTTCGGGTCAGGTCTGCCTAGGTCCTCTGGTCGGTCTCCCTGGAGAACCATGTGGTCCGAAATGTGCCACAAAACCAAGGTTAAGGTTACACCAAAACCACAGTCAGGTGGTGTGCCTGCAGACTCACTGGAGCACACATAAGATGCTGATAACTGGTCCACATCCCACAGCAAAAAAAAAACATAAAAGGCCTGAGGACACTGGACCTACAATGGGATAAGATTGCATGGTTGGTATCAAGTCATTCTGTGGTTCACCCTAGACGCAATTATCAAAGGTGTCAGTTTAAGGGCTTGGTTGCTTGCTCATGCATATTCATAAGTTTTACCTAAATATCATTCTGCAACTGTTCATCAATGATGCACTTAATTGGTCCTGTTAATTTCACAGATATACAATGTTTACGTTTGTAAGATGCAAAACTGCACTGTCTCTCAGAAACTCTAATGTAAAGGAACAACACCAAATTGTTTTGCCACAATTTTCAACCTTTATCAAACAAGAGAAGTCAGCCGTGATGCGCTGGTTCAGTGGCTCATGTCAACCTCAGTGTTTAAAGTTGAGCGTGATGACACGTCCCATCAGAGAATGAGGCTAACATATTGCACTACATGGCAACTGGTAACTTTGCACGATTGGTGACATGGTTACCGGCAATCCTCGAGGAAGTAGGACATCTCCTCAACCCCTCTGAGCCTCTACTGAATCATGTAATTAACGGCAGAATCCCTCAACACAGTGGCCAGGTTGATGTCACTGAGACTATCACACGCTTCCAGCTGAACAGGCAGGGAAAGGGTGCATCTGTAGCAGTTCAGGGTGAAAACAAGAGAACAGTTTAAGTCAAGCTCAGTCTTTTGTTTGATGGAGATTTATATACCGTAATGTAGATTTATACGTATAGGTGTGCATCAGCGTAGTTGGCTGTCATTTCCCTTAATGTGTGAAAACATAAAGAGTTTTTTCGCATTGTGCCATCAGTGATAAAATGTTCTCTTGTTATTCCGTCAGACAAAATCTATTTCTCATGTTGTGAACATCGATACTTTCTCATAATGAGGATGCCACACGCAACAATGACTGGGGCTCATAAATGATTTACAGCCTTGTCTCATCAGATACCAGCAACTTTAGACTGACGTGTGGCTTACCGACCGGCTGTATGTGTAATTGATGAGATGATGACTTGTTCTTCAGCATTCTGTAGAAGTTGCGTCGAACTGAATTTGCAAAAGCATTTTCTCAGGTCAACAAAATTCTAGAGGCTTTGAACCAAACTTTATTTCTGTTCATTTATTTTCACATTGTGGACAGAACATCTCATTCTAGTCTTGTTATTTGGTCCTTAACATTTCAACTAAGTAGCAATTACACTTGCATGACTCAAAATGTACGTCACTTTATCCGTTTTCAGGCTCAAATTTGAAACATAAACGATTGCTAATAAGATTTTATATATTTCTGTATTCATTCCATGACAAAAAAAGACAATGTGTTCACCCCAAGACACAGTTTGGAGCAGAGCCCTATTAATGATTAAAAAGGAGTATTCTTCCAACTAGGCTGGGCTGACATTTTGTTTACTTCCATGAAATCCTATCACTGGTGACTGGGCAACATATTGATTACCCTACTTTAGGATCTTCACTCGTTTTTGAAGCTTTTGCAGTAGTTATTCTTTCATACAACCTTGGATACACTGTCAAAATATTTCTGATTGCATTAGATACAACATCTAGCACTTTGTCTGTTGGCACTCCATCAGTTTTGATGCGGCTCTTTGAGGTACATTATGCTGAATCCCTGTAGTATAAAAAGAGACATGACAATCTTTTTAATTTGATTATATGTGGGTGGTATTTTCTTTAGTGACCATTGTAAAAAGGCTTACGATCATGTTCTTTGTAGAGTTCAGAGCCTATAAAGATTAGCAGATTCTGCTCAGAGTGACGTCTCTCAGCAGTCACTAGTTATAGTTACCAGTGTCGGGTTCAACCTTCATGCACTATTCATTGGCATATCACATCACTTCTGCTCAACTTCAGGCTTGGACGTACCCAATTCTTTTCTGTACAACTTAACTTTGAAGCCTTATTCTCGGTGCAGTGTAAATGTCTAAAATGTTCATGTAGTGTCTTTTAAGTTTTCAGTGGGACAAAACGTACGTTCAAAGGTAGTTTTCTGTTTTCTTCCGAGGAAACCTCTTGGAGCTACTCAGAAGAAGGAGACGAGAGAATCCTTTTTCTTGTATGGTATGTATAATCATATTTTGATTAGCAAAACCACATTATAGAAAGATCAGATGTTACACAGACACTTTGACATTTAGGCCTCAGTGCGTTGCATTGTCCATGAAAGGCTTTCTTTGACAAGGGCCCTTTTGATGACTGTTCTTTGAAGTTGTTGGACAGAAGTTTTTCCCTTTTCTGGATACTGGCAAAAAATCTAGGACTCTATCTCTGTCTCTTGTTTCTAACTGCATGCTCTTATATCATTCTAAACAAACCTATGAAAGCTTTGTTTCTGAGTAACATGCAGCTTATATGGGTGTTTCGGGTGTCATTTTCTAAAGCTTTAAGCAATGAGACGCTGGTTTAAAAGAGATGCTTTTCTTACTTTTCTGTTTTTTATAACTCTGAAAATATAAGGAAACTATATGATGTAGTGGCAGTCCTACATGGCAGCATTTGAAATACTGATCACACCTGATCATGTAAAAAAACAGATGAACTTTTTTAATATTACAACTGTGCTGCTTTATAGAGGGCCCTTTGTTGATTAATTTCTTCATTTTATCCAGTTCAAGCCTATTTTTTTTCACAGTGAATGTGAAATGTATCCTCTTCAGATGATGCTTTACGGTCAGCTGATTTAATCAACTGAAAGGCCCCACTGAGGTGTGGTCACACACTGACACCCCTCTTGAAATATCAGATGATGGGCTACATTTTAGTTCTGTTACAATGCTTTCTATTGTGTGTTTTGGCATTTTCCAGTTGCCTCCAGACGTTTTTATGTTGTTGTTGTTGAGGCCAAATAATGCTTTTCAGCAATATACTTTGTGGCCCCTCAGGTGGTAAAAGAAGAGCTCTGGCTGTAGTAGACACATAGAAAACAAGAGTAACATGCAAAAAACTATGCAACTCATCATTGGTTTTTAATTGATGAATAGTAGTTGGTACAGTGTTGTTGACAATATAATTTTTTTTCCTATCATCTACGAAACTGTAAGTCACTTTAAATTTCTTTTACAGAACACACAAAGAGTTGTGTTGAACCATGAAGCGCAGCAAGCACCGTGGAAACAAGGAGGACAGAAACGGAGGTATCAGCTTAGATGGATTATCATGATCAGGTCTAAGAAGTGAAAAAGTCCTGGCTGATATTACACAAGCCCTGCTGAGTACCAACCAATATCAGGCTTATTTTCCCCATCTGAGAACATTTTATTAAACCTGAAAATGCTCTTATCCATTTGGATATTGTTTTGTGAGCTCTACATTATGTTGTAGCTTTTTGGACTTTCATTCATCAATCCAGCTGTAAACTAAAATGCATTTAAATGGTGCATATCAACACATTTCCATGTCACACAGTGCCACTGATATGAATCAAGAGATGATCTGGAGAATAATGCTGTCTCATAGAAACTCACTGTTGTACCAACCTGTTCCATGCTGTCAGCAAGTCTTTAGTGTCAACATAAATAACTCGTAGAAGTTCGTAGAAGTTTTCCTTATAGTGCATCTTCTATGTGACGTCCAGATGAACCGGCCATTTTGGAGACGGAGAACCTGGATCGCCAAGGCATGTTCATGGGAGGTGGCCCAGACCCTGACACCATCTCATTGGCCTCTGTCACTGCTGTCACCACTAACGTATCCAATAAGAGGCAAGCATGGCTTCTTTTTTTTAGATATTTTCCATAGCTTTTTCCAAATTATGTGCATTTATTTGAAGATTTGCATTCATTCTGAGTCCTTTCTGTTCAGATCAAAGCCAGACATCAAGATGGAGCCCAGCTCTGGAAGACCGGTTGATTACCAAGTAAAGCAAAGTCCCTGTTGAGTAAATATTAAAGGGGTTGTGATTGATGTGATAATGTCAATCAAATGCTCATTTACTTTCAGGTCAGTGTGACAGTGATTGAAGCCAGACAGCTGGTGGGACTGAACATGGATCCAATGGTATGCGTGGAGATCGGAGAAGATAAAAAGTACACCTCAATGAAGGAGTCAACTAACTGCCCTTACTACAACGAAGTGAGTCAGTCAACATATTGCTACGAAATTTAATTCTAAATATAAGATTAAATATAATTCCAAAATTTTCTCTTCCCCAGTATTTTGTTTTTGACTTCCACGTCCCCCCAGATGTTATGTTTGACAAAATCCTGAAAGTGTCTGTAAGTAAATTTTAGTGTAACATAAAACATACTGATATAAATAGACCACTTGGCACAAGAGCAGAATATTTAATGTTGCAATTTCTGTTTTGCTGAACCTTCCTGTAGGTTATTCACTCCAAAAATCTTCTGCGTAGTGGAACGCTGGTAGGAACTTTTAAACTGGATGTGGGCACGATCTATTCTCAGCCAGGTAATCAGTCAATGGTATTTTTATTTCTAATAAATCAACTTTGCAGTCATCAATCTATTTCAAGAACTCTGATGTCAGTTAATTTCTCCATTTGTTTTGCAGAACATCAGTTTTACCACAAATGGGCCCTGTTGTCCGACCCCGATGACATCACAGCGGGTAGTAAAGGCTACGTTAAATGCGATATTGCAGTTGTGGCTAAAGGGGACACCATAAAAACTCCACACAAGGCAAATGAATCTGAAGAAGATGACATAGAGGGGTAAAAAAAATTATAACTTCCTGAGCAATTACTACTACTGCTTAATCAGCGGACAAGTTGTTGCATAAAAAAAAATACCCCTTTTTTTTTTTATGTCAGTAATCTGTTACTACCAGAGGGGGTTCCCGCAGAGCGACAGTGGGCTCGTTATTACCTGAAGATCTACAGAGCAGAGGGACTCCCGAGAATGAACACGAGCATCATGGCCAACGTCAAAAAGGCCTTCATTGGAGAAAATAAAGACCTGGTTGATCCGTATGTCCAAGTCCTGTTTGCTGGGCAGAAAGTGAGTGCTGACAGAGAGCACAACTAATGCTTGTTCCCTGTTTGTGTGTCGATTATTTATTATCAGAACTCATGTGTGATTACAATCTGCCATGACAGGGGAAAACTTCAGTTCAAAAGAGCTGCTATGAGCCCATCTGGAATGAGCAAATTGTTTTCACTGAGATGTTTCCACCACTCTGCAAACGCATGAAGATCCAGATCCGTGACTCAGATAAAGTGAATGATGTCGCTATGGGAACACACTTCTTGAACCTACGGAAGATTTCCAATGATGGGGACAAAGGTGATTTATCATTTAGTCTTAAATAAAATGTCTATCTCATAAAGCTTTTCCTCCCACAAACATATGACCTGATTCAAAGCTAGTGGGGGAGATGGAAACATTTAGTTAGAGAGGATTTCCTTGTGCTATTGGAATATCAATGATGAATGGTTTCCCCTTAGAATCAGGTCTACCCTGTCACCTTAATGCATGTTTCTATGCTTAATTACCAAATGAGCAGATGCAAATCATTCTTATTCGTATTTCTCAGGCTTCCTTCCTACACTGGGACCAGCCTGGGTGAACATGTACGGCTCCACTCGTACCTACACCCTGATGGACGAGTACCAGGAGTTAAATGAGGGGCTGGGAGAGGGGGTGTCCTTTAGGGCCCGTCTGCTCATCAGCCTGGGTGTAGAGATCCTGGACCCCTCCTCGCCTGACATTAGCAGCTCCACAGAGGTTCAGGTGGAGGGAGTGCCCAACATCTCAGAGGTGGGTCCCTGCCTGGATGAGCAGCCATGCAGAGGAAGCTTATTGTTTCATCTGCTTACAGGCCATTGTGCTGCGATTATTGTGAATTATTAATAGTCCTTATTTAGGCTCCCTGGTGCATTATTGATAGCTGTATGCATCAATGTGGATTCCTTTTGTTAGGGACCTCACAAATTCAAGTGAGCAACCCTCATGATAAGTTCTCATAGTAATATCTGTCAGAACTTAATGAATTCAAGTGTTTTGGATGTTTTTTTTATAAACATTCTTCCTGCCAAAAAGAAGTAATGCCTTTGTTAACTCCTGTTTTCCCACTTGTGCATTTTTTTTCAACAGACTGCTACTGGCAAGGTTGAGGATTTTTTTCTCTTTGGGTCTTTCTTGGAGGCTACAATGATTGACAGAAAAATTGGTGATAAGCCAATCAGCTTTGAGGTCACCATAGGTATTTTTGTTACAGCATTTGCAATCTGAACAGAATTTGGTGAGACACAAAAACGCACAGAGATAAGGTAGCATTAACCATGCTGATGTTACCAGGTTACTACGGAAACGAGATTGATGGAGCTGTCCAGCCGAAAACGAAGGGGAAGAAGGGTGGAGGCGATGGCGATGAGGAGGAAACGGAATTGATCCACAACTCCAGTGACGAGGAGATGGATGATGACGGAGACCTGTCTTCAGTGGCATCTACGCCACCCATGAAACCTGTCATTACCGACCGGTCAGGGCAATAAGATCATCAAACAGTCATAGAGTGATAACAGCGTGTAAACAAACCACCTATCAAACAAGAAGTTGCTGATTAAGTAATGTGAATGGACTGCAGCAACATTTTTAAGTCCTTGATTTGTACGAATTAGCTTGGATGTTACAATATCTCACTAGTTGTAAGGCATTACTAAAAATAGCCCTCTGGAAGCTTTCTGTAAGATTAGTAGATCGGACTGTTCATGCCACGTTTGACAAACCAGCTTCCTTTTTAAATAAACTACATGTTCGCATTTTAATCCACAGAAACTACTTCCATCTGCCCTATTTTGAGAGGAAGCCGTGTATTTACATCAAGAGTTACTGGCAAGATCAGAGAAGGAGGCTGTACAATGCCAACATGATGGACAACATTGCCGATAAACTGGCAAGTTAAGCGCTTTATTTACAGTAAAATGTGTTTCAGTTGGTACAGTTACAGCAGCGGAATAAGTTGGAGTCAAATATTCACCTGCTTCCACAGGAAGATGGACTAAATGATGTGCACGAGATCATCAAAACAGAGAAAACCTACCCTGAGCGCAGGCTCAGAGGGGTTCTTGAGGAACTCAGCCAAGGATGCAAGTATGTGGTCATGCAGAAAAATCATTTAATCTGATCTAAGAATTTAAACATTAGCACTAACTTGTGACTAATCTTGTAAATCTTGTTAATCTTGTTCTTTCAGTCAGTTTCTTTCCTTGGCAAATAAGGACCAGAGTCAGTCGGGCAGAACCAAACTTGACAGGGAGAGACTAAAGCTGTGCTTGTCGGAAGTGGTGGGTCGACAACAGATAGCAACTTTTTCCCCCTTTCCATGTTTATTATAAATATTTGTTCTGTCTTACTAAACTGCTGAACTTCTCTCTGGTTTTAGGAAGCCATAGGTCAACAAGCGAAGGCCATGAGGTCACAGGTGAAAAAAAGCACAGTGAGGGACAAACTCAAGCTGGCTCAGAACTTCCTCTCAAAGCTACGTTTCATGGCAGATGAAGTAAGATTTACAGCATACATGCAACAATTATTGCATTGACTTATAATTTTGTAGTTACTCCAATAAAGTGTTTAATATGCGGATTATTTTCTTACAACAGCCTCAGCACAGCGTTCCTGATGTCTTCATATGGATGATAAGTAACGGGAAGCGTATTGCTTATGCACGTGTTCCTTCCAAAGACATCCTTTACTCCAGTATTGATGAGGAGAAGGGAAAGGACTGTGGCAAAGTCAAAACTATCTTCCTCAGGGTGAGTATACTCTAAATATGATGAAATAGTCAGGACACATAATGGACTCTGATATGCACTTCTATCTATTTACCCAATTCCTTTTATCATTTGCGCCAATATTTGTCTGCAGCAGTGAAACTATTTTATGTTATCCGGTTTCATAAAGATCCCTGGTAAGAAAGGTTTCGGGCCAGCTGGCTGGACAGTGCAGTCCAAGATAGAGATCTACCTGTGGCTGGGTCTGAACAGGCAGCGTAAAGACTACCTGAGCGGCCTGCCCAATGGGTTTGAGGAAAACAAGTTGTCCAAAGGACCTGGCCTGCCAGCTTCACCTCCCATCAGCCTCACCTACATGAGTAAGACCGTCATCTGGCTCAGTAGTTCTTCCATGCCTACTTTCAACACAGAGACTTTAAAAAAAAACAAAAAACGTTTCCATCGTTCGAAAATCTGATATCAATTCAATGAGGATATGTAAAGTGATTTCAATTCTCAACAAAGGCAATTTAGGTATGTATTTCTTATCTAAAGACAATTAGATGGACTGAATGTTTCTCTGCAGTGAAACAGATCTTCCAGCTCAGGGTCCACATGTACCAGGCTCGCAGCCTGTTTGCCGCTGACAGCACAGGTCTGTCTGATCCCTTTGCAAGAGTCTTCTTCTCAACTCAAAGCCAAGTCACTGAGGTGAGCGCGCTCAGAAGGCTTTATAGGCTCTATAGCTTCCAGCTTGACATATGACTCACAGAATAGCAGCTTCTAAATCACCTGAAACGCTTTTCTGATTTTTTTTTTATTTTTTTGCAGGTGTTGGCTGAGACTCTCTGCCCTACATGGGACCAGCTGTTAGTATTTGAGAACGTGGAGCTGTTTGGGGAGGCCAGTGAACTGAGAGATGACCCTCCGATCATTGTCATTGAAATCTATGACCAAGACACAGTGGTGAGGGTTGTTTTCAAATAGAGATTACACTCTGTTGAAATTCTTATCAATGGGAACAAACGCTCGACCTTGTGCACCTCTAACTTCTAAGTAGCAGCTGTTTTATCATGCTTCTTCATCTTCATCAACCTAATAATTCTGTCTTTAACTTGAAATGTAATACTTGTGATTCTAAAACCAGCATGTGATATACACTCAATATTTTGTCATGCAACTGCTATAATATCACTATCAACATGGCAGGATTTATATTGTAAAAGAACATGTTTGCTGACTGACAATTTTATATTTGCTCCTGACAATAACACCATTGTTTTGGATGACCCTTTGGATAAGTAGAGTGTGGATTGGATTGATGTACGGTAGCAGCACTGCATTGTGTGCAGAGTATATTGTATTGAAAGGCATGCAAGAGGAATAAGATATGTCCGTGAGGACATCTAGATGGATCCTCCTTGAAAATCTTATCCCTGTTGCATTCCTTTAAGTGATAATTTGTGCTTTTGTATGTGGCCAACAGGACTTTTGACTCTTTATAACCACTAACTGCAAGAAAGATATAGTTGAGATATTAAGCAGTTGTGGAGGGATCCTATGACATTATACATCTGTTTTGCAGTTCACTGGTTATTTTTAAGGATGTTGCTTTTGTTTATTTGTTTTGCTTTGTTTTTCTTTTTAACCTTCAGTTTTTTTTTATTATCTCATCTGCCTAGAAACATGTGCAACTCAAGGCATGTTTCTTCCTGTCTACTGAAAAAATGAATCATTGCACTACAATCAGGTTTCTTTCATTTCTTTTTTTTTAAAATAAAGACAGAGTGAAAATTAGCACTGACGTATTGGATATGGTATGTGAAAAAGAGCAAACTTTCAGACATTTAGTCCAGATTTCATACTTATTCGTGTTGTCGAATGCTCCCAGGGTAAAGCTGACTTCATGGGCAGAACCTTTGCTAAGCCTGTGGTCAAGATGGCAGATGAGCACTACGGGCCCCCACGCTTTCCTCCCCAACTGGAGTACTACCAGATCTACCGTGGGAACTGCGCTGCTGGAGAGATGCTGGCAGCCTTTGAACTACTGCAGGTTAGCTCTCTTCTGTCCACTTGTGAGCTTACGTTTCCGTCACAGCAGTGCTTTTACATCGCTTTGAATCGTCTCTTAGATCGGCCCCAATGGAAAAGCAGACCTTCCTCCCATAGATGGTCCCACAGATATAGACCGTGGTCCGATCCTGCCTGTACCACTGGGGATCAGACCAGTGCTCAGCAAGTACAGGATTGAGGTGAATGCTTCACAGTGCCTGAAAAAATGTCAAATATGTTTATTTTGAAAATATATATTTGTTATAATGTACAGCACTGGTAAAACCAGCTTTTTACTTTCAGGTCTTGTTCTGGGGCTTGAGAGACTTGAAAAGGGTGAATCTCGCCCAGGTGGATCGGCCTCGTGTGGACATTGAATGTGCAGGAAAGGGAGTTCAGTCTGCCCTCATTGCTAACTACAAGAAAAACCCCAACTTCAGCACTCTGGTCAAGTGGTTTGAAGTGGTACTGTATCATCTCTTTTCAATCATACAGACATTTAGAGCAGCCCAAGACTGCGTACCTCTGCCAAGACTAGATTTAAAACAAATCCACATCAACATAAACAATTAAGAGTGTCAAAATTGGGCAAGTCTGTCTGTAACATTTTGAATAATCATACTAACAAGCAGCCAGACTGCAGGCAATACATTCTATCCACCAGTATTCTTCAGTAAACTGAAAGCTTAAATACACACATATTTAAAAACTACCACTGAGCACATTTCCCCGTAAACTTCCTGTGTGAAAGTTAATTAAACCAACTCTGAATTTGTGTGTCAGGATTTACCTGAGAACGAGTTGCTCCACCCGCCGCTGAACATTCGAGTTGTGGACTGCAGAGCTTTTGGCCGCTACACTTTGGTTGGCTCTAATGCTGTCTCCACCCTGCGGAAGTTCATCTACAGGGGAAAAGACAAGCAGGCCAACAACTGGTCCACAACAGGTACCTGAAATGATATTACAGTGGGGCTTCACTGCAGTGTAGGGACAACATGCAGTGCTGTAATTCAAATGGAAAGGTGGAGCACAAGTTTGCATGTGCAATAAAGTGGTTTCCTTGAGGTTTATAACAATTTCATAATGGTCACATTGTTTGTTTGTCTTTCAGAGGAAATTATTGTCGTCAACATGGAACCTGAACCTACGTTTAAGAAGATTGAAACTGTGGTCAAACTAGATTCTGTAAGTTTCCCAATTTAAATCTGACGAAACTTTAATTCAAGAATAAGACGAGTTCAAACAATCATTTTTCATCGAAGCAATGGATTTGAATGCACATGGGCCAAGATGTGAATCCTATTTTTCAACTGTCCAGAAAGATACTGGCTCATGATTTCACACTGTACATTCTATGTGCTGTTCTTCCCTAGTGCTCGGACGCCGTGGTCAAAGTTGAGGTAAGCAAAGCACCTGCGCTTACTTTTTGCAGAGTTTCTATCAAATTTAGATATTTTCACATAGACTCAAGATGTTTTAAAGCCTGACCAATGAGTGGTTTGACTAACAAGGATGATGACAAGGATGGTAAGGGGAAAAAGAAGAAGAGGAAGAAGGGTGACGAGCCGGAAGAGGAGGAACTTGATGAGAGCATGCTGGACTGGTGGTCCAAATATTTTGCCTCCATTGAAACTTTGACTGAGGTTAGTAACAGTAGTCTATGTTCTTATATTCTGAAAATATTAACTCAGTATGACGTATAACCAAACGCCCTGAATTTCTTTCTTTTTTTATAGCTCAATCAGCCCAGATTTCGATCTAAATGTTTTATGGAAGTTGATAAGTTTGCTAAGTAAAGTTAAGAACTAAGCCTCTTCTCCTTCAGGCACTCAAAGCTCAAGAAGCAGCTCTCTCAGACTCAGAGTACAAAGATGAGATGGATATTGCAGATGGCGGAGGTAAAGCCAGATCTTTAATGCGGCCAGTTGGGATTTTTCTTCCGTTTTACATTTACTATTATGAGATTTACATTTATTATTATGATATCTTGTGTCTCTGTGTCAACCTGAATCAGTTATTACTGTATTAATCCTTACTATTTATGTTCATATTGTCAAGTGTACAAACTGTGTGTATGTTTAAACTTTATCAGGCTGCATGATCAGAGAGAAAAGCCACTAAATTTGCTTTTACTTCAGATAGTTTTCTTTTAAATCTAAACTTTCTGGCAATTTTAGTATTCACCTCTCATTTCTTAGCTCGAAAGAACGTCATACTAGCTCATTATGAGTGCCTATCCGACATATCTTACATGATTTTAAATTCACGCATCTTTTCTCAGCTCACTAACTCTGTTGTTTTCTTCTTCAGTGCAATAGCGAACCTCGTAGTCTTCGTAGTCCAAGAGTGCCTCCACGTAGATGCTGACATGAATCCGATTTTCCACTTGTGGGACAACTACTTTGTTTTTATCATCTTATATTATGCATATTAGCTGTATGCTGACCATGAAAGTTGTCAACAAGAACGCAGCGAACAAGTCAATTCATTTTTATGATTTTCATGATGATTGACAGGATGAGCATTCATTTTAGTGACATGCTATATTCAAACATTCAAATTCACTGTCTTGCCAACTTGGCTGCTCAGAAACAATTTCTAATAGAAAATTGTAGAAATTGTTTGTAATCTATGAAGATTTCCCTTATAAAGACAAAAGCCAATAAAGTTGTTGGTCTGTATTTTTAGAATTACAAAAAGTATGCAACATCCTGCCTGAAGGATCCTGTTACACTCCTGCCACCAAGTATCCCCACTGAACTGTATATTTCACCAGTATACAATTCATTGGTATGCTTGCTGTATGCAGTAAAAGCTGGTTTGGACAACTTTCATGTTGAATTCATGTCTCAAGTGCTCTGCTCCTTCACCCCGCTCCCCGTACCCCCCCTCCATTCTGTCCTGACTGCTTACCTGCACTCAGACATCAAACCTGATGACTCTCCAGTTAAAGGCACCAAGAAAGGAAAAGGAAAGAAGAAGAAGCAGTTCGCTGAGTCGTTCGAGAAGAAAAAGCCAAAGCTGGATGAGCTGAAGGTACTGGACAGCTGCATGTGTCGGATGTACATGATCATCCGGGTGGTTGTGTCATCTCAACAAGGTTCCACATTCGTAGGCAAGTTCATTCAAAAACACTCATTTTTGTGTTTATGAACAAGGTATACCCGAAGGAACTGGAGAGTGATTTTGACAATTTTGAAGACTGGCTGCACACTTTTAACCTGTTCAGAGGAAAGGGCGGCGATGACGACGACCAAAATGTGACAGACGAGGACAGGATTGTTGGGAAGTTCAAAGTAAGACACTGTCTGCATGATCCATTTGAAACTTAACTGAGAAGAATCACATAAAGCAAGGATGATTTATTCAGCTAACAAAAGAGTTCTTTTTGTTATACTTTGAATCTGAAATACTTGAAAAGTGGTCATTTTTGGTAGCAAGTTATTTTTTAAATATACTCTTTTATTTGTTCAACTGTGCCAACACAGGGCTCACTGTGCATGTACAAAGTGTCAGATGACATGCCCAGAGACATGAGCTTTGACTCCAACATGGGAATGTTTCAGAACATTCCTCACAACGATCCCATCAATGTCCTTGTTCGCATTTATGTCATCAGGGTAAGCAGTGTGCTCTGCAATTTGTCGCATTATGATGTGACTAATTTCTCAGAGAGAGGCCATGTTCAAAGGGGATATTCATTGTTGTTATTGACATAATATTGAAATAATTCCATTTTATGATAGGCGACTGATCTGCATCCAGCAGACATAAATGGGAAAGCTGATCCCTACATTGCAATCAAACTGGGAAAAACAGAGATCAAAGACAAAGAGAACTACATTTCAAAACAACTGAACCCTTTGTTTGGCAAGTAAGTGACACAAAGGCTATATTTCTGAGCAGAATATTGCCATTATCGGATAATTTTTACTTTATTCTGCATATCGTAGAAAAGATTGAAAGTGTATTTCTCATGTTTTCAGATCCTTTGATGTGGAGGCCACATTTCCAATGGATTCCACACTAACAGCTTCAATTTATGACTGGGACCTGGTGGGAACCGATGATCTGATTGGAGAAACCAAGATTGACCTGGAGAACCGCTTCTACAGCAAACACAGAGCCACATGTGGAATTTCATGCAACTACGCCACGTAAGAAACAGAACTGAACTCCTTGCAACAGTACAAGAGAGACTGCAGGCAAACTGTACTCAATCATTTATTTGTGGGATACTTAGCGACTAATATTACCTCATATTTAAGACACAGAATAGCAAGATTAACTTTCAAAAGTTCCTTCAAATATTTTATTCTATTGTGGTTTGGATTCTTACTTTGAACATCAACACAACTTTTAAGACTCTCCGCAAGGCAACCAGGTTCATACTCGTTAAATAGAGTCTATAGTTTTTTTTCATAGTGTGTTACTGTTCAGATAACTGTTCTTTGTGTTCACTCTGCAGCCATGGTTACAACGTGTGGCGAGACCCAATGAAACCCTCACAAATCCTGGCGAAGCTGTGTAAGGATGGTAAACTGGACGGGCCGCACTACGGCCCTGGAGGAAGAGTGAAGTTGGAGAACCGTGTCTTCATGGCACCAACTGAGATAGAGGATGAAAATGGTATTTGATCACGTTCTGTTTATTCCAACCCTTGATCATAATTACTTAGAAGGAGGCGGGTCACATTCCTACAAGCAAAATATGAGGTTGGCAATAGAAGAATACTGATGGAGCAGACTACCACGTGTCTTCATGTTAAAACATTGTTAGTGTGTTTTCTTAAAGAGGAATCACTCAGACGCTTGGCAATGTTTGTCAGGTTTGAAGAAGCAGACGGACGAACACCTTGCTCTGACTGTGCTGAGGCACTGGGAGGAAATCCCACGAGCTGGCTGCAAACTTGCTCCAGAGCATGTGGAGACCAGGCCACTGCTTCACCCTGATAAACCAGGAATTGAACAAGTACGTTAATGTATTAATGTCAATGTAAATCCAACAGACATCTTTGTCATCATTGATTTTTTCTGTTGTTTGTCTGTACCCTGATTGGCAAAGTTTTCTTTATATTCAACGGTGTGTAGGGAAGAATTGAGATGTGGGTGGATATGTTCCCCAAGGATTTGACTGCACCTGGGCCTGCACTTGACATTTCACCGAGGAAACCTAAGGCGTATGGGTCAAAGTTTTCATATACACAGTCTTAGCTATTATTGTCCAAAATACTGCTGGTAAAGTTCAAAACCTTAAGATGTTATCTTCATGTACCGTCTGTGGTAGCTTTCACATGTTACCACAGACGGTAATAAAAATTTGCGACACCACTTTTGTTTGTGTGCAGGTTTGAACTGAGGGTGATCATTTGGAACACTGATGAAGTTGTACTGGAAGATGATGATATCTTCACTGGCGAGAAATCAAGTGACATATTCGTGCGAGGGTGAGAGTTATTGTGTCTCCCTTTCCTGCTACTTTAGACACACAAACAGACGGGGGCTAACCCACAACGCAAAAACACACAACTGGATTTAACTCTTAGTTTGATTCAAGCGACAATGATGAGTTCTAAATTCAAGAAAAGTTGTCAATCCACTGACACGGCTTTTCCCGTTGCAGTTGGTTGAAAGGCCAGCAGGAGGACAAACAGGACACTGATGTCCACTATCACTCCATCACTGGAGAGGGCAACTTTAACTGGCGCTTTGTCTTCCCCTTTGACTACCTTATGGCTGAGGAGAAGATTGTCATCTCCAAAAAGGAGTCCATGTTTGCCTGGGATGAGACTGAGTACAAGATTCCAGCTCGGCTTAATCTGCAAGTGTGGGATGCCGACCACTTCTCTGCAGATGACTTCCTGGGTATTGCAGACAAACATTTATAAAGGTTTTGTTTATCAAGCAAGACTCTGAAAAACTGGATTCATCATATTTTAGAGAGACTGACTGAATTTGATTAAACTGTATGAAATTTAATCAATATTGCAGCTGACTAATCTGTTTTTTTTCTACTTTGTTGATTCACATATGCTGTGTTTAATTCAGTTTAAAAATGTCATCACAGGGGCAATTGAGCTGGACCTGAACCGTTTCCCACGTGGCGCAAAGACTCCCAAGCAGTGCACCATCGAAATGGTGACAAATGAAGGAGAGATGCCCACGGTGTCCATCTTCAAACAGAAGAGGATCAAAGGGTGGTGGCCTTTTGTGGCCAGAAATGAGGAGGATGAGTTTGAGCTCACGGTGGGTCAAAACAAAAACAGAAACTAAACTGCTGTGACGCTAGTGCTACCGTGACAACATGACTAACAGAAGGCCCTTTTACACTGATCAGAAAATTCCACACCGTCTTACTCTGGCTTTTGGATGCAAAGGGAAAGAGTTTTGATTGGCATTCAGTACCGGATTAAATGACTCTACTATAATCGTGTGTACTCATTGGCTCCTGCTCCGAAACTGTGGTCCAACAAAAGCCTGCAGGACACAGTGTAATATGCCATCCCTTCATGTTGTCCTAATTACACGTTTTCCCCTGTGAGACAGCATTAGTTACTGGACCAGTTCTGAACACATTTTAGCCTGCACAGAATTGAGAAAAAAACATCCAGTATTTCTACTGGCAGCTGCCACCACAGTTAAAATATCTATTTAAACATACTACCATTGTTGGAAAATCTACAATGTAGCAGGTATAATGATACGATTCACCGTTTGCCAACATTTGCTAAGTAGAGTCATACAAAATGCTACGCTAGAGAAGTTTGTGAACTTTAAAACTATGTACTTCTGAATCGTTTTGAAGTACACGGAACCGTAAACTGCCCTGGGGCTCCCGGTGGTTGAGATACCGCAGTTCACAACTGTGGTTTTCAGCCATGAACCACATCATCCTACATCCTACAACTGTAGGGGGAGGCAAAGAGCAAAAAAAAAAAAAAAGTGCAAGTCATGAAATAGTAACATAACGCCATGGTTAAAAAGATGGGACTTACTCATCAAAACATAGAGCAGAAGCAATGGTCTTTGACTGGAGACAAACTGAGGTCTCTCAAATTAAGGCTATGTGTGAACCTTAAGACTGTACTTCAAACTTCAGCGGTTTCCTCAGTTGAGTTCTTTGACACGCCGGCTCATATAAGATTACACACTTTAATGTAAACTAACAGAGGGTTCTTGCCTCTCCAGGGTAAAGTGGAAGCAGAGCTGCACCTTCTGACAGGGGAGGAGGCAGAAAAAAGCCCGGCTGGTGAGGGACGCAACGAACCAGATCAGCTGGAGAAACCCAAGTATGAAAATGTTTTTTCTGTTATCAACCCCTGTTTTTCTCAGTCACATTGTCCAGTTTGTTTGGCTTCTATTTTCACCCCTCATGCACACACAAGATCTCTGTGCATGCACGCATACACACGCACGCACACGCACGCACGCACAAGCACGCATGCAAACGAACACACACAATAATCACAAGGTCAAGCTTTATTCAGAAAAGAAACCAAATTGAACAAAAAATCATCAAAATAAATGCTGTGATGAATAAAATCATGATAAACTGATTGATAAATAAAACGTTAAATAGGTATGATAAAAAACATCTTGAACAAGCACTTAAAGCATCAGAAATAATAGATTTGCCTAAAGAATAATAAAATTGCATAAAGAACAATAAATGTGCATAAAGAATTTTAAGGAAATGCAATTTCATAAATTGAGGAAACACATTCATACGCGTAAACTTCAAGCGAGCGCCTCATGTACAGCTAGGATCTTCTTTCTTTACATGGTAAGTTGCTATTTCTTTGAATATTCAGTGAATTTCTACCTAGAATCCCACTCAGCTTCTGATAATACTGTAAACTATTTCCTGTTTGCTTATTGCTCCATCGTTGTTTCAGTAGTTTCAGCTGCATTTACATTTAAATTAGAATTAGAAATAGAGGAGTAATAGTCACAGAATGGTCCATAGCACTTGAAGTCTGTGTTACTGAACATGCACATTTCTGTCCTTCCAGCCGTCCAGACACCAGCCTTCTGTGGTTCCTCACTCCCTTCAAAGCCATAAAAAACTTGGTCTGCAACCAGTATAAATGGCTGACCATCAAGATTGTCACTGCTCTGCTGCTGCTGGCCATGCTGGCTCTTTTCCTGTACAGCATGCCTGGTTACATGGTCAAGAAAATGCTGGGAGCTTGAGATGTTGCTCACACCCTTCTGCAGAAGGTTCCAGCGGTTTCACTAACCAGATGATTTCTTACTATCTTTCTTCCATCCTGTCTATTTACACGTTTTTCCTTAGTCGTAACATTTGAATTAAAGTATTGATAGGATAGGCGTAGATCAAGCTGGAACAACACTAAAAAGACTTGCTCGGAAATCTCGATTTCTCTGGTATTCTTCTTCTGAAAAACATATTCACGGTACATCTTCTAAGCCTTTATTAAAATGGTGTTTTGTAAACTTTAAATCCAACTTACAATTAAGGTAGATACTTGGTGGCAGGAGTGTAACAGGATTCTTCAGGCAGGATGTTGCATACCTTTAGTAAATCTAAAATGACAGACCATTAAGGTTTTTATTTTTATGGATAAGGATGTTTAGGTAGTGGGAGAGGAGAGAGACAGTCTTCACTGAGGACGTGGAAATAAGGAAATGACCATGTATGCACAGTGATTTGTGCTTCCCAAAATTACGATGCAGTACCTACATTCTAGAAACAAAACAACTCTGAGGTGGTCTAAGAAGTGCCCCCAAGTTGAGCCAGAAGAGTGAAAACCAGAAGTGGAAAAAATATAGAGCGTTATGTTACTGTAAAAGATTAATCCTGGTCTATTTACTGGATTAGAGAGTGAATTCAGATAAAGACTACAGAGAAAACTGCCCAACAACACAGGGTCAACAAACCTCGCAGCAGCAACAGCATAGTAGAGGCTTCCTGAGTTGTGAAATTATGTTTATCAGGATGGGAAACTAATGATGCAGGTGCAAAGAAGGAGAAAGGCTGATAAAGGATACTTCAAAAGTACAGTAATGTCGTGGAAGGAGTTTTTAGTTTCAAAGGCCTGCAGGTTCCAAAGCTTACATCTGTGAACATGCACCATCGAGAACAAAAAAACAAAAACTAAAGAAAAGCAACAACTGCAAGCAAAAGCTTGGAGCCAAATATCCGCGAGCTGTCGAATGAGGCTAATGCTAACTGCATACAATATTAAATATATTTTTTGCACTGTGGTGTTATTGATTTGTTACTTTGCATTGTCTGTGTTATGATGAGATTTCCATGTTTTGGTGAGTAATACACACAGTATAACTTGTTTATGCCACTGGAAATAATCAAAGGTTAAAAGTAATCCTTTAACGTGAGAGTTGATACAGTTTGTAATTTGGCTCATAAATGCCACCTCAGCACCAACCTGAACATTCTCGCTATATCAGCATGCGGGAGCGTCCTCTGCCAAAGTCGAGGATTGATCTTCTTTTTTTTAGTTTGCTGACCTCTTTTGGCTTCTTTAACATCTGTTCACATCTCTGTACTCCACCAGCCGTCCAGATATTGCCCTCCTTTGGTTCCTCATCCCTTTCAAAGCTGCGAAACACCTGGTGTGTGACCAGTACAGGTGGCTGACCATCAAGATTGTCACTGCTCTCCTGCTGCTGGCCATCCTGGGTCTTTTCCTCTACAACATGCCTGGATACATGGTGAAGAAAATGCTGGGAGTTTGAAAAGACAAATCAAAAAACCAAACAAAAAAAACAAAAGAAATCCAGAAGAGGTTTTCAGTTATCCAAACCATGTGCGTCAGAAACACATTCTGTTGTTTCTGAATATTTTTGCTGATTGAAATTTGATAAAAACAATAGAATTGCTAAAAATATGTCTTGAGTGTATGCAGTCCTGACTGTTAATGTGTATGAATCTCACATTTCTACTGTTGTGATGAGTTTGTTTCTTGGAATGTTTCCATTCTTAACACTTAACTCAATGCCCACTTTTTGAAAGAAATGAATCATGATATTTAAGGTTTTGTTGAAAAAGACTGGAGTATTTGTCGCATCGTCAGCCTGGTTTGGAATTTAGACCTTCTGGCTTCTGACTCTCTGTTTGACATGTGAAATTTGTGAATAAAATAACTTCTGTTCCATTCAGTTATGCTGTAGTTGTGTCATTTGTATTTATGCATGATTGTTTGGTGTGTGGTATGAGACTAAAAATGTATGTATTTTCATCTGAAATTATCCAATAGAAAACTGCTTTTTTTGCTCTTTACCTCTGAAATATTTCAACTGTTGCGACTTCCTTGGGTTCACTAAAACTCTGTTTGCTTCTCTGTACTCCACCAGCCGTCCAGATATTGCCCTCCTCTGGTTCCTCATCCCTTTCAAAGCTGCGAAACACCTGATTTGTGACCAGTACAGGTGGCTGACCATCAAGATTGTCACTGCTCTCCTGTTTCTGGCCATCCTGGGTCTTTTCCTCTACAACATGCCTGGATACATGGTGAAGAAAATGTTGGGCGCTTGAACTATGTGCTGGATTTGACTGTTTTACACGTAGAGTTTTTTGCCACTTGACAGGACACATAATCAAGTCATAGATTTTTTTTTTCTCGTTGCAACACGTATGGCTTAGCTAAACACAGGCTCATTCTCATACTGACATACAATCATTAAACTCCTTTACTAAAGTGTAATTATTTGTTATTTCACAGTGATGGTGGTTAGTTTTATTTTGCTGAAATTAACATTATCACTGGGTTGTTGTTTTTTTTGTTGTGATTGCCGTGGAAGTTGCTGCAAAATAAGACTGCGAACTGTGTATCTATTGTTTGGTAACCTTGTGTGAAAATTTGGGAATAAAGTGATAGCAATAAAAGTTTCAAGAGTTACTTGTGCCGTGAAGTCTTTAACTCATAACATTTAGGCTGTTAACATTAATTGTGTAAATAACTGGAATAATTTCTTGTCTTTAAAAAAACAAAACACCCAGTCAGCAACATACGCCCATCCTGTGGCTTACTTTTGACCAATCACGTTTCCTCCCTCCTCTCTGGCATACTTTTCGGACCGCACCGCTCTGCCCTTTGAGCTAATCTCCCTGCTGAAAACAAAAGACAATGAGAGTTGAAAAAACAAAATTAACATTGATCCGGGAATTTTACTCTGGTTGTCTATATTGTGACATTCATAATTTATTTAGGAGGTTGACTCTATAGCTCTGGTTGAAACTATCCAACAGGGGTTTATAAGCTTCTGAAATACTTGTATTACTGTGCTGCCATCTACTGGTCGTTAGTGGAAATAACATCCAGCTTTAGTCCACTGCGTTTTCTCTCGAGTCCTGTGGTCAAACCAGCGAACTCCTCCGAATTAAAGTAAGTACGACGTTAGAGTAAGCAGCCACTTTCAGTACAAGTGAAATGTATTATCATATATGTATAAACTCGGTAATGTGCAGAATGTATATTTAACGCTGCTATCGTCTTCGGTGTTGCAAACAAGTATGATGCGGGGAAAGCGTTTGTTCGTCGTCACTTTGTTTTTCATGAATTAATTGGATGCTGATTTGCAGTCAGGCTTAAATATGAATTCGTAATCTTGTGGCGATAAATTGAATATTCACTCAACTCTTAGCTAAAAGGAATATGTGGGCATCGATCCCACTACCTCACGCAAGCGAGCGCTGTATCATCTGAGCTAATCCCCCGAAATAATGCGGAATGTCTGTACAGAATCTTGATAGGGTGGCATTGGTGACCACTTAGACATCTTTTTTTTTGTCTCATACACAGCTGACTTCGGTGGTAAAGACCAGGGTGTAACCCCATAATTCGGCTGCGTTAACACGCTCATTTGGACTCTGACCTCTGTCAACAAAGATGGTCCCGTGTTATCAATTAACTATCTTGCAATTCCACAAATTACAAAAGTCACTTGTGACATCCAGAAGTAAAACCTGGCATAAGTTTGAACCAACTATCCTCTAAGTTAACTAACCTTGTACCTTTGTAAGACTCACATTTTGACACATTGGAGCTTTCCCTCTCCCCTCTCCCTATCATATGTACATTAAAAACACATTTAAAAAAATAATAAAATAAAATACTCCAAGCCCATTTGTTTCACAACTGTTTATTTATTCAAAAATCAAAAGATGAGTGTTCTGTGGCCATGGTCAATGGATGCATGTTCCAGAGAGCAGACAATAGCCAGTTTGTAAAGTAAAAAATAGCTAGATGAGGACATGAGACTTCATTGTTTAATTTGATGCTAATCATGACCAGTCAACGGGTCCCAAATCTATAAATAGGGACTTTCTTTCAGGCGAGAACTCATAAACTCCGTACTTTCACCGCAAATTAAAAGTATAAACACGATCTGTTGAGCAGTAAAACATGACAAAAGCTGTCATTTGGAAATGTGTATGCTTTGTTTCGTTGTCAGGCCTACTGAATATTTGAGAGAAAAACCTTAGAACTGCTACATAACCATGTTACCAGTAGGTGCCTTTCCGGCTCCTAAATTTCACCTTGAAGGCTGCCGCGTGTCAGCCTAGTAGATACAGTGGCAATAAACCAGGATCGTGCAACATCAGACAAAATCTCCACACAAAATACATTTACAAAATATCACTCATTCACAGTCAATGTGTAACATTCTCATGCTCAGATATGTTGCTGATCAAAAAGGAATAATCGGCGAGCACTGATCCTTTACCTTGAGTCATCACACCGAAAAATATCTCCTCCGGCACATCTACTTGCTTTGAACCCACCACAACAAACGCCACGAGCTTGATGCGGACTCAAGCGCAAAACCCTAACTCACAAAGCCTCGGCTTTCAATTCATGTACAGTAGGTTTGCATCAGTGCTACAGAAAGTTAATCTAAATTAAATATAAGTTAAATAAATAAGAAATAGCTATTAAAAAGTCACTTTTGTTACAGTTTTAGTAGCTCAAGGAGTGTCCTCGTGGCACATCGGAGCAGCGTTGTTCTGTGCTCTGACAGTAGTATTAACAGCGCGCAAACGGCAAATAAATAACTCCAGAATCAGCAAAGACATTAATCTTTTCAAAATCAAAAAGTGTTTGGTAATATTTACAGACTTAAACTCACTGTTTGCTCAATTTTCAGCTCAATTTTCTGCGTCGTTCATGCTGAAGTGACCGGGATATGGCATACGTTACTGTTACTGTATAAGTGGAGGCGGTGAGGAGCAGCAAATGATGATTCAGAGTAGTTGTGTATAGACGGTCTTATTTGTCGAAAGCGTGCAAAGAGTAAAAAATAAATGAGGGCAAAAAAGAAAAGAGAGGAGAGGAGAGATGGGGATGTTGGGTAGAGAGAGAGACCACGGGTTCAGTATTCATCCTGGTCCAGATGAGCTTGTTCATCGAGGTCTTCGTCTTCTGGAGGTGCAAAACCATCCTAAAACACAGGACAGAAAAGGATAATCATTGGGTTTCCTGTTTTATTTGATATGCTTTCAGTCAACAGTGTTGATGGAGAAGTCATTTCCATAGTTTCAAATACCCAATCCTAAAGGACGGGTGTACCTCTGTTGCGTAGAGAATGTGGATTATCTTGCTGAGGACGGGGTTGTTTTCGCTCTCGTGTTCCTGGCAGATCAGCTCGATGTCCCGTAGTTTGCTGAAATAGAAGTCTCTCTCCTTCTCTAGACCATCTACAGTCAACTTCAACTCCATCAGCTTAGGGGGAGAGAAAAGTATGCACAAGATGCGGGTCAAAAACTGCGGTGAAACATGTCTGTTTTGGATAGCGAGAGCTAGCAGCATGTCTTATCGTCGGTTTCTATTTTTCACGGTCGTTGGCTCATATTTGTGACCGATGAACTGTGGACAGTGTGCACCAACAATGGAGTGTCCTCCTGCAGTAATTTACAAGTAATCGTGTCTATGCAGTGCCATTCAATACTATTTTTGTAGCCTTGCTCCTCTTTATGATATCACGGACCGTGTATGCAAATGTAATGTAATGTAAAACATTTATTCTTTGCAATTTTACATGGAGAGGTTTTTATCTTTTTAACACTTGTCAAGCAGTCTCTCAAAGTGTAGTGACTCAGCCTGTCGTTGGATTTCTTCTTCCCACTTCCTGTGGTATGTTAAAATGTCTTATCCTGTAAACTTGTGTGTGTGCTATGTTTCCTGGCCTTGTTTCCTTCACACCCCCGGAGTCCAGTCGGATACCGCATCCCTGGGAAAAGAGCTCTCAAACGTTCAAAGCGACGGCGGATTGTTTTCAGTTGTACCAACTGTGATTATGAGGGCAGGAGGATGAGTATGAGCATCCTGTGACAACACCGTAGATGATTCAGTTAGCATTACAAGCAACACGGTAGGAAAAAGGCTAACAGTGATGAGCATTCACACTGGTACCTTATCCGAAGAGACGGATCCAAATGTGACGTAAAAAAATAAAAACTCGAAGGCATTATATATTTGCACCCAGTAGATATTAATCCAAAGAGAGTCTGTTCACATACACTAAATGATGATGTGGTTTGACAGTGCACCTATCCATGCAACTCTACCTGTTGATTTAGCTCCACGATCTCAGCGTCGCTGCCCCCATTTCTAGACAAGGATGGAGCCTTCCTCATGGCGGGAGTGGGGTGCTGGACCCGCTGTGGTGTTGGCATGTTTTTGGGAACTGTTGGAGATGTCCGCTGAGGTCCTGGAGTGGTCAAAGACGGTGACAGCTGTTTAATGCTTGAGTTATTACCAGCGGAGTGACTGCACTTACTTTGGCTTTAGAGCGATAGTGGCGATGGGTAGAGCACATTATAGAGCACAGATGCTGTCAGCTTGTAGCATGATGTGCCTTTGATATTCATTTTGGGGAGTGGGTTTTTGAAGATTTTTTTCAATAGTCCTGAGATAAAAGACCAAAGATGCAAAAGACCCAAATCATACATCTAACCTAACCGTGAGATAGCTGGAAGTTTAGCCTTTTTGAAATGGAAATCTTTGGAAGAAAAAAACCCAACCAAACCTCTATGAGTGCTTCAGCAAAGGTATCTCAAAGACAAAACATGCTAACATACATTATCGTAATTAAAAGAAAAAAGAAAAAAAATGCAGTTATTATGCCCACTTTCACCCACACTGCTTACCAGTGACAGAGTCCCGAAGCCGGCAAGTCAAATTAGATTGTTTGCCATGATTTTCAAGCAACAGAGCAGGGCTGTTCAGGCTGACTCAAGCTCTTGTTAGTAAAATGAGGCTAAATGTCTTTTTAATCAAACCAGCTTTCAGAGAGACAAAGCCGGCTCAGCGTTGCATCATCTGCGCAATGCAGGTCACTGGGGGGGAAATAACTGGATTTCAATATGTCTGCAGTTGCTTTGCCATTTCTGTTCATAACCAATCCAAACTAAGGAAGTAAAGTGACAATTGGAGTTGCGGGATGTGGATTTTCTGCTTCACTAATGCTGCATCCAGCTATGCACTGTGGCGATAACCGAAATCCCAAAAGGCATATCTCCAGTGTCATAGTTGTGAGGATGCTGGGCAGTGCAATGGATCAAAGAGGACAGCAGTCATTCTGTGAATCGTGCTGCTCACACCACTTGCTTGCAGGGAGCGCTTTTGAGCCATCCAAAGCTCAGCAAGACCGTGCAGCAAAGGCAAAGTTGTTTGGTTTACCTGGATTTCTCTTTGGTCTGTGGATAAAGTGATCACCTGGATTGGGGGAAGGGGCCACGTCCTGCCCCTGTCTGGCTAGTAAAGGTTCGTACTCCTTCCCGTCGTAATTGGCATCAAAGAACTTCTTGAACCACTGCACAAATTCAAAGTTGTCCTGGAATTTCCCTTTTACGAGCTTTTCTACAGGAATAATCTGGAAAGTAGAAACAGGAAATGCTTGTAAGGATCCACATGACACAACGTGCAGATTTAAACGCTACAAGTAGGAGGTAAAACCATCAATGATGTCAGGTTCAAAGGTATTGAATGAAAGATGAAATAGAGAAAAAGGCTCCTCACTTTGTCAATGCTCATCCTTTTAAAAGCTGCTTGGAGAACTTTGAAGTTGTGTATAAATTCATGCTCCAGTTTGGCTTGAAATTTGACCTTTTTCAGAAGAATGCATCCTGGAAACAACATGTCCATGAACTGGCAATACGCCGCTCCTGAAATACCCAAAGACACACCAGTTTGTTTTGAGCTGCCCACCACAGCAGAACTGGCGGAAGAATCTCGTTTTTTGTTGTTGAGCTCACCTGAACACAGCTGTTCGATCTTGGTGTAGGTGAGATGCAAAGAATCGTTGACCCATGCCAGCATGTCATGTCGGCTGAGGTTGTCAATGGAGACGGATGTTGCGTACACATTCACTGCCATCCCAGCCCTGAGACAAACAACAGGGTGTATTGTTTGTTTTAAAGGAAACTTTCGGTGGATAAAGAGACACTTTTGCCAAAACAACTGACATGAATGACTTCACGTGTCTTTGATTGGCCATTGTGTGTCAATCAAGTTTTACTGATAGCCTTTATCATATAATCATCCACTGATCTTCCCTGTAACACTAATTAGGCCTAATCTTAACAGAGGTATAGTGACCCTTTTCTTTTAGGGAACATCTAAATTGTGATAATCTGGACCTATCGGGGACTTAATCGGGGGCTTTTTTTTTTAAACATCTGAATTAATAAACTACCACTACTCCTTGATTCCTAACAGGAAAGGCTGTTGCAACCCTATTAGCTCAACAACACTGTTGCAGCTGTGGGCCTTTAACACCCACAGTTGACCGGTCAGATTGCCTTTGATTTTTCACAGTAAACAAGCATCTACTCTTTCAGTTTGAATCTACACATGTGCTGTGCTGGGGAGCATAATCCTGCCAAGATTAAAAGGGGCTTGTGAGCTGCCTCACACATCTGCCAGCTCCAGCCTTCTCTGTGCTCACTTCGCTAATTCCTAACAGTGGTGTCATGTCAGAATGAACCAGTGACACCTCCCTGCGCGAAAATGCACATTAACACTTCTGTTCGGCTGATTTGCACCTCACAGTCAAATAAACCCGTAACGTGTCTCTGCCAGTTTTACTCCAACAACTGAATCGTGTTTGTGCTTTAAATTGGCACATAAGTGGTTTCTAATAACACTTGTGCTGTGAGTGCACCCTCAGCAACGCGCACACTGGCGTTCTCGCATGGTGCTTGGCTGCCCTACAAATGCATGATTATTCCCTAAATCCGTGTTTCCAAATCTTTAAAGCCCTTACGCCACGCACACTATCACGCTGACTCATCTACACGAACGCTCGTTGCTTTTGCAGCGGGTGTAATGAATAAGAATAAGCGGTGCACAAAAGGGAAGTCGTGTCTATTCTCTACAAAATGTGCCGGGCCTTGGGGGAAAAAAAAAAACACAACAAAAAAAACTCCCATTCTGACTGCAGCAAAATCCTGAGAGCAAAGCGCTGAGGTCTAATAACAGCAAAATGGGCGGGGGTCCGGTATGTCGAGCCGGAGCTGAGAACAATAAACGTGCCCGTTAGCTGGGAGCCTTTTTGGCTGCAAAAAGCCGCAACGCTGGGTGCTGCTCTCCTAGCGGCCCCCTCTACAGGCCTCCCCGAATACCTCAGGACTGTCAGCGCACTGGAAATATCCTCCCTGTGTGGGAATAAGACACAGCTCCCACAACGCAAACAGGTTCACACGCGAAAAAAAGAAAGGATCGTGAGGTCCGGGCCGGTCGCTGACACGTAAATGCGTCGATACTCACCGTATTCCGGTGAGTCTGTGTTGTTATTACGCTGGCAGTATTCCTTGTGGTAATGCTCGCTGCTGTCGTCGTTGCAGCGCTTGGTAACGGGCCGCCCTGTCTGAGGCTGCAACAATCCAGCCGCTACGGCGCATGCGCCCGACTCCATGCTGTTAAAGGTTCATTATAAATAGGACTTTGGCCTGTTCCAGCTGAAAGAAACGTGATGTGTCTCGTTGGATTTTAAGCCTGCCATTGAGGGTTTGGGGAGGCCAGGCTGCCCAGAAATAGCTTATGCTAAAGTTTTGTCTGCTGCTGGATGAGATATGTCAGCTGCTTATGCATGCTGAAATCCGTACAGAAAGCAGTTAGCACTGTCTGTTCACCACCCAAATTAAAGTATGAATGCGCAAAGATCACATACCACATTATTGGATTAACACAAATGTGCATCCTTTTGGTTTTATAGCAGTTTTGGGAGAAGATGCGGTAGTTACTTGTATGTGTTTGCTGGTTCTCTGTCAGATCCATGCTGATCGTTTATAGATGATTAAGTTGAGCAGTTGAGTGCTAGTTTTTCTCCCATATTTTGTGAGATCACTGAACGGTTTACCCTTTCTGCCTTCACTTATTCACATAAAGCCTTGGAATTGTGGAAGGAAAATAAGTCACTACGAGCATTTTTAAAAGATCTTAAGTCATGAAGCTGTCCAGGAAATGAAGAGGAGTGAAAATATTCTATAATTCTGTCCCCGTTAATGTAAATATAGTGTAATAGATATTGTAATAATGTGAAGCATTAGTCCTGAGCTCTCTTGTTATGCAGAAGTGCACTTTTTATTTTAGGGATCAAGCAGTAGTGGCCATTAGCCTCTCACTTGAGTCGTTGATCATGACCACAACTTCTTGATCGCCAAAAAGCCACTTCACCCCTATAAAACATGAGCGTTGCAATGCGGTCAATGGGATGAACTCAACTACTCAAGTACAGCTATCTACAATGTACTTTCCACCACTGATCAGTGATCAGACATTGATGATTTCATTGTGGTTTATTTGCACTCAAATCATGTGATAAAGAGCTGCAAGGAAAGAAAATAAAAGATACAGGGATTCCGTGTGACAACACATTGTTCAGCACCAGTGTACATCTGGGAGGGAAAAGAAATCTTTTTAAAATTCAAACAGCAATGAGCTGTATGCATCATGGCTTAAACGTAACAAAAACGGAATACAAATCACTTACTAACACAATTATTCACATGTATATAAAGAAACTAACAAAAAAACAAAACAAACACAAAATATACAGTGATAGAGAGCTTATGAAGGTATCAGTGCTTTTCTGTAGTTGCTCAACAATCATACAAACTTTTGGTGGCATAAGAAGGCATTTGTTCTCATTTAGATACTTGGCGTGAACTGAATAACATCTTAACATCTGTGGATGCTGAAGTTGATCTCATCGCCTTCTCTACATGCTTCACAGTGGTATGTTACATTGGTAGTGTGAGTGAGAGTAACATTTACACCCTGCCCTTTCAGACCAGTGCAAATCAAAGCTGTAACAAAAAAAAAAAAAATGACAGGATCCACACTGACGATGTGGGGCAATTCATTCAAGGGTGTCTGTGTTCTCAGGTGTGAAAAAAGGCAATTTGGGTGAGACTTTTTGCGCCCGGTGAAAAAATGAATACAATCGCAAAGAATGTAGTGTAACATAACCAATAGTTGTGCTTGGTAAAGTTGTTCTAGCAATGCTACCATGCAGACGAGTCACAGCAGAGTTTCATTCACATTTGGTGAGGTGGAACAGATCTGATAAAAGGCTGTAAAAATGATCTGAAGTGCTAATCTGGCAAAGATGAACCACTGAACACAGACCTCATTCTTCTTCATGGAGTAATTCTATCATGAAAGGGAAAACAACTCCAATAATGCTTTATAAGAATAAAAGAATTACAATGAGACTTGACTTCTTTTTTTTTTTCCCATCAGTTGATCGATAGCAACTATTTGTTTAATACCTGACATATCAAAGTCAGGTCAGCATACTTGTAATAATCAATTATCTTTCATTCACCATGGCTCACAGTAAAAAAGACATAATGTGACAGTAAATCATGTAAAAAGGCATCTAAATAGTACATGATACAAGTGCAAAATTGTATTTTACAGTGAGGTAACACAATCGCATCATAAAAACCATGACTCACCTTCACATTCCTAAAACTATTAGCAAGATACAATGCTTTTCCCTAACATGATCCAATAACCAAAGTAACTCAATTGCAACTCATTTTTATCTGCTGCTTATATTTGGTTAATATGGAAATCAAATTTGGTAGTGATAACCACTTTTGCAAATGTTGTCTGGTCATTCTGCAGTGTTGTTATGGCAAAGTCATACAGTTCTAAATGACTGCCGAGTTTAAGATTAAAACAAACAAAAAAAACACGACCCATTACTCCACACATATTCTAAGATGCTTGGCCATTCCGTTGTTTTCTCAGGCGTCGTTCTTTCTCTTCGTGTAATGGCCGTCTGATTGGTTACCAGATCCCGCTGGATCTCCCTCCAGGAGGAGCCAAGATCCTGGCCGAGGATCTCTTTGGAATGTTGTCGTCAATCTGATTACCTGGAGGCACAGGGAAGTGATTTTGTGTGATTTTTAACAGTGAAACGCAACAAACTAGTATTTCCTTGTATGTGCAGCTCAGTAGTATTTTCCAGCGGTATTGCAAAGGGAGTCTCTAAACGGCTTAAGTTCTAGGCAGCTTGGAGAATTGCAGCAAGCTTAAAAGATGGAAGCAAATCTTCACATTCCATTTATTCTGGAAACAGTTATTGCTGCTAGCAAGTGCTTGTTTGTAATATAAAAATGAAAGTTTCCTCTGGCACAAATTATTTTGCCCACATAAAGGTTGTGTTTGAATAGGGTTTATCTTCCATAACCAAATGATTCGAGACCTCATGGGTCAACTTTTAGTTTGTTCTTGTTAAAACTGGCCTCAGACCTTTCCCTTTCTCTGAGTCTGCTGTGATTGTATTGTGGCCGCAGCAACCCCGGTTTGAATCCAGGTCATGGCAGCATATTTTATATGGTCAGGATGGCTGAGTGGGGTGTGGGTTCAAATCCTACTCCAGACATATAAGACTTCTCCTAGAGCAGTAATTTCACTGGCGACCCAAGTTCACTCTTTCCAGTCGAGAGCATATTGTTACTGCTGTGGTTTGAGAGCTATAAACATCCAAGTTAAAAAAGCTAATAAAAAATAATCTGATTGATTTTGTCAGATTGATATTATCCCCAAATTTTCATTGTCGACCAGTTGATGTGGGCATTTCCTGCGCCAAAAAGTCTTTCTAGGCCTAACAGCACCCTCATCAGGCCAGTTTTCAGATTTCTTTTTTTTTAAAGGCCAGAAGCAGCAATATTATCAAAATTAAGCCATTAACAGTGTTGTCAGTTTTTTTTATTAGACACAGACTGAAAAATACCTCACTGTATGCACAAATGTGCGAAACATGGGCTTGCATTAAATCTGCTGCTCCTCACCAGACAAGCTGAAGCTGGACTCGTGGAGGTCCCTCAAACCCCCGTGACGGGTGCAGGGCCGTGTCGGGGTGTCCAGATCCGAACCTCCCAAATCCCTCTTTCCCGAATTTACCACGGCCACAACTTCACCTGTGTAGGGCTCCCGCTCCACAGGTTTCACCGCCTGGCTCTGGTGGAACAAAGTGTCAACAGACATGAAGAGCATAACTTTACATGGAAATAGTGGCTGGAGACAAAATTCCTGTAGAATCTATAATACTAGTGATAGTCATCTGCGCTAATCATGCAGTAAGTATAGTAAATGGCTAGAATAGATTGTACCTAGGAAACTATTCTTGCTTCCTTTATATAGTAGTGGTAGATGGAATAAGTGCAGTTGAAGCAGTGATGCAGAGAGAAAAACACCTGCGGTCGTGGAATATTATGAAAAAAAGCAATCAAGTCAGTCCAATACCTTTTCCCTCTGAACCATCTTCTTGTAGAGGTAATCTGGAAAAGTCCTCAGTGGGCAAAACTTCCCAGAGCCCTCGGCACATGTGAACATGCCGTTTTCATAGACCAGACGCCCACGGCTGATGGTAACCAGGGGCACCCCGTGACAACGAAGACCCTCGTACAGGTTTATGTCGCCTCCCTGGACCTGGTTATCCACTGAGATGGTCCTGCAGGCAGAGGTGGTTACTCAGTTACTGAGTTACTCAGTTTAGCTCGACAAAAACTAGATCAGCCTCTGACACTGGAGATAAAGGCTGCAGTGAGACGAGCCGGTCGATAAATGGATGGATTGAGTTTCATACTTGGATCCCTCGGGGTCCCAGACCACCACATCAGCATCTGCTCCAGGGATGATCCGGCCTTTCCTGGGGTAGAGGTTGTAGATCTTGGCTGCATTTGAGCTTGTGACTGCGACGAAGCAATTCTCGTCCATTTTGCCTCCAATCTGTGAATCACAGCAGACAAACATTCTAGCATGTTTCAAATCTTAGGGTCTTGACTTTAAAACTCTACATTATTTCGCACATTAAGAGCAGGCAAAGATGTTTTTGAACCTTGATTGTCAGAAATTCACTCCTTTAAACGTTATATCCGTAACCAACAAAACAAAGCAGATGTCCTATCTGTGGAAGTTTTCTTGCAGACAGGAACAAGAGAGCAACACATACCACCCCCTTCTCCCAGATGACGCTCATGCGATCCTGAATGCCAGGAAGCCCGTGGGGGATCTTTGTGAAATCATCCTTGCCCATGGCTTTCTGGTTGATGGTAAATGGGCGGTGGTCAGATGCCAGCACGTTCAGAGTGTCACTGTGGCCGGACAGAGGAGGTCACGCTTAGTCACATCTATTATCGCACTGGTGACAGAAACTAGAAACCCCGAGATCAGTTGGCATTAATGAGGCTTTTCCTTACTTTCCCAGCAGACTCATTAGGAAATTTGGAGTGCTGGGGTCCAGGCGAAGAGGAGGCACGGTGACGTGGGCAGCGGCGTGAGACCAGTCCTGGTGATAGTACTGCATGCCATTCAGGACAGCGTGGGCTATGCTTGTTTCTCCGTGGACCACCTTACCTACGATCAGACAATGTGGAACGCAGATTAACCCGAGAGATAGCAAAAAGAAAAGCCAACAAACAACCGACTTGTCCAGAGGCGCATACGTAAACTTCTTTACCACCAAATGTAGAAGACTGTTAGCCTCACCTTGCATCTTGGCTGAAGCCACTACGTCTCCCGCAGACATACTGGACACGTTTACAAGATAGATTGGGCAGTGGGCCTGACAAAAAAAAAATAAAAAATCACAAAAGGTATTCAATGGCTTTGGAACTAACTACGGTCATGCTGTCAGGTTATGCTGTGAGGTTGCAAAGGCTGTAGTGATGCTTTAAATGACATGCTAATCTTAGCATGCCACCATACTTACAATGGAAATACGAGTATGACTTCACAACCTTTAATACATAACGATCTTAGCTTCACACACAGTATTTTAGCTTTCCGCATATTTCATTTTGTTCATGAAATCTTACCCTGTTGGCGATGGTTATTGCTCTGTGTGTTGCTTCTGCTTCCAGCTGTAAGGGAACCAGACTGTGAGGAATCATACAGCAGCACTGAACTAATCTAATCAGAGATAACTTTTTTGCTCTCGTCAAGATCTTCTACTTATGGCTGCTTAACTCTAAGCATCATACCTCTTCAGGCCGGCTGATTTCAATCCCCTCTGGACCGCTTATGCCCAGGTCTAACGCTTCCTTAGCACCCTGAGAAAAGGCAAGATTTAAAGATGAGAATATAATAGATCAATGTAAAAAGCGTCTCTTAATTCTTCAGTGTGAATGAATACTTTTAACTCCAAAGTTCTATATGCCACATTTATGATAATAGTGGCCAATATTTTAAGTTTAATTTGTATGAATTAAAAGGACACAATCAATAATCATCTGGTCCTTAGGGATTTTGAAATAAGATAAATGCAACCTCAGATGAACAACAACACATGACATATAACACTATCATTATTTATTTTACATAAACTAAGCCAAATTGCAGAAGCAGTGTGTGAAAAAGTGAAAAGTACACCCCATGATTCAGTAGTTTGTAGAACCACCTTTGGCAGCAATAACTTAAAGTAATTGTTTTCCGTGTGATGTTATCAGTGGAACTTTGGTCCACTCTTCTTCACCACATTGCTTCACTCTCTTGAGGTTTGCGGGCATTTGTTTATGCACAGCACTCTTAAAGGGGAACTCCGGGGCATTTGAAGCGCAATCCCATTGCTAGAGGTTGTCAAATACTGATAGTAGGACACAGACTGGTGCAAATCGGCGCTCCCTGTGCGGAGATTGCGCTGTTTGCGCAGCCTGTCATGCGAGGCTAATACGTGGTGGCTAAGGGGCAAGTGCTAACCCTTCCACGTAAAACAACAACTTGCACACTGCAGAAACGTCACACCACTTTATAAACCATCCGACAATAAAGTCACAAGCCTTACCATCAAAACCATACGCATGGTTCTCACATTACTGGCATGGGGACGTTACAAAACAACTTTATAAACAGCATGTAACTTACCGGTTGTTTGTATGCGCCCGCATGTGACAGCCCAAAAGAGTCAATGGACGATACTCCCAAATACAAAGCAATTATCTTCTCTAGAAAAACTGCGTTCAAGTATTTAAAACATTACAACAATACATGCCCAGTAATATTGTTGTAATGTTTTAAATACTTGAAGAGGAAGGAAAGCTGACCAAAAAAAGAAAAAGATTGCCATCTATGCATCAATACTCTTGCCATATCATTCAAACACAAGTAAACGTTTGTGATTGTGAATTTTATTGATTTATCGATTGAGGCATGTGAAAAAGCTGCAGTCTTACTCTGTCAGCTATGCTGGCTCATTTGTAAAATCTTAGAAATAAAAGGATTAATTTTCTCTTTTACACGACTGTAAATGTCAATCAATGAAATTATAGGGAAAGTTGAACATCATCAGCATTTGTTATTCATCCTTACTTCTGCCACCAGCTCCCCATTCTCAGCATGGACCCTTGCAATGGCTCCAATGTCCTTACAGTGCTGCAGGACCTGGAAGAGCTCACTGTCCCTCAGCATGAACATGTCCTTATAAGCCATGAACATCTGAAAGGAGCTGACTCCTTTCTCTCTCACCAGCTTCTCCATTTCGGCTCTCACCTGTAGGAGGGGAAGTAGAAATGAGTTCCAGCATCAATGAATAAAAATGGAAATTGATGGGATTTCTTCCCACGATTCTGTTGCTTTGGTTTTTATTGTCAATAAGTAGGATGATAAGACATCTTTTCGTTGTTCAAAACAAGAAGAACATCAAGCTTTGAACTTAATTTATCCAGAAAGAGTCAAGTTTTTTTGGAAACAATGTGCTCATTGGCATAATAAAAGTAACGCACACATCTCCTGAATGTTAAACACTGCTCTTATATAACCATTTAAGGCTACGGTGTAAAGGTGCGACTGGGTGGCAGAAAAAGAAAGACGCGAAGAGGGAAACATCGTGCTTTAGTACCTTGGGTCCCCACCAAGTAACTCCCACGTGCAGAGCGTAGTCACAGCAGGATTTGGAGTCCGCCGAGCTGCGACACTTCTCGTAGGCTTCCAGCAGAGACTCGTTCTTCTCTGGCAGAACATGTCCAATCACCATTGTTGTACCGCCAGCTAAAGCGGCCTAGAAGAAATGCAAAACAATTGCTCTTAAGTTATGTCGAACGCAAATAAAAAATATTTGTGTTCTTTGTTGAGTTATCCTCTCCTTTATGACGGTAGTTACGTTTTTTTTGCCACTCATATATTCTTTTATCAAGTTTTTTTTAAATGTATTATCGATGACAAATGAAGACTTGAACGAACGAGCCTGAATAAAACTAGCAGAACATAAATACACATGAAATTAACAATAAACTCGGACATTGATTCTTTGTGACACGGTTAATTCCGACAGAGCAGTAATCTGCCACTCAGCACAGCGACATCATAAACAGTAAAACCTTTAATGTTTATCTTTGTGGTTATCTGCAGATAACTGTCGATTAAAAAAGCTGACTGAGTGCTCCTCACTGTGTCATCAGGAGGTATTTAAAGCCGTAACAATATAAATTTATTACAGCCGGAGCACTTTCTACTTTCTCATCCTCTAAAAGCAGATTTACCGCAGTAAGTTTTAATAACCCCAACAAATGAAGACAGAGTGGGTTTTGTGTGTAAGTGCATGCTTCACTGAGCATCTGTCAGCTGACCCAAAGAGGGAGCTGAGCAGTGTGTACTGGGAAGGAGGACGGATGGGATGGGGGGCGTGGGTCTGAGAACCATTGTTTCTCAGCACAATGGCGTGCGTGAAAAGGCTTTGCGGCAGTCTTTGCAGCAGCCCCCTGGTATCCATGGAAACAGATACTGATCTGCATTTGTCACCAGACTTTTTTTTTCTGGAGCACGGCGGCAGCAGAGCCGGCAGGGTGGGGCCGGGAGGGCGACGGAGAGAGGGATGAGCGGTGAAGATGGTGAACAGTGGAGAATAGTGTCTGTCACCGGTGTCTGCCCGTCTGTTCGGTCACACCACCCGTCACCTCTCTCGGCTCCCATCATGTCACAGCGGCACAGAGCGATGAGTCATCGTGGTGCCCCACAGCAGAGCGGGCTATCCCAGTTTTATCCATGATGACTCCATTCAGCAGCTATGAGCCTAACAGCAAAGTGCCAAATCATCTTTGCGTGAGGCTGGTGAAAAAACCAGCCACCCTTTTAAACATCCAGAAAAAACACATAAACACATACAAATAAATTATTTAAAAAATGCTTTAAAAAATACTATTACAAGCTGTGTCTGGTTTGCATTTCCCGTTTAAAGCTACAAGTGTAAGCTAAGAAAAAAAACAATTACAATTTTTTAAGCAATTACCCAAATTGTGTTTTTATCTGGTTTATGTTCATTTGAAGAAGAATTTGGGACATCTGGGCATCTGAGTAAGAAAACTATTTTGACAAACCAGAGGCATTTGGCTAGTTTTGGTTTAAAAACCAACTTTAACATTATATTGCCCCAACTGATCCAAATGATCTGGCCTTAAAACACTATTCTTTAGCATTTTTCTCTTAAAGGACAAGACCGTTTTTTTGACATTGGGCCCTTGATTTCACATTATAACATGATGTTCTACTCACCCCTGCTTGTTGTTGGTAATTTGGAGCTGTTCCGAAGATATTCGAGAGGCGTCTGGCTGCTCTCTTGAGATATTCGGCCATGAAACGGTTTCCTATGGGCAAGCTTATACAGGCACAAACTATGCTGTTTATAATTTATTAATTACTGTACACTAGCACTGATAACGTGGAGGTGCGTCGCTTACTTAAAAAAATCCGGGTTACTGTAATTTTGAATTTTAGCCGAATGAATAAATAGGCAGCAGGTCTGTGGGCTGTCTGTGGCAGTAGCACGACGAGGACGTCAGTAACACCCACTTTACGACTAAAAATCAAAATTACAGTAACCCGGATTTTTTTAAGTAAGCGACGCACCTCCACGTTATCAGTGCTAGTGTACAGTAATTAATAAATTATAAACAGCGTAGTTTGTGCCTGTATAAGCTTGCCCATAGGAAACCGTTTCATGGCCGAATATCTCAAGAGAGCAGCCAGACGCCTCGCGAATATCTTCGGAACAGCTCCAAATTACCAACAACAAGCAGGGTTGAGTAGAACATCATGTTATAATGTGAAATCAAGGGCCCAATGTCAAAAAATTGGTCTTGTCCTTTAATATCTGTCTGTCCTTCAGAGAAAACAGGAGACTTTCTGCGCTTAAATTGACACCATCATCCCGTAACATGCAGTTTTCATTCTGTTTTGCTTTGCATGTCATATTGTTTTACTATTGCAGTTTTGTGGTTGAGAAATATCATGCTCTAACTTCTTCCTTGTGCAGCAAGAGTAGTTCTGACAAACACATTTTGATCGCTGAATATTGAGAGGCATCAAAACCCAAAAAAAAAACAAGAAGCATCACTGATATCTTGGCTAAAATTAACATCAGTGGAAACCATTTGGTTGTCTCGCTCTTTGAAGTAATCAGCGATATAAAAAAATCTAGAGCAAAGACTGCGCCCCATGTTTTATGATGAAGAGCTAAAGCTTCTGAGTCTAGACTACGTTCCTATCTTAAAAGGTGCTTTAACATAAAGCTTGCTAGACCTTTCATTCCATTCATTTCCAGCTGGTTATTACCTTGGTGCCGCTGTAGTAATCATCTGCCGTGACGGCGTTCATGAAGCTCTCCTCGAGGTGGACGCTGGTGTCGATGCCCCCAGGAAGCACAAGTTTCCCCGAGGCGTCAATCACTTTGGCCCCTCCTGGGATCATCAGCTCCTTTCCCACCTGCTGGATGATGCCGTTCTCGATGTAAACGTCGGCCTCCTGGGTGCAGTCGTCGTTCACCACCTTGCCGCCCTTTATCAGGATCCGCACCATCGCCGCGCTGGAAGACATGGCTATTGCTCTGCGAGGAGGAGAGAAACAAAGTTTTTTTTTTCGGTGGGGACTCAAGCGTTTTGGTTCAAAGAAAACCCTCAACATTACAAAAAGACACAAGCAAACCTCCAGCCAACTGTAACTTGATATACAACAAAAGACAGTCCAAACAAATCAGAGAAAATGTGACTTTTTTCAGTACCTCATTCTGAGACAGTGTAATAAGGCAGGATAGGAGAGAAGGCTCAGCGATGCTACTCTGTGCCCAGTCTGTCACACTGTGACTGACATCAGCTGCAACACTGAGCAGGCTGTGTCAGTCACCGCCTGAAACCTGACGTCCCAGAGGACAGTGAGGATGTGGTAAACAGAAATAAGCTGAAACCAGTTGTGGTGAACAATAAGCCAAACAAGGGTCAATAAGGCCATTATTTGGAGGGGCTAAAGAGGCATAAAGCTACTTACAATGATGTCCAATAGACTGGGAAGCTTATCAGTACCAACCATAATGGCTGAAAACAACTAAAGTTAAAAAAAAAAATCGCTCACCAAATAGCTCGACTGTGCAGACTGAGAAATCAAAGTGCGGGAACGGTCCAAAAAAAGATGAATACATATGTTTTGCTGCTCCATCTGTATTCTAGTGGGGTTAACTCTACCTTAAAGACTGTTGATTTTTTTATGTTCTCATCTGTAGCCTACTTCTAAAACAACAATCATGCACCCTGAGTGAAACAAAGGTCCCTTTATTCTCTGGTACAAAATGTACCCATTGGAAAAAGCCATCACACCTACGGTCAACTTTAAGTCCCTGGTGTATTTAACAGGCATGTTTTTGGACCGTGGGTGGAAGGCAGAGAACCTGGAATATGGAAAGGTCACACAGATCTGCCAAGTTTTGAACCGGGAACCTTCTTTTGAGGCGCCCACAACACCACAGTCTCTTTATCAAGAGCTTAAGCTACCTATTAGCCTAAACACTGGAGATTATTAAATCAGCTGTCAGTGATGACTTTGTACCTTTAAGATTACACAAAGTCCCACAGTTTTGACCTGTGGGACCATTTTTGTGTCTTAAAGGGTCATTTTCTTAGAACTGTACAATTGGGTAAAGAAATGACACTCCTGTTTCTCTCTGTGTGCTCGAGTTCGTCCCCAGCATTTGCGTAAGCCTCACAAAAATAAAAAATATATTTTTGAAACCTCGACGTGTGTGGTAGCAAAAGAAGTACCATGCAAGCTCTCCAAAAGACAGCCCAGGAAAAAGTGAGGAGAGTAAAGCTGAGTTGAGCCACACCATGGAAAAGGAAAAGAGGCATAATTGCTGGTGGCTATGTGCAAATAATAACTGTGGTCGGGTAAAAACAAATTCTACCACACACAGTTATGGTTATTTTTACCCACTTTATTGCCATGTTCAGATCTCAAAAGGGTTTCTGAAAGGGTTTGGAAGAAACCCTCTCACAACGCAGTAAGCAGGAGCCAGAAGTTTAAATTTTTTAACGTGTTTTTCAGTCCAGGTTTTAAATATTTAAACTGAACTATTTTTTTTTTGTTTTGTTCCAAAAAGCAATAATGGAAAGAGTTTGCTCTGTTTGTGTCCAATCCAAATTTTGTGTCACACCCACAAAACATTCTCTTTGCAACAGTTCTTGAGCAGACCAGGAGTGATTGGGATACCATCGGGGGACCAACTAGTCATGAGTAACAAAGAAACAATCTCCAAGATCAAGCCCGCACCCTCCCCTCCTTCCCTTCAAACCACTGTAGTAATGGTGGGATGTCTTCTGTGTGTGTGCGCGTGGGTCCACCCTTGCGTGCGTGCGGGATGCGTACGTATGAGGGTGCGGCAACTTTACTGCATGGCATGGACTCCTTCACACATCCAGATCTGATGGGCGATAATGTCTGAGGAGTGGCTCAGCCTTAAAAGCCCACCCTCTGTTACTTACAGGTTACATGTTAAACTGCACTCTCCCCCTGTTTCCTGAAGCCTGAAGAGGCTACCACAGATGCAATGGAGAATTATTTCAACCCAGCACTGTGGAAGTTGTTTATTAGCCAATAATAAACAGGTGAGCGTATGTTGCCTGTTTAAAGAGCGACAGTAAATTAATGTAAATGTTCTAGATGCGACTGTGAGACTCAGTTGGATTCACAAGCCTAAATTTGATCATTTGACCTACATTTAATGAGTCAAAAGAAAAAAGAAAAAAAGAAAAGTCAACCGTGTCACATGTATTTAGTGTGATCCTTAACAAACACCAGGGCCAACATTTTGGTTTCGCTGATTTACGGTGGACGCGGTGAGATGATGACACCTGACACAAAGAAACCGGTCTCCATCATGATCGCCTGCACAGCGATCAATGCCGTCCTAGAAACCTCTTAGTCCGCCCTCCCACAATAAGCGCCTCGGTGCCAATCAAAGTGGCCTCGCGTGGAAATAACACAGCCCCAAAAGAGGTGCGGTTGCCTTTCAGGGTGTGAATAAATCCCGAGGAGGCTGGCAGGAACGGCAGGCAGGGCAGACACCCTGACGTGTAGCCGAGGTGGGCATGGAAACAAAGTCTCCTGGCAACAGGAGAGGATTTCCCCGAAGACAGAGGGGATAATAAGGCTGCTAATGTGGGGAACATACCTCCTCAATGGGCCTGCTGCTGATGCTGATGCTCCACGCGACTCTCTGGTTACTTTCTGACAGGAACAGAAGGCAAACCAATCCGTGGATGGCACTTCCCAAGGAGATACAAACACCAGATGGATACCTTCCTGGCCGGTCCGCCACCAGCAGACCGCAGCATCACCCCCATCAAGCCGGCGTGGAGATTAAAGAGCCACTTCCGGCTTAGCTTTTCAAAATAAAAGCCACTCCCTCTCAGTGCTACATCTAAATTTGAGGGGTGTAAGTGGTAGACAGTCGACTCAATGGCTGTTTCATGGGTACTCTCATCCTTATTTAATCACCTATAAAGCAGTAAGCTGGAGTTGATTCCAAGTTTCCAAATTCCAAGGTTTACATTTCAGGACTGGAGTTAGAGCAGCTTTCATCAAACATTTCATCCATAGGTTGCCGAAAGAAACAGTCTGGGTAATATCAAAAGGTTTGCGTGCATAAGGCAGACAGGTAAATGATCGAAGAAGAGAAAAAGAAGCACCCTGCGGGATTATCATTATCCAAGCCTAACATAAGAGAAGGCATCTAAATAGAAAATACAGAGGGCTCACCAGATGATGCAAACCATTAATTATCCTCAAGCTCAGTAGAAAGGACAGATTAAACTTTGTCTGAAGTATATGAAAAAGCCAGAGCAGCTCTGTGACAGCACGGTTTGGACAAATTAAATCTAAATCAACCTGTGCCAGAATGACAGGAAGGAAAAAGTGTTGGAAGTGCTCATGATTTGAAATAAACAAGATCAACTATAAAGCATTGCAAAGGAGAAATCCCTCACTTTGGTGATGTCAGACAGTCAATGCCTGCATGGAGCTGTTGACAAAGCATTAAAACGTACTATTTTATTCGTGGTGATATTCACAGAGCAGAGGCTGGATCCCCTGAGAAAGAAAATTCTACATTTCAATGGGCTTTAATATCAAAACCTCTCTTTCAATTTGGACGTTCATAACATCAAACTAAAAGTGAGTCTGCACTTTGAACTCATTTCCTGGAAGTAATTGTGTCTTGTCATGATTTGATAAACATTCAGTATCCAAATATGGGCCCAAATGCATTTTAGAGGAGCTCATGTATAGCGCTGTAGCAAGAGAACTGGAAAATAGTCTCGTTCTTATTTCCAATCTCTGACTGGTTGCAGAAATTTTGTATAAAACAAGTTCAACAGGACACATTTTGCCTTAACTGCCTGCACTGTATCCATAATATCTCGGTGTGATATGAGTTAATGACCTGCATTAATATTGCCCATCAGCAGCATCACTTTTAAGCCGTTCTGACATTTTACTTTGTAGGTACAGCTCATGTGTTCCGGTGCCGGCCTGTGTTTCCGTGATTAGTCTGACTCAGGCCTCAGCATCCAGGCCGTGCGATGACAGGACGCTCCAATCAGCAGCGCGGAATCAAGGCTGGGTCGCCTCATCACCCAATTACTTTAGAGGAAGGGCGTTTCCACTCAGAGGAGGATGTACCACTATCAGATGAAGAGGGTGATAAACAACACAGTAAGACTCATTGATGTGATACAGTGTATCTATGGCACGACTGCTTTTGTATTTATATTCTCTCTTCTATTACCATGAATGCCTTTAAGATCTTTATCAGCTCTATTGTATATAAGTATAAGTACATTATTGTAGAAGTTCATTTTCCATACGTTGGCCGTTCTCTTGTGATGGACCAAACTCCACCTGCCACAGTTATGAATTAAGGAAAACTTCCTGACAGATGAGAGAGCTCACTTAATATGGCGCATGTGCAAGCTCATCGATGAGACGTAGATGGATGAAAGAAAAGCCGAAGAATGGCACCTTTGCTTAGTTTTGATCAGAGAGAAGCAGCAAGGTGGCCCTAAAGATGGCGAACACTCAGGTGGCATGACCCTGGGGAACGTGTCCCTTGTTCAAGGGCCTGATGACATGGAAACTGAACTTAGGCTCGTTGTTTACACCTCACATTGACCTCCTGGCAATTACAGTCACAAAGGAAATAGATCATTCAGATGTACTGTCCTCTAATTATGGCGGATTCAAATCCCCAAATGATTTGTAACTTTTATAATGTGTTTACTATAATAACTAATTGCATGTTTGTAATGTGAGACAAAAATGCTGAAACTGCTTTAGATTTGACTGCTTAATACAGTTGAAATGTTATTCAGTTATTGCCTGATGTGTAATGACTGTCTTTGGCAGTCACTGCAACATTCGTATTCCTCTATTTCTTTAGTGCTTCTCATTCACTGCGCAGTACTTATATTTTCTATTCTGTTGTATTGTGTTTTTATCCTTAACGCTCATTTCTAATTTTCTAGGGATTTTACGTCTGTATCTGGGCCGTATTCATGCAACAATGCTAATTTCCTTGTTGAGGGAAAAATAACGGATTGTTCTAACATGTTTTGTGTGCTATACTCCCAAATCATGGCAGTTTTTCTCCAAATCCAAACTACATATACATCATTATAATCGTGATATCACATTTTTGATGAGTACTTAAGCGATTTTCTGTTCATATCTGGTGTATCGGTATAATATAAAGGTATGTATGTAGCATATACTGCATACAGAAATTGTGCAGTGTGGAAGTGAGACACCGCATTTATTCTATTTTGACTAATTAAACGCGTCCCATGTGAAACAGCACTGTTGGTTTACCTCATATATGTGAGGTAGTTTCATTTGAACAATTAGAGCTGGTGGTAATGCAACAGTTTTGTTTTTTTTAATTACTAGAACGTATCCACTTGTGCATTCATTTGTTGGACAAAAAGCGATGTCACAAATCTCTGTGTTGACTCAAACTTTGAAGATCCGCTGTGTTGCTTGCTTACGTCAAAACTTTCAATCTAATCGCTGCACAATTCCGAGGCCCGCAACACGAAATGACCCTTTCTTTGGACAGATTCTGTCAAAAATTAAGAAAAGAAAGAAAGAAAGAAAGAAAGAAAGAAAGAAAGAAAGAAAGAAAGAAAGAAAGAAAAAAAGAAATGCAGACGTTGGCAGATGTTTTTTTTGCACAAAAACAAGACATTTATTCAAGTGTTCTCCAGCACAAGTACATACGGAGCTTTTATCTTCTCTCTGGACACTAAACATAAGTATGTGGGGGCGGAGAAGGGTGGGGGGGTCAAAGTGGAGAATGGCTGCTACATTTGCTGTACGAACTGTTCTTGAGGAGAAGCGTATAGGCCATAAAACAGTTATGACAGAAACAAAAGCCACAGAGAGCGTCAACAGTATCACCAAATATAAAAGTATTGACCTGCGTTGAACAGTGAAAAAACAAAAGGTTGTCGCTGATAAAAACTAAACAAAACACGCGTCAATTCGGAGCAACGTTCTGAAAAACAGACATGGAGAATATTACGGCATGGAATGTAGTAATAAGAAGCAATGCGCATTAAGTATGCTACAGTAAAAGTTATTAGCTTTTTTTTTTTCTCACACAATGTTCCCACAGATAAGCACCAACTACAGCAATCTCTAGTCTAAAACAATATAGGAAACCTTTCATTATTTGTTATCCTTGTTTTTTTCTTTTTTTCTTCCCAAGTACAAAGTTAAAATGCCTTTGTTAATATATTTATATGAGTGAAATAATAGTTCTTTTCCATGACTACAAGGAACTGAAAACAGTCATCGTCAAGACGGGTTTATTTCTCTTCCAATCAAATATATTTTTCTTGATAAAATGTTTAGCACCATTGTAAAAACGCCTACAGTCCCTGTTTTTTAAAAGTTTTATAAAAAAAAGGGAAACAAAGGCAAGGAAAGGGGGGAGAAAAAAAAACACCACCGTGTAGGGCTGCGCAGGGAAGCCGGGACCCGTTTGTAACGCCAATGTTGAGCTCACGAAACGTCAAAATCTGGATACCACTTGACATAAACAAATCGGTACGAAAAAGCTGACTTGGGAGTGTCCCTACATCTAACGCTTAAAGCAAGTTCTGAATCAAATTTCTCACTCGATTTTTTTTCTTATTTTTCACCTAAGGTCTTTTTTTTCTTTCGATGATATATATTAGCAAAGAATTATATTTGTACATCTCATACGAAATAAAAAAAAAAAAGGAAAAAAGAGACAAAAACAAATTGAAAACAGCAACCGGAAAAAGTATGTACAAAATGTACAAACGTGAAGGGGCTGGTTGAGTGTCATGAAATGACGGGGGGGGGGGGGGGGGGGGGTAACATCTGGTTAAAATATCACAGAGCACAGGAGCTCATTCTGAGCCTCGTGCGTGAGGACAAAAAACGATGGCGATAAGGTCACTTAAGAAATGAATCGCATAAAGAAATTAGATTTCAAATTTTGAATCTTAAATATCATAGATACGAGAAAACATCTGCTCTCATAAGCCTCTGTTTTTTTCTTCTTCTTCTTTGAGTGCCGACACCTTTGTCCGACACTGTGTCAGTTTTTCGTTTTGACAAACTGCAGCCTAAATCCTCCATACTTAGCTCTGACGTTACAATCAAGAGAATTTAGTTTGTGGATGTGACCCAACTTCGAACCGGCACTTAAAATTGACCCAACGCGTACCGCAGCGATTTCTAAAATAAAAACAGCAGAGGCCCAAATGTCCTTCACGGGGGAGGGAGGGGGGGGGGAACGACGGGGACAGAATGTCACGCAAAGCGGACGAACGCGGCTCTTAAACTCTGCTTCACATTTTACAATCTTAAAAGAAATAGACATTCTTTGAATTTTGGTGGCAACACGGCTGCGTTGTCGCTTGAAAAACACCAGAGAAACACGGATGATGGAGAAAAAGAAAAGAAGTTTGAGATTACAAAGGTCAATCCACCTACTGTATGTACATTGTCAAATAACGAGGGTTTCACATATCAAAAGCCGTACTTGCACTTCTATTGGCACAGCCCTACTGTATACAAAAAGTATTACACGAGGGTAGATCAGTTCACATCATCAAACTAAACATGAAACAATTCACCAAAAAAAAAAAAAACATTTGAAAAAAAAAAAAAAAAAGAAAGTATACATATAAAAGTGCTTAATAATGTTGATAAAACAGCACAAAATTGCTATAAAAAGGTAGAAGAACTTTGTGAAGCCGCACCATGTTGTTGAGGATTTGCACCTGACAGTTTTTTCAGTTTTACAGAGGTGGGCGCTGAGGAGGACGGTTACCCGGCCTGGTCCCCCTTCCTCCTGCAGCCCCGTTTACTAACAGTTGTACAGTAATATCAGTCGGGGTGAAGCTAGGAAAAGTAGCTCACCGCAGACTTTGCTCTTGAAACTTGTTTTTTTTTCCCTGTTTTTTTTTTTTTTTTCTTTTCCTTTTTTTTCTGTTTTTTTTTTCGTCGGGATGATAGAAAAAACATCATCTCCCATGTGGCTAGCTTCACTCTCTGTTTGTGCAGATCGAGGCCCGTGAGCCCGAGTGTTGCGAGGCTGAGAGGTTAAATGAGCACCAGTGGAAACAGTAGAAGTATAAAAAGCTGTGGAGGAGCACGGGCTCTTTGTAGCAGTGTAACGTCTGTCGCCTTCACGTTTCCTCAGAGGTAGAGAAAATGACACAAGGCCGATCTTTTTTTTCTTTCCATTAAATGTAAAAACATCAAACACAAGTGACTCCAGCGACAGGTTAAAAAGAGCTCTGTGTTGTCTAAAGTTGTCGTGCCACATGGGCTATGATGTTTCTCATCATCTTGGAGCACCATGGTATTGTAACCATATTACAGTAGTACCTTTATTACCTTCAGTTGTGTATAGAAACTGTAAACAAAGAGGTATATGTGATCTGGTGTTTTGGATTCTCAGAGACACGGCTCTCCTGACACTGAAGAAAAAAAAAAATAATCACCTTCCTCCTATTCACATCTTTGTGAGGCTCAGTAGCTGGAAGCGCGGCTGGAAGCGCGGCTGCACCGCAGGGCGGCGATCGCGCAGCCTCGACATACAGCACTCTCACACGACTGAAAGATTTCACATATCTTGAAAAAAAAAAAAAAAGTCCCATCTTTCTGATGTTTCCCCATCGCATTATCCTCTCTTTTACAATATGCGTTTAGCGCTAGGTCTCAGTGTCTTGAGAAGAAAGCATAGTCTCAAGTATAGCTTGCACAAACAAATCAACAACAATAACACTGCTAAAAGGCAAAATGACAAAAAAAAAAAAAAATTAAATAGATTAAGAATTACAATTAAAATACAAGAAATAATGTGAAATCTACATCAATGTTTTGTTCACAACAAACAGTTGCGGTTCCTAAAAACGCTTCGGAGCAACTTGCTCCCATTGCTCAAACACAGGCAAAGTAATCTTTAAGTGGTGCAAACAGGTGGCGGATAACTGGGACGCTCCATGATCTGCCCAGGAGCCTCTGCCTCGCCAGTCGGCTCATGTTGGACACGTCCGTATAGTGGACAGGGAAGCCAAAGATCCTGACGAAGGCAACCGGCCGCACCACCGGACATAGACACAACCAAAAGGACAGGCAGGGAGCGAAACGGGGGAAAACACAGAGAGATAATCTTGAAATTCTGATCTCTGAGCGACTTGTATTTGGTCTGAATCTTTGTGCTTACATACCTTTCCATCTCAGTGCACCATAGTATGTCTTCCTTCTCATTCATGAATACGGGGAAGTGCTGGTCCTTGCCCTGCTTGATGGAATTAGACCTGGTGGTGATGGTCCTCACCTTGTCAAACTGCCAATAAAAAAGGAATAACTGTAACATCAGTGCATGGAAACAACTGGCTGGTTTAACAACGCCACAAAACTTGAACACTTTTGCAATTTGAACCCTTTTACAAATCAGAGGTTTTGGAAAGGCTGAAGATCATGAACACGAATCACGATTTCTCAGAGCTGATCAGACAGATTTCAAACTGTTACCTTTTGCTGATAAATTGAGGGTGTGTACAGTGTGCTGAGTGTGGTGCTTAACAATTTGAATAAGTATAATGAGCCATGATATTCTGCTGTAGCTAAATTAAAAACAACAAATGTATACTATGATTACATTAGATTCAGGATAATATTCATGGTGTTAGATGTGCTTCTGTTAATATGCTCATTGATACGAGAGTACCTTAGCTGTTCTGCCATGTTCCAAACATCCCTGGAGGTCCAGCCTGTCACTGAACATGGCAGTCAAAGGCCTGGAGAGGAAAATGAACAGGAGCCATGTACGTTATGAATATATGGCAGTAAAATTGAGCTATACCATTAAAAACAATTCTACAAATGCAGTCCCTTCTGTTAGGGTTACATTTTTTTTTCTTGTGGTGACCGTTGCCTCCCTCACAATTCACCCACTGACCTGTTCATGCCAGGAAGGTTACCCCAAAAGTAACGGGCACGGTGGGCAGCAGACACCTCCTTGGCATCGATCATCACTGGGTTGCACTGTGAGCCGAGCAGAGGAAAAACAAACAGCAATCAGACATGACTCGAGGGTAGCTGCCGTGTATATAAAAAAATGAGTTATGGGTAGTTAAGCTTTTCAAGTACAAAGCCACTATCATTTAAAGAAATCATTTTGTGGTTTCATTTCAAATCAATTTGGAGCCAGTCAAATAGAATTGTCCCCACAGAACCCATAAAGTGCTTCAACCTGATAGTTAATCAGTCCCTGACACGGCAAAACGCAATGTGGAGAGCAGAAGAATCAAATCTGTGGGTTGATTAAAGCTCATCAAACCCAGTGTATTACAAGTGTTTAATCAAGAAGAATAGGGTCAGTGATCCCTTCTAATAATGTGGGTCTGCAGATAATGCATCATTACCACAAGGGGGCATTCATTATCCAGAAATCCTTATGTAACTGCCAGCACACCACAGCCAGCACAGTTACATGCACAGTTGAGTTGAACAACAGTTAAAGCTTGATGTGGCCGTTTAACAGGACCACCATGCTTGCTGCATGCATGGGAGAGGACTCGAGTCATTGGCAGAAGTACGTCTGAAGCTGCAACGCTGTGGACTGTGAGAGTAAGCGTTCACGACAATTCCGCTTCTAACTTTTGCTTTGGGATATCATTGTACGAGTGAGTGTAGCTGAATTCACTGCACAGCTGTTGTCTTTATGTTACTTAAAAGGTGACTTTGTCAGATGAAACTACGGTTAAAATTTTTTTATTAGAGCAGAGCGACAGTCTGGAAATGCTTCAAGCAACCACTAGTTGACAATCTGTCTTAATGGAATAATTCTTCTTAATGACAATTTCTTAACCATCTCACAAAAGAAACAGGAAGACCATGTGAATGAGGGCAGCTTTGTTAGAGATTCAGCTGTATCAGTATACACGTCTGCTTTACTCTTTTTACTAAAAAGTGCAAAAAGATAAAACTTTGGAGAACGTGTGGAGAGCCTGAGCCTACTTGAGTCTAGTCTAGCTTATACATGCAGGAGTGATTCAGTTCTCAAAAGCATCATCTGGACGGGTTAGCCTAATTTTGAGAAACTCGTTTTCATACAGACAAACATGTTCATATGCATTGCAAAAGTCCAGTTTTGTTAGACTAACACAATAATTGTTTTTTTCCTACTGTCATGTACACCTGCGTACTTACTTAATGTTCAAATCTTCAAAGGAGAGTACAGCTTTCACTGTCGAAACTAACCTCTAAAAAGCGAGATATGTCTCTCTTGTCACTGACACCCATGGCAACCACATTTTCAAAGAGCCAGAAGAAATGCCGGTCTTCCCCCTCCTTTGGGCGGGCCTCATGGAGCAGGCGGTAAAACTCAAAGAAAAGGCGTCCGGTGCCCTCTGCGGGGAAGAAAAAGTCAATAAACAAAGGTAGAAGCACAGAAAGGGACAGAATCTGATCTGATCCTCTGGCAATTTGCGTATTCAAGACATTTGTAGCAGATTAATTTACAAAACGTACAAGAATCATATAAAGCATAAGGTTGTGAAGCAGATTGAACCCACCATAGAGACCCTTCCTAGCAGGATTGACTATTGAGAGGTCATTGCATGGGCTTCCACCAATAACGAGGTCAAAAGGACCCCACTCATGAATCTGCACAGAGATAAGAGTAAGAGTCAGATACAAAGAAACATGCATTATACAGTATCCAGTATTATACGTCTAATACTTAATGCCATTCTTCCCTCAGTAAGACATCAGAATCAGAATCAGAATCAGAAAAGGTTTTATTGCCAAGTAATTTGTACATCACGAGGAATTTGGCCTGGTCTGTTTGGTGCCATAAGAACAAAACAAAAAATATAATCATAATAGAATAAAGTAATAAATGTAAAAAAAAATTAAAATATGTGCAAAGTATTTGTAAGAAGAGTGCGTTAATGTAATGCACTCTGTAATGACAGCGAGACAGAACGTTAATATAACGTTAATATATAAAGTGTCAGTGGGGATGAGGGGTCATGTCAGTGGGGGGGTACAGTGGGCCTTGTTGGTGAGGCCAACTGCAGAGGGGAAGAAGCTGTTCTTGTGGCGGGAGGTTTTGGTCCTGATGGACCGCAGCCTCCTGCCAGAGGGTATATACGTGGGTATATAGATTTAATGGGAGGGTAAGGTTCCAACTTTCTCCGGTTCATCATTAGAAAACATTCAACTGCTGTTTAGGAACGTAGTTTGTGAGTAATAACATCTGCAATCAGAGCCGATTACCAGCAAGCCTAGCGTCTGTATTCATTTAAACATCTGTTGTGAGTTATTTTTCTCATTTTTAAGACAATAAAAACACATGTGCATGTTGAAGAGTTCTTAGGTGCCACTTTCCTATGGTTCTGTTTCTGATTGCCCAATGAAGAGGATTAGTCCTCAGCTTCAGTGAATGGTAAAACAAAACTACAGTCACATCTGCCACTGACGTCCCACTGAGCAGCCAAAAGCCAAAAGTCAAAACTCACATGTTTGCGTGTGACGTTCCTCACATCACCGACGTACATGATCCGTCCCTGATGCCGGACGATACCCACTGTGATGGAGTCTTCGCACACTTCAGAAGCTACATAGCGATCCACTTGGATGCCAAGTTCTCTCAACACCAGCAGCCCTGCACAATGCGTAGTCAAAGCAGAGACACTAAGGACAAACAGGTCAGGACTTTATCAACACCAACTAAATGGTGCCATTTAGATTAATATGAAGCTTGGAGTTGTTTGTTTCCGCCTACGAATCAACCTAACCTACATCACTCTCCCTAACAATACAGATATTACCCACATGTTGACTGATAAACTCTTGCATTTATAATAATGGAGCTGTTTTATGACATTTTTATAGCAATTATAGAGTGACAACAAAGTCACTCGAAGGAGCGCACTGAAAATTTAGAAACCATTGCAAATATTTAATGAAATCGCAAAAAAAAACCCACAACTGAGTACAAATGGAACAATTCTTATAGATTCAGACAACAAAAAAAATAACTATTGGAGCTCTCTGCCCAACCTGTTGCTATGCCATCAAATAGTGACAGAACACGAATGGGCTTCCTCTTCTCCACCATGACTGGGGGGTAAAGCTTTGGTGGATCCTGAAATGACGGGATGAGAAGACGAAAAAAGTGAGGCCTGTGAAGAAACATTCTCCTCTGCGAGCCACTTGCATTGTCATTCTCAGCCTTAGGGTTAAAGTACTCACAAAATCTTGGTCGTGATTATTTGCAAAGAAGTGCTGTAAACGGTTGGGCCAGTCTGAGCGACGCTCCAACAGACCGAACATGCCCTTCTGAGAACACATGAAGCAGTTCCACGGGTCCTCTTTGATGGCAGCGTGAGCGGCTCCTTGACCAACAAGGAGATCCACACACTCCACACAGAAGCACCTGAACGCAAGGCCAAAAAATGCATTACTACAAGTACAATGAGTGCTGAATACATTTCGCTGAGCTGAGTAGTCGTAGTATTGAGCACAGCCAGGAAACTAACCGAAGCATACAATTTTCAAAGTATTTCTGCCATATACAGCGCAATATGTTCCAACATGCCTGGTGGTGCTCTTCTTATTGTAAATCAACCCTTCTGAGGCACAAAAAAAAAAAAAAGAAGAAGCTATCTGACACCCCAAACACAAACGAAAAAAAAGAAAGGCGGGAAGTGTAATGAAGAAGAGGGGGTGCTCTGTGGGGTTTACTCTAGTTACTGCCTTGTAGGGGGAAAAGAATTCTGTGGAGGAAAAAAAAAAACAGAAACGAACCTCGAGCGGCTAAAAAAAGCTCAATGAGAATTCCCACCAATGTTTCTGTCAGGGGATAAATCTCTCAATCTTCTTAAGAAATGTTTGGTCTGGCAGTAATTCTATTTGTCCTAAAAGCCCACATATACGAGAATGTAGAGTAGCTGGTTATGAGGAAATAAAAGGAAAATGAGGTTTTGACTGCTGTTATATTTGTACCGTCGGGGGGTGGTAAAATAGAATCAGTCATTGTCCAAAAACTACACTTCACTCAGCCACACATGTTCTTCCATTAGATTAAAAAAAAAAAACATACTGTCCTTCTACTGTAAATTCTTATAGTAACTCATAATTTGTATTCATTAGTAGCTGAATTTACTACCCAACAAATGTGCGTTTCAGTCCTGTGGTACTACCAATCGCTAAAACCTAAAAACACCTGCAGTGAAACCTTTTCCCTTTTTAATAGATCTGTGTATATTCGACAAATGGGTTGTCAGTCTTTGTCTTCTGATGACATCAACGGACAGTAACAAAACCACAGAATACTTTCAGCCATGTCCTTTCAGTTAACTTTAATGTAGATGACTGAAACTTTGTTCAGTTTCTTCTTCAGTCAGAGGTCAGAAACGGGCCATGAGATTGCAGCATCGGTTTCACGTCCACGTTGCCCAGTTGGAGAGGCAGCGAATTATCATCGAAATGTCCCCCGAATGTCAAATGCTATCATCGAAAACACAAAGCAAAGCATTGTGTGCTGGTTCGTCGTGACTGACAAGACTCAATCTGTTCTCAGTGGTTCTCTTTTACAATTTTGTTCTCATAAACTTACTGTGTGGGGTACTTTATCAGACTCTTTCTTGCTAACTAACAGTGGTCTGTTTAGCTGATGTGCAAGGCAACTGCACTTTGCATAACATTTATTGCCGGCCGCTTCTCCACTGAACCTCTATGACTGTGCCTGACATCAGTATTATTAGATTTTCGGCCCACCACAAAGCTTCTATTGTATATTTGCTGTCAGCAGCGATGACATAATTCTCCTATCTACGTTTATGTCAACATACTGCACTCGTGTCCAGGGGGCTTAACTTGTTTGAGCCTCAACGCCATTCACAAATCAAAACATTTTACGAACACTGACAACGACACATGAATTATTTGGCTTTGCTGCACATCCTCATATTTTTTCTCAATCAATTTTGGGAGAACTTGCATTGGCAAAGAAACTTCAAGAAAGAATTTGGACCTGCAATAAGAGCTGAATATCCTCACTGAGTAAAAGAGGAGAAGAAGTTCATAAAAAGAGATTTTACGTAGTTATATCATACGTTGGGTTTGGTTCCGCTGAATTGATTGAATTAGTGCTGAGGAGATGTAACATCTTACTAATTATCTCCCGTTTATGTGTATATGTGGCGTCATGTAATTGATGTAATTTGAAGCCAGTAGAAACCTCACCGACAACAGTTGTTGTTTCCACACATGAGCACCTCACGTCCCCCGCAGCAGATAGTACAGTACGACTGATATCCATCATCATCATATTGATAAGCACATTCTAGGAAACAGTTCTGCACAGAGGAAAGCCAGAGCGAGCAGTGAGACATATTAACAACCAAAGTTTTTATGGGCTCACATAGGTGTTGCTTGAAATATGTTCGGTTTATCATATCGGCTGGGATTTTTTTTCATGACACACTTAGACCATTAGGGGGCTTTAGCTTACCTTGCAGCTCTGGCACATTCCTCCAGCAAACAGAGGGTGCTCGAGGCCAACATTGAGACTTCCACAAGAGATACAGATGTCTGCAGGAAGAGAAGCATGTGTCAGTACTTAACAGGCAGGGGTCAGCGAGGTTTACTCTCATCATTTTATGGACACAGGTGCATTCGTTTCAGCAGCTTTGCTTGCTGCTGCAAGCACTCAGAGGACACGGCCCTTACCCTCAATGCTGCGACACTTTTCTCTGACTTCGTGAACGAGCCGCTCTGAAAAAGAGAAATGCAGGTTAGCAACAAAGTTTTTTTTTTTTTTGGCTTCATTCGCAAAAATTAACAAGCTTCTTTTCATTGTCTTTGAACAATCTAAGCCTTTTCACCTGCCTAGTCATATCAGTTACCAATGGACCTCTTGTCCAAACACTTCTTCTCAGAGCACTTATGCTAATATACTATTCTCTGAGGCCTTCCCAGAGGACCGAATAAGTGTTCATGACTCCAAAATAAGCTCATAAACGAGGCATCTTACCTCGTGTCCTCTCATCAATGATGTCCTTGACCTTAGGTTTCTCTACTGTGCTTTTGCGTGGCTTTTTGGCTGGAGGAGGTGTATATGCCGCTGCTTCTGGCTCAACCCAAATCTCAGGATACACCTTTTTGTATGGGTTACGCTCATCTGGGGTGCACAGCATATCAGAATTATTACAACAGAAATCACTCTGAATGGGTTCATCATAACATGATTAATTATAGAAATGGACACGTGGTGAGTTCAAGTTTCCCAGCTTCCACGGGGTCAAATATCAGAGCTTCATCAAGTTGACTTGTTCTTACCCTCTGGTGGCTCTAAGCCCTTGGCTCCAGTGGGCTGAAATCCTGACATAGCCCAGTCAATCATCTGCTTGTTCAACATTTCCACTGATTTGGACGTTTCTGTCTCATCACTTTCGGGGCAGGCCATGAAGGCTTTTCCTGCCCGGCTGCTAGCCACCTGCAAACCCATCAAAAACATTCAACTGAGCTTTATCATTATCATATGAAGCAAAAATAATTATATACGTCATTTAAGAAATAATTCGTCATCAAAATGCTGCTTTTGGACTAACCTGTAACACTTCAAAGATGGCTTTCTTGTACATGGGCTGCTTGTTGTAAGTTGGTTGGTGAAAGGCATTATTAAAGGAGCTTAAAGGCATGAGTTTCTCTACACAGACCTGTAAAGATATTAAAAATATTCAAACGTTTTTCACTTCACATGTTCACAGATCTAATGCTTTTCAATGAATGCCTTTGGATATTAAAAAGTGTTACGTCTGTACAGTAAAAGGCTTGTTATGAAGCAAGTGGTTGTCACTAAATTGAAGTCTGTTTCTTTGAAAAAAGAAAAAGAAAAATCACCTGGCTAAAATATTAATGTTGGCCCTAAATACTCACCACTGAGAATTTTCCATCTCCAAACCACATGACCCATCTGGTTCCCTCTGCAGCTCTGCTCCGGCCCGTCATAAACCAGGATACGATGCGGCCTGGCCACCACGAGAACCCTCGCAGCTTTCCCCAAACCAGCTCGCCGATGCCAAAACCACGACCATCCTTCAGCCAAAATAAAAGATAAATCATCCACTCGGTATTAACTTCTGGGCACAGTTGTGAAATTGTTTCAAGTAGTATGTCCTCAGATATTCTTTACTTTTGGACTGTTAGATTTTACAAAAAAAAAGAAAAAAGATATACAATAACATCAACACAATACACAATTAAAGGTGATTCGTGATATGCCTTTAAAGAAAAGCCACAACAACAAATCATTTTCATGATCTATTAATCTATCAGTTACACCAAATAAAAAATTCCCGTCAGAGCTTCCAAAACGCAAGAAAATTGGGAACAAAACCCCACTTTTTTTGTGCAAGCATTCAAATGGCATAAAACTTTTTGGAACAAAACAGGAAAACTTGGTTAACGAAATACCTAAATAAATAAATGAAAACCGCACAAACACAAAAGTGGAATATGACATTAATAAACAAGAGCTACTCATACTGAAGTGAGAAGTGCATGTCATGCTCTCCTTCTCCTTTGATAGTAAACAGTTCTTGTCCTCAGTCAGTTGTCACCTGATATCTACAATGACTACCTCTCATACTTATGTGATCTCTTGTATTCCCTCTTTTGTGGACGCAGCACATTCACACAAAAATGCAAGCATGCCAGGATGAGTAAAGCGTCTCTGCTGCTTAAACTACACACAGGGCAAACCAGAAAAAAAGTTGCCCGCTGGCATCTTAACGCAATGATTATTATAGATTATATTAGTCTGTGAGGTGCGTTGAGAATAAAAGATGAATCGATCAGGATCTTTATTTCACCATTTGAGATCCAGGGGTATTCATAAAACAGCCGTGGCAACAGTCTTCTATGGCCATGCCCAATGACGTCTCTGGATGCTAAATAAAAAATACTATGCATGCTCTGTCCAGATTGTTGTACATTGTTCCCGTAGATTCCTGCTTCAGATAAAATGCAGGCTTTAAGTTGTGTTTTCTGTACCGTTTTTATGCCACCAGGATGTGTAGTATGTTTCTGTTGGAAAACTACTGCAGAAGTGAAACTTTCAAGATGCGCATTTCAAGAGCAAGTTACAGCTTGTTGTAATCCAGGCATTACCAGTGATGGATTGTGTAGTGTTAAGTGACTCCAGACAACATGGCAGATTAGATGACAGGGGCTGAGCTATGGAAGCCCCCGCACGTAATTTAAACCCTAGTCGTAATCATTAAATAAAGCCTGTACAAAGTCTAGGAAATGTAGTCCATGTTTGGAATATATGCTACGATGCTCATAATCAAAGTTTGGAAAGCGCTGCATAAAAAGTCAAATAAAATAAAAAATGTCTACACAAACTTTCTTGATGTATGATTTCAGCTTCTGAATATTTCTTACGGTACTCTCTTTTATTATATTCTGTTTCACAAAGTTCCCGAATGGACTGTTTTGACAGAGTTGTGCTGTTAGAATACAACCAGATTGTGGTTTGGCATTATCCTGCTGAAATAAGCAGCACCACACAGTGCCTCAACTGTGTAATTTAGCTTTTTAATGTGCACTAATAACCCTCCATGGCCACCCCTAATGCTTGTTTTTTAATAGAGTTTTTTTCCCTCATAAGAGTGTTAAGACTTGTAAAATATTGAAAGCTACCATAACATACTCAGAGTAAACTCTAAGAGACTTCTAACAACTGAAATGTGCACATTTGTAAAAATAAATAATTAAACTTGAATCAACAAGGACTATCAATTATGGTTTTAAACTAAACCTTTCTTCAAATAGATTCAAATATGTCTGTTGAAAAATCTTACAGCCGCACACAAACCAATGTAAGTCATGCTCGCATTGATCTTACCTCATACTCAGGCTCAGTGTCTGCAGACTTGGGAGAGGTTTTTTCTCCTCCTCCGATGGCGAGGGGCTCAGGGGTGGTGGCCACAGTGGGGGAAGCCGGGTCAGTAGGCTGCTGCTGCTGCTGAGGTGGCTGCTTGTGTTGCTGTTGTTGTGGCAGCGACAGCTGGGATTGCTGTTGATACTGAGGCTGTGACTGAGACTGAGAGTGCAACTGAGGCTGAGGCGGTAGCTGTTGCTTTGAAGGCTGCGGGTGTTTGATTATTAAGACCTCCTCTTTCTGGGTCTCCGGTTCACTATCCTCAAGATCCTTCATCGCGTTCATCACTGACATCAGTTTGGCTTTTTTCTCTGCCTGCAAAAAAACAGTGACAGTAGAGGTAAGTATTTGTATGGTCTGTGAGTTTAAATTATACCAAGATAGGAGTTCTTATTTTGCAGGATACCCTAAATGTTACAAATTTAACCAAACAGGACCTAAAACATCAAGACATGATGCGACATATAATGGATATATCAGTTCATATGGTTAGCCGGTGTCTAAGGTTTTTATGGTTTAAATGTTTGAACATAAAATGCTCCAGAAAAATAGTATAATTAAAAGAGACACAAAAAAGATAACCATTGGGTAATAGGATGAGGAGCCAAATCAGCCTTTGTGATGAAAGAATGGATCAATTGCAATGTTTGATCATTTGCACTATGCACAGCTTTACTTAGCAAAAAGTATTGAAATTTGTTATACGACCCCACCAGCCTCTCCATGCATGAGAATGAACTACGAGCAGGTACGATACAAACATCTCTTACGTTGCTGTACAACACAAGAGATGGACCTCATGTCTACTAAGTAAATGCAGAGCTGGAGTCTGAAAGCCTCCGTGAACATCTCTTAATCTCAGACTTTAAGGCCTGTTCATCAACAGCAGAGCGTACAGTAACTCTATAGTGTCCACAGCCGCAGAGCAGAGTTCAGTGGGTTTGTGGTACCTGACACTGAACTGCTAGGTCGATCAGAGAGGACGAGATGCAGCCGGGACTTAAGCCTCTCACAGTAAATCCCCCAACAGCTGCACTCATTCTGATGTCTCTCTCACTCAAACAACACTGGGCAGAACCTACATGAACACATATGCTAACTTTCCTCTCTTACTTTTTTTTCCTTTTATGCACACACACACACACAGACACACACACACACACACACACACACACACACACACACACACACACAATATATGCAGTCCCATATGTAAACACGTGTTGGTCATACTAAAGGCTCCACGTGACAGCAGTGCTGCACAGCTGTGCTTATTTTTCTCAAAAGTTTCTCAGGTTCTCAGATCTCACACATACTGTAAATGTCCAGAGCCGGAGTGGGTGTGTGGGAGGAGGACAAAAAAGTCAAAAGGGGGAGAGACTCCTAGTCCTCATCCCCAGGGTGACTTGTAAACAATAGTGCCTTTAAGGGGAAGGGGGTGCCTTGACTGTGTGGGGAGGGGTTTCAGTGCAGAAGAGTAGAAACATGTGCTCTTCAATCAAGAAGCTCTGCTGTGGTTTATAAATATCTCTACTGTAGTGCTGGATGGATGGTTCAAAGCCCTTAGCCATATGTGTCAGGCTTCTTGGCTCCAACACCAGCACACTGGAGTTAGTGTTCGACAGCCAGCCTGGATGTGTGGTTCCAGATGGTAAACTGCAAAAACTAACAAATGTCAGTTAAACTGTTTTATGAATATGGTGGAACAATCTGCAATCATTATTGGCAAGTGGGGAGAGTAGTTTTGATGCAGATGGGAAGAAATTGATTCACTGAGAGCAACTGTAAGAGGATGTGGGACTTAAGCTCAAAAAGCGCTTCTTCAACTCTCACGATTAGTAAATATAAAGTATACTGAGAGATCTACAAATGCCAATAAAACAGCTGAGCCACTCTTTCTATGATTATTTTTGTGTGTTTAGTGTCAGGCTGTCTCCAGGGTTCCTTCTCCTCAAAACCAATGAGAAAATGATGTTGAAAATGCCAGATGGGGGAGGAGAGAAAGTTGGCTATAAGAACCAGATATTTGTATCTGGACTTCTTCTCAGTTGTAAATGCCCCCTTTTGGGGGCCTCACAGTGTGTGTGCCGCTCTACCAGCAAGACAGCCCCTCTGAGTCTAAAGCGGAAAATAGAAAAGGAGGTAGAAGAGATACAATGCAGTCTTTATCATTTACACGCGCCTGCCTGTCGCCGACAGGTCAGAAATACCACCAGTTTATATCCACTGTCACGCCCTTGCTGCACACAAATACCAACAATGACAGCACTTAATACAAACTTTAGTCCTGCAAACACAACAAAGCAAATATGCCGAAGACACTTACACATTTTAACCCTTGGAAACATATGCTTACATATGTATACTATGGAAGACTTTGCTTTCAGTATTCATGGACTTGTTATGAGCAGAGTTAAAACAGAAGCTGTACAGGCCTCTGGCAGAATGTACAGACATGTTGGTTGCACAATGGAGGATAATCTGACTTAGAGGTTGTGCAGCATGATACCCTGAGGGCTCAAGGGGTGACAGAGTGCACTGGAAGGCAGAAAAAAAGAAAGAGAACGGATATTGGTCTCTGGGGTGTGCAGATGATACTTCACCATCGAATCTTGGCTGTGCTTGTTAACAAAATAGTCCCATTTACTGCATAGTTACAGTAATTTATGAAACTACAACTGTCTTTAAAAAAAGGCTGTTAACTTTACGGGGAAGTTTTTCTGCCTCAAAGTGTTTAAGACTCAGAGGTGCAGTTGCATACGCTCTGAGACCTCTGAGCAACAAAAACAATAAGCCTGAAACAAATTCAATTACCTCAAAAGTGTTAAAAGTTGCAGAAAAAAAAAGTGCCTATGCGGAAAAACAAACAAGCGTCACGAAGACTCTGATTCAAGGTAAAAGTTAGATGAAAGAAAGAGTCAGTAAACATTACTTCCTCACACAACATGACATAAGAGTTTGACCTTTGCGTGTTCAGTTCAAAGACCTAAGCTTATCTACTGAGCAGGACTCTGGAAAAATTAAAAATTAAAAAAAAAATTAAAAAATTCCTTACGTCACAACAGGTGTATATGCAACAGGTCAAAATGCAGCAAAATCTTATCCAAAACTTTCAAAAGGTTCATTTTAGAGGCAGAAAAAAGGACTAGAAATGCACAAGTAGTGAGTTTTCTTGTGCACCAATGTAGCTACTGCATTCAATAAACAGATTTTTAGCACAGTTCCTACAAAAGCTGCGTATTTCATGAGTGGCCTTGGGGGGTCACACCAAAAGAGGCCATCTGGTTCTCATTGTGTTGCATCCTTTTAAGACATAATCAGGAATATCGCAAACTCAGCCATGAATACATACATAAAGAGAATTCCCAATGAATCCACAATTTGTCCAAAAAAAAAAAAGCTGGGGGAAGCTGCATCAAAGTCCTGTGAAATCTTAAGTAATCAAATTACTGTTCTCCCATTAAATCTATGTCTTGAGGAGGACGGTACAAAGAACACAAAGATGGGACGAAATGGGCTTTGAGGCCTGCACGACAACTTCACACTTTTGCCAGGCAAGTGTTATGTAAGGTGAAATCACGCTGGCTCTGGCAAAAACAGCAACATTTTTAAGTTAAATATATATCACCTAGAAAAAAACATGATACTCCTCTGACTTCTCTAGGTGCTGCTCTGAAACAGGAAATAGTTTCAGCACATATTCACCCCACGGGAGAAAACTTTTTTCATGCCAGCAACTTTTTCCAAAACATGGCTAAAGCCTGCTCACTCTTCGCTTTTTTTTTTTTTTTAAAGAGACGGTCTCCCTTTTACCATGCAGCACAGATGGTCCACAACAACTCTCACTGAAATACCTGAAGTCAGCATATTCCCCTCGCTGTAACCAGGCTAATCAGACATGCACACTATCCCCCTGTGTTATCAAACAAACAATGCAGTGCACATACCCATTCACGCCAGCGTGCTACCCTCATAATCCAGTGTGGGGGCTTGAGTTTTTTTCACCCCCACTCTCGGGGTAGAGGAGATCGCTTGAAAAAAGAAAGCATGAACATTTCTTTGTCTGGGAATTCAGGGTCAGGTGATTGCCTACAGGAATTCTGGTTGGCTAGAGGACTTGCAAAATGTTGGCAAGGGGCCAAGAGGCTGTCTTGCAAGCAGAGCTGGAAATTTGCTGCAAACCTCATCTTCACCCTCATATCCATAGCACAGAGTTCATTTCCATAGCTGGGGGAGGGGTCCGGAGAAGAATGGGGGAGGGAAACGGAGAGTGAGAGAAGGAGAAGTCCACTGTAACGCATGGTACGTGAAAAAAAAAAAAGAGAGATCCTGGAGAAAGTGCAAGACGGTCGTAAGCCTCTCGGCCACCGTGCCGTCTATGAAAAAGTCAAATCCACAGCAGCAGGAGTAAAAGCAAAAGTAAAGCCTATGCATCATATTAGTGCTCAGAGGTCTGCATGCATGCAAATCAGAAAAAAAAAACTTTCAATAAGCCGGATAAAAGGAGAGAAAAAAAAAAGAGCGCATTCAAATTCCTTTACATCTTAGCCATGTCGAGCTACTATTTCAAGGAAATCCACCTCGGTCCCTCTATTTTGAAACCGTTAACCACTCACTTGCCCATATTTTATGACATTTCACTTGTAGGACCCCGGCATGTCTTGCTAATTTGGCAATATTTCCTCCCCGGAGACACTTTTATGGCCTCTCCCCGAGCTTTCTTCAGAGGGGAGTGGAGGGAGGCATGAAAGGGAAAGAAACAGAAAACCCCATGTTGATACTACGAAGATTCCCCGTTATGTAACCGATGAAGTTGCACTGCATCACATTACTGTCATGTTCAACATGAGTAACTAAGCAATGTGAAGCACTACACATTTTTTTTTCAAAATTCATGTCGAATGAATCATAAAAATCTTTTAAAAAACTACATTTTCATAAAAGGCTGGATTTTTCGGTGGCTGAGTTGGAACTTGATTCTCCCATTTGTCATCACAAATGTTCGATAGAAGTTCGAATGTTATTCCATGTGAGTTTGTATTCAGTTTGTATTTAAATTCATTTCTTGTAAAACAGCCTCATCACAGCTGTTCGGGAGCTGTCAAATTAACCTTTTTTCTCAAGGTCAAGAATTAATTTCCTAGTCTATTTATAAATTTCATTAACACAGGGGGGTTCTGATGAAGATGGCACAGTACTTGTCCAAATCAGAATTGTTGGCCAATTACTTTAAAATGTGAAAGTACACATTGTGCCGTTAGCTTTAAAACTGCTTAAAAAAAGATTGCCACTCTGATTATCTTCAGTCTGACCTAATGGGCCCAATGTATTCTAAAAATGGATCTAAGCTTCAATTTTCAATTGTATTATCATCTTGTAAATTCCTGATTTTAATCAAACCAAATGTTTCTGATTAAATAAACCCCTTGAATTGATTCATCAAGTTTGTGTGGGAATGTTAGAGGTTGAATTGAAACCAGACAGTTTGTCATCCTATCAGAATTTGTACAGCTCTGTGTTGCTAGGAAGACAATAAAATGTGTTCAGCTCTCTGACTGGTGGGCCTTCAGTAAAATGACACAGGGCAACACAATAGCAATGCAATGAGGGATCTATTTGAAGTGACACTCAAAATTGACCAATCGCATCTCCTCCTGCCCTGGGACCATGAACAATAAGCCACCTCTAGACTTTTCGGTGTAAGTTTTAACTGGACAACAGCTCCAAAGAACAGAAGATTAGCCAGCTAGCCTGTTTCTCACTACGGCAGCAGTGAGTAGGACATTGCTGCCAATTTATTAGCTGTGCAGTTCTCAAGATAAACTTTTGATGCATAGTTTGAGTTAATCCTCAAAAGAAGACAAAAAAATCAAGGTTTTTGTGAAGCATTTTGACTCCACCAACTCTGCAAGGAACTCCTGAATGACGGGATCAACCAAAGCTGAAAAGCTTTATTGCTGGGATTGTTTGTCCTTTAGAAATATGGGCTTTCAGATTCAGGAATGTCATTCAAGTCAGCCTCATCACCATTAGTTTTCCAATAATGACAGCACTAAATGGTAAGTGATTCAAAGTTTTGTGTGCCACCGCGCCAGCTGCTTTATATTCTGACTGCTGCGGTGTTGTAGCCTGTGTTAAAGCTGCAGTCGGCAGGTTTTCAAAATTGCGAGTCTAAAGTCGGAAAATTCGAACTGATACAACTTTCAGGTCCCTCCCCCAACCTCTGACAAGCTCCGAATCGCCCCCCAAACCCCTCCCCCTCTGTGGACGAGGTTGTGCACGTGAGTTCACACCAGTGTGAGCGCACACAAGCTGGGGCAGACTCACGCTCAGCAGCGTGTGCACAAGCTGTGATTGACAGGTAGGATTCCTCCACCCTAACTTGATTGGTTAAAAACAGCCGGGAGCGCTCGGTTTTTGTAAGCATGATTACAGGCTTCAGAGGGAGCTACAGATTTCGTTATTTTTTCTAAACAGCCTATTTAATATTCTACTTCCAGAATCCCATGACAGTTCAAGCTAATATGACTAAAAAAAAGTTCCCGACCGCAGCTTTAAAGTTTACTTGAGAAAGCAGTCAAGTAAACTTGTTGAGGTTCATCATGCACTTTACCTTAAATCTATACGATAACTGTTTTTTTTTATAAATAAAACATGACATGCACTTAATAAACTGGAACAAAATTCAATATTAGTTATCAGTTAAGAATCACTCTATTTGTATTTGATCACTGGTCACTGGTAGCCTGGCGACGCCATCCTACGTACTTCCGCCCAAAGATTTTGGCTCCGCACATAGTCTGGCCAAATCCCCCTACCTCGGTTCGCTCAGTGTTTTGCCAATCAGCAAACAGTTGCGAGTGGTGACGCAGAACTCACGCGCGGAGTCCATTGTAGTCCATATAATTGTAGTTCAACCGCAGCAGAAATAAACATGGCGACAGAAGAACGCTAGAAGCTATCCATGAAGTTGTCTCAACTCTGGAGATCATTACACAATTAAAACAAGAGCAAGAGGAATGCCTCGTCAATTTTGTTAGTGGCAAGGATGTCGTAGCTCTCCTTCCAACTGGCTTTGGGAAAAGTTTGATTTATCAAATGGTACCGGTATAATGAAAGCGGATGTGGGAAGCGTGATTCGCGAGCTAGAGCCTCGCGAGAGTAAGCATGAACCTCGGCGCATAACCTACGTCCTTTCTAAACATTACTGATTGGTTAAGGGAACTCCAATGAATCTAAGTTGCTGAGTAAGGTCCCACCCTCCATGGAAACGGATTCCTCTTGGGTTTTTCCAGACTGTTTGACGGAGTCAACAGTCGGCTTTCGCCCAGGCTAGGTCACAGGTGCTTGGCTTGTGTGTGCGCTCTAATTTTGTATTGAACATAAGATGTAATCAAGTTGGTACCTTGTGCTCACCTGTTATGCATTTTGTGGTTCCAATTCATCCCCTGAGTGTATGCACAGCTTGCATGATGGTGTAATTATTGATCAGGAGGATTCACAGTTTCCTTGAAACATGAAATATCACTGTTCTTTGGAACTACACTGCTTCTAAATTATACATGCCAGACATTTATTTTATAGCTGAAAGGGGTTAAAGGGGACTTTTGTTTTTGGACAACTACATGAAAGGACAGTAGTAAGGTTTTGGGGATTGAGGGGATTGAGTGCCATGGTCTGGGAGTCAAGGCTCAGTCTGAGAATAATTCTAATCTAACCGATTTCTGTGCCACTGACTGTTATCTTTTTCCCTATATGGCTTCACATAATTCCAAGTCTGCAGAGACACGCAACCATGCCCCAGCTTGACAACATTCAACAAGCAGCTTGAAAATGGGATGAGCTAGTGGAAGTGACTGGCTTTTCATCAGTGCTCCTGCAGCCCCCATTTGACCTAATTTTCTTCAACCGAGAACCCGCCATTTCATGTCACCACGCCAGAAGAATTCATCAACTTAATGGAGCGGATGGATTCAAAGGTCTGGAACCAGGAAAATAACTTTCCAGAGAAGCCAAATCATCAACTATCAAATGAGAAAACTCTCACTGAAGCATATTCGTCTTTGGGAATCATTCAAACTCAATGAGACTCAAACTGAAGAGATTCAAGCTAGGCCATATTGATTTTTTGATAAAGCTCTGGCCTGATCCAAGCATCCATTAACTTTGTGTATTATTCAGATTAACAAAGAAACTTTCATCTGAAAAGAGATGTTTCTGTTAAAACTTTTTCAAAGTCAAAACTACAAATAGTGAATAAAAGAAGTTTACAAGTGCATGGCCATTAAGTGCAAGGTCCCTGATTCGATCATGGCCAGGAGCCTTTGTTGCATGTTCCGCCCAACTCTATTCAATTTTTCCTGTCTTGTAAAAATGCCACATGAGCTGGCCAAAGCCAATCAAACAACAACAACACAAAACTGGCAGAACTGTTCAGTTAATTGAGATTCAACTTACTTTTGACATAAGGCATTGAAACCAGTGAGCAAGATGCAAATGTCATTGAAAATCTGCTGAAATAAATGGTACCTTCGTGAGATGTCAATGACCCATCAAATACACTTGGACAGGAATGCGACAGGAGCCCTATGTTTAACCCTAGCAGCTTTAGTCAACGCACTGCTGTCTATGGTGGCTGGGACAGAACTGGGGTACTCACCTCCATCTTCCACTTGGCCAGCCACTCCTCTCTGGTCCGCTTGCTAATGTAATAAGGGTCACCAGCCTGGAAGGTTATTCTGGGCATGGGCCTCTGACGGAGGCTGATCTCCCAACCAACTCCCCTTCGCAGCCTGCCTCGACCTCCCTGTTTAAGGTGTAAAAAATAAATAAATAAGAGTTAGCTACCTGCTTCTTAGTCCTTCTGTGAGCTCCTGTTTTTAAGTGGCACCCAGATTTGCGGCATAATCGTGCACCTAACCTGTCACCATAGCTTGTGAAAGGGATTCTTCTTAAAATGGGGGCAAATTCTAGGTTGAGCCAATGGGACGATCTAATTTTTAGAAAGATGATGACTTTGTGTGAAATGAGGCTGCAGTGTCTAATAACGACTCCCTGTAACAGTCTCAAGGCCGATGCTCCCAAGTGTATTTGATATTTCAAATCTATACACAGTTAGGTACCATTTCTTTCATGAGTCCAAAGGCAAAATGACCACTTAGTATTTCTGGACATCTGAATCTGCATAGTTTCCAGTCGAGAAAACTTGCAAGCTTTCATCAATAGCTGCATTTATGGTAAAGCTTGAGGCAAAATGATTGTCAATACATGGACTTAAAAGAACAGTTTGGAAAAATGTATTTGTGTGCTATCATTCCAAAAACCTAAATGAGAAAATCTATACACCTTGTTTATCTGTCCATTCATTGCAAAGAGGCTCATTAGTGCAGCTTAGCATGAAAACCCACCTGGCTTTGTCTAAGGAGAACAAAATCCAACTCCAGAGCTTTACAGTTTCTCTAAAACTTAATGATGGGTTGTTGTTGTTTTTTTTTGGTTAAATTTGAAATAAAAATCAGTGTATAAAAGCTGCCATGACAAAAAGCTTTGGAAAATATGTGATTTTCTTGCTGAGTGAGAAGACTGATACTACTGTCACTGATGTGCGCTTGAGAGATGGAAGATGGAAAGCTGATGCTTTCCCATTACTCAGCAAGGCGGCCTAGGTTTGGTGACCCCGCTTTTGGTGTTTTGACAAAGAAAACCAATCATTTTATGAGTTTCAGCTACCGATGTGTTAGTGAATGATAAAATCAGACATTTTTGTACCACTCTTTCAGGTGGTTCAGCCCCCTGGTGGCATGCTCTGGCTGTCACTCACAGTCTGATGTTAAATCAACTAAATGTGACGCTGAAACTTTGTCAGGCCCCCACGCCAAAAAGGTAATCATTTACATCCGAGTTAGATGTCAGGCCAATTTTATGTTTACGACTTTAACGCGACATCCTTTACCGGAGTCCAAGTAAAGCACTAATTAGTACTTGTATTTGTTTTCATTTTTATCACGCAATCTCATATTTGATCCTTTTTAAATTATGTAACAAAAAAAGAAGCAGCTTGTTATACCTGTATTCCTGCATTAAATCTAAGCTTCATGAAAATGATTTTATGAAATTATAAATGTTTGGTTCATGTTTAAACTGTTGATAACACCGGCTGTTTGTACAGTTTGCATTTTATAGTATTGTACTGAAATGTGTTTCCACACCCTTTTAATGAGCTTATGTAACTTATGTATAGACAAACCGTTATAGTAGAGCCTTCCAGGATTTTACTTGATTTTTCTGATTTTAACATGACTGAGCAATTGGTAAAAAGTCCTACAAGTTTATATATTACATCGTTGTTATACTTGTTTAAAAAAGTGCCATGTAAATAAAGTTTATTATCATTATTTTTATTGTTGCTAATAAGTCTAATATTTCCCAAGACTAATAGTTAGACTACATCCATCCTTTAAGTTAAAATTACCAACACTTTCACGCGCATGGACAAGTTTTTGGAGCGAACTAGTCTAGCTGAATCTTTGATATGGTCAAATGTCAAATTATTGTCGCTTATTCAGGTTTCTACCCGAAAATACCAGAATGAAAATAATAATTCAGACGGAATAGTTTTTGCAAATGAACAACAAACAATCTTTTGAAGTCTAAAATCTTACCCTTTTCCTCAAAGCGACTTTGTATCTAGCAGCCGGGAACGTCTCGCGGTTATAAGTCTCGCTTACATAAGCTGTTTAAAGCGCATCCCAGAGTTCGCGAGGCTCCCGTGCGAGGTGAGACGCTCGTGGCCTAAATGTAAAGTACGAGTGGCTCTCAGCATGAGACCGTGTTCCCAATAATATGATTGCGTTTTTTTTTTTAGCTATTAACTGGCTAAAGCAACAAGTATGCAATGACACCTGCCAATAGTGGCAAAAGTGTCACCAACTGGAGCGCTAACAATGCTATACAGCAGCCAGACTGACTTGCAGTAAGAGGTATGCCCGCACACGCGTAACAACGAATTAAGTCGCTTGTCCACCGACTCATTTAAATTGCACAATCATGCTACACGCGGATTCACATGGAGCATTTTTTATTCTTTTTTTTTTTTCACACTCCAATTTAGCAACAAGCTGGGAATTACAGCAAAAACAAAATAGCCGTGACCAAAACTCACTGTCCTAGTTAACAAGCGGACATCAAGGTGACCATGGTTCATGGTCATCATCAAAGTGAAGTCAGGTGCTTAATCCCCCATTTGAGAATCCAATGGACTGTTGCACTTTTGTTTTGTTACTGTTGTATATACAGGGCTGGAGACAAGCCATGTTTAACATAAGACAGGCTGCTGGGTATCTTAAAGGCTGCTGTGTTATGCAACATGCAGGCGTGAGAGTAGTACTCATCTAACTCATCTCTCAGCAAAAAAAGCTAATAAAATAAAAGTAGCCTATTCTCCTAAATTTTTATTTACTCCTGGGAATCTACAGTCCTCAGCCTGCAAGTGGAAGTATCCTCAGGTGAGATACTCAACCTCACATTGTCCTTCAGTCTGTTCCTCACTTGTAAGTCGCTTTGGAAAAAAGCAACTGCTGATTAATGTAACAAAATGTTATAATGTAAAACAGCACCCAATCTTCCCCACACAATAAAACACTACCAGCAAGCCCTACAATCATCAGCGATGAAGTTTTAACAACACTGAGCAGACAGACTTTGATAACATACCTGTATCTGCTTGAGCAAGGTGAAAAATCCACATATTTTGGACTAAAAAAGAAAAAAGTTTCCCTTTGCTACTCAAAAATTACTCGTGTTCAGCCTCCACCACAGCCATCTATCACACTGGCAAGCAGAGGATACGCTATTTGAAACAGGAAACATAATTCTTTCCCCCCAAAAAAGGAAGCTACTGCCCTGCCAACTGTGACAGAAACTTCAAGAGTTACACCGGACAGAGAACAAAGACACAACAGCTCAGAAATCTTACCTCGCTCCTGACTGCATCCCTCCGGTCCTCGTCCTTATGCTCCACATCTAGAGATAAGACAATGACACAATGGATGGCCTGAATCATTCATAGCAGGGTGGGAATTGGCATTGGTTGTCTTTGTGTTAAACTCACACGGCCTTTTAGTCATCAATTAGCCATATGACACATTTATTAATCTCGCCCTCCATTTCATCCCCTTAACTATTTGTCAGATCAAATCAAAGATACATTAATAAAACTCCTGAGAGATAGAGGCTCAGAAAATCTCCTCATGTGTGTTCCGAGCTCAGAATAATCTGGAATCACTGGAGCTTGTGTGCTCAGGTATCATACGAGGATTTGATGCAAATTTGGTTTGGAGTGGCTGCCCAGATTATGATGAGAGTGGAGAGTTGCCACATTTACTCTGGCAAATGTTGTACTTCTGACCTTATCCCCTTCAAGGGACACCGTAAAGGCAGAAACATTACTGCTTCACTTCTGTCACTCTGGAGCTGTATTTAGGCTAAATCTTGCAGCAAATTACCAACACCTGAGCTGGATCGATCTGAAGAGAGTTATGTTTGTATGGAGGAATTTCAAAGCAAGAATTTGTCTATATAATTTAGAGCGGCACGGCAAAGTATGGAATACCTGCTTTCCATACCGTGCCAGTTCTTAACTATCTTATTTCACTACTACAGAAGTCATTCATTCACACAGGGACTCTAATTAGGTACAAGTTTGAGAAGGCAGAGCTTGGCATGAAAAAAAGGTTAATTTGGACTTTTCACCAGCCGACCAAATGATCTCCTGTGAAGGACCATCTAATAGGAGTTTTACATCATATCACATGACTATAATTATCAAGCACAGGTGTCCTGGCTGTGACGGTAATGTAGATGTTCAAACAGAATTCTTCACCACGAAGGTGAGTTTGTTTTGTCTCTGTGAGCAAGACGACAAAAAAAAAACTAACTTTTCATGAAACCTAAAAGAGAGGTGCAACATGGTCAAAGGAGGAACCCATAACATTTGGGTAAGGCTCCCGGTCATATTTCTTTTACTTTCCCAAAGTGTGCTTAGGCTTCGAAGATGCATGTTTTTGTGTCTGAAAAGAGGTCAGTGTACTTTGCAAATTCAGCTAGAAAAAAACTATTGAGATTTGCCGGTCGTTAAGGATCTTGAAAATAGCTCCTGCTTTCATAATATGAGAGTAATTCACTTCTAAATTTATGTCTGACATGTCTGCCTGGCTGTATGAAGGGGAAGGTTTCAGAACTGTTACACACTATCAGCACCTTCCTGTAACGACAAACAGTTCGCAGAGGAAGGAAAATGTCCATACATTCAGAGGAAGTTGCGAAACCAAATGTGAGAGGTGCAGCAGCAGGGTCAAGATGGAAAAAAAATGAGTGATGTGACTCTAACGGAGTATTCCACATCATTCAAATAGCTGTGCCCTGTATTAGCATGATGACACAGCCTGAGTAAACATGACTATCTGTTGAGTTGAAGCACCAACACTATCGTAACACTTGAGACCTGAGAGGCTAATGCTAACTTTTGATGGCATGTGTTCTATGCAACCAAAACTGGCTTGTCAGTGAAGTACCATAGAGGCCTGTCCAAACAATAGTCTGCTCTCTTTGCAGCCTCTTCAAGTTGGTTCCATGTATGGCTGAGCCCCCTGGACCCGCTCCCTCCCCCCAATCCCTCTCTACTGGTTTCCTTGTCCTCACCACGAATAAGTGACTATATAACAAATTGGTGAGGCATGCGGACTGCCAAGGTCACTGGGTTTGCGAGGGGAGCTGGCAAATGTTGCCCAGAGAGAGTATACCTTGCCAGTTTGAGCGGGTTCCAGCTCTAGTATTGCTGGAGCTCAGTTCCACTCCAGCCGGGGCTCAAATCCTTCCTGTGCCTTCCTGATGGATAACAGAAACCCCGTTCAGCTTGCTATTGATTCACCAAACTGCGCCCCCCCCCCCCCCCAGGTCTCTCCTCGCTGAGAGGAATTAACCAACACTTTATTTAAATGTGTGTACTTACAGCATTATGTTTCCCGTACTGATTGAAAGAATGATATAAATACTGCGCTAGTGTGTCAAAGGCAGGTCACACATTGCAAACAAACTGATGCCTGACTGCAGTCGTGTCCCTGCCACCTGCTGCAGGTCTTAAATGGCCTGCCGAGTGAATGCAAAACTTTTGCTTGAATATCTGCACCTTTTTTTTTTTTTCTGGCTTTAGCTTTGTGGCTAACGGTGCCTTTACTAAACATCTGGTTCCTCTTTCTCACAAACTGGGTAACATGTTAATGAGTGCCTTTATGTTATGAGGGTCTCCGTGTTTAGTTTTGTTAGAGAGCTGATGACAAAGAAAGGACTTGCTTAGAGGTTGCAACATCAAATTCCACCATCAGAAAAACACTCTCAGCTTAGACTTAAGATAACTTCTGTGTTTAAACCTTAAGTTGAGGCGGCTGGGCACATGATGTTAACACTAACGTACCTCCCAATGAGCTTCCTCTCCAACTCTGTTTCCAAAAATGTTTGGGATCAGGTGTAGAATTTAAATGAAAACGGTATGCAATGTTGTGCGTTACAATAAACCCAATGTTTTGTGAAACTTGAACTCTATGTCGGCATCGTGTTTGTAAAAAAGTTGCGACGGGGGCATGTTCACCACAGTGGTGCATCATCTTCTCTTTTACCAACACACTGTGCATGTTTGGGAACTGAGAAGACCAACACGTGTGGTTGTGAAAGTGATTTTTTTTTTTCATCCTTGCTTGACAGGATTGCTCGAAGAATTTCACAGCTACTCACTTGAACTCCTTTCCGTATTGTTTATAATTTACCCAACTTTTTAAGTCTTTAAACATGCGGTCTATGTGCTACTTTCAATGATTTGAAAATCATTTCATTCTGTTTCTTTGAATGCAATTACAAACCATCAAGGGGACTATAAATATCTCAGGTTCCTCTTCCAAAAGTTACTTCAAAACACTATCATTGTGTTCAGCCATTGTGTTACCAGTGTAGGGTGTAAAAGCGAAAAGTGTGCTATAAAACACCAGTAACTCAGTGCATCTTACCGTTGTTTTAATGTAGACCCTTTATAAAATTGATGGATTTAAACCTGACTCGCCCCTAACAAGGAAACCAAATCTTTAGAAGCAGCATTCAGAAATGTTGTGCTGAGCCTATTTCTCTAACAGCAAGAAGGGTTATCTGTGATTTTTGCTGATAGGAGACGTAACAAATCATAGAAGTCCAGATCAGGTGAGTACAGAGTGCAGAGTCAGTTTGTAAGAGTTCTGGGCACGATGCCATCCACCTGGCACGGCCCCCCGACTGAGACGTGCCAGCTCCCGAATGAGGCTTGTTGCCAGGAGACGAGTCGCTCCTCCTCTCGATTTATTTACCGCACTCCTCGTCAAGGTCACAGCCAGTGTCTCTGTGGCCGAGAGAGGGGCAATAGAGGCACGTGGCTGGGATAGAGATAGGACTAAAAACAGAAAGTGTGTGTGTCGGAGTGTGGCGAGGGCTAAGTGATGTGGCTGATGTCCACTTTGGCCTAAAAACAACTCATCTGCCCGTCTTTCCCACAGTTCAACTCATTATATCCTGCAATGGTCCTTTCCAACATCCTTCCTCACCTATTTCTTGTCATCGCTCTTCTGTACACTCTCTACATATAAATACATATATACATAAAATGCACTGGAAGAGTGTATGTTTTTTTATGCTATGCAATCTAAATACTGAAAAAAAGGACAGAGAGCATTTTCCTGTCAGACACTATAGTGTTAAATTAGAATTTTTACTTTAATATAAATGAATAGCCCTTTTTAACTGTAAGAATCCATACCACAAAAATTTGCTATGAAAGCGTTTGTCTATCTATGTCAGCAATCAAAATGTGATACACGTGACTCTGTGTGGTCAATCGCTATTAATCCCAATTTAATTCCAAATTAGAGATCTTTAAGACTGTGGCATTGCGGGTAATATGGTTGCAATGTAGTTACTCTTTGAAGTATGAGCTGGATGTAGCGTAGGAATGTGTCCTGACAGAGGTGATTGAATTACTCATAACCAGCCATTAAGTGTCCAGATGGTTCAGAGTTGGGCCTGACTCAAATAGAGTGTCTGCCTGGCGTGCTTTTGATATCATCGGCGGTATGTGCTTTGATGAAAACTCAACAACTGATGAAACGTATACGCTATTTGGCCAGAAAAATAAATAGACGAAAAGTTATTTTAAAAAAAACTTAGTTGTATCTTTCCAGAGTCGGCTGGAATAAACTGGCTGAGAGCGCTCTGAATGTTGTAAGACACTGACGACCCTGAACACAACCACCACCTCAAAAAAAGGAAAAAAGGATCTCTCTTTGATGGCGATAAGAGTGAGATTGCATTAACGCATTTATTTTGATGCCTCTGATTTATAAACCTTGTTTCAAAATTTTTTGTCATAGTGGCCTGTGTCTGATAGTAGATAGAAAAGAGAAGAAAAGAGGAGCAGAAAGGGGGAAAGGACACTCTTCATGAGTCAGGACTTGAACCCAGGACTACTATGATGAGGACTTTCGGTCTCTGCATATCTCCCCACTGCGCCATCCAGCACACGTGTGAGTGTATATTTGGAAATTTTCTTGATCACATTATATCCAAATGGAGTTGCACAGATCCACAAAGGGTGACATTTATTAATAGAGCACCATTCCACATCTTGTTCTGGTCACATGTACATGAATGTTTTCCTGCTGGCTCCACTGAAAACGGTTGAAAATAAGGCTGTATCTTAACAGCCAGAAGCCAAAAAACTCACATTTCGTTGGGCGCTCCAGTTTCCGTCTTCCTCGTTTCTTGCGCGGACTGTCGTCCTTGTCTCTGTCTGATTCCTGCTCATCCAGGCTGGACAGGAATCCGTTCTCCTGGGAACGACTCAGGCTCTGACCTTGGGAGCTGTCTTCTACCTGGCAGAAGGAGGGGTCTCTGGGGACTCCATTCTCCACTTCCCTCTTCTCCTTTTTGGGGAAGCAGGTATCAGGCATCCTTTCTTTGTGCCTGCCCATGTCGCCATTGTGGACTTGTGTCATGGACGGCCTACACACCCCAGTATAGATGTTGCCAACACCCACACTGTCTTTGGGAGAGCCGCAGCTTTCAACCTGCACGTGGGGGGAGAGAAGGTTCACATGTTAACATCCTGGCGATTTATCAGTCATAGAGAATGTGGCTGCAGCTATTTTACAGTTTGATGTTTTGAAAGTGTACAGCAATGCTTTGCCTGTCAGCAGTTTTGGCACATCAATGGATATACTAGCTGGCTGTAAAATAAACAGAACCACGACAACAATACAAATCATCCCGCATGCTTGGAAAAAGTTCATCTGAGCTAGCAACAATAAAGCAGTTGGCACTGTTAGAGTGGACTTTTCAGGACTTTTCAAGCTCTTTCTCTATCACTGCTGGCAAAATGGGCTACTTCAAAGAAAGTGTGAATTAAAGCATTCATTCATTTAATCTCTTATGCTTCCCCTGCTCTTTTCAGACAAAATCAAACCTGTAGCTTAAGTCCGCACTCATTAGTAATTGAGTCATGGCATTTCCCAACCAGTTCTGTTAAACTACAAACTTCAAAGCCGAGCCAGTAAATCTGCTGTTCAGCCATTAACATGCAAGGGAGGAAGGGGTTACATTACAGCTCATCAGGTACAGGAGTAAGCTTCCTGTAGGCGTGCATTAATCATTACAGCAGCACAGAAATATGTTGGGAATGTTGGCTGTTTGACAGCAAAGAAGCTTTTCTCTCTGTCCACCTCAGAGAGCCCAGTTAAACTATTTCGCTCTGGACGGTGGAGTAAATTCAGAGAGAGCGGAACTGCCGACAGCTGACATAAAGTTTTAGGAGCAAGCATTCAGCTGTTACGCCTAAAATTGTCTTGAAAAGATCCGTTTAAACTTGTTACTGTTTGATGACATGAAATAGTAAGTCTGCTGCTGCCTAAAATAGCAATAAAAAAACTCACACTTTCTCAAGACAATTCCATTTCTGTTTTACTGGGAGCAAAAAGTGGGGCATATGTTGGAAGATCACACTGTCAGCACTGATGAGAGCAGCGCTGAAGCTTTCACCCATCATAAAATCAGTTTGCCTTTATCATAGAGTAGGACGCAGCGAGGCCATGGGAGGCATCTGTCTGCCACCAGGTGATATTTAGCAGATCCAGAGCAACAAGCTAAAGGGTCAGTTTTGTAATCTGATTCTCGTAGACTGAACAGGAAATCACAAAACCTAAAGAATGTCTGTGTAATGGATGCAGAGCAAATTAGGTGGAACAGGCATGGCAAATAAACTCCAGTGGAAGTTGTACAGTATAGTAAAAACAAAGCTGCAACGAGCCAAATTTGGCTTTAAGGCATTCTTCACAGGCCACAGGAGTTTAAATGACTTTATGATTGTAGTAACAGAAAACAAATTAGCTATAAACTGCACTCAAACAAAGAGCCGCTTGCCAGCGAATCTGTTTGACACGAGGGACGAAAACAACACTCCCACAGCTCTGACATTATTAATGTTCTCAGTTGGTTCATGAATACACAAAGAGGTTGGAGTGTGCGTTTGGGTTTCGGCAAATGCACACACACACACACAAACAGAAAGTCAAACACACGCAGAAACATGCTGCACTCAACGCTTGCCGAAAGCATTACGCAACAGACCAGTGACCCAGTGAACTACATGTGGCCCCTGCCAGAGGTCAGAGGTCACAGCTGGTAAATCACACAGCTCAAAGACACAGACAGAGGTCAAACGGAAAATACTAACTAGCTAATCCACATGTCGGCTGCTGCATTATACTTACACGCTAGCTTTTTACACATGCAGTTGTAAATAATATGATGGATAATCTATTGTTCACGGAGGTAAGAACACACATTTTGTAAGGATGTGGCCAGGCAGCTTTAGTTTATATCACCATGCAGTATATTACACATTGAATTTTGAACACAAATTAGAGTAAAAAAATTGCAATACTGAATGAATTAATGTGCACGTCGCTTGACAATCGATTCCTTGTTTTTAACTGTTTCTTAAATGGCAATCGTGATCAGACTGTGGGGTTTTTCCGAATTAATTTGTCAGCTTCGCCCTAACAAAAGCTGTTTGAAGACATCTGAATCCATTGGGTTCTAAGTGAGTCTCATGGGCATTGTTCACAATTTTCCGATGCTACATTATGCAAATATTCAAACAGCTCATTAAGAGAATAATTGAGAGGTTCACTGAAAATAGTGCAGTAAATTGATTTTACACTTAACAAACAATCTAAATGCACTAAAGAAATATTGTCATGCCACCTTGCTTTGCGTGTTTTATAAAGGAAGAGTTCAACATTTTAGCAAAACCTGTTCATTCAATTCTTTCCCAATAGCTAAGGCAATCAATGTCAGTATTATAACTGTACAGTAATATCAGGCTTTAACCAGCGGCTGAGCACAAATACTAGACCCATCTATACTGGGTCTGAACAAACTCCTACTTTAAAAGCTTAAGTTTTAAAAGAGCATTTTGAGATTTTATTGTGTGCCTCCTTTTTTAATCCTTACTTGAAACTGAACTTGAAGGTCAATCAACCTGGTAGCAACTTTATATGAGTCTTAAGTGTGGTTGAACCCCAGAAAATAAAGTAAGTAACATGTTTCTTAACTAATCATACCATTCTAAACATATATTCATGTTTTGTTTCTATAATTTCATCAGTAAGTTCTCAAACCTTTGAGTTAGGACGCATGATTGTAAAAAGTAGCAAGGTCGGTTAATATGTAAGGTTTTATTTTTAATTATCTTACGGGTAAAACAACAAGGAGGGCTGAATGATTGTGATACAGCATGTATGCACCTCCTTAACTCACTTTAGTTTGACTGCCATTCAGAGAAGAATAACAGCAATCGGGAAGCAGCTATGTGACCAGAGCATCTGGCCCATGTGGTCTCCCGCAGCTGTGAAAACACTCGCCCAGGCGCCCTGAATCTGAGCGCGGCTTTCCTCTTTCAGTTATTGAAACAGCATTTTTACATGCACTGACACAAACCCTCTGGCATGCCAGCCATATATTCTCGGCAAATACTTTTCTATTCATCTTTTTCGGTTTGTCGAATCACATCGTGAGAACTAATGAATATACTCAGGCTTAGGCTAAATGCAAATCTTCTCAGAGGAGAATGAAATGTGCACATCTACGTTGGCCCAAGAGTCATCATGAAATCAGGGCTATTAACTTCAAAAGACACCACTAAGAGGTAACAAATGGCTTCAGTGTTGTACCTGTGTGTAGATGAGAAACACAGTTGGCACTGGAAGTTATTTATTCATGAGTACAAAAAAGCGCACGGCCACAGGTTGACAGATTTTCTGAGGGCTGAAACAACATGTTTCTTTTTGTACTGGGACAGCTGATAGTTACCATCTGGACTTTTTAAATCTCTTATGTTTCACAAAGATTTTTTCATCATTCAACTGGCACTATGGCCTCTATTTTAACTCCACCTTCAAGCACGTGAAATGAGCATCGACGTCAGTTTTGGAGAGTTCAAAAGAGGGCACAGTCAGGCTGGCTGCAGACTTGACTACCCTCATTCCAAATCTATCAGGGTGAATAAACTGCACATCATAAGGGAATAAAGGCAAAATAAAAATTCTCATGTTTCTCCACAAGTTTGGTTGTTTAGTCACTTTTGAGTCTGTGAAAATGGAGGCAGTGTATAGATAGTTTGCCTCTTTTGACATGAAGCTGTATGACATCCCATATTAGCAATATCATTTATGACCATTTTCTTACCCCCTGCTATGTCCTGTGAGCCGAGTTCCGGCCTCGTTTTGGCGTTGACGAAGGTAGTTGGCTGGGGCTTAACAAACTAAAGCGTTTTGCTTCTCAAAACAATATGTGTTCAAAAGAGTAATACATTTGCATCACAAAATCGTTGTGCAGGAAAAAGTCAGACCTCAAAATCGCTTGGCGCTATTTTCTCATGTATTTTCACATGTTCGGTATATCTCGGAAACGAACAAATTTCCTCATGCCATGATCGGCCAGCGATGTAGAGGTGAGGCAGCAAGCAGTGTTTAATGCTCTGCTCTCTTTTTGCCTTCCATTGGAGACAATGAATAAATAATTAATCCTGTATCACCCTTGGCCATGGCAGACAGGTTTCCATCCTGCCATCAAGTGTGTGGCTGATTGATTGCTTTCAAACAGCTGCCTTTGGACATAACCTGAAGTAGTTCTTCTTTTTTTAAAATTTTATCTGACAACGACAGAACCGTGGCAGATACAATGTAAGAGAGGGAGGAAACATGTAAACATGTAAGAGTTTCCTCCAGCAGAAAGCATCCCGCTGATGTGAGGATACCACTGGAATCAACGGTTCAGGCAAAGATCTTATAAGCGTGAAAAGTTCCTCAAAAGGTTTTGACTTATTTTGCTCATTTTAACAGCATTTATCTTTTTCAAATTGGTGATCATTTTACAACAAAAAGCAGAGAAGCAACTAAATCAATGGAGCAAATTCAGCAATTTCACAGATTCCTTTCATGATCCTATGTGCGAGAATGTGCTGATACCTAATCTGGACCATAAACAATGCTTAGATGACAATATATCAAGTATGCAGGGTTGGACGCATGTTGCTGCAACTTTTCTGACATTCATGTCAACACTTACTGGAAACTGCTTTCTCCCAGGCTTGCCAATTTTACAAGAGGCACTACTTAAAGTTGACTTCTCCTCAGCTGTCAGGTCCATATCCAGTATTGTGTTCTCGCCCTGTGAAGAGAAAGAGGACATGTTGATTTGGGACGCACCGGCCTGGAAATATATGAGTGACGGTCTCGTTATCTTTGAAAATGTCAACTTTACTTTTGAGGTCTAGACGCATATGAAACTGAATCTCCAATATCTATCATATTTTTTATTTGGACATATTAAAAGAGCAAAATCCTCTCAGCCAGCGACGCAGTAGGACTGATACCGGATCTGCAGGGGAACACACAAAAGTCCACCACAGTGAACACTTGGAACATTAAGGAGGACTCCAGCGACTCCACGAGTGTCCTCCGCTGACAATGAGACAGATAGAAACTGAATGACATGTCCCTTTGAACTGGGCTGAAGTGAAAGCTCTGAGGACGCAGCGCTGACCTTCCCCAGACAATTCCCTCTTAATGCTGTTACAGACACACTGACCAGCCCCCACCTTCCCCCCTGCTGCAATCTCCCTTTCATTAATAAGGCTGTCTACCCCAATGAACAAAGCCCCATGTCTGCCACCACCAAGTACCCCTGGGGTTGATGAGAGAAAAGATGATCCTAATGTAGATGCTTTGAGCTTCAATATTGACTGAATGGGACCGCCAGCACCAGGTCTGAATGCAAATGAGACTGCAAGGCCATTCCTGACAGCTGCAGTGGGGGGTGGAGAGCGGGTTCCTTATTACATTCCTTCAGTATTAAATGTGAGATTCCCTCGAAGATATATGGGCTCTCAGCACCGTAAGGCATTCTGCGACTGAGTATCTCTGCTGAAGTGCTGTTAAGTGCATTTATTTCGAGCTTAGGCAGAGTGGAGTAGTATAACATGGAAAAGTTCACTGTACGATGAGAAATGACATGGCCTTTATATGGGTGGATTTAATACAGCATGAAAATTCAGTGACTGATTGAGAAGAGGGAAGTCAGGGAGACACCTATGTTATTTCCATCAATTAGCAAACTAGGGGGACACAGTTGGGATTCATTTGTAGACATATTAGTATAGCATTTTAAACTACAAAAAGGAAGTTTATTCTGGAGCTTTCAAATGACAATTCAGAGCTTTTGGTTCTGTCAAATGTACTTCATCAGCAGAAACCGAGTTTGTTCAGTTATTCTTCAGCTACCTCTCTTCCTTTTTTTTTTCTCCGAGCGCTTTAATGACTCGTCTCATCCATTTTGATTTCAAACACTCCATCTCTTTCATGAGCATCATGTGAGGGCTCCAGAAAAGCAACTAACTGGGCCTCGGGGAGAGATTTTTTTTTTTCTCATCTGCTCTTCCGAAGGTCAAGGATGATACTCATATTTCAAACCAAAAGGGACAGGAAGTCCTCAAACTTGCTCAGAAAACGGATCATTTGAATATCTACGGTCTTGTGACGAGTGTGCAAATTTTGTTTTTAGATGAAGGTCTTGTGATGTGAATAAAAAAAAGAGGTTTCAGAACTGCAACTAAATGCACCTTGTGGTCTGGCAAAAGAGATGTTTCCGGGTAATGCAGATTTTAGAGCATCTCTACCATGGTACCTTGCAGTTGTGCAGTTCAAAGTGATTCTGGTATTTCACTAACATCTGTGACCCATCTGATTCTATGCTGACGGAACACTGACTGGAGTGGTGTCTTAGCCAAATGGTGTTAAACAGAACCATAGAGGAAGTCTTATTACATGGAATAGAGCAGGCACTTAAACAAAAATACTTTGCATGTGCTTGGAAAAAGCCTCCGTCTATCACTGTCACAAATGAACTTAAAACAAGCAGATCGATGAGGTGCTCCAAGCTGAGTCAGCCAGTAAATGAGAGGCATCATTGTGGACTGTCGCAGCATAAAGAACACGGTCATAGCAGCCAGGAGACACTGGGAGTCGTTAAAAATTGTCTTTTATGTGTTTTCTGAAACACTCTTCTTTGTCCTCAATCATCATGGGCTCAAAGAAAGATGGTGAGAGGAAATTGTAAGGACTACGGAATTGTGGGGTGATATTTTCTCCTTTCTTATCATAAGAGATGGTTCACTGTTTCCCATGCAAAAAGAGAAAATAAAGGAAGCTCCTTTCCTTAGCATTAAGAGTATTAGCTCTTATCATGGCTGCAATTTAGATACTTACGGGTCATTAAACTCAGTTAGGAAACTTCCTATTAAAATCAGATGACCAAGACCCACTGATGAGTTGGGATAGCTTTGAGCCTGGTGTGATGTATTCTCTTGCACCTGTAACCTGGTGAATATCACGCGAATCCACCTTGCAAGGTGGTATGTAATGTTTGCTGCTGAATAAAGCGTGATGCAAACACGAAAACCACACCAAAAGAAATTCAATAAGGCATGAAAATAGTTGTAATGGAGCTATTGTTAATTCATTTAAAGGGTCAAGGGATGTTTACAAAAATAAGCAGTACTTTAAAAGATATATATATATATATATATTTATATATAGGCCATGAGTGTTTGCTGCTGCAGTGCGATAAATCCATTAGCCATTACGGATCCAAGGGGATAAACTCATTTACATAAAGGAATGCATGAGATCAGAGTAATTGACACTGCAATAAAGGGTGCATAGTGGGCATAAATGATTCTCAAATGTGGGGGGAAAAACAAAATCATGCCAAAAATGTACAGACAGAAATACAGACATTAGCAGCAGGCCTTAAAATGAATATCTTAAATGTAAATATCTGTTCTTTTGTAAGAGAATGTGCCTCTGCAGATGGCTTCTGCTCATTGTGCAATCAGTAATACGAGTGCCTGGTGCTTTGGTTTTTCCCTAACATAGGCAGCAGAATTTGCATAGATAATAGCATGTTTTGAGTGCAGCCTGGTGTGCAGGCTCATTTGAGAACCACTTACATGGATGACACAATTCAGTGGTGCCAGGCCATCACTGCAGGAGCAGTCTACACCACAGTGCTCCCAAACAGAGCGCTCAGACAAACTGAACCCGATCACCAGGCCATTTTCAAACACAGCTTCACCTTAATTTTCTGAAAAACAACCAAAAAAAACCCTGAAATATCTTCTGTTGTTGCCTGGTGTGAACCCTACTACTACGCTGTCAATATCTCTACACTATTTCCGTTTGGGTGGGCAGTTATTTAAGGCAATGTCTGTTGCCAGGCAACAACACTAAGGGCAGCACTGTGTAATGGGAACATAGTGGAAGAGGACAGCCCCCCCCCCCCACCCCCCACCCCGAGTAAAAGAGCTGTGTTCCAGCTCCAATTCAACGTACATCAGCCAACGCCCACGTCAGCAACCACCATTACACCAGCAAATGTCACATTATACAGCTGCAGCTCTCCACAGCCTCCTCAGTGATGCTGCTACCACCGCCACAGTGCATCACGAAAGATGACTGAGCATGCTGCATGCTGTCGGATTCTTCAGCAGCAAGCAAGGCATTCAAGGTCTGCTCCAGTAAAAATTTTGCGTCATTTATTAACCAAATAAATAACTCTCCATTCGTAAAAATTGGGTAAGATTTGAATTGATTTTGCCACAACTTGACAGTACTAACCATCAAACGGGTTTCCTTTAATGTCAGTGATCTATATACATGTAATATCATGGTAATATGACCACAATTCTCACCAAGGCAGAGATTATGTGATGATGACGGTTAACATGTTTGTCAGCATTCTTATGCTATAACTGCCGGGCCGAATTTATGGGAACATCGTGTTGAAGTGGAATATGAGCAAAAGGAATTTTAGTGCTGAGCTATTTTACTTTTATTGAAATTACGTGAAACAGCGAATTGACTTTGGTGAAGGATGCCCTCCTAGTTTTTCCTACAAATTCCCCCATCATACAGACACTCATAGCATAGATGCTTAATGGAGATATTGTCAATAATACTAACAGACACATTGTTCTACATGAATGTCTGATGAGCAAAGTCGGATATAATCTCCTTAAAGCTCTAGTGAATTCTGGTATGAACTAAGTGGCACCAACAAGCAACGAACATATGAATTCTCAAGTCCTTCTCCAACATGCTACCGATGCTTCAGATGAATTCCCCGGTGGACCTGAGGCTCCACGTTGACATATCTTACCAGTCTGTTTCCAGGTGAATCAGCAAAGTCTGAGCCTTTGAATGCAGTGGTGTTGGGGTTGGCGACAGTGTTGGACGGCATCGTTGAGAGTCTTGCGGTTTTATGGGTGATGTCTGATGATGGGCAGTGTAGATGAGGGAAGTTTCCAGTGAAAATGAACTCAAAAGGAAAGAAATAAAGAAAATAGCGGTGATCCTTCTTCTCTGCTCTCCTGGAAGATAAAAGAGACAAATTAAAATCAGACATCTTCATCATCTCTCAAACCTTGAATACACTTCAAATAGAGGCCACAGCTTTCCCCGCCTGGCCTTTCCAAATGGTATTAATGTTGTTGCTGCTTTTGCAAAGACGAGGTTGCTTTCCATTTTCTTCAAAGTCTAGCAACCACCAACACCACAGGGTGTGAAGAGGCCTGCCGCATCCATTACATCAGTGACTGGTTATAACTATTTGAATTGACTGTGATCGTTTGGCACAGTCATTAGACTAGTTTCCATTTCCCTTTATATGAACGGCTTGATGAACAGAAATATCCATCGCTACCTCTATGTCGTTTTGATTTAATGTCACCTTCAAATTTACGGCAAACTAAAATCTGAACCCAATGGGCTTCATTATAAATCCAAACACCACTGCATCCCTGAGAGCAGCATGTTGATTTGAAGTCAAAAGGAGAGCTCACTAAATGGGAGGAGGTGATTTCGGTCTGCAGCAAAGAGGCGCAAGTACAGCTGATGCGAGAACCAATGGGAAAATGAAGAGAAAATGACAGCTTCAGAAACGTAAATGCAATTTTTTGAGTGACAGAACATCTTTTTAAGAAATCGCTGGTGAGGTAAAATGAAATTGCCATTATTGTCATGGTTTATGGGGTTTGTTATGTTTTTTTTTTTATTTTCCTTGTCCTTTGGATTTCCATGCTGGACATTCTAGTTTTGCCTCCTGTCCTTGTTGCTCACCTGGTCTAAATTTGCTAACTGCGACACACGTCTCTTGTATTTGCAACAACCTCGGCATATATACTCCTCGGTTGTCTTTGCTCTCTGCAAGACCATTGTTGTTGTTGTTGTTGTTGTTGTTTTACTGTGTAAGTCCTCTCCTGTTCTCTGCTTGCCTCACATTTTTTGGATTTCTGTTAGACTTCCTTGAAAAATATTTGGCTTTCTCATCGACTTGCCTCCCACCTGTGAGTCTTGGGTTTGGGGTCTCTCTGTCACTAAAACTGAGACTAAAAATGATCCAGCATGGAGTTTTAATCGAGTTTGTGTAAACTTCTAACTACAACAGAGCAGCTTAGATTTCATGGTTGAGCAGAGAAGAGCGTAAGGAAATAAGGCAAGGTGACATGGAAGCAGACAGAAATTCTTTCAACTATGTTGGTATGAAAGGAAATATGTGGAGTTTGGTCGCACAGCTCAGACACACAACCTTTGAGCTATGAACCAACCCCCTCATTCTAAAGGATTTTGACAGGATCAACGAGCAAAAGCAAGACTTATCCGAGACCACTCATTCAGGTCATCTGTCTCATTTTTCTTTTCATAATGCTAAAGTTAAAATCTAATCAACTTCACCTCCAAGTTTTTCTTTGCTGTTGTGGTGCTTTTATGTCAGGCAGCAGCCATGCATCCAGACCCGAGCAGCACTTCACACAAACTGCATAATGCAACCCTTGACACACTTTATGCATATTTCCTCAAATCATCTTGCTTTTCTCCGAGACTCGGATTTCTCTTTGTTGGGTCATGCATCTATAGGACCCGCACGGGCTTCTATAGATGCTGTATGGCGACTATAGCCTACAGGCCCACTCACACCTCAAGCGTGTGTGGTTGTGCTGTAGTCGTCATTATGTGGCTATTAATGTGCGCTCAATAGCCTGTGCAAAGCTGAAGAAGAGGAAGAAGAAGAAGAAAAAAGAGACAGCTGCAAGTATTCTTTCTATTAATATTTAATTTCCACCTGGGTTGAAGTTACTCCAGCAGGCTGCCATGCGCACACAGCGGAGCTACAGTTATACTGTTGCACTCGTGGAAATGTGCAAAAAAAACAAAAAACAAATCCAATACAACTTTGTTTATAAAGAGTGTTTGATTTCCTGTAAGGCTCAAGTCAAGATTGATGACATCCGTATGTGGTGTATTTAAAAGACCCAGTCGGTTGGAATTAAGTCCTTGCTCCAAATAAATATATATATATATTTAACTGCAGCCAACAACCAGAATGTGTAGTCTTGCTACATCGTTTATCATTGGGCCACGAATGCGTTTATTGTCGGGCTACACGCTCACATTACTACGATCGACTTACGCTCCTCTCTTATTGAGCTGGCTATGCCTTAAAATTGCAAAGTTTTAGACGTGTTCTGCAGGAGGGGAAGTCTGCGATATGACCCAGGTTATTGTGGCTGTTTTACAGGCCACGGCCACTAAAGGGTAAATCCCCGTTATTTATTTAAATGAGACAAGTGTCTTTCACAGCCGCGATGCCGGCTCCGTGCCGTAAACACGATTAAGTTCACCTCTCGATGAGCATCATCTGCTAAAAAAGAAAAAAGAAAAGCGAGCCCCCATTTCGATATTTCCCCATTTCCATCAAGCGCCTTCCGCTCTCGGGGGTTTCGCGTTTTTTGTTCACATAAAGGTTACCCTTCCTGTGCAGCTACTACAGCGCCGGGTTAAACGGATTTAAAAAGCGTGAATCGCTGTGTGTTCGTTACCCGATTTTCCCAAGTCCCAGGCCTGACCCTTTTTGTCTCGCTTGCTCCCGGAGCCTCCTTCCTCTTCTCTCCCCGTCCTCCACCTCCCCAGCCGGCCAGCTCTCCGCCAGATGCGCCTTATGCCGAGTTGTGCCTGCACGTAGAGATCCGCATGCACCCCGCGGGAGCGCGCACTCCAGCGGAAGCTGACAGATCTAACAGCGATTGAAGCACCAGAGTACTTTTTGTTTTCTTTTTAAATCAACTGGAATAAAAATCTGAACTGATTTGAACCCCGCTGGTTATTATCATTACCAAATATCATAAAGTTTATTTTTTACTTAACGACGTTTTACAAGCGTATTGCTTCATAAGTAGGATTTTATGAGTGTGGCCTTTCAGCAAGAGGTCAGATCTCTGTTCTGAAACATCATGTTTTCTTTTTGTTTTTTGTTTCTTTTCAGAAGGTAAGGAGTGACATCCATAAATGCAGATATGTGCTTGCGCCTGGTTTCACAGCAAATATTAGTGTGATACTCCCTCATAAAAGTCCTAAATATCAGATGTTTGAACCATTTCATTCTATGTTGCATCTGGACAAGACTTTCAAATGCATGAAAACAACCTGTTCGATGTTTTGTCTGCCTTTGTCTTTGTTTTTTGCAGACAAATGCATCTCCTCCTTATAGACCATCCTCTGCCCTTAACTCACAGAAATGAACATTATTCACATCTCTTTCCTACTGTTTTATGAGAAACAGATGCACATGCGTGTGAATTCCTTTAACAGCTGATTTTACAGTACTGGGATATAGGATCTCATGTCCAACTGTTCTTTAAGACACTGCCAAAAGTTCATTTTCATGGGATGATTGAACTTTGTACAGTCAGAAATAACTTAAACCAGCTGTCTAAAACAATAACAAAACCACTGAAGATTTAATCATTAAAAAACTACTAATTAAAGAAAAATAAATACCCAACTGGACAGAAGAACTCTACATGGCATTGATGAACAGACGCACAAATAAAAAGTAAACTTACATGAAACTTAACAGTTACTGAGGTTTGTATCGACACAATCACTGGTCAGTTTTAATATGACCCATGACATGTAAAGGGAGTAGCACTGATCATCTGGTTCAAATGCAACTTTCCGTTGGGAAAACCTGAGTCCTGGCATCCACGCGGATGTAACTTTGACACTTGTCACCGACCTAAACACTAACAACACCACTAATCATAGCAGACACTCTGATTATGGGATATGATTGCATTTGTGGGAAGCCACCCAAATCCACAGAGACCCCACCCCACAATCTACAGGGCCTTAAGGATCTTTTACTAATGTCTTGATCTGTAGATTGGTGTGGATTTACTCTAAATTAAATGCAAACAGGGCAGAGGTTTTCCTCATCTAATGGTGCCTATATCGCACAGCTGTGGTACCACCTGCCACAGATCTCCCCAAAGACTGACATTCTAATTGTTAATGTTTGTTTATTTGTTTGTTTCGAGAGAACCTTTCACACATATCACACTGTTGTATGCTCTGAAATTAGATATATGGCACTTTTGAAAGCGTTGGAATTTTTCTACCAGCTGGTAACGGCTTTTAGTTTTTAAGTTCAATTTTTAAAACGTCATACTTGTCACATTGTTTTCTGCTTAGAAGTAAGATACACACACGCATCTCCACATATCTGTGTTATAACCAACCGTCAGAATACTCCAACTGTGATAACAATAAAAATAAAAATAAAAATACAACACGATGTTTCCCTCTGCGGTGGCACTGAAGTGCAAATGATGACACAAAAAGAGAAAACGCAACAAGATTTCTGGAAACACCTTAACACTACAGAAAACGAAAAATAAATTAATAAATAAATAACGATAATCATTTTTACGGAGAAGGTATGGCAAGATGTCTTGCTTGTGATTGGACAGAGCCCAAGTCAGTTAAAATAGGCTGAATGTCATTTCCTGTTTCTCGTCGGTCCCCTTTTATCTCGGGACACTAGCAGTTAGCGCTCTGCTAGCAGCTTTCCAAGGGTTCTTTACGTCATTGCCCACTACACACTACGGCCACTTCCGTTTTCCGGCTTCCGGATTTGTTGAGCACGTTTGCGTTGTTTATTTCAAAAGAGTCAGTATAAATATGGATTTTTATATATGTCGAAAGTTTCGTATGTATTTATCTGGGAGAGGGGCGACGTCTGTTTGATTTTTGGACGGAACGAGATCATCGAAATGTCCTTCAGTAAGCGTGGAGAGCTATTCAAGAAGACTTTTGAAATAAGTTATTAGGAAGCTTGTCTAATAATGTTCAGACTGCGTTAAAGAATAAAGGTGGGCATGGCCTATATCGACGTACAAGATCCTTAGAACTGAACAAGCTTTGTTTTAGTTTTATTTCCATGTATGTTGACATGTGACTCAATACACCACTACACCCATGTCCCGTTTTCTTGGCAATACTAATTAATATATGCTTAACTTAGTCACAAATGTTTCACCTGGCATTAAATGTCCCCACAGTACTACTCTGGCTTCCCCCCCCCCCCCCCTTAGTGGAAAAAAGAACATCTAGTCTAAACCAATAAGCTCCAGACCAGATGCCCTGCAGCTGCAGTGTGACCAGTCCTGAGCAGTTTTGGGCTTCAAAACATAGTTATTGGAAAGCACCCTCTTCATTTGCATTGCACATGCAGACAATTGTGCAATTCCTCCATGCACGATCTGTTCTTTTTAATCAGTGAAGCACAGCATTTTCCAACATGTCAAAGAAACAAATAAGTTGAACAATTGCACAACAAACAAGTATATGTGCCATTTTTAACTTTTAATTCAAAGTATATACAATTAAAGTGACTGGTATGCAACAAGGAATTTGACTTGATATAGTCTGTTAAGTGTTTAAAAATCCAATTACACAAACACAAAGTAATTTTATTTGAATAATGGCTAAATGCATATAGGTTGGTGAAATGTATGAGCCGCAGCTGTGGCCAGAGGGGATTTATGTGAGACGCTTCTTTGAGGCTCATAAACCCAGGGCTGCCGCTGGTCCAGTGCATAGGGATATGCCGACTGGAAACGGGCCTGAAATGTAGTTAGGATATGCTTGTGTCTCCTCGAACTTATCTTAGAGTTGTGTCATACAACTCCCGTGGCCTGCGCCTCGGACATGGGGCAGGTGATAAAGCGCAACGGTTTGTAATTGACAAACTCATGGAGAGCACTGACATTTTGTGCATACAGGAGACATTCCTAGCGAAACAAGATCTCGATCGATTGAACTCTGTAAATAATGAATTTCATGGGGCAGGGGAATCTACTACAGACTTAAGCTCTGGAATCCAAAGGGGTAGAATTCCCGGGGGAGTGGCCGTTTTTTGGCATAAAAGATATGATCCCTTGATCAGTGTCATTAGGCTTGATGTTGACTGGGCTATTGCCATTAAGGTTGAATATAATGATACAGTTTTTGTTGTTTTAAATGTGTATACACCTTATGAATGTACAAAAAATGATGATGAATACATCAGTAGGCTGGGTTTCATAAGCTCATTTATTAAAGAATCTGCTTATACATCTTTATTTATTGTTGGTGACATGAATGCTGATATTTCAGACAAGTCATCACTGTTTGGTCAGCATCTTCTGCGGTTTTGTGAGGAAAATAAGCTGGTTCTCTCCAGCAAACTACTGCTGCCCATAGATAGCTACACATACACCAGTGAAGCCTGGCACACAACATCTTGGCTGGATCACTGTATGTGTACAGCTGACGCTCATGGATGTATTGAGAGAATGAACATAATGTACGAGATGGCTACAAGTGATCACATACCTGTCTCATTTGTGGTTAATGCTATGAACCTTCCTGAACTGTCAAGTCATGAGAACCATGTGCAAAGTGGGAAAATAGACTGGACACGATTGTCAGACAAGCACATTAATCACTACAAGGCGTTGACTGATAAGAGCCTTGGTGGCATTGCTCTTCCATGTGATGCTGTCCTATGTGTTGATATTAATTGTAAGAATCTGAATCATGGTAAAAATCTATGTGTACTGTATGACAAGATTTTAAGTTGTCTTATTAATAGTGGTAAGCTCCTACATAACAATAAAGGTAAACAACATAATGTGAGGCCAGGATGGAATGATCATGTAGCTGACCTCCATGTGGAAGCCAATAATGCTTTTAAAGCTTGGGTAATAGCAGGGAAAGCAAGACATGGTCCTGAGTATGAACGCAAGAAACTGGGAAACGCTCGTTATAAGTATGCTTTACGGTTTATTAAAAGACATGAATTGGCTATGAGAGCTAACTCCATGGCAAAGAAGCTTCAGAATAACAACGTTAATGACTTCTGGAAAGAAGTGAAGGTCATTAATAACAGTAAAATGCCACTGCCCTCTAGTATTAACGGGGTTACTGGCTCAGAACAGATTGCACAACTCTGGAGCAGACATTATGAAGATATTTTTAACTGTGTTAAGAGTGAAGAGTTTAATGTAGGTAATGTACCTTTTAATGAAAATGTGATTATTAGATCTGATGAGGTGCAATATGCCATTGAGAGACTGTCTATGAACAAAGCCTGTGGGCTTGATCAGGTAACAGCTGAGCATCTAAAACATGCCTGTCGGAGGCTACCAATCCTGCTTTCAATGTGTTTTACTGGTCTTTTAATGCATGGAATACTACCTGAAACGATGATGTCAGTTTTGCTAGTGCCAGTGATTAAAGACAAAACAGGCAATATTTCCAGCATAGATAATTACCGGCCGATTGCTCTGGCTAGCATTATTTCTAAGGTGGTAGAGATGATTATTTTAGTTAGGCTCAGTGATTATGTTGAAACCACAGACAACCAGTTTGGCTTTAAGAGCAAACTTGGAACTGACCAGTGTATCTATGCTCTCAAAGAAATCATAAACAAGTACAGAAGACATAGTTCTACTGTTTTTCTGTGCTTTTTAGATGCTTCTAAGGCCTTTGACAGAATAAACCATGGGAAATTATATCGCAAACTTCAACAGCGAGGTACACCATCCTACCTGATTAGGATCCTGCAATTCTGGTATATCAATCAAACCATGCAAATAAGATGGGGTGGTAGTATATCTACACCCTTCTATGTAACTAATGGGGTGAGACAGGGTGGTATTCTATCCCCGGTTTTATTCAATGTATATATGGATGATCTATCCAAAAATCTTAAGCAGTGTAAAACTGGGTGTATGGTGGGTGACAGGATAATTAATCATCTCATTTATGCTGATGACCTGGTTATTATGTCCCCATATAGTGCTGGGCTACAGCAATTGCTTAATGTGTGCTCCAGATATGGACTTTTATTTGACATCAAGTTCAATCATAAAAAAAGTGTAATTGTTATTGTAAGAACTAAGGAGGACCAAAAACAAAACTTTCCCTTGTTTTCTTTATCAAACGGCTCCCTTGATGTAGTGAGTAAAGTGCGGTATCTGGGTCACATCATCACTGATGACCTGTGTGATGATGAAGATATCCAGCGTCAGTGCCGTAAATTGTATGCACAAGCTAATATGTTGGCACGCAGGTTCCATATGTGCACAGATGAAGTTAAGGTCAATCTCTTCAGAGCCTACTGCACTCCTTTTTATACAGCAAACCTATGGTGTAAATACCATGCAGGTAAGCTGAAGAAGCTGCAGGTGGCATATAATGATGCCTTTAGGATTTTTCTGAAGCTACCAAGATGGACAAGTGCTTGCACTTTATTTGTAAATTTTAACGTCCCCACTTTTCATGCTCTGCTGAGGAACTTTATGTATGCATTTATGGGTAGACTTGTTGGATCCAGCAATGCCATTTTATCTTTACTCTGTGATACCAGGCAGAGTGATACGAGATACTTCTCTGAAATGTGGAAGCACTGGTATAGATGTTTGTATGTGTTTGTGTCCTAATTACCTGGTGTTTGTGTTGTACTGTCTGTTTTATGTGTTGTATGTGTTTTTTATGGAACATTGAGTCCGCATTAAAAGTTTTCATTCATTCATTCATATAGGAACCTGGGATATCCTATCTTGGAATTTGTTTTATTTGTGGGCCCCCTGATGGCTGTGGGGCCCTGTAATTATTTGGTGCCTCAGGCCAGCTTCAAGGTCTGAAAGTGAAACCTGTGCTTGCTTTTATTGATGATTTGTTAACAAAGCAAGGCAGTGTATGTTTTCTTTTTGTCACTGGTATGCATTCCGTTTCTAAAGCCTCAAATTCCACACAAGTTCACAGAATGCAAGTGTACTGCACCGTAAACTCAACTCACACATTTTGTGTGCAGTAGCTGCAGATGTCTGTATGCAGGCAGGGTGCTATAGAGCAATTTAAGGTCTTTTAAATCATGCCTTATGAACCAAAAAGTAAAATATACAAGTATAAAAGTGGATTAAAAGAAGTGAATTAAGTGAGCTATATAAACTGAATTGCCATTTTAAAAACATTTCCCACATTTCTTACCATAACAAAGTAAGCACTTTTGGCATGAAAGTTAATGTATTATTTATATATCTACTTTGGCCAATCAAGTAGATTCTTGTGACAAAGCATTTTATTTTGCATTTAAAACTGTACAGCTATCAAAATCCATTTACCGCTATTAAGCAGTCCCCATACAGAATCCGACACATCTACATTTAATTTCCTGCAGAGCAGCTGGAGCAAGCTATCAAATCTCTTATCATTTTCATTCCATTAACCTCACACCAGCGTCCACTGCAACCCATATTTATCCCAAGCACGCCCACTAGACGGAGACACCATGAGGTAAGCGACTGAAGTCGCCAGATGCACAAAGGTTAAAGGCTCAGAGAGCAAATCCCCGAGGGGCAGGTTGAAACCTTTTTAGGAGCAATGAGGGAGAGAGGAAAAGTCTGCACAGCAGGCGGATATGGTTCACTGATCTGAAAGCAGCAGCCCTTCTTTCTCATAGAGTCAGCAGCACAGAGTGGTTCATTTAAGGACAGCAACCGGAACTCACTGCCTCATGAACTACAGTCAGTGTGACACTAGCTGGTGTTAACTCCATGAGGAGGATGACGAGCTACAACAGCATGACTTTTATTGGTACATAGACTGTGGTGAAATTGAATGCTGGTGACACCTGCTGTAGCGAGAGTGGCTACAAATGTGGTGTTTAAAAGATGTTTGCTTAGTGATAGCATCACAATTATATAAAATACGGCTGTGAAAGTTTGCAGGTGGGTAGCTGAGATCAAAAAGAGGGCAAAGTTATAAACGACTAAAGGTAAAGTGGGAAGCCGAGAAAACTCATGGCCTCTGCCTTTTTATTACATTTGTTTCTCCTTATGAGTTTCTGTATCTGGTACATACGTGCACTTTTCCGTGGTGAGTGGGATTGTGAAAGGTTTTGTCATCTTATTGCCATCGCATTGCATGCCTGACTAGCCTGAAGTCAGTGTCCATTAACTTTGAAGTTAATCAGAAACAGGGATAAACCAAGCATGACTGACTCATAAAGGCACAAGTGTTTAGACAGGCAGGGTATACACAATGGGAATGAGAACAAACAGAACCACTGTGGTAGAGGAAATATTCTTTCAATAAGTAATTTGTTATTGCCAACCCCAAAGTACCCCCGTACAGCTGGTCTCGACCAGCTCTCCGTCTGAAGGGTTCGAATCTTATTCTCTGTAGAATAATCCCTTGACAAATGTAGCCGGAGACTAATCAAAGCCGGAGGCGAGGAGACACGCCTGGCTACTAACTGCCTTCTTATTGGTGCCTACCCTGCTTCTTCTGATGATACACCCAACTGAGAGGCCCTGTTAAGTTATGTGCCACTTCCAGCCACACCCCTCAGCGTACCCGTTAAACTTGAAATGACCAGCAATGAGCCATATTTGAAATCTTTTTAATATATCTCACATTTGATGTATTTACAAAAGAGAGAGAGAGGCTTTGTAACACAAAACTATGTCTTGTAAAATCAACATGAAAAACAAATATTTACGAGAAGCGTAACCATACAGAACACATACACGGATAAATAACATCAGGGGAGCGCTGTTGTCTGCTTCGCACACTGTCTCTGAAAAACAATAAAAGTTTCACAATGTATGCAGCTCCCTATGATCGGCTGTGTTGTATTTGTTTCACCTCGAGTTTTGTCTGAGAGGGTACACGTACACGTATTGCCTCAGCATTGGATGAAATGATATTGATAACTTTTTTTGAGTAGATCTAGAAAGTGTTTTCTATTCTTATCATATTTCAACTACTGTATTAAATGTGACCTTTTTTTCCCCCCTCAGCATATTCCAGCAGTGGAAATCATTAAATACGAACATCTTCAGGCATTCTGTGAACGGGTTATGAGCAAGGACATACTAATGCAGTTATACTTTGATATATATACCTGTAATTTGTATGACCCACAATGTATGCAAAGAGTTTGGCACAAATGTAAAGGCTGAGCACATGTTTCCCCCAGAGCACGTCAAATAGATAAAAAAAATCCCTACAAAGTCACAGACATAGAGGCTGATAGATCATCTTATTTGCTTAATGGTTACTTCATACAGCACTTTACAGTACAGCTACAGGCACAAACTTAAAGAACAAAAAAAAAAAAGAGAGTTAAGGGCTGAATTGAAATGCATGTTCATAACGAAGGGGGAAACAGTCACTTTAAATTTTTGTCACTGCATTTTTTATATGATTTGTGGATCTAAATATTTGACCGCAGTGGAATTTTCAATGACTTTACTTGCTTGACATAGATTTATATTTGGGGACTATGGAAGTGTGCTTATTACAATGACTATATTCCACCAATACCGCAAACCAGAATAATAACAATAATAGTAACAGATATCAGGAGAGAACTGAATGAGAATATCACATTTAGAACAACCATAACAGAGAAGCCTCTTTTGTTCTTTTTCTTGACACAGTGTAACAGGTTGTAGAAACCTTATACTTAGCTTATGGGACAAGCTTAATGCACAAAAATCACAAAAAGAAAAAAACAGATTTAGAGAACTAAACACATCCCTCCAGACCTTTATCCTTCTTTATAACATAAAACGAAACAATGCCCGTTTTCATTGGAGATGGATGGTCGCCCTGAATGAGAAAACAGTTCGTCAAATGAAACAAATGTAAAGGTAACTTAGACCTGATCGGTGCGTGATTTAGAACAAACGTTCTCTTCGGTTAACAGCTGTCTCTGTTACAGAAGCATCCCTTTGTTTTTCGGCGAAAGACACAAATTCACACACAGACAAACTAGATCCGACAACATGCTTCACCAAATAGCACTTCAGAAACATTTCTTTCCTTCGTCTAAACCGTCACTTGCTTTTGAACACTGACAAAAAAAAAAAGAAGCTCAAATAAACCAAACTGAAGGTAAAATGTACTTTGGGAAGTCTGAACAAAATCGCACGACAGTTATCAAAAGCAAGTTCAAGGTTCAATTTATAAATACCATACACTGCACGATATATCTTTTTGTAATCAACCCCTTCATTTTTTAATTACATGTGACCTCTTAATCTGTGGGGCGGACATTACCACCATGCTGTAGCTCTGGGGTCCCTGAGCACCTACCGCCATTGCACATTCACAGACTCCATATTCTTTTATTAACTAAATAAAGCTATTAAAGCACCTCCTCACTTGCACTACTTGCTAGGACTTGCCATCATCTGAACAAGTGTTCGTGTTGCAACTCACGACTAAAACTCAGTGCCTTAACTCACCACTGTCCTGAGGTGCTTCCCTACACAATAAATACTGTGGCTCGCAGCCACTCAGTGTCCTTTTGAAGGAGGCACCATGCTGTGTTGAGCATTACAATGCTCTTCAGGTGGTAGTCTCTGGGAGAAGAGGAGACTTGGCTCATTGTTGTGTTTGCAGTAGCCCCTTGGTTTCTAACCGCACAGCCCTCTCATTGGCAAGCGTGGCTCATTAAGAGCACATTAGCAGCAGAATAAGTATGGGATTCAGCCAGTGTGTTTACGCGCGGCCTGTATTCTGGATGCCGGCTTGTAAGTTATCTTGCAGATAAAAGTGGAAACAAGGATGAAAGTCATTCCAGCATATTAAACAATCAAGACGATTATTTCCCAAACGTTATTAGTTCAAGATTTTGGCCAATATGCGTATTTGCTTTCCTGCCAAGAGTTCCACGAAAAGATCAATACTAACGTCAGGTCCGTGAGGTGAATACAAGTTGCTTTAGCATGGCTTGGCATAAAGAGTGGAAGCAGCAAGAGTAGCTGTAATTCCTTCATCACTTCGGTTAAAAAAAACATATTTTATTTCATATCAGGGTTATGTTGTCTGGCTATATTCACAGTATTCAGAACCAGTCTTGCAAATAAACTCTTTAAAATCATTTAATTTCTGATCCCTTTACTCCATTCTATGAACTAAAGTTCTGATTTTTATGAAGGATTCTGTACTATACCTCTTCGTGGTTGGGTGTAAAGATTTCCAGTAGTCTCAACTGATTGTCTGGCATCCTAACAGTGACAACAAGTCCCCCCTTTTTTTTTTTGTCTACAGACAGAGCCAGATCAGCCCCATCACATAGTTAAGCTAACTATGTCGTAACTTCACCTTGTTGGATAAATCTTGGCAGGAAAATAAATCAACATGTTTAATATGAAACTACTCATTCACAAGATATTACAAGCAGCTCCACAATACAGATGTGTTCGTGAACACACTTAGCATGAATTCTGAGGCAGGACGTCTCCAAACAACCCAGCCTTCTTCTAAAACCCACAAAGAGCAGGCATAGCATTGTACAGTACCTTAATCCAGACATGAGTGCAACTTTGTGCAGAAATGATCAAAGCAGAGAAAAGGAAGGCTAACCACCCAAAAAGCAAAGACAGTGAACATGTGGTGACAGGAAGTTCTACCTCGTGTGGAGGCCTTCCCGAGTTCACGTGTTTACAGTATCTTATATACAGAGCGATCTGCTGGAATGGAGCATTTGGGAGTGAAAGCACAGCAAGCAATTCCCGAGCAGTCATGAGGGAAATCATCGGGTAATTACAGCAGTTTTTGTTCACAGGACAACATACACACTTGCTAATTAGACACATCTTGCTACTTGCAAGGTGTGAGGAAACTTCTTCTTTTTTTTTTTTTCACACAGTGAAATCCTGATAGATTACATGCATGCATTACTCTACGTGCTAATGCCAGGAGGTGCCAGTTGTTGCTGATTCTTCCCAGTTGATGACTTCATGTCCTTGCAGGATGGGATGGTGTTCTCTTTCCCTCAGTGCTTTTGTATTCTCACTGCACACGGATGCACAAGCAGAGGAGCACATTTAGTGTTGCAGACAGCCTGATGCTTTTTTCTCTATCTAAAAGTTCTTCTTCTTTGGTTTCTCAAGTTGACTGCAATATTTTTTTCAATTCGTGAGCAGTTGCATTTGCAACCATTTTACTCCATCCTGTTAAGATAGTCTTAACCTGATCCCAGAAATACATCTGATTAGTGTTCTCATGATTAACCAAAGGAAATACTGTTATGTTGGAATGATGTTTTCCTTGAAATAAAGGGATAATTCACTTAACTTGAGATTTTTTCCGAGTGAAGACATCTGATTTATCTCATGATCTTACTGAACTTTCATTTATCTAATTATCCATGGAAAGACCAGGTAACTGAATAAGTATTTTGTTTGTCCTTAAAAAACAACAAGTTAATTATCCCAGAGTCTGAAGAGTATATGCTTCCGTAAATCTTAATATACCAAATGAGTGGTTTCATTTGTACTCCTGTTCTGGGCATCTGTGGTATTGTTTAATAGGCAAAATATATCCTCAATGAATAATAATTCCTAAATTTTGTTTGTCACTCAGCTTAAGCTAAGAAAAGCAAAATGTTTCATGTTTATGCTTTGGCCAATTCTGACAATAAAAACAAAACAATTGTGCTTGTGTGTTGTGTTGTACGCCTGGCTTTGAAATCTTCAGTTAGGAGACTGAGATATATAAGTACCTGAACCCACCTCTGTCTCCGCCGTTCCTCATGTTGGTCTCCTCTTCCTCTCTCCCGTCGTCCACTTTAAAAGTAAAACCCGAAATTTCAGTGGCAATGGTTTTCATCATCATGTATGATATAAAAGACATGTAACAGGTAATACAGTCGAAGCGGGCATGAACATCAAATAAGTCTCCTCTTGAGCAGAGAGAATGTAACACATGAGCAAAGCGACTAACCTGAGTGGAGCTCTTTCACCAGTGATGACATGGTGTTTGTGATTGAGTCAGCAGCAACTAAAAGATCATTCCGAAGATTTCTAGGTACACCTGAGGAACAGAGTGAGTTTGATGTCAAAGTAAAAACGTGTACTAATTAGTATTTGAGTGTTACTGAGCCTCTTAACAGACCGCAAGCTACTGTGGCGAGACCAGCCTTTCTTAGGGCTAAGTGTTAAATAATGTGCTTCTTTGCTATCTATATCGTTGTTTGCTGTTGTGAAATCAGTTGTTGTCGAAGCATGAATGGCTGATTTTCTCATATGTCTTATAACACATAAAAAGTTTTTTTACAAGGTAAAAAAAAAACTAATCATTAGCAGAGGGGGACTTGAGTACAACACAAAGTTCACAAAGTTGGAGGTATTTTGCAGTGCTATGCAAACATTTACTCATTACTGTAATAGGTTCTGCATTGTGTCTGGGTTCAATGAATGCTTTTTGTTGCAGACGCTGGTTCAGACTCACCCTGAGAGAAGGCCTCTAGCACATCGCCACCCACTCCTGCCAGGCAGTCCTGTGGTGTGTGGGTCGGGGTGGAGCCAGCCGAGGTGGAGCGGATGGGCATGGGCATGGAGCAGCCTGCGCCGTGACTGGGAGAAGAATGAGGGGAACCTCCAGACTGCGACTGGAATGAGTAAAATCATCCATGAAAGTTACAATGGAATCATATGTTATATATTGTTAAATAAATTCTTTTTCCGGAAAGTTTCAAAGTTTTCATTCAGACACTGTGGTCTGCGTGGTATCACAAACGGTCACTATTAGGTTCAACTTTGATGTTATTTACCATATTGTTGTTAAGGAAATTGCGGTGCAGTATGAATGTAGACACAATGATATAATTTGCACTTAATTTAAACGCAATAAGTAATTAAAATCAGCAGAGAAAAAATCACATCAAATGTCAAAAAAACTTTTTTTTTTTCTCCAGATGAAATTCAAACGCCCATCATGACTTTAATGCCAGCAACATATTTTATTTCATTTATTTATTTATTTTTAATTTTTGCCATGCTTTTATTTTTTTTTTTGTATAGATATTTTTATTCAAAGTGTACAGCTGTACAAAATTTATATCAAGTGTACAATATTACTTTTTTTTTTAAGAAAAAGAAACAAACAACAACAACAAAAAATAAAATAATATAAATAAATAAATAAAAATAACAACAACAAAACTTAAAAAAACAAAACCCACCCACCCCACCCACTCTCTCGATGTAATAATACATGTAGCAATGTTAAATTTAGCATCAAACATATTTTTGAAAGGCCAGAGTTAAAGCAATACTATAGCCTGGGAATTCCCATGCTGCTTTGCGCTCGATTTCATTCTCACTGCAAAGTCAGCCTGGAAACCACCGCCCTTATTTTTGCTAGAGTTTGGGAACCAATCACAGAACGGGGGGGGGGCAGCAAGACGATGACGACGTCTATGCGCTACACCGAAGCTTGTAGAGCGTTAATCCAACATGACAGCGGACACAACGTTACCGTTCAATGCAGCCTTAGAAAGTGTTTCGGAGTAGATTCACCCTAGGGTCATTTGAACCGTGACATCCAGCCAAGTAGCCCACCCGAAGTTTTTCCGATATTGGCTGAACATCAGTTGAGTTACTGAGTTATCCCGAATAGCTTAGTACAAGCGCTAACGGACCCTGGCAGTATCTCCAAAATTACCACACTAAAATCACATGTCATGACACCAAACTTCTACAGTAGTACAACTATGGTCTGTACTCACAAAACGATGCATTTGGAAGTTTGTACATAGTCCAGGAGTTTATTATTATCATCAACACAAGCCTGATAGCTTCTCTGCTGCTAAAGCTTCGTTGACGTCACTTCTGGGAGCTGGGAGCTTCAAAGTAAGATGAGGGTTGATCTACTACTGTAGACAACAAAGCAAGGCTGCTCAATTTCTCCATTATTAAAATAAATTCACAACTCTACAACATAAAAATTCATGTAGAATATAGCATATAGGCCTACTTTGTTGTCAATTTAAGTAGCTTAGAGCGCAAGTTTACTTTTATTTTCCATTTTTTTCTTCTTCCTCGTCGAATTTCTGTCGTCATCTGGTATAAGTGATACAATTGGCTATGAATCGCGCGCAAAGCAGCATGGGAAGAACCTGACGTCATTTGATAGACATTCGTAGCGCCCAATAAACGGCTCTAGGCATTCGTAAACCACGCCTCAAATACGAGAAAATGCACACCTAGTTCCCAGACCACCATCTCATCGAGATTGTGGACGCGTCAGCCAGGCTAGCAATACTATGTAACTTCTCAAAAAGCCCACTATGGAGCTCCCCCTACAGGCTTGGAGGTAATGTACAGTTACACTGTCGTAAATACAACACCCTTTCGCTTTCACGTTTCACATTTGTTGACGAACCGGCGACGAGTCAGAAGGTGCAAGCTATGTCGACCGAGACGGTAAGAGTAATCAAATGTACCTGGGAGCGTGAGAGGGGTCTATTTGTTTTTGCGGTAGGTGTGCCAGAAAACAAGTCGAAGTACTTCCGCTCAGCTCCCGGGCCGGTCCAGCAAAGTTACATAGCACAGTTTTTCCAACTCAGACCCCCCAAGGGCATAGGAGACATAATATTAAAACTCATTCTAGCCGCACAATTTTTTTCAAGCTGTTATTTTAAGGTAGAAATGTTACATAGTATTGCTTTACTAAAACAAAATTATTTTTTTTTTTTTTTTTAAATTGACATAAAACGGTTAAGATTAAGACAGATCAGTCTCTCAGATCTAATCTGGTTAGAATGTCCAGGAAGGGTGTCCATATCCGGTCAAACTTAGCCAATGTCCCACGTATTGAATGGAGAATTTTTTCAGGAGTGTGATATGACAACAGTTCGTTGATCCAATGATTTTGGTTTGGTGGCTCCATAGCTTTCCAATGTTTAAGTATACACTTTTTTTGCTGCAGATGATGCTAACAAAACAAAGTATTTCTTGCAAGTATATAAATTCAAGGACATAACATCTCCAAGTATCCAAATCCTGGGGTCAGCGTAAAGAAAGCCCACAAGCTGCTGAGGTTATCAGAATTACATTATTCCAGTAGGTTTGCAAGTGTACACAACTCCAAAGCATATGAAGAAGATCACCTACAGATATCTTACATCTCTGGCATTTGTCTGTGATACTGGCATTCATTTTATTCAATCTATATGGGGTATAATATATGCGGTGAAAAATATTAAATTGAATTTGCCTGTGTTTTGTTGATATTAATATTGTTTGGGATGAATTTAGCAATCTGTTCCAGCTTTTGTCATCATATTTGCAGTTTAAGTCCAGTTTAAGATTCCCATTTTGATTTATTTGAGCACTTCTCATAAGCTGGTAAATGGTCAAGAGCAATTTTATAAACACAAGAAATAAGTCCTTTTGTATTGGCACGTTTGGAGTCTAATAAACATGTTTCAAACAGAGTTTCATCTGGTTTATTTGGAAATATTTCTAATGTTTGGCTCTTAATCCAGTGTCTGATCTGCAAATATTTGAAGTAATTGTGCCTATGCAAGTCATAGCATTCAGATAATTGACTGAAGCTGGCAAAGACATTACCAACAAACAGGTTGCCGACTGTTTTAATGCCTTTTCTAAACCAAGTTTGCAGTATACCATCTGTGCCAGCAACATATTTAACAAAAAGTTGTGACAGGGACATGTTCATTATTTCTGCTTAACTTTTCAAGGCCTTCGTTTCCAGTGGTGGACATGTCTGGATTACAGGCAGGTCAGTTGTTGTAGAATGTGGATTAACAATGTCTTGCTGAAAAATACAAGCCCTTAAGAGAAGTGCAAGTTACCAGGGCCTTGCACCATAATGCACCCTCATACCATCACGAATGCTGGCTTTTTATGTGTACAGATACCAAGCAAGATCCCTCTCCAGCTCAAAGGACACCGTGTGGGGTGTTAGCTTACATGTTGAACTAGTGCAGATAAATTAATAATAAATCAAATAAATCAAACCTCAAACAACTTTTCCATGCTTTTGTTTCTTCTGTCACAACTTTTGAAAGAATGCGTTGCTGCTATGAAATTCAACATTTTAAATAAAATCTCTCAGTTTCAGCATCTGATACATTGTCTTTGCACTTTTCTCACTTAAATACAGCAGCATAACTTTTTTTCTTTGGAAACAATGTAGCTTCACATTTAGCTTAACATACGGACACAGGAGTGGTATCGATCTTCACAATCGAACTCTTGACAAGAAAGTTTCCTACAATGTCCATTTCTTCTAAACTCAAATCATCCCACAATGTTATTTTTATGACTTAAAAAACTCAGAAAGTTGTCTATGAACAGGTGCATCTTGCAGTCCTCCGTTTGCAAACCTTCAGAGGATCTAAGCCTCTGATAAAAAATCTTAAATCTCATTAAGCTCTTCATCACCAAAGCCTATCCTGGAATGACTCTTCCCAAACAGGGTGCTGCATTACAGGCACAGATTGCAGCTTCAAGAAAAAACTGGGACCCTTTATCGCCTATAGGTGACATTTATCAAAACAAACACAGACACAGATGTGACCAAAATAACTTAATCCTTATAGGGAGAACAAACACAAACGATGGTTTAAAGGCAAGGAAAACGTCCGGCTGGCTGTCTCTCTAATAGTGCACCTTCACTGCACGAAGAGGTGAAAGTAAAGGATGTGTGGGTGTGCAAGTAGGTCCTGTGCTGAGTCTAGAGCTGTATCTCACACAGGGAGAGGATCACTGCGTGTCTCTGGGATCAATGCAGGCCCAGGTTGATGGCTCTGAGCCAGGCAGCAGATGGCCAGTTACACTGCAGCCACATTAGAAAGGAGGTTGTTAAAAACCAATGAAGGGAACAGATTCCTGACATTTGATCTAAAAAAAAAAAAAAAAAAACTACAAAACACAGCTCTTCCAAATTGTTTGGTCCAAAAAACCAGCTTTAAAGATGATCTCTCTGTGGCTCTAACACTGAGCTAACAAGGAAGTGGTGCAGTGGTCTGAATTCGATGACTAGAACAGCAAAACCATGTTAAATAGTGGAATCCTATTATCTTTCCTAGCAGCCATCTTAAAAGGGATTAGAAAGACTTCTGTCAATCACATCTGTGTGAAGGGGTTTGGAGTGCCGGGGCATTAAACTAAGTGATGTGACGGGAGCCTGCTATTGAGCCTTGCAAACTGAATTAAGGGCAACTTACAGCCTGCTTCTGCTCCTCATCCTATCAGCCAGCCAAGGTAAGCAAGGAAAGACCAAGGAGAGTGAGAGCAACAGAATTAAAGCAATGAAAGAAGAAGAGAGTGATTTAAGCATGCACTACATGGCACATTCACATAACGTAAGATCAAGGCAGTGTTTTGTTTTTGGAGAACTGAACACATTTTATTTCAACAAAGAGGCCGTTAAGCTTTAAAACCCTAATCGTTAAAGACAGAGTGCTCCTTACAAACACGTAGAACACCAACGAGGAGCAGAATCAGGACATTTAACGTACGTCCACTGTCTTAAGACATCAACAATGAGGGTAGCAGGCAATTGTACCTTCAGCAGCCTCATGAGTCCTTCCAGCTGCACCATCAGCTCCCGCCTGCTCTCCTGCAGGGCTGACATGCGTCTTTCCAGCTCATCTTTCCTGTGTCTGTGGAGGAAGGAGAGCAACAACAGAAGGATACATGTTTCAAGTTTCATATTCATTTGTAAAGCCGGACCTTCTACAAACGCAACCTACTAAACAAAGACATTCCAACTTTGCTCCTAGGAGACGACAATGTTGACGGAGACTGGAAGTAATTTCAGGCAGAAATAGAGTGCATTGTCATGCCTGGTCGTACATCATTTATACAGCAGAAGTAAAATGATGAAGTCTGTGAGCAATTTATTTCATGGTGGAATGTTTTTCCTGTTGATTTCTGTGCAGATGGAAGTGGCGGTGTATGTGTATGGGGAAGTTAAGTCTGTTTCAGGCAAGCAGACTTGCCTTTAGGTCCAATTATCTAAACATTTATCAAACACGTATAATGTGCAACAAACTGCAAATGTACTAAGTTCCTCTTGCTCAAGTAGGCCGATAATCAAAGATTTCTCTGGGATTTTTTTAAGCCATCACTGTTACTGATGTGACTGTCACTGACATTTGTGTCACCCTTTAGAGAGGGATTGTCAAACTATCGACCTGGGGGTCCGGTCCATCTTAAAGAGAGTTCAGCTTTTTTTCACACTCTCTTGCCATCACTTGCTTTTTGGTCTTAGCAACGCTGTGATATTCTTCCATCTTGTGAGTTGATTTAATGGTTTAAATTCTGATGGTTTTATGACTGTTTAAAATTGGCTGTGCTCAGCATCCTGGCTCTGATAAGTGCTCGATAAATCATGATTATCGTCATGGCACTGGAGCACAAAGACGGCATTTTATCCACATAGGAGGAACCCCTGCTGCTAACACTTTGTGTCACTTAGGGAAAAATTTCTCTTGATGAATCGAAAATTTGACAAAACATAAAATGAAGATTCAACCGGAGTGATGACAGTTTAAAAAGATGGGGGGAAAGTGATTTAAAAAAAAAAAAAAAAAGAAAGATTCATGACAACTATGACATCTCGCTGTTCTGCAGGATTCCACTTTATAAAAGGAAACACAACAGCTCTAAACTCACATAGCAGGAAGAGAGAGAGAGTGGCTGGTTACTAATTTTCACGGGACATAAAGTTTAAACTAACCACAGAAAAAATAAAGTGTTATAAATAAAAACCCAGGCCTCACCACAAGGTATTTAAGTCTGGGAGCCTTATGAGTTGATATTCTACACGCGGAGCCTGGCTTATTATCACCCTCTGCTGATCATAGGGTGTGACTGCAAATCCAAAGGCTTTTATAGAGCTACAGCAACGATTTGTCTGACTAAAGTTCTCCTATGAGAAACTCACAGACATCTGCAGACTCTAAACATCTTTTTCCTCTGCCTGATTAAGACCAATATCAGAAATGTGCAGCCAAAACGTAGCTCCAATCACAAGTTGATGAAACCGATAGAATGAGTGACGCAGGCTTCGTAATGCTTCTGAACAAGTTTGAATTCATTTGTGCCAAGTGAAACCACAATTTTTGACAGTTACCATTGTTTGTTTGATTATGCAAAGTGTCACCAGTTTCCCATTTATACAATACCACATCTACGTACCAAAGAGGGACAGTGTGGGAAGAAAAACCACAGGATATACAATGAAATTCAGTGCATGTAAAATCTATAAACCGTTAATTATTTACTAGCACCGATAAGTAGATGATCATTTGTGGCACAAAGCACAATAGAATTCCAAATATTAAACATTTCTACAACTGTTGGCCTTGTCTGGTTTATTATTTAAGACAGATCAGGCAACAAGAGCCGTGATATGTCCTCTCAGGGTGAGATATTCTTCCAAGAAGAGAACCCAAAGGTGACAGAGCCCTGCCAGCATGACAAATGTCTCCGCCACCGCAGCTGGTGCAGCTAATTTGAGGATGTTCTATGTGCCTGAAGAATTAGTTCAGCACACATAAATACAACAGCTCAGAAGTAGTTTTTTGTTGTTGATGTTTTTGGCACGATTTCCTCACTCTTTCGTCCCTTCACTGGGTAGGAAATGTTGTGAGATGCGTTGCACTGGTGGCATCAGTGTGATACCTGAGGAGCCGCAGTTCAGTCAGAAGCGTGGGGTTCTGCTGCGCTTTTTCTGGTGTCGGCTGGGAGGCCTTTTCATGCTCCAAACGCAGCCTCTGGATCTCCTGCAGGATCTCCCTAAGCACAGCAGCAGACAGTTACAGTCAAAGATGAGCTTTGCTACTTATGTTGAAATTTAAAAATGCATTGTCATAAGTGAAAGCTTTGAACTTGAGGACTTGGGAGTAATAGCACGTACAGCACACTGTACTTAACGAATCAAAGGGGGAAATAGTGATTATCCTTTATAACTCCAATCTAAAGTTTTATCTAAGTAAATATATTATGCTGCAGTGCTCACATTTAGAGACATTAACATGTAAGCAGAACAATAACGTTGGAGCTGGTGGAGGTAGAGTAGGTTTTTGAAGGGATGACTTGATAAGGCAAGTTGCTCGTTTGTGGGTATAGAGCTTATTCAAAATATATAAATCAATAAATCAAATTTAAAAAAACTTTATGCAAAATGTGATTAAAAAACTTAAAGTAATCATTTGTAAATAATCTAAACACAAATTCTAATTGAAAACAGTACAAAAACAACTTGTCAAATATTAAAACTAAGAAATTGCATTCTTTCTTCTTTTTAAAAAAAACTATTCCTCCTCCTTTGTCGTATTTTTTGTTTCATTATGTGCCAAATAAGTGAGAAGTGTGATCCTTTCAACTTTGTGATAATGTGACATGATCATGTAATATCAAACCGCGATGACGAAATAGCAAATATCTTTGCAATTTCACATTGAGTGTGGGAGCCAGTTTCATAGTTTCCATTTAGATTTGTTTGTTGGAATATAGTTTGGCAATGTTTATTGGTGTGTGTGCTTATTAATGACTGTGATCCCTGCAGGTGGGAGGGCTTAAGAGCAAGGTGCTGCAGTCGAGTGGTGTGGTTGACTGAAGCGCACAGTCTTTAGACCTCGCGGACCGCGCAGACAGTCTTAGTTTAAGTAGTTTACGGTATTTTCTTTGACCAGTTGCAAATCAATCACAAATAAAACTCCATTATTTATTTTGGACTGCATCCTCTGGACATTCCAAGCTTTTTTCAATGAAGACGAGCGTCTAAAGTACAGTCAGCCCAGGAGTGATTCACACAAAGGAATAAAACAAAAGGATACCGTGGACGCTACAATGAGAAACTTATTTTCTCGAGTTGTTTCACTACGTACGTAAGCAAACAGTCTTTCACAGAGTGGTGAACTGCTCCACATCTTTACCTCTGAAAAACTCTTCTCTCTCTTCTTAAATGTTGTTATTGACCTGTTTCCAATGTATTGAACTGATCAATTGATAATTGAATATCTAACTGTGTGACTTTATTGCTTTAATAAATCCATATTGTGCCGAGATGTTAAATTTCCAACAAATCAACTAAGTGCCTAATTAATGTAGCTGTCTAAAAGTATTAAGCGGAGTACAAGTATATAGTCCTTTTACATAGAAAGTACATAGATACTGTGAGCATAATACTTTGTCTAACATATTTTCCTGCCCCACTTATCAGTAAGCCAGCAAATAAGAGAAAAATATTCAATTGTTTCCCTTGTGCATGATGAAATCACAAATTGTACCTGTTTTTGTTCTCCAGCTCTGCAATCAGCTGTCTCTGTTGCTTGTTAGCATCAAAGTTGAAACTCAGATCCGTTGGAGGACATGGTTGCTGAAAAACAGAAGTTTCATAGAAAGCGTTAAACTTGGTAGGAGAACGCAAGTGAAATACAAACAGCAACCTTCTGACCACAGTGGGTGACAAAGAAGCTTTGCTGGAGCTTATCATTATTTTTTTTGTATTAACAGAGAACCATTTTAGCTCCCCAAGGCTGTCCTTCCTCTCTCTGTTTTTCACGTTCGGGTTTATTTGCAAGTAAAAATAAACCTGGATTTTACCAGGTACATTTATTGTCATGTATTTCTCTGGGCCATGTTCTCTCTTATTCCTTATTATGCGTTCCTCCGTAAAACCTCTCTCTTTAAATGCTCCCAAAGCCCAATTTTCTTACTGATTTTTTTTTTTAAAAGCAGTAATGGAATAAGAAGGGTATTTATGTTTATGTTACACCAGTTTGTTAATTTCTGATGAAGCAATGTTCTCCAGTAGTTCTGCGGCCGCAAAGTGGCCCTTAACAATAAACCAACAACAACTTCAAAGCATTAAACTTGAAATGCAGCCTGACTGAAGGGCACCACGGGGCCTCGTGTGAGATACTCACTGTGGAGTTGCCTGCCTCGGCTGCCAGGCGGGCAGCGTATCGAGCGATGAGGCGGTGCTCTTCGTCTAGCCGACTGGGACTCTCCAGGACACTACCCACAGTCAAACAGAGTGATACATCACACACACACACACATGTGTACAGCAACGCTGGCTCTGATGTCAAAAGCTCTCATGTAACTAAAAAGTTTTGCAGTCACAATGATGATATAAAATCATTAAACTAGAATAGAGGTGACCTTAATGTTCACCACTTGGCTTTGAGTCTGGTGTTGATAGACAGTTTGAAGCATAATAATGAACTGAGTTGGATAAGCAGCATGCCAAATGCATTTGTGAACGTGCCAGCGCTCAGTTCAGTTCAGCTCATTTCAACAGCGACTGGAGATGTCAAATAAGGGGTGAGAGTTAAAGCGATCACGGGCGTGGCATATGGCGGGGACAGATGACAGGACATATGTTGTTCTTTCTCAGCAAGCAGTCAATGAGGGGTGAAGGACAGTTGAAATGCTGTTTGGAGCTTTCTAACTCTGACATGAGAGTGAGCAATGATTAGGACCATTAAACCAAGTCTTAATTCAAATCCGCGCTGAATCTCTGAATACACATCAAACCGGCCTTTTGATCGACTTTTTTTGCACAGCCAGGTGACTTAATCTGTTCCGCAACACATGCTTGAAGCTGCTGTTGGGGTGAGTCAATTTTAGCTGCTTCAGCTACAATAGCGCTTCTTACGGGGGGTTATTTCAGTGACGATGTTGCGAAAACACTTTCCTGATTCTGTGACGTGTCTCCCGATACTGTTGCCAGACTCAAGAAAACTCAAAAAAGAACACTGAAATCCTTCCACTAACATGTCAAAGTACTTGAACAGAGGAAAAAAAACATCAGGACACTTTGTAAATATTTTAATGTTGCGTCTTCACGCTGATGCAAAGACAGAGACTGACATCTTTGTGTATAATTAAAGTAATATGCAGGCACCAATGGGGGAGCTGCCCCGGCTGAATCTTCAGGCTTTAAGTCTAGAAGCTGATCTTGCCTGCTTTTCTTCAGGGAGTTTTTGTGGCCCCACCTTATGGCAGAAGCCAGGTTTTAGAGGAAGATGCAGAACTATCTTTAAGCTCCCGGAACGAGCATCTTTCCCAGATGCTTATTTTTGTCCCACATACGACTCTTTTTTTTTTTTTCTTTTCTGCAAACCTACTTTTTCTCTGATGCTGTCTTGTCAGTCGTGAGGCGCCATTTTAACACTAAACACGCTTTCTTTTCACACAGCCATTTCTCAAATGGTGCCTTAAAAGTATTGTTTGTAGCGGGTTTGTTTAATATACTTATCCGTCATCAGCGTATAATCTACAGTAGAAAGCTATTGGCAGGCCCCGAGTGTGGAGAATCAGATAAGAATATTAACATGGAGGCAAAGCAATGCTGTTCCACCTAAAGATAACAAATCAATATCAGCTAAAGTGTATGCTATATTTAGAACATTTTCAGCGCTTCACTTTGCCATCAAACAGCCTTTTCCTTCAGGGTATTGAAGACATTGCATCCATCTTTGCTCTCCTAAAACCCACCCAGCTCCACGAACTAAAACATTTTACATGTCAGGACATCTGATGCTGTGAGTGGTTAGTTTTTGCGAGTGTGTGACTTTGGTCAAACTCACCCCTATTACAGTCAAGGCAGAGACATAACAGATACTCTCAAGTTCTAAAAAGCTAAATTCCTGTAGTCTGGTGAGTTTGAAGAGTGCGATCTAACAGCTTCAGTCCTCTGTCGGAAATGGCTGCCTTATGAGAAGGTAAAGCAGTGTTTTATAACATAAAACAAACAAATAAGACAAGAGTATTAGAATTATTTTTTGTGCAGATATATATAGGCAGTTTTTAGGAGTTAACAAACCTGAACACCATTATACCTGCAGGTAATACAATGAATATCTTTTTGTTAGGGGAAAAAAATTTGATTTTTCTCCTCTATATTTGTTAATTGTTCTTAAATGATGAATAGCTGAACTTACAATAAGTGTTAAATACATTAAAAACGCAAGAAGTTCTCCCCCAACTTTCATCAAAATAGAGCTGCTGTGAGAAACAGTCGGGGATCCTTTCAAATCGCTGTCCTTCTTTGTTAGGTGAAATTGAGCTATTTCAGACATTTAGTTTAACAGATGTTCCTTTAAGCTGAGAAGGGCCAGAGTTCATTTGCTCACAAGAAAATGCAGCCAGATAAGACAATGAAGGTATCAAAGTAAAGAACTATAAGATTGCCTGTTTTCTTTTCATCTAAACAGCAATGAGAAGTATTTAGTAGAGAAAATGTATGCCTCTCAATCAAATATTTTAGCTGTTTGTAGGCCTCAAATAATGGCACTTTCAGGCAGAAACACAAACTGCTACCTCGCCAATTTTTTTCTGAGTGACTCCTATTTGGTCAGTTGTTCACAAACTCTGAGTTAAATCATTTTAAGCTTGAGACAGAGTTTCCTTCTTTTTTTTTTTTCTCCCATGTCACCCTTTGCTGTCCCAGTTCTGCATGACAGGTAATAAATTGGTTTGCTGGTGGAGAACATTTTTATGTGAGAGAGAGAGCAATGTGGATGGGACCAGATGCCGAGTCAGCAGAGCAGACAGCATCAGAGACCTGACCATGATGGAGGCTGAAGGCACAACAGGGACAATTTTTAAGTTTGTGCTCTGTTTTTCCTTTTCTTGCAGATTAAAAAAAAAAAAAAAAAAAAAAAAGGAATCTGAAAGGGTCAACAAACAACGGCAGCAGCAGAGCTCCCTCTTAGTTTGGAGCTCTTGAACTGAAACAGAGCCTCAGGGAGCATCATCCTTCACTCACAGACCCTCCATGTGACAACAGGCAAGCCAGTGTCAGGTAATTATAACAAAAGATTAATATTCACTCACCAAATGTAAGTTAGGTCCATCCTCGCTCATTCAACACTGTATCTATTGCACCAGCATCCACACTGTAACTTGACACAGCCTGTTGTGGAAGCCTTACAGTGGCTTAATGAAGAATTTCATTTAAAATGGTAGCTCTGTAGTTGTTATTACCCCTCAAAGGCAACAGCATTCTCTGCGAGTGACATCTTCACAAAGCAGCTCTGACTACCAGAGCAAAATGTCAAGACAAAGGTTATAAGGGATTACTGCCACAGTGAAAGAAACCTCAGAGGAGCATCGCCTTCCTCTCGCACATGTTGTAGCACGCGATGTCATCCACTGACCTCCACGGGTGTGGATGCACGGGATAGTTTACCGCCTCAGGTGTCCCTATGCTGTCGACTTTCCTCAAAGCACCTCTAACCCTGATACTGTCAGCCCTCGGAGACCAGAGTGCACTGCACAGAAACGGTCACCCCTGTAATAAACCTAATTTTGTATCAGTTGCTATCTTACTTTCAGCAAGGTTAGACATTCAAATTTAAATGTCAGTTTGTAGTCCAGTACAGACTCGCCTTTGGAGGAATTTAATGATTTAAAACACATATTTTCAAGGCTGAGTCTTGTTGCACCTTGCTGGATCTTGTGGGTTTTTTTTGTTTTTATTTTTCAGCGTCAAGTTGCCCCTCGGAGTCCTTGCTGTAAGAGGAGCACGAGTAAAAGAAGCCACCTACAAACTTCATTCCTGCTCTTCCCAAATTCATGACAGGTCTTTGTCGAGATCTTCTTTTTTTTAATTTTATTTTATTTAATTTTCTCCCATGCAACAGACAGTCTTCCTGACTAATGTGTTATGGATCCTCACAAGTTGCTGAGCGGTGCGATTTTGCAAAGCACAAATTTCCGAAGAAATGTGATAGAGAGATAATGTACACAAAAAAAGGAAAATTCGCCCAGCACAGACCTGCAGGAGAGAGCGCTCTCTATCATTAAATTCATAACCACGGTGCTTCATTACCACTGTGGGTAAATAATAATCAACATGGCTTTTACTTTAGGTGGGCTGAAAGGAGAAGATAATTAGGCTGCTTTCAAGGTTCCCACCTGCTTATATATCAAGGCTCCAGCTTTGCTGTTATCTATTTGTCGAATCAGCTCCTTAAGTGGGATTGATCGCATATTCATCATGACAGCGTAGCAGATTTTCCTCTAAAAATACAACCACAAAGTAAGGATGCGCAGAAAAAGTGTGTCAAATGTGAAGGAACAAATAGCATTTGTGTGATCTATTGCACTGTGCCGGTTATTTCCACTGATGAGAAAGAATCCGTCACCTATCCTGAGCACGGATTCATTTCAGTGTATTTACACTGAGTTCGAGATATTTTTCTAAATCACCCACTATTTGCAGTGTGTGTAACTTAAATTTACATTTTATCACCTTTAAAAGATGTAATATCCTCAGAAATGATCATGCCTAGGGGTTGCTTACCTTTTAGTAGGAGTAGGTGCCCCAGAGGACATGAGCATTGTGTCGTTCATGTTGTTGGCCACTGGTTTCGGCTGACTAAAAGACAAGATTAGAGGTTTTTAATGCTACGCCGCAGAGGCCTGTGGTGCATGACACCAGGGAGTAGGGGAGAGGCATTTGCATTTTATTAATAATCATGAATCAGCGATTCTGACTTTAGTTTATTCCAACTGTCCCAAAGAGGGCAAGAGGGGAGGCAGAGGGATCATTACAAACTACTGCATGAGGTGCACAAAAAAAGACAACACGTTGTACTCCACTTAACCTGGAACTGCTGCGAAATAATTGACTTTTCTTGGAACAGCAATTTAGATGTTTTTAGGCAATTAGCTTAAATCTAATTAACGTGCGCAAGAGCAACAACAGCAGACAAGAAATTTAATTAAACTGGAAGTCTGTGAAAAACAAGGAGAGGTGACATTGTGGGAGGTAATTTGTGCGAGTAAACAAAGCGATGGGGTCCATCTGGCGGCTGAATCGGTGGCCAGCTTAACGGAGCCTGAACCCCGGGACCGCGGAGTCTCATTAACGGATCGAAATATCACTCTGCACATCTCAGGTGCTCTCAGCTTCACATCCGAAACACAAAATAGAAGCTCTCGATTACCATGTCTCTGTAGTTGCATCCCTTCAGTCGGCGTGTAGTATCTCTCTGTAGTTATCAGCCTTGATTGATGTTTTGACTGTTTTATTTAAAGCTCTGATTATCACGTAAAGGCAGAGCACTGTGGAGCATTCTAAGTTGTCCAATCAGCATTCTTTAGCCAAATCAAACTATTTATATCCACAATAAATTAAATGCTGTTGTCAGTATTAAGCACACAGTCTTATTCTGCTATTAAAACAAAAGAGAAATAAAAGCAAAATATTGCATTCAAATAATTTGCAGCATTCTTTGTCCTAAAACTAAGTTCCCTGCATTCATTTGGAAGCCTGAGGGGGTTTGCATGTTCTGTTTAAAGACATGATGTAATTATTTATTAGTTCATGCATTTATATTTACCGCAAGACTAGCCTAACAGAATCAAAAGAAAACTGTGCTTGGTCTCCACAGGCGTAATTCATCAGCCCTAATTTTATTTATTTTTTTAAGCCATTTGCTCCAGCTGCTCATTTATGTTTCATGCAATAAAATCAGGAGAGCAAAAGAGCAAGTGTCACAACTCAGCCCTGCACATGCTACCTCCTGGTCCTCTTCATTGGCTGTGTGCACAACTAGGATACCGGTCCATGTGAGAAATGTTTACCGGTCATCATATTACAAGAAACCCCCAGCCTCCAGGCCCCCCTCCTTCAAAGGTGAACTCAAGACAGAAGATGCAGCACGAGGCATCAGACTTACCTCTGTGAGGAGTGAGAGCACCTGCCTGGCTGGCAAAATACATCCAACTGCAGCTGCTGCCAGATGCCTTATCTGCCCTCAACTGAGCGGGCGAGCATCTCAATGTACTACACGGCTGCTGTCTCCAAGGAAACTCGGCAGTCATGTGACTCTATGACGACATAGATTTTCTCTCAGTCTCACACACGCTCCCTTCCCTCTCTCAGGCTCTCTGCTCTGACTCCGTCGTTTCACCTCTGTATGTGCAGACACTGGATATAAGAGAAATTCCACTTGCTCGAAATACCTCAACCGCAAGCTCTAAAAAGCACAAATCCTCTCACACGCAAAAGCGTCCCAACAACTTGGCCTCTGTGGTTGCTTGTTTAAATGCATATACATATCTTAGCTTCCACTTAGCCTCAGTAAGTTACATAAGTCAAAGCTCCTCACAGGGAGCCTTCTATAAATAATCATCAGCTTTTTTAAGTGTACCAATGTAAATCTTGTGGTACAGCAGATTACAATAAAAAAAAAGAGCTTCTTTTCATGTAAAAGTTTTGAGTATTTTCTTCTAAATCTTTCCGAACTAATTCCCATCAGTGTCTGCAACCTTGCGGTTCACTGACTATAACTGCTGATGAAGGACACACAGTCCAGACGTTCTTCCAGTGTCTCAGAGGTCAACCATTAGGCACTAAAGGATCAAAGTCTGCAATGCGCTAAGCCCCCGTGTTACCTGCGTGCCATGAATGACAATGCACCACCCGTTCCTTGTGCTTGGCAGTTGGCGGGACTATAGGGAAATTATTTCTTGTGGCACCTTATATGCACTTTCCCCCTTGTTTCCAACAAGAAAGATGCATGGCTGCCTTTAGCCAGCAAGAAAAAACAATGTTCAAACACAAACGCATCCTCTCCTGTTGGCAACGGTTCTCCTATTTCCCCGCAAGGCTGTCGCTGCCTCAGTCATAAAAACACAAAGGATCGTAATCTTAAAGGATGTTTACTTTATTTCAATGGCATTGATGTAATGTGCCTTGGCAAAAAAAAGCAGGCAGATCGCAAAAAATGTCAAATAGTGGAGAACATTTTTAAAGTTGCATGGATTTCAAGAGATGGACAGTAGAAAATTAGCTACTAAATATTAAACATGGCACTGAGAATTCAACCCCACAGTGTGTGTTCCATAGTAATGCACAGCATGGTAAGATGCCGATTCTCAGTCTATTTTGGTGGTTTCAGTCTTTTGGCAGAAGCAATGTTCACTCTGAAGGCAAGATTTAAGGTTTCGGAGACATCCCAAACCTATCCCTCCTTTCCAAAACACAAATCCCCAAGAATCTCGCTGACAGTTTGAGAGGAGAGGAAAATTCACAGCTCAGCCCACTGTTAGTCTTTGCTTTCAGATGCCCGTAAATATTTCAAAACAGAATGAGACTGGCTGCACTTTGTCTGAAGAAGATGTGAGGGTTTGGACAACTGGGGGACTCGTGTCCGTTCGATTTGGGCGTTCTGATCAAACCCAACGCTCTAACCTGATTCTGCCACTATTACTCACACACAGAGGCGTCGTCAGCCCTTATGCACACACACACATACCTGAGGTATCGTGCTGATTTACGATATGAAACAACAACCTCTCACACGTGACATTTGCTGGAATTGGCAAGTAGCTGCAGCAGTTTTAGAATTCCAAGAGTACACTTCTCTCACTCTTATGTGTCATCAATAAAATGAAGTCGGAGGAGAATAAAACTGGAGGCTTGGCAGTTTTCCTCTAAGTAATTATCTGAGGGATGGATATTGAGGAAAGATTTCTGGAGCCCGAAATTGGAATGATATGCAGCTAATTGCAGCATTAACCCATAATTTCTTTGAAACTGGCCATTAAACATAGGAATGATTCAATTACTGCCAGTACTCCCTCTTTGTGGCGTCAAAAGAGGCAGAATTTACATCTGGTATGTTGGATTTTCAAAGCTCAGCTAAGCCTTCTTGTATTTTGAAGGAACATGGGAGGCGTATAGCTTATTTTTGCATTGTCTTATGAAATTCACAAATAAGATATAAGGTGCTAAAGAGCTTTAGAGATGCCCGTATATGGATTTTGTAACAAGCTGTAAGGACGAGGCCTGGCCAAAAGTTCGCCTATGTCTTTGTGTTAAGCTAAGTGAACTAGTTACTGGCAGATGTTTTGTAGAACTGACAGATATAAGAGTGGTTTCAGTCGTCTCATCTTTAACATCATAACCATATCTCAAATACTCTATAATTAATTTCTCTATTGTGTGTGTTTTCCCCTCACACAAGCCAAATGACTTCCCCACATCTTTCTCTGCCATTTGAAAGAGAGGGATACTTAAATATAGACGCATTAATCTGAGCCAACATGATGAATACGCATTTTGAAAGGCTGTCAGATTTAAAAGCATCTTTCCTTTACACGGTTGATAAGAGGCGCTGCCTCATCACCACGCTCAAACACAAATAGAAGATTTCCTGCAGCCTAAAAATATTTTGCTTGGCTTCAGAAAAAGGTAGGGAATAGAGACAGAGAGATACAGAACAAGTATAAAGGGACAACAGTCGCATCCATTTTCCTAAAAGTCAGTGAACACCCACACATCCAGTGTCACCAGCCTTGAAATGCCATCTGCAAGAGCATGACAGTGCACTTTGTCCATTATAGTCTAAGAAAACACAGCAGATGGAGGTTTCTGGAATTTCTGTCTGAAAAAGTTTTAATCTTCAAAGATTCAAAGATACCGTAAGTATAGTTGTGTCACATTACCAGTACTGAAAACACAATATACAGTCCTTTTGATCAAATAATGTACCAGTCAAGTTAAAAAGAATGGTATCAGGACATAATAATCACCTGGTTGTTGTCAGGTCTTAAAATTGAATGAATACAACCTCAATAAACAAGAATACACAACATATTACACCATGCCATTATTTATTGAGCAAACATTAATCCTAAATGCAGGAGCAGTGTGTTGGAGCTAAAGTCCATCCTTACTGCTTGCATAGAATTTAAGAGAGTAAGTAGCAGCCAGCACCTCCATAAAAGCACACATTTCTGCAGTTTGCTGGTCTCACAAACAGCACGCAATGCCAAGGAGGAAAAAGGCATCAGAAATGATCTTAGAGAAGCAATTGTTGCATCTTTTTAGATTATTAATGGTCAGAAAAATTGCAAAAAACCTAAGAGCTGCATCTCAGACTCTCAGACTCTGCAGGTATCAGTTAATATGTTGAATATAAAGTTTGTGACAGTAAAATTGGAAAAAGACTGAACAAGTATGGCTAGTTTGGAAGAGTTGCCAGTAGAAAGACTCTTCTCTCTAAAAAGAACATGGCAACACAGTTTAGATTTGCAAAGTTGCATCTGAACAAACCACAAGACTCCTGGAACAATGTCATTTGGACAGAAGAGAACAAAGTGGAGAAGCTTCGCGAAAACCAAACAGAGCATATCAGCAGAAACACCTCATTCAAACTGTCAAGCATTGTGATGAAAGGGTGATGATTTGGGCTTGTTTTGTAGCCACTGGACCTGGACATTTTGCAGTCATTGCAACTATAAACTTCTCTGTATCTCACAGTATTCTAGAATCACATGTGAGACCATCTGTCTGGCAGCTAAAACTTGAAAATGGCTCATGCAACAAGACAATGATCCCAAACAAATCTAAAAAGAAAGAATATCAAGATGTTATGATAGTCCAGTCTAAGTCCAGACCTCAACCTGATTAAAATGCTATGACGGGATCTTAAGGAAGCTGTGAAGAAATGCCGGCAGATCTCAATGAATTGACACAACTTTGTAAAAAAGAGTGGGTCAAGATGCGCGCAGAAGGTGGAAGGTGTTTCTACATGCTACTGCATCCTGGGGTGTACTTAGTTTTTATCACATTGCTTCTGCATCCTGGGGTGTACTTAGTTTTTATCACATTGCTTCTGCATTTTGGCTTAGTTTTCTTAAATAAATAATGACTCTGTGTAAAATGTCATGTGCTGTTACTTCCTGAGGACCAAATGATCTTTTTTTTAAAATTATGTCTTGACATATAAAACTTTATAACAGAAAGAGAGTGTACTTTCTTTTTCGTGTGACAGCATCTATCCAAAAGACACTCAAATGCAAGTGCATATTCTGCATTCAGAAGTCTATTGCAGTGTAAGTTTTAGCAGCATACAATGTCAAAAACACTTACTCTGCAGAAATTTAAATGAAATCACAACAGAGGTTTAGTTAGGCGCTTGCTTTGGTATAGCTGTGAACAATTCAAAATCAAGTGGGCCCAACAGGCCATTACTTTTTTGTAAAGATTTACCGTACAAGCCAGTAGTTAATATTTCATGTAATATCTTCTTTTGAGGATTTATTAGTTGCTATAGTTCAGGACTTATAAAATACTCTATTCACATCTCACGTAGGATGATAATGAAATAATCAATGTACAAGTCATTCAAAAATGATCTCACATACAATACATACAAGACCTCTGTACAATAAATGGATTCTATGACAGAGCTTCTATCATCTGAAATAATCCTCATCATTAAATAAAAGAAATCTCAGTGGTTACTGCTTGCTTGGGGCACTGGACGTACAAAATCCCAAATGGTTTTCTCCGCAATTTTTTCTTTTTTTTCGTCAACATGAATCTATTTTGTGTGATGTAATCTCATGCTACGCGGCCCCGTTCTAATTCAATCACCCCACTTCTAAGTTAGTGGGGGAAAAAAACATGCGGGTTGACGGTCTATCCTTCGTGACGTGATGCACTGTAAATTTATGCAAACCTCAACTTCATCTCAAATACATAAGTTTGTACACAGAGCAGAAAAATCCTCCTGCCAGTGGGCAGAGCCTTGATGTGAGAACGGATTCAGAGCTGACGGCATCTATCACGCAGTAAAACAGAAAATCACGTGTTAATGTTGAGTCTCTTTTCTTGGTGTTCACTGGGCTACACTCTCCCGCCTAATGCAGCTCACTATCAATTACTCACTGACACTTGCCAGCAGCAAAAGCATATACAGACAGCTTCGATTTATGTTTGTGACTGGAATACGAAGCCGGACTCTGTTATGAACATGCTATGGGAAATGCTGAAAGCTCAAATGAGAAAGTTGAGAGATTTCCTGTGGTCCTGCTAATGCTATGAGCAAGCAAAACCATGAATCACTTTTTAAAATCTGAAGCATTATTAGATTTCATCCGGGTGGAAACCAAAGATGGATCAGAGTTGCAGTGCAACAACGATGGAAGAATAAACAAAAAACGGAGTGACCTTAGTGATGTGGACCATGTGGATGTATCGCAGCGCTGGAATTGATTATGGAAATTGTACTATTTTTCAGCTGAAATATAAATGAGTGTGCAGAGTTTAAGACAGCAGAATATAATGCATTTCCTATAATGACTTCCAGGAGCCTCAAAGCCTAGAATGTGAGATTTATGGCATCGTCCCTGCTTTATTGCCAACAGACTGATGAGGATGACTTAGCTATTAACAGCAGCAGCCGCTGAGCCTTCGTAGTATATCACGTTTCCACGTTGGCAAATTATCAGGAGCTGGACATCTTACTGAGATGGCACGCTATCAGTCATGTGATGACGGCGAAATGGAAAGATGAAAGCAGTTACACGACAGGAACAGACTATAGATCATGAGCATATTGGGCCATGCAGTGCTGTTAATCAACAAACCAGCTACACAGTAGTAAGTAATGCATTGGGAATAGCACTTACACAGTATGGGTGAGCTCTTGGGGTCTCTCAGCCTGCTCGGGGAACACAGGATGCGGCGGCTCTCCAATGGGGACGCAGCCCAGAGACTTACTGATTGCGTGGCTCAGCTTTTTGGCAGGAGACTTCTGTGAGGGTGGGACAGGACAAATAGAGTGTCTGTCACCTTCCCCGTTGTGTCGGCTGCTGTCAATGTATTTAAAGTAGAAAAAATCTATTTATGCTGTTTCAGACGGCATTAACATAACTAGGTCAATGGTATTTTTTACTGTGTCAAAAGTGTGGATCAGCAGTGGTTTCTGCAAACTCAGTGAGGGCTTATTTCTGCTACTTCATAAGCAGTTTTAGTGCGTGCAGTAATCCAAACTGCCGTAAGGCCCATAATTCAGATTCCAGGTAACGATGCATTCATTCCAACTTGGATGTGTGGGAGATTTAACAATGTTTACCGCCATACTTTCTGATTATAGATTTGGTTGTATAAGGATAAAGAATTAAAAACCCATGACCATGACAGTAAAACAAAGGAACACGTTTGACACCTAACACTAAATCTGAGTGTGGCTCCTTCAAAGGACTGTTTTGGTCGATTTTGAACCTTTTCAGGAACTTCAAAATGATCAAATACTATTTACAATTTACTCTAGAAATGAATGATTATTTTTTACTTCACTGTGATATGACAGAAATAACTGACATAATCATTTTAAGACAAGGAGACAAGGATGCACAATGATCATTGCAGCATATCCATCCATTTTCTATACCCGCTTAATCCAACTTTAGGATTGCGGGGGTGGGGGGGCTGGAGCCTAACCCAGCTGTCATTGGGCGAGAGGCAGGGTACACCCTGGACAGGTTGCCAGTCCATCACAGGGCCACACATAGACAAACGAGACAAACAACCATCCCTGCTCACACTCACACCTAGGGGTAATTTAGAGTCACCAATGAACCTAACATGCATGTTTTTGGGTGGTGGGAGGAAGCCGGAATCCATCTTTGCTGTTTATATTCAGGCAGGGCACAAGTTTAGACAATGCATTGTATAAAAAGTTTGATCCGCATAAGCTTTGGTCACAGATGCTTACGCAATGTTATGTTCATCTAATAGCCACAAGTTTTGTTAGCTAGCGTTATTTTCATTGGATGACTAAAAATTAGGTGTGTCAACTTTGAGATGGGTTTAGTATTGTAAATGGCGGAATGGTTGGGATATAAATCCAAGCTGTTATTTAAAATCAAAGCCATCATGCCAAAAATACTAAAATAGAGCATTAGGAGGTTGACACGAGCCTTTGATCTAGACCTGGAAATATCATCTAATAAACATAAAATTGTAAATAATAAAAAAAAAAAAAGCATTACTGGCACTAGATTTACTAATTGTAATCCTCGAACATCTTCCCTCTTTTCTGTGTTGCAGTAATGCTAGTGAGGGGAAAAAATGAATAGCTCCTCACATACAAGCAGAACCAGATTTACATCAAGTATCTTTTATATTCATATTACTGTTATTTAGGTCCTGTCTATATACAGTGTATGACCTTACGTGTAGTGAAATGTACCTCAATGAATAAAAGGACTTACACGCCTATTTCTTTCTGTCAAAAGAAGAGATACAAAGAGACAGAATGGGAGGAAAAGTGAAAAAGGTGCCAAAACCAAACATTACAAGAAGTTTTGGAGACTGGACACCATCTTTGATGCATTCAGGCATGTCATTCCAGTCCTGCAACTACATAAGCAGAGATTCCGGTGAAAAATCCAAGTGGAATGGGAATTGGATTTGGGATCCAGTACATATCACTTTCTTTCTTTATTTGTTTTAGAATATAATGATTGAGCTTTGGGAGAATGCAGCAACATAGCAAAATGAATCAATATAATGTTATTTCCATAAGTAAAACCCCATAAAAACAGCCTTTTGGATTGAATGAGCTTTAAATGTGTGGAGACAACCACAATATTGTAAAATCATTCCTCACTTTCATAGAGATATTGGCTTTTGATTTGTACAGAGAGGGCAAATAAAGCTAAATATAAAATTGAGAGTTGTCTTTTTTTCTTACCCAAGATGAGTGCTCCTTCATCTGGTGCTGGTTGCTATGGGGACCATTGGCATGGCCACGCCAGAAGCAGCTCTGGCAGAGCTGGTAGCCATGGCACTGTTGGCACCGATACCGGAAACCCATCATGCTCTCACTCCGGCAATAAGAACATTCCACCGGATGGAAGACTGCGTGGTGAAACATACAAACGAAAGAGGTTCTGGTTGAGCTGTGACAGCTTTATTTCAAGGTTTACTATAAAATTCACTGTATACAGTTACAGTAACTGTGTAGATTTATTCAGGAGCTGCACTAGATAGAAAAAATATGGAAACACTTGAATTATACATATATTGTAATATATATTATATATATATTGAAATATTGTACTCTTGGACTCCTTTATTAAACAGATAAAAGGATAATGGGCGACACGTTTGAAGATGAATCCAGCTGTTTTTAAACTTTTTTACTTTTAACTTGCTTAACATGGTTTCATGTGGATGCTAAAAATCTGAGACTTAAAATATCCAATATTTCGGTAATGGTCATCAAAAGTTAGATTTGGTGAGAAACCAGGGGGCCTGGCAAATGAAACAATATCTAATCATTCAATAAAACTAGCTCCACATTATCCATCCCAATTTGTGACAAAATGGTAACGATGTACCAGTCAAAGGGGATGTTTCAGTGCAGAAACATAGCTTTTACTTAACAATTTCAAATACACATTTACCTGTAATGGAATACTTTTCCACCGCTGTATTGGAATTTCACCTCAAGGAAATAACAGAATGCTTCATCTGTAAATCTGCATCCCCATAAGATGATAACACACATCTTCATAACCACACCATGTGTCATAATCCAGATTTCTTTATTCATATTCAATGTATACTGTAGAAGTGGATACTGTTACAGTAAATTGAACATGATAATATATTAATTTACTTTGATTTTACTTGGTCTGTTTTTTGGTTTGTTTCAGATGAATGTTTTAACCAATTCTTCATGGCTTTTTTTTTTAACTTTATTTGTCAAATCTCTTTTCCCCCTAACTATCCTAGCGCGTGGTGTTAGATGGGTGGGCGCAGGTACCTTGAACTTTGCTGGTTATTCAGACAATATCTATACGAACGATGTCTCACTGACTCTGTTTTGTGGGCATGTCTTTCACATAATCTTCTTTTATAATTTTCTATCATGACGAGGTATCCCCTACTTTAATTTTCACCCTAACTGGCAACAACCTACCGTTTTCGACATTAGCAAGTCGGTGCATGAGTGGCAGCCACACGAGACATTGGGGTGGAGGATCTGCCATCAGCACATCCAAGAATGTGTTCAGCAAAATCTTCTTCTAGATATAAACACACATAGATGTATTCAACAGGACGTTGAAGTAGAAAGTATCAAAGCTTAGGAAATAAACCCAAATTGCTCCCACTCACAGAGACGAGAGTATAGGTGAAAATGGATGCTTCGGTAGCCTACCTGCTGAGGGAAGCACATCCGCACAGAATGCTCCATGTAGCCAAATGATGGGCCCTCGAAAACGGCTGTGGGTAGTTTCAACACCTCCCGCAGGAACTGATCAAACTTAGCAAACACCATGACTCCACTTGAGTCAGCGATCTGTGAGAAAATATCTGAGAGACAGCAAATGTCAGTATTATTCTTATCAGAGGGCAAACTGGCTTTTGACATATATGTGGGTGGAAACTGTTGATTCCCAGTGCATATCCTGACCAGAGAGTGAATACATGTACACGTAAAGGAAAAGAATTTAGGTTATATATTCCAACAGTGCCCCTGTGTGTTTAAATTGAGCTACTACATTAAGAGTTTAAATGTCAGAGGACTGTCAAAAACACACACACAGATAAGCAAGACATCTGAATAAAGTGCATCTATATCTCTGCCCTATGATATTATAAAAAATAGTCTAAATCACACTCACAGCGCAGTTTGTCCACAATTTTCCCTCCACACATTGTTGCCAGCATGGCTTTCATTGAGAAAACCGTCAGCTTCCCGTGGCTTTCACTGCAAGTGGGAGAATTGATGCTTCATCAGCACATTAAAGTGATTCCAAAACAAAAAAAAAAATCAACATGATTTAAGATTCAGAAATCAAAAGCAGCATTCATAGTGATTAAAATACGTTTGAACTTTTAGTGCTGCAGCCTTGCTTTGTCTGGAATGATCACAGTCTGTACTTCTTTTAACTGCCCTTGCGCTTGCGTCTTGCGCGTATGTTAATGGCTCGAGACGTTTATACTTCATTTTGCTTTGTCGGCGGTTGCGTGTGCTGCGTGGCGATTCACCGCCAGGACAGTAGGTGGAGTAGCGGGTTTTTTCAATGACAAGCCTACTACAATGAAAGGAAATTCACCGCCAGGAGCTCTTTGGCAAGTCTCTCTTCCATAGATTCATGCTTCTTCTTCTTGTAAATAGCCAGTATTTTGTCAGATTTTCAACACCTTGGGGGTCTAAACGACTACTTTCTCGCCTGAAAATGTTTCAAATGTTGCTAAAGTTATATATTTACAGAGTTTAGCCTATAGCTTAAGGGAAATCAGCTTTTCAGGCCGGCTGATTTCGGCTCGGGCAGGAGTGAAGTGCACTGTGTGTAAACGCTCTGCATAGGCTACTGTCAGATCGATCAAGTAGTAGGCGGTTTCGACCACAGCCAGTGGCTTGCGCTTGCGTCTTGCGTGAAGTTTAGAAAATTGAGGTGACACACGCAAGCACGCAAGGGGGGGCTTGCAACCGCGCAAGGGCTTGCGTTTCTTCTTGCGTCTTGCGTTGCGTCTTGCGTTACCGACTATAAACCAGGCATAATGTTAAAAAACAGTCTTTTAATAAATTCCATGCTTCAATAACGACTATATTTTACACGTGTTATAAGAAATAATTCTACAGAAAAAAACAAATGGAAAAGCATCTTATTACTAATCTAAAAGGAAAGCTAACCTTTGAAATGAACACCATGATAAACATTGCATTCGGCTGTTCATATGAGCAGATATAAAACTGAAACATATCATTGCACTGCTGATGTTGCATTCATTATTGAAAAAAATGTCAAAAGTCATTAACTAAACCTTATATCAAAGATTATCATAGATACACAGGTCATTATTAGGCTGCTTAATTAGGCTGTGCTTCTTCTCAAAACCTATTTAACTCGCCAAGAGAGGCCAGCTGCTTCATTTTCGATTCATTTGGCTTTCCGAGCAGAGGTAGCAGAGTGCATTAAAAGTGCTCCTGCCTTATTCAGTTTGGACCTGAGGGACAGATAGCGAAACCGCTTCCTGTAATCGCAGTCAGTCATTAACGTAAAGTTTCCCAGCGATACGGCAGCATGAATAATAACGGGGCGGGATCAGAGTGGCCTCGCGCATAAGAGTAAACCAATTGAATGCGTCGGTGAATGGACGGGGCGTGCAGCCAATCAATCTGAGCGCACAGGGTACAAAAATGAGAGAGAGCTTTAAGATCAATAATAAACCTCTCTGCTCCAGCATGCACAGTGTCTGAGCCTTTGAGCATGGAGTAGACATTAAGAAGCGGTACATCATAAAATAAGACCATGGTTACTACAGGTTAAACCTGTTTGGACAGTTTGCACGCACAGTTACATGTAGTGTACTTAAACATGGGTAATATGTCTCAGGGCTCATTAATCATACATTTTTTGTAGACCTAATTGTCTTGTTCAAAACCCACAAAAAAATACAAGATCCACATAATCTGAAAACTGGATCCAGGTGAGAATTTTGCTAAAAAGTTTAATATTCTTGAGAGTTAATTGACAGCTAAAACCCAGTGTATATGGTATAAAAAAAGTCTAGAAATACATCAACTTTCAGCGGTCTTATTGCTGTCTAAGGTGGATTTGGATTCATGAACTAATGAATACACGAGTATCTCATTAGATCGAAACCAGAAATAGTGTTTATAAATGCACACGAGCAAGAGTTGATAACCTCATTGGTACTTTTAATGCAAGATAAACCTTTATCAGCAAACATGCATTGATTTGATCCCTGAATTTTTTGCATTATTAAAAGAAGTTGATTATATGTCAAATTATATTCAAGATTTTAAAGCTGCATGGAATTTGATCTAAGAAGAAATATATGAATATGAATATGAAGAGCTATATTGGCTATACAGGAAGCCCTGAAATGCCAAGAGTCATCAGACAATGGACGACGGGGTGCACACTGCAGGTAATTCATTCATCGTCATCAGACTTGTGCTTTTCTTTAATATACCATGTGAAAATTCCTGTTCCATCACCAGGCGTGTCGCAAATTACACTGAAAGCTAAATCACTGTGGTCCACCCAGAGCTGAAGGAATTTAAAACCCTTTTCTCCAACCAGACACACAAATGGTTTAAACTGTAGGTTCAACTTAACATTGAGTTCTTGGTGGAAAAAGGGATTTAGTTAAAATAAAACAACGTATAACTGTATTTGCTTAACTTTATATGCTTTAGAGTTCAGCATTCAAAGCACATAAGTAAAAGAAAATAGATAAAAAATGAATGCGAAAAGATTGGAATGAATGTAGAACATAACAATTTGATGACATTAACATTGTAACACTCCCTTTTGTTTTGCTGTTTGTCTCTCTAATTTCTCTTTGCTGAACACTTGTTCAATACCTGTCATAGGTGGCCACCATGAAGTTGAGCAGTAGCCCAATGGACTGCTCCACATTGATCTGGTGGGTGGTGGGCAGCCGCTTGTTGAGCTGGTAGTAGATGGAAGACAGAATAGTCTCCAGCCGCGACATATTGATCTCAGCATTGTGGTCCAATGCGTTGAGCCCATTGTCACGAAAGGCTTCGATCATGTTCCAGACATCAACCAGATGAACTGCAATCATAAAGACAGAGTCCAATCAATTCAGTCTGGATACATTGAACAAATGATTCAGTTGGTTACACTATGTCGCAACAGCTGAGCAGAGAAAATCTTTAAGAATCAGCATGCTCTTACGGTTGCATCTCTTTTGCACAAACCGGAGTTTGCAGGCAGTCCTATACGTTGAAAGTCTGATGACATCAAAGTTCTGAGCTCCTGAAAAACAAAACCATTTAAAAAAAAAACAACAACAAAAAAAAACAGTTAAAAGCAATCACGGATGATTGAAAAATCCCCTACAAACTGCTTTCAGATGAATGCAAAACATTCCAGATCAATTAAATCAAATGAAACACAACCAGGTTGACTGAGTGTACATTTCAAGGCTATTACAGTCTTTGTGTGGGAAGAATCGTATGCATAAGAGAGCGCACATCTCCTGTGCCACTTTGAGCCATTGAAAGAATCACATGAGCTGACTGTAAGCAGTAAGAAAAGAGATTTCTCCAAGTCAACTGCACTCACTCATTTCCATGAAGAGCTGTCTCTTCTCCACCATGGCCTTGCCTCGTTTACTGCCTTCCTCGATCATTCTGTGACACATCAAACACCAGAACATGCAGTGCTAACTGTTCAGGCAGCAGCATGGCAATAAAAGCAGCACACAAGTGACATTCAAATTTAGTCTATTCGGTTAGTCATTACGATAGCCACTTCCTTGATAGAAATTAATATTGACATTGGTTATACTGTACACAAAAAAAGCTGGGATGCAGTGTGATAATAGCAAATCAACAAATCCCCACAACAGATTTAAAATCAAACATCAAAAGTGATCATTTTGAATTTGATGCCTGCACATTTACAACTAGAACAGTCCAAGACAGCACACCTCTGCCAATGTCTAAATTTAAAAATCCAGGTTTAGATCTGGATCAAATCTGGTAAAATATTTATGCAATTATTGTGTAATTCTTCAAACTAGCAGACATTACCATCACCTGCCAGTTTTGGAAGTAAAATACATTTCTATTCGTGGCGGACAGAGGACGTCATCTGCTCCACAGTTCGGGGTCTCTTTCGTCATTTTATTTCTTAATGTAATGAATTCTTTCATTCATGTGTCATGCTGTTCGGTTGCACATTGTCTTGAGGAAATAAGTCAAGTCTAATCTGAAAAAGGTGCTGGATGGCAGCATATGTTGCCTTCAAAGAGCCGCATATTCAGTGCGAGCTAAGGTCCCACACAGTATTTCACAGAATGGTGAACTCCTACTCATCTGTACGTCTGAAAGACAATGAAGTTATGCCACCTTTTTTTTATGATGTTTTTTCAAATATATATATATATTTTCTAAAAGCTTCACACTCGCCCCTCTTCCAAGCTCGGGTCCTCCACCAGAGTCCTAGGAGTTTGAGATGTTCTACTCGCTATCTTAGCTGTAACTAGAGTTGTGCTCTTCTGGACAAAGATCTCTGATGTTGTTCCCTTAAATTCCAACAACTTTTCAACTTTTTCCTTCAGCCCTTGGTATTTCTCACGCTTTTCGTCTTCCCTCTTCTTGATGTTGCTGTCACTTTGAATTGATACATCTATCACTACTGCCTTCCTGTGCAGCTTGTTGACCACCACAATGTTTGGTTGGTTAGCCATCTCCTGTTTGGAGGTATCTCCCATTTTGACTTTGGGACTTCTAACCCATACTCGGTACAGATGTTCCTGTACACTAATTGTCTATAGCGTTCCATGTATGCTGTACCTGCCTGCATCTTAGCCCAGCTACTATTTGCTTGACTGTCTCGTGGCTTTTTGTAGAGCCTCCATCTGGGGTCTTGTCTGGTGTGGCAGACCCCATCCTCTATTGCTCTTGGCATTCCGTTTTCTACTGCATCTGTTAGGTTGCTCCAAACGATATCTCACTGTACTTGTATAGTGACAAAAAAACTTCTTCTTCTTCTTCTTCAAGGCCTGTTCTTGAGTTATCATGGTTTGCACCTCTGTATTGTCTTTCAGACCAGCCTTTTCTAGCCACTGATAGAGCTTCTCGATATCAGACACTTCTTCAATCTGTCAGTGGTACATTGGTACATGCCGTGCAGGGGCTTATCCTTCCATGATTTTTCCTCCTCTGCTTTCTCCCGTCCCCTGGGTTTCAGCTGCCTGAGACACTCACTTAGCAGCTCATCACTGGAGGAAATCTTCCTGATGTATTCCTGGATATTTGCTGTTTCACCCTGGATAGTGGCCCTGACGCTCACTAGCCCCCAGCCTCCCTCTTTCTGCTAAGTGTATAATTTCAGGGTGCTGGACTTGGGGTGAAACCCTCCATGCATTGTGAGGAGCCTTCCTGTCTTGATACCCGTAGCTTTTATCTGCTCCTTTGTCGGGGATATTATGCCAGTGGGGTATCTGATGAACGGCAGGGCGCATGTGTCGATGGCTCGGACTTTGTTCTTCCCATTCAGCTGACTCCTCTGATAGTTCAACCCCTTCAGTCTTGATCAACTTGCTTCTTTTTGACATCATTCAGCCACAAATATATAAGTAGTGCAGTTTTTATTGAACTAGACAGGACCTAAAACATTTTATTGCATTTATCAATGACATTGTTCACTGCATCAACTTTTTTCGGAAACTTATTGTAGGAGATTTGAAATTTCAAAAATGTTAAAGTGTAGTCTAACAATAAAACTGAACTGGTACATAAACACTGTTAATCCTGACTCAATTACACCTCACAATGCAAACATGACCACTTGCTGTTTTTGGGCGGGTTGATGTATATGTGCTGGAATTTTTCTAGACATAATCTGCATCTAAACTACTTTGCTAACTGGATGCTAGCTCTAGCTTCATATTTACATTTTAACACGTGGTTGGTATCATCTCACAAGAAACTTAGTGCTTTAAAATAAGCTGATAAAATATACTTGGCATGAAACTAATTCAAACTAGAGTGAAATACAAACTGTCATCTACTTTTTGTTTCGTATTTCACATTGTAATGACGCTAGGTAGTTAAAAACAAAACAATTGTGTTGCAGTTTGCATCAATATCTATTAAGCTTTAACTACTTAGTACTGTTTCAACTCAGTACCAGTCTGAAAATTGTCAAAACCTTGAGGTTTCACCACCCAGGGATCCACAATCTGAAGGTTTTTTTTCCCAAAAAGTCTAAGTGGCTTTTTTTTAATGTTGTGGTGTAAATAAGTTACACACATTAGGTGTATTTTTTTTTTCTCAAACAAAGAACACCTTAATTCAGTACCACTGCCTTTAGTTATTTTTCAACTTCAGTTCTCATCTAATCAAGATACTTCACAGTAAAATCCAAGAATTGGAGTAAAAATAAAATGTTCATGGTGCCCTTTTGGTTTCATGTACCGTATGACCACTGATTCTTGTTTTACATGACTTTTTCAGAAAGATAATTCAATTGTCAGTCGTGTATGTTTGACATATGAGGAGATCTAAATTTCTTACCTGCCTCCGGCTAAATGTCAAACAAACTGAAGTTCTGAGTGTTGACCCTAAGAAGGGAAAAACATTCAAAAGTTAATCAAGATGACTTTTGACTCGATGTCACCATTCCTATGACAGTTAAACTCCTCAGTACTGACTAGATGTAGTTGACATTAAATGAGTAATTAACACCTCCTCTTCCTCTCCCTTTCAAAGACTTCATTAACTCAATTTGTGCTTTTGTTTCCTCCTCTCTCCCTGTGTGGAGACACTGGTGAGCTGGCTGGGGGAACCATCCAGCGCCTGTGGTCTGTGCAAATGATAATTCTCCGTGACATCCCGCTCAGCAGTGACTGCATCCTGTGGGCTAATGACACCGACTGAGCTGCACAGGAACCGCTTTATTGATGACGGGCACAGAGCACATTAAGGCTGGCCAATGAGTGATGAGTGCTGGGCATCCCTGGGAGAACTCCGGACCACGAGATCCAACTGCCCCAAACATTTCTGGATCACATGCACGTCCACGGGAGGGCATGATCAGCAGAGCGTGACCAAAGAAGCCGAGGTTCTGCTACCCTCAGGAAGTCTTTTGCTTTTATTTTCCACCAAGCCGTGTTTCGCAGGGACTCATCTCGCAGAAGTAGTGTCAGAACAGGGCCTCTTTCTCTGTCACACACTGGCAACTGTGACTTGTGTTGAGGGCTTCTTGCCGCTGGTTCCAGGCTCAAGCACTGAAATCATGTTTTGCTTATTGTTAAAACAACAGACACCATGATATGGGACGCAAATGACGGTTAGTTTAGCATCAAACAATTTGCCAGTTTTGCCATTCGTTGCTTTTTGCCCATCATGATCTCACACAGCTCAATTTCATTTGTTGTCCTGCAACCGACAACATAAACCTTAAAAATATGGAGAGAAACAGAAAACCTAAACCTATGAGACGCAGAAATGAGAGCATAACTGCTTTTTTCCTTATCTTATCTTCAGCTCTCATCTCACGAACAGTAGATATCGCTGCATCTCAAGACAGCAGCATAACACTTTATGCTAAATCAGACTGCAATTTCTATAGCTTTTAGACTACATTTCAACTCTTTGTAGCTCAGTGGGAAAACCATGACAACAACCTGTCCAACCTAAGGGAGTACAGGGCAATATGAAGACCCTTCGAAGAAAGTCAGCGAAAGTTGGCTGCACAGGCAGAACACAATCTAAACTGTATTGAGCATTTCTAGGGATAAATCTGAGAGCCAGGGCTGCGCTGTACTAAGCATTTGCGATGCAGTGAGAGACCCAACAGGCACAAGTCAGCAAAATAACACAACGGTTTATAGTCAGCATTCATGCTGTAACGTAACAGATGAGAATCGTGAATGCTGACGGGGTTTTGCATTGGCAGCCAATGCTCAGAAAGAAAAAATTATCATCTTTTTTTAGCAATTCGTAACGATGGATTACACACCAGAGCACATTCAGACCAAATTCTGTGAGATTACCAGAACAAAAATCTGAATTAACAGGAAGATTTTAACACCTTCAATGAAAAAAAAAAAAAAAAAAAAAAAAGTCAGACTTTGTACCTAGTATTCAGGCCTGTGAAGGTGCTCGGTCTAACCGCACCTTCAGCTTGGAGGTAATGACAACATCCTTTGACGCGAGTCAACTAAGGACTCGCTTACTGCAGTGTCTCCTCGCTGGTATCATCCACTTCTCCGTTTCTGCCAGCCTTATTTCCCACAATGAGCTGTACTGCAGCACTTACACATCACTCCTGAAGCCACAGGGTAGCACAAAAGCAGCCATGTTGCTGATTTATCTGCATTTTCATATCATTTCCGCAGTGGGAATTGTGTGTCGTGTTGCCTCGATTTTTTTTTTTTTTTTTTTTTTACATTTTTTTTTTAAAGGTGTTAACAAACAATGCCAATCCTGTATCATTTCATATCTCGCTGGTGCCTCTACAGCAGAGTATAGAATAAAACCGGCCTTTACCGGAGGAAAACCACGCAGGTTGCGTTTAGAGCATCATCACCATCGGCAGCAGCAGCAGCAGCAGCAGCAGATTGTGAGGATAAGTGTTCCAGGGTGAATAAAGGAGATATTTCCCCTATGATTCACAGCCGCACTCTCACCTTTGATAAATCCCCGCGTGATCCCGCCGACGTTACAGCTGTCGGGGCGATGAGGAACAACTCTGACCATCCATCATCATAATTCAAACTCCTCTCCGGTTTCATTCGCCTTCAATCTTGGCAACTGCGGTTGTAGCCGGACGTAGAAATGAGCGCCCCGCTCTGCTCAGGATTGTCAGCGACCCAACGGCAGAGGACGGCAGGCAGAGCACAAGCAGGCACCGAGATGCCATGCGCGACCACCTACTACACTTTACGCATGTACGCACGCACGCTGGTTAAAGGCGCACTACTGCTATTACTGCTCTAAATTATGATGACAGGTGTCGTGCCAGCGTATAGTTATCCCTGGTAGGAAATGTGCCCCCTTATTGGCGGGAGCGCGCACACACTCAGTAGAGTTGGATCCGCATTACCCTTTGAATTCTCCCACGTAAACAGGGGAAAAAAGTCGCTCAGCAAGATCTTTTAATTGATTGTTTGAGTGTTGATGTTCTGTCACTGAGGTTTGCCATAGTCACTCGTGGCTTTTAGCAAAATACATGCTATTTTATTTGAGTCAGTATGGAGAAGCTTCCTATTTCTTCATCATAGTTGAAGATTATAACCTACCATCAGATGTTTTATTTTATATTCACTTTAGATAATGCTGAATTACTCAAGTAAATATGGGGATGTTTTATTTATTTATTTATTTGGTTGGATGGGGATACAGATTCTGGCAAGCTAGATTTCTTAGTCTCTTTCCCATCTCTACAAAGCACAGATGACACCCAATCATCAAGTGTTTTGGTTTGCACTGGCTTCACCTCAAGCTTAATTACCTTGTTGAAAATGATGAACCTTGTTCCATCTATACTCAAGTAACCAATTTACAATTTCTGGCAAACTGAGAAAGTAAGTCTGCCAGAAAGTATATTCCCCCATAACTGGAGGATGGATAGCATAAGGTTCACCATATTTACCAAAGTGGTTAAGCACATTGGGAAGTATATGAAAAAAAGTAACACTTGAACGCTAAACACTCATCTGTGTGTTAAATAGAGAGGATACAGATTTGGTCAGTCTGAGCCTGATCCAGCTTGCCAGAATCTGTATCCCCCTCCAAGAAATATTTAACTTCCCTATATTTATTGAGTCATTCAGCATGATCTAAAGTATGTATAGAATAAAACATCTGGTGATGGGTTATAATCTAGACAACATACAAAGGGGATACAGATTCTGGCAGACTGAGAAATCATATCTGCCAGACTATGTATCCCCCTCCAACTTTGATAAAGAAAGATTAAACTTTCCACATATTTACTCAAGAAATGAAAGATGATCTGACAAATGTGTCAAATAAAACACATGGTGTTTGAATGCATAAACGTACACTGTGCGGTGTCAGACTGTAGCTCCCTTTGGAAAAAAAAAGAGAGGTAAAATAAACCTGACCATAGCGCGATGTGGTGTGTTTACAAAACAAAGTAGCTACCTCATGTGTGAACATAGATAGGAGCTCATAGAGAGAGGAAGACCGTATACAACTTTTTTGTACCTTAAAAGCGCGATAAATGCAATGCATTAGGCCATTATCTTTGCAATAATTATGCTTTTCCCTTTATGGTAGGTGGAGTTTTGTATGAGTAACAGCAGCTGAAGGAATGTTATTGTTTGCAGTGGACACGCAGAGTAAAGTTATAAGGAACTGTTTACAGTTTTACATCCGTAGCACGCGCAGAAAAATGAAAGCATGTATTTTAGGAGCAGGGAGTGACTTTCCAAAACCTCATCAATAGGCTGCAACCTCACTGATACGAGCATCAGCACGCAAATAATTAATCAAAGAGCTACATGAGTATTTTTTCCGTTTACGTGGATCCAACTCGACTGAGCGGGTGCACACTCAAATCAGGGATATGTACCTCGACACACCTGTCTGACAAAAAACAAGAAGAACAATATCGATTCATCGTAGTTTAAGTGAGTAGTTTCAAACTGCACAATCACTGTTCTGGAATACCTAAGAGATTTGAAAAAAACTAAACAAATGAACACTCAAAGGAAAGTAGCAAAAGTCAAAGCGACCCGAGTTTTAGCTTAAAAAAATACTCGAATATCATGCAACTCCTTTTCCTATTCCATATTTCCAATTAAGACTTAGACGTCTCAACATAACATCCATTAAGAAAGGTTGGACTGCTCTGTGTAAAGCATTGATGCTGTAAGCTCCTATCCACTTGTTTTTTTCTTTAATTTAAATAAATCTTGTTTTGTTTTTTTTCCTCTTCAACGATTGGCGACCCCTCCAGGCTCCAAACCCTTGGCTATATGAAACTATACATCCTAAAAAAAAATAAACTTTTATTTCAATTTCATTTCAGCCTCAAAAGTCACAGAGGGAATACAATTCGTCCCAAAGTTATACTCGCTTAACCTTTTGGTTTTGGCTTTTAAATACAACATAAATCTGTGGGACAAGCACCGGTTAAAGGTGGGGTAGGGGATCTTTTTCTGGAACATTTTTTTACATATTGCTTGAAATACTCTTCACACCCCCATTGCAACCAATTAATTAAAAGTTTTGACACAAATATGAAAAGTTTTAGTGGCCTCTAGAACGTACAATCTAGGAAAAACAGTATCCAATCATTGTGAACGGACCGTTCACAATGATTGGATACTGATGCCGTCTATCAAACTGCAACCTGCTCCTCCCTCCCCCTGTGCGCGTACCCTGCTCCGTGAACGAATTACGTGTCCAGAAGCTTGGCAGGAAGCTAAACTAGAGCCAGCTTGGCTAGCACCTAGCATTATTAAACGTATAGTTATATACTAAATACGGCAACGATCGATGCTTGCTGTCAGAACAGCGCTCGTGCACCTTCGTGCTCGTGCGCGTTCATGTACTCTAGAGGCGTGCCTTCGGGGGGAAAGTGAAGAAAAGGGTTGGGACTTTTTACCGGTGTATTTTCAAAATGAAGCTTCGCTGGACTCAAAATCCAGGATCTCCTACACTACCTTTAAATAAATAAATAAATAAATAAAAACACATTTTTTAAATTATTTATTCATTATATTCTATAATTTTTGATAAAATACATTTTGTTTACAAGTGCAGATTACTATATTACATTCACCAGAGTTTACATGGAGACAAAATGAAACAGACACGTTAAACAAATGAAACTAGTGAAAAATGTGACATCTTAAAAATGGTGATGATTGCCCATGACACCCTCCTAGCAAATGCTAGATAAAACACTCTTCTAAATACATACAAACTTTAGCAGGGACTGCTGCCCGACTCGTGTTTCAGTCGTCGTTAACAAAGATTTCAGCTGCCTTTCGGGGCTGTGATTGGAGCGCTCGTTACTTTCTAGCAGTACAATCCAGTCCCCAACTCTACACGAATGAATACGGCAGTCTCAATCACATTCAGCCAAAATAAGACTTGCATATTCACGGGGGACAGATGGAATTTGTGTTCATCAAATCAAGCACTAGTAAATCCATTTTAGTGAGATTAGCTACGCCAAGTAGGAGGAAACCCTTCCCGTCTAGCCCTGCAGTTTTAAATCCCATTTTCAAGTGACACTGCCCTTCGATTTTTTTTAAAAACACATCTGAACACGGGCTAATTAACACTACGAATAAAAAAAAAAAAAGAGAATACAAAATTTTTGTTTGTATAAAGTAACGACACAAATGCAGACTGCTAAATAGATACACACATTAGACACAATTTTCATAAAATACAGACCCATGGACAGACTGAAAAGCACAGAATATCAGAGATACCAATTTAAAATTCGAAATCAACTTATTCCGAATGGTGGTGTGTTCTGTCTAAACACAATTATCGGAAAAATGGACAGCCAATATATTATGATACTAAATACCCTGTTGATTTGTCAAAAAAAAGAAAAAGAAAAATAGCAAATAGATCTTTAATATTAAAATATATTAATTAAAATATATTACTTTAACTAGCCTGACATTAGAAACGACCTCTGAATTATTTTTGTTCTTATTAAGGTGACTTTGGCATATTATGTTAGAAATAACAGCTATAAAACAGGAGTGTTTTGCACATCCTGGAGATTCTAAAACTTATCTGATGAAGCGTTAAACTCGCCAATCAATCTGGGACTTTTTGCACTTCCACATAATTGAAGAAAACTTGAGAGCGGCGTGCAGATTCATTCTATGGGAAAAAACGTTTTGCGTCTCAGCGTAATTTTGCAGTTCTTTACCATCTTCTCTCTACAGCCTCAAATCTTTTCTCGATAAAAAGTCAGACATGCTCAAAGCAAGGTGTGATGCATGAGTAAAACAACATTAAATCCTACATCTAGACAAATACGATACATGAGAAAGTATTTACAGTAACAAAAAAAACTTAATTTTCTCTTTTTGCCTTCAGTGTTTTTTTTTGTTTGTTTTTTTACTGTTAGCCACTGTTGATCTATCTATACAGACTTACAAATGTAAGAAGCCCCAATTCAAGTGAAACGATATCTACAAAACAGCTTTTGTGGGGGAGAAAATGCAGGTTCAAACCGTAGGAGGTGCCTTCCGACCTTTACCCGATATGGAAAAGATCTGTTTGCTAAAAGGAAGATAGAGGTATGATATATACAAATGATTCTTCTTTTTTTCCCGTATGTTTGAATTTAAGTGCTGTACACAGTTGCCACCTTATATCTCGGTGGCTTTCAAGTGCATCACCCTGTAACGGTGATGCTGTGAAATGCAATCCTCACGGGCTGATTGTTATACACACATACTGATATATATATATATATGTATATATATTATATGTATATATTTTAGTTTTCTTACTAAAACTATACACATCATTTGACTTTTTAAATCTGAGTGTCTTCAGTAATAAATGTAGATTTACAAAAATAGTGACTGTTAGTTGCACTCGCCAGCCACAAGTGCATGAATGCCAAATAGGAGGTGCTCTACGAGCCGTGATTATAATCAGTGGCTTTAAAATGTTAAACCACAAAACATTAGACCCGGTAATAAAAAGTTCAGTCTAAAAGCACAACAACAGTCATTAAGTCCTAAAAAAATAGCAACATTCATTTTCCCTCCTTTGCTTTTTTATATAGCTACACACACACACACACACATATATATTTAAAAAATATATATTTTACACATATCTAGCTGAGTGCAAACGTTGTCAGATTTTAGACTTCTAACATATCCGACAGAAAACTGAGCTGATTGAAAACGGATTGGTATTTCTAAAACATAACTTTTCTGAGATGTTGGCGGAAAAACACGACCATCCAGTGTAAATTCCTGATTTTCCAACTGCAACCAAATGCTGGCTGCTTTGTATGGAGCACGATTAATATGCCTCACACCATTCCGTAATGATTCGAAACGACTTGCTGCTGGTTTGTGCCTCAAAAAAAAAAAAAAAAAAAAAAAAAATCGTTTTTTTTTTCTTCTTCCCTTAAATGAAACCATTAAATTCTTTTGACTAATTATCTTAATATCACCGTACCACTAAACATGAGACGCACAGTTTTGAGGGGCCGATACAGTCATCGTGGCAGAAGGCTCCACATCCTTTGCACATGATCATTGCCTTCAGTCGGCAGTAGCATTTCGACTGGACATCCTCCATGCTGGTGCCCTCTATGAATGACTGCTCAGGTGACGGCTCGCCCTGGCTGCTGTGGTCTAAGGAGTGACCGGCGGGTATGGTGGTGACGGTCACAGAGAAAGACATGACGCTCCCGTGGATGCCCCCACTGTCAGCCTCCATTGAGGCAGTGGAGGAGGCGGCGCCTGCAGAGTTGTGGTTCATGTTGTGAGGTACTGACATGTTGATTGTGCCACCGTAGCATGATGCTACCACTGGTTCCTGATTATCAAGTGTCCTCTGGGTTTGAAAGGCAGTCGGCCGCTGGTGAGTGGGGTCCACATGGGTAAGATATGGCTCTGAGTTTCCTTGATTGGTATTGCAGAGTTCGAGGTGCCTTCGGTGTGACTGAGAAAAAGGGCTGGTGTCTTTGGCTTTTGCGCTGGTGCTGTTGTCATCACCACCAGCTGCATTATCCTCTGATCCAGGCTCAGGCTCAGGCTCAGTCTTGATGCTGGAGCAATGCTGAAAACTAGCCGTCTCCTCAGAATTGGTTATTGAATATCCCTGTTGCTCTGTTTTCACGCCAGAAACAGACCACAAAACTTTCTTGGCTGGTTCTTCCTCTTTAGCCGCCTCCTCTCCTTCTGCGCTTTCCCTTTTTACACTAGATGCAGACTTGTTCGGGATGACTGACAATTGTAGTCTCTTGCTCTCTGGTCCTCTACCGTATGTGGACACATTGAGCAGGTAATGTCCTGTCATAGCAGGCCTGGGAATCCTCTTTCGACCCAAAAAGCTGACAGAAATTCTAGAGTGGTCCTGACGCTCCTCGGCATGCATCATTTGATGCACTTTGTACTGTGCAGGCTGAGGCCCCATGCCACCATAAGGCTGGCTCTGTTGGACTTTCCTCTGCATCAGGGCCTGTAGGATCTGCTCCTGAGTCTCTTTGTCAGGAAGTTCCTTGTGGTGTTTTGTGTATTCCGAGAAAACTCCAACTCGTCCTGCTGTATTGAACGGCTGTGGTATTTGCTTGCCAGCCCTGTGCTCAACATAATGTGATGTCTTAACGTTACTAACGGAGGGAACGTTTGACACCTTCACTTCCACCTTGGATAGCGGTTTTGGGAGGATCTGCTCCAATGGAACTTCTTTGCCCTGCAGGAGCTGTGTCACGAGTGGGTTATTTGCTGGGATGCAACAGCTCGTTCTAGCTAAAGCCCCAATACTCGTTGGGATTTCCTGCTCCTTCATATTATGCTTGCAAGAAAGTTGTGGTGATGCGTTTGAACTCTTTTGAATGCCATGGGAACCTGTACTGACAGTACTAGCAGAATGACCTTTGTGTTTGTCGTCCGTTTTGCCTGAGTAAGAAATGGGAGTCTGGTTTGGGCAAAGCTGGCCAAAAGAGTCCAACGGGCAAGGAGAAGGTGTACTGGACTGGCTGCTGTTACTGCTGGTGGCTGCTAACCTGTTTGATGACTGAGGGGATGTTGGGCTGAGGCTGAGGCTGAGGCTGGGAGATGGCTGTCTGTGCTCACAGCTGCCTCCCCCTGGCCCCGGGCCTGGCACCGCTCCCTTTGATGCAGATGATACTGCGGCTGCCGCTGCTCGCTGTGCTCTAGCAAGCTGAGCTTTGGCTTTAATGTCAGCCAAAGTGCGAGCACCAGTACGACCTGGGCTGCTAAGTGGGGTAGGGAGAGGCGTCCTGGGTGAGACTTGGTTCGGTGACACAGGAACAGGCTGAATTCGTGACACAGGGATCTGAAAGTCAATACAAGGACAAGGACAAGTTTTAAAATGACCATTGGACATGCATATTTAAATAAAAGACAATACAGCCGGCATAAAAAATTAATTGAAATTTCTGGAAGAGAAAGCTAAATTAGGTAATTCTGCATCACGTTATCAACTCTTAACAGCTACAAACCTCCACTGTTACAAAATAGGGGATTTACTTGAGATGCTGCGACATGTGTGGAACAAACTAATAACTGAAATGCATCAGAGCGTACAGAAAACGGCAGAACGGGTTTGAAATGTTTCCTTTAAGTGCTGCAAATCCTAGCCAACTACAGCTGGAAAGCCCTCGCAAGAAGCAAGCTACAGACTTATCAGGGCCATTCATAACACAGATCAGTGGGGACTTCAAGTTCACATCTCATTACTACCTTGAGTGGTGGAACCCTCTGATTCGTTGGAGATGGCGTAGCAGGGCTGGATATGGATGATGCTGAAGAAGATGCAGAGCAGACTGAGGACACTGAGGAAACCGAGGACAAACGAGATCTTTTCTCTGGTGTCAATTCACCATCCGTCTCACTGAGAGATTTCCTCTTCAGAGGCTCTGTGGGGCCACTGGGCTCAGGGATGACCGCTTCGCTCTCCACAGCAGGTTTAACCACAGACGCCAGCTGATCCTCCGTTAACTCTGAACCAGCCTTGATTGGAGGGCTTTCCTTCACAGGTGACTGAGGGAGTTCAGCTTTCTTCTCCTCCGTTTCCTCTTTATGCTCCTTTTCAGGAGGTGCACATGCTGAACCCTGTTTAGTCTGTTTCTCAGCCTCTGGCGTTCTCACTGCACCTGAAGGCGCAGACTGAGCAGCTGCGTTCAATTTACAATCCTCAGCAAACTGAGACCGCCGGGTCCTCATAGGCTCTGTGGTGGAGATGGACCCTTTCTGACCTTGCAGTGTCTTCAGAGACTCCTGAGATATTGTTGGTTTCGTGTCTTTAGGAGCGGCATCAGTCTGGCAGCTGTTCTTGGTGCACTTGGTGTCCTCCAGTGCTTGAGCGACAGGCCTTGCCTGGTGAGGGAGGGGCTGGGGCCTGGCAGACTCCTGATTCACATCAGCCTTTGTCAGCTCTTTGGATTCCTCAAAGCTGAGCCCCGAACTGTACAGATAGAGGAGGGAGGGAACAAAATAAATAAATCGCAGTCAATCTCATAGTATTCAGATTCCCTACTTTTGTAGTTATTTTGACAAGAAACTAAACAAAAATGTGCATATTTTCATGACAATAAAACACCCAGTGATACAATGATACTGTCTCGTCACTGTGAATTAGATGAGCATGATGGCACGATTGCATGTGGAGTCTCACTAATTCTTAAAGAAAAATGGAGGCCAACTGTTATTAAACGATTCTGTACCACAATAAGCTTTTCAGCGTGGTTAATAACATAAAGTAAACCAAAAAAAGAAAAAGTGACATCAGGATGTAAATGTGTTCAATTACAATGGATATTAAGATTTAAATTTTGGAAAATCCTGAAAATACGAAAAAAAAAGCATACTTTTCTAATCATGCAAAACTGAAATGGATCAGTGAATCGCAAAAAATATTTGAAAAAAATCTTTTAATCCAGAACCTACTTTTCCCCATAATAGCTTTCGAAGAAGGCTTCCTTCCAGTGCTCAACTTTCTTTTCCTTCTCGATTTCCTGGCGCATTCGAAGTTGCAGCTCAGGAGTGAATTCCCCTACAAAAGGCGAGAAAGTTACATCACTTTTAAAAAAGAAATTGCACTAAATACACTTACACAATTTCACCTTGGTGACACAATCTTTCTTTGAAATTGAAAAGAATGCCGTTATTATCAGCTGGTAGTCATGGAACTGACCTTCAGCCAGTCTCTCCTTCCAAGACTGCGCTGCTGACGTGAAGAACTCGTTGTTTAAGGCGGAGCTGGTGACCTTCAGAAGACCATCCAGGCAGGCCTGGGGAGAAGAGAGACAATGCTTTGACTAATGTCATAATGATCACCGTCACTGCATCACTGGCTTCACTTTTTCTATTGATGAGTGGCACATCAACACTCAATGCACATTGTTACATCTTCTGCTGATTTTTTTGTTTGTTTTAAACGTGATAATGAGAAATGAAACTGATACACTTTTACATTCACTGATATCAAATGCATAAAACGTGTGAAAGGTGTGTATAATTTTAAAGCCACCTGGCGGTCGACTTCGGGCAGCAGTTTGAGGAGCCTCTGCTGGCAATCTGGAGGCAGGACAGAGAAGGTGTGCTTGTTCATAAGTGCTCTCAAGTTGGTGTTGACCAAGATAGAGTCTGGTGTCTCCACATCGATCTTACACTTGGTACGTTTTATCTGCCCTGCAACGCAAAATTAAAAAAAAAAAAACAGGAGAAAGAGGTGAGCCAAGAGGGATTCAACCATGTAGACAAAAAACAACCATCTTTTTTCTCCCAGATTTAGTCATATGAGTGGCTCAGCTTTAAAACTCTCAATTCTTTCACGCTACGGAATATTTCAGTTATTCAGAGACGTTCAAGTATGATAATGCAATTAAATATATGTGGATTCAAGCAAAGGTGCAGATATCACTTCTATTCATTTCCACCCTACTGTCAGATTATTTGAAAAGATCATTTTTCCCCCCTTTTTTTAAATGTCAACAAAAGCGGAGATCAAAACCAGTGAGAATCTTTATATACCACAAAGTAGCAAAACTTTTATGCTCTGTCACCTACCTGCACTGAGGCGACCAGACCTCTGGGAAACCTTTCTGGGTACGACTGGGTGGCATAAGTCTGCATGGACAGAGGAGGAGGAGGAGGAGGAGGAGGAGGAGGAGGAGTGGTAGGAAAAGCTTTGAGAATTTGCAGGTCAGACAAGTGACTGCTTCAGTTTCCGCAGTAATGCTGCCAATTACGAGAGTGAAGTTTGGAGAATGACAAAGTCGCAATGCTTTTATTGGGAAAACTTACAGTATAATGACATGATAACACCCAGAAACTGCATCCCTACCACAATCTACAAAACTGTGTGGATAATAAAGCAGGGCAGTGCAGCGAAACACACTACATAAACAAATGTGCAACTAAAATAATGTGACACTGTATGTGTGTTGTAATAGTCGCAACCTACCAGCCTTTGTTGTAATGTTTTCTGTCATATCTTTGATGGTCTTCAGAAGCAGTCTTGGGCTGGAGACGGTTGGCATTCCCCCCTGTCTGCGCTGGTTTCTCTGCTGCTGTTGCTTCAAGGCCTAAAAATAAGCAAAAATAGGGAAGGAACAAATACCCAGCAGTATGAGAAAAAGAGAACGGGAAAGTTTGTAATTTCTGTTTCTTTGCAACTGCTCCCACAGGGCCACTTACCTGGCTAAATAACAGCGAAATAACAGCACAGCAATGAAAAGCAGGTTACGCGATAGGTCTCTACGGCACTAAAACATCCGTCTTCTTGTGTGCTACGTCCAATAAATGACTACAAATTGATCTTACAGGGGTTGAAAATTCCACACCAGCACAGATGGAGTGAAGTCTGCGCAATTAAATTCAATCTAATGCAATGGAAAACGAAAGGCACAAAGTGTCCAATAGCACATAATGAATGGGCGGGTTATGAGAACATTAATGCAGTAAAAGTACCTATTAGCATTTTTCCTGATGCCTTATTTTCTTATAAATAATCACAACAAGATGTCAGGGGTGGAAAAAAAAGGGAAAAAAAGGGAAAAAAATGGCCTGCTGAAACACTAGAAAGAGTTATGTGTTGTGTTGAGATAAAACGTGTCAATGTGAAAATTGAAATACATGTAAACCAAGCTGAGTTGGTATGAGTAAGCATGACACGTTCAAACTCCACGATCAATTGAATCACGCCAGAAAAACTATTCAAGGACCCGTTTGTGATGCCGAGCGTGGTGGCAGGGATTTAGACGGAATTACTTGACTATGAGGGGGTGGCAGGAACTCGTGTGTCATCTGTGATGAGTACAAATAGCGATGCATGTATCAACTTAACTGTGCAACAGATTAAATGCAGGTAAAAAAAAAAAAAAAAAAGAGAAATGCATAAGCTCTTTCCAATACCTGTTTCAAAGCTTTCTTGCTGTGTTTCTGAGAGGGAGAGATGAGTTTACTGGTGGGGACGGGAGGCGACGAGCATCGTGGTTGCGGAGACGATGGTTGCGACTGCAGCTTGGAGGGAACTATGAAATACAAAAAGCACAAAAACAGATGCTACAAAATATGTCTCCCGGAGGGGGCCGTGCAAAACTTTATCACATTTTGCCATTGTTGCAATGAAACCAAAACCAACGCTTTGCACAAAGAAGCAGATAATATGACCTGACTCAGGTATCAGATTACTAAAAATGGGCTGAACATCTCAATGGGAATCATGTCCAGAGAAACCCATCTCTTTGTTTGCAGTCTGCTTCTGATTTAAAGAAGCTTCTCTTCACATTGTGCCAGTTCCTTTTTCTTTTTTCTCTTTTCGGTTGGACTTCATTTGCATTTGACTTTGTGGTGCTTTGTATTGATTAGCTCAAAAAATAAAACAGTTCCCTCCTACTCAGGCGCAGAGCAAGGTTATTTCCTTCGCAGTTTTCAAACTTGTGCATAATGAGGAAGTGGTCACGGGTCATGCTGCGAAAATTCAGTTTCCTGTTTCAACACACACTTCAAAATTATTCATGAGCCGGAAAGAAAACAAAATTAACTGCCACTTGACAAAAAGCACTACAAATTCTACAAATCTGCTTTGCAATCAGACACAATCAGAATTGAATTCTCTAGAAAACCACGATTTAAGTAGCCAGAAAGACAGAACAGTGAAAACTGCTGACTCTGATGTGAATCCTACCCATGTTTACCGGAAGGTCCTAAAGATCATATGGGCAATGCATGTTCAATATAACCCACCTTTTGCTATCATCATGTTGGAAGCTGGGTGTATTCCAGGAGATATTTACTGATGGGATGGTTTAACCTATGTTTGTGGTGGAGCCACTTTTCCCTCAGCTTGCCTTTGCTACTGTTACTTCAGCTGGCTTCCTGTGTTTCTGCAACAACGCTTGACAACAGCTGAGAATGGGCGTCAACTTTGATTGACATAAGAGAGCGTGGCAACCAATCGGATATAATCGGTAAAAGAGCTGTGCACCCATTGCAAGGCAATCTGTTGTGGATACTGTTGATCTCTCTCTCGCTCTCTCTCCTCTATTTGTCCTCCCTCAATGAGTGTTTTGACACTTAGCAACAAGAAAGACGCTGTTATTCTTTGATTAAAAAAAATAATAATAATTTGCAGCAACTGCCAAAAATCTGTGCCATGAAAAAGAGCTGTTGGTAAAAAAAAAAAAAAAAAAAACGATAAAACGATCCTTCCACAAAGAAACAACCTTTGGAGACAACGGTCTGCCACTTTACGATATATAGTGATTAGAACTGACATGGTTGAAGCTGACTGCGTGGCACTGTACCTCTTCGCATCCACCTTCCTCTCCTGCCCTCTTGAGTGATGGCGCTACTGTTTTCTGTGCTTTGGGTGTCAGACAGATTATCGCTGCTCTCATCAGAGTCCTCCTCTGACAGCTCCTTCGCCACCCCAGAGATGTCCTTCTACGAGAAAAAAAAAATTGAGCACACACTGTACATTATTTGCATTACATGCAGCAGATAGAGCAGAACAACAGCCAAGCAGGGAAAAATTTGAACACTCTGCAGAGTGTATGATCACATGACACTCAGATAATTTATCAGAACATATTTGGGCTGACTCTATAATTATCTGCATATTTGCAACAGAAAAAAAAAAATTGCATAAGCGCATTCCCCACCATATTTCACACACCCATATGCTTTGTGACATATGAATACCTGAGCAACGATCTCAGCTGCTTCTCCTGTAAGTCTCTCTACTATGTTGGACTCCAGCTGGCTTTGGAGACTAGTTTCTTAGAAAGTGCTATTAAAAAAATAAAGCTTATCATCATCATTATTGTCACCAGCGGCAGTGCAAGACAGTAGAGCCTGTCCACAGGATGAGAGTGTACGGAGAAGTGGCTGAATGAAATTACGGACCGCCACGACAGCGACAAAGCCAGCCTAGAGGTGTGGAAGTAGGGACAGAACACGCTGGAGGCAGCCGGTTAGCATTGACTTAGCTTTTCAAACAGAATACCGTGGCAAGCCACCACCAGAAAATCAGAGACTGAGAAATATTGTAAGCGTTCATTGATGGTACTGTTCAATGGACATAAAGTTTAAAAAAAAAAGTAGAGGCCTAAGTGTAGACAACGCTGCATCATTTTTTGGCCATCGTTCTGTGTCACACTAACCTTTAACGTATAGACTCCCATTCTGCCTGGAACTTTGTAGAAGATCCCCTCCTCCCCGCGAGAGTTTGTGTGCAGCATCGCATTCAGACATGCCAGCGGCGAGGTTCCACTGGTCAATAAGAGAAAAGCGCAAATTACACATCTGCTCTCGATAAAGTCGGACAGTTGTGGGGAGGAATAAGGAGAAAAAGAGGGGTAAAGGCTGCTCTAAGGGGAAACTACTGTCATGCATCCGGTAAAGTGAGAGTTCAGGTCAGATTCACATCAGTGTACGGTAGTTGGGAAGAAGTTTGCTCTGTGCTTTAGGAAGAATCTGTTGCATAAATCTGATCCAAAACCAATCTAATCGTTGAAAGCGACTGACATTTCTCAGATTAAACTGATCTGTCATAAAACTGTGTGCCGCATAAAAAAAATCATTAAAAGTCCAAGTCAAACCTTAATCATGCAAGAAACCCAGTTACTGTGAACACTGTGAACCAGAGCTTAGTTTTGGTAAACTTGCATTTGTGCCTCTTTACATTTCATAACACAGTATCCTGAGCAAAAGGGTTAACAATTCATTTTAGTGAGTAACAGAAGGATTGACACCATATTAGTTCATTTTGTCAATTACACTGTATTTAGGCCAACACATACCACGCTATCACGTATCACTAATTTACATCTTTGCTAGGACAATACAAGAAAAATGTGATTTTTTTTTGTTTGCTATTGGAACTTAAACTATAAATGTGAGTCAAACACTGCATTTTTATGCAACTGAACCTAGGACATGTTACTGTTAAAAACATGCAAAAGGTCAATTTTTAAAAAAAAATAAAAAGGTCAATGCAGTGAGGTTGTGAAGATAAGGTGGCAGGGCGCTAACTTTTTCTTACCTTCTGGATGAGAACAGTGACAATGAAACAAAAAGAAATGAAACCATTATTGAGTGAAATAACTGTAACTTTGAACAAGGAGGAAAAAAAAAAGAAAAAAACATGTACCAAGTTGTTAAGAATTGAGGGAGATGGTTGTGGTCCTGCTTTGCTTGTGAAAATACTTTCTGTGTGATGGGTATCTGCAGCCATGATGCCCGCAGACATGCTTACCTTATTTCCTTAAGCCTTTCTCTTTGGATCACCTGCAAGATCTCTTTATGGCTCATAGGTGTGTTGGGGTACTTTTCCAAAACCTGAAATAACAAAATAAAAAAATAAAAAAAGACATAAGAAATGCTAAAGTTGTTTTAAAATTCCATCAAGTTGTCAAAGACACCGTTTGGTTTCAAAAAGTACTTCTGCTGCAGCACAAGACTTCATGTACTGTTACTAATTTCCACTAGACCTCAATTCAATCAACTGTTTTCAAGTTATGATTTTCATTTTCCAGGCGACAGGTGTTTTCATACATCATCTTAAATGAGCTGGCATTCCGAGAGGGCAGGTGTGTTTCAGGATTTTGTTTAAATGGTTTACTTTTTTTTGATTTTATGGTGACAGTATTTTCTTTCCTCAGTGCTGAGTGTCGACAGCTGACCCCGAGCCCATGCAGTGATCCCCACACAACACAATCATGCCTGTTTTCAATGCACTGAATGTCACCCGAGGACCCAAAGACCACAGCCATTCAACACTGAAAGTTCCCTGCATCCTATAAATATTTTATAAAAGTCCCCAGAAGATTAAATTTCCCCCTTTCTTTGAAATGCTAAAGTAAGTAAGTAATGTCATTACTTTATTGTTGAGATATTTGCACTTTGCAGTTTTTTCTACATAATGGTGAGGCCCTTCTCATCTTCACTGACAGCCTCTATCTCTTTTGAGGTAGAGGCTGATTAGTTATCTTTGTGCCATTTTCACACCAACAGAGCGATTAAATGACATGCAATTTATTGCACCGTTTTTATTTACAGTACACCGTATCACAAAATTCTTCTAAACATTGTTGTAGGGACTTCCATTTGTCAAGACATGACCAAGGGATACAAATACTTCCAACATGTCAAAGAAAAATAAAAACAATGAGATCATTGATAGAATATGAAATTTAAAAAAAAAACAAAAAACGAAAAAAGACCAAAACGTGTGGGTCTGTGAATATTTTTACTTTAATCATTTCTTCATTAAAATCCCAGCACAAACTATCGCAGTGAAACAACTTTATCGGCGTTATAGAACATTAAACATTATTGCAAAGTGTTGCCTTTCCTGTTAGCCTGTATCATTATTGGCCCAACTATTTACCGCTGACAGCTAAATAAAACACAAGGAACAGCGGACTGCAGCCACCCATAAAAGTTAATATGTCATGTTTAGGTGTTGAACCTGTGGGTTAGAGGTTTTGATATTTTGTACTTATTAGCATGACACGCTAATGCAGCTAGCTCGAACGCTAGTGACACTCACAGCCCAGTCGGTAAAGGCTGGCATGCGATGAATTAACTTTCACATCGGTAACCGAGCTAAAACACCATATGCGAAACTAGTGTATCATGCCATTTCAACGTGTAACTGTGTTCTACTTGAAATTCGTATTTAGCAAACTTGTTGAAGGACTTAACTGAAGCTAACCAGTGCTAACGTGGCTAGCTCTACACTGACGTGATCACTTCGTGCTACTTTGTGTCTCAAAACCATACAAGACATGTCAGCCGTAGTGTCCACACAAAACACACACAGGGTGTTTGGAGACATGCTTGGGTGCGTATAGGGGACATTCACAATGATGCATTTCTGCTCAGAAGTGAGATGCAGTAAGCTTCGTGGCTAATGACAGCAGTCTACGAATGTCTAACCGTCAACACAGGCCTCGCGCGGTGTACGCAACATTTCGTCTTCACCAGCAGGTCATGAACTCATATACACAGTTGTACAAGTGGGAGCGCTCAAGGAAAACAACCACAACAAACGGCAGATAAAAACACACAGAATACCGTTTTTGCGGCTTCCGCCCATGTCCTCCCCTTCTTTTTCTTCTGCCTCTCCCTCATTGTGCACGTCCTGTGGCGGAGTAGTATTTAATTTGTCTGTTTCAATTGAAATGTTGCTTTAGTTACCGTGCAAGATCCAATCCGTCTGCCATGTTGGACTTACTGTAAAGAGTCATGTGACCACAGAAAGCGTCATCTCACAGTATCCATAGGTCTGTCATTCCAAGTCTTCAAGTTTCCCACATTTATTTACCAGCAACTGTGACATGAGCAAGGATTTGAGAATAAACAGTCTGCTCGAGATTATTGTCTGTTTTATTTTCTTGTGTAAGCAAGTGTCACTTTTTCGCACAGTCATGAAAAAATAAGGCAGCTAATCAAGAGAGCACTGCAAGCTTTCTCCACATTTTTGGCGCACAATTACATTGGCTAGAAATTGAAGCAACACACGATTAAGCATACAGTCACCGGCCACACCAGGAATGTCTTCTCTTTTTAGGACCCTCAGCCACTTCGATAAGCCCTATTTGCTTTGGCAAAGACATGATACATTTAAAAGTATTTTGTCTACAGGAAAAAAAAACCGAGTAATTAAGTGGTGCTATCTGAAAAAAAAAAAGTTAAATAAATCCCCAATTATATTATCAAATGCGAAACCTGGAAGTTTTCTCTGTGCTACACGTCAATTAGGCATGATGATGCAAGCCAAGAAGAAACTGCATGGTGTGGAAAAACTAAAACATCCTAAGCTAAAACAAGGCGGATGAGAGGATGTTTGAATCAAATCAAAAATATGGCCCCTAAACTGGAGTCACGGGTGCCACGCTGATCTAAGGCCAGCCCTACATAATACAGGTGTATTGACACAAATCAGGGGCTTGTTTGAAGTGAACCTTCCAGAGAAAGATAGGCTGCAGAGGATGGTCTTTGTCTCTGGGAGGGAGAGCAGCTCTGAGGTCCTGACGTCAGAGTCGTGGCTGATGAGGATGACGTGACGGATGCTGCTCGCGGTGCCTGATACCTGCAGTCCATGGGAAAGAAACATATTTTTAAACGTCCCGTGTGTTGGAATAACAAAAACACTTCTACAAAATTTAAAGCGTAGCTTATAAAAAAAAAAGAAATAAAAGAAAAACAGATATTCTTGGGGAAACTGGACAACGTGAATGTAAAGTTTATATTGTTTCACAGCTAAATCAATCAAATCAATGCAACATGTTTTTTTTATCTTAAACAAGCACTTAAGTCTTTAATTATCTTAATAAAATATTCCACCTTGATAGTTAGATTTGATTTCTAATTCTAAGTAATTTAATGCTTAAAACTAGATATGCCCAAATTTGAATGCCTCCTGATAAACAGACATGTACAAAACCGAAGATCTAATAATAATAATAACAATAATAATAATAATAATAATATCTATCCTGTTTTTTTTTTCTTGTTTTAGAAAGCTAAGTTTTTGCAGTGTTGTAGTTACAGTGATATATGTCCAACCTTTAGCATTACGACACCAAACCGGCTCATGGTGGTTTAACCAACACCGCCAATAACCCTTATAACCATTTCAGGAACGAGGCGCGAGTATACTCACGAACATGATAAAACTCATAAAACTGTTCTTCACATGACATTGCTTTCTTTCTCTGCCGTTTTCTTACCAGGATTGGGATTTTCTGACCCGTGATGCTGAAGCGGCCCTCTCTCTAACCGGCACACTTACGAGAAGATCCTGCATTAGCCTGGGAGAAAATGCTCTTTCCATGTGAGCACCGTTAAGGTTCAAGGTGAACATGGTTGGTGGCGACATGTCTAACTCCAGCAGCATGATATTTTCAGCCTGCAAGAGTAGACAACATTAATGGTGTGGGTATAAAGGCAGAATTTCAGGCAGACAGGTGTAGGACTGTTGTTTGATTTTTTGAAGAAATATTTAGAGCCACAGATTGATAAGTAAAGCTTTGACTGCATTGTTGCTTTTCTACAAATAAACAGTGATTGCATTCTTTATATTTCAGTATCACAGTATGCGTTTTTACATGAAATTAAACTGAAGATATAACCGTTAAATCTGTGAGTAGTTTCCATGGCTACCCCACCTTCACATCCTAAAGCAAGGAAAGTTGCTGCGAACATGGTCAATGGAAATAAGATTACCACATCACTCTTTTTCTGCCGACGGGCCTTGTAAATGTCCGAGGACTGACCTGGTATCTCGAGGGGGCCCCAGTTGCTGTGGCAACAGCCATCTGTGCATATTGGCTGATTGGCCTCTTGTATCCCACAGCAGACAGAGGCCTTCTCTTGAACTGAGCTGGTGTGCTGGGAAAAGGACATGGAAAAGGATGGGTTCATATCCGCTAAAATACCTTGAGACTTGATGTGCCGCCCGAGATTGATCCCTTTATAAACACGCGCGTCACATGCAGTGAACTGATCAGTTCCCACCAGAATATTCAATAATGCTGTTTTATCTTGCTATCTTCCACTCATCTGAACACGTTTCTCAACAAAGAAAAGTCCAAAGGAGGCTGACCTGTCGGCTCTCTTTTGTATAAAGTAAGTGCTCTGTTTTGTCTTAACAATGCCATAATCCCCAAACTGATTCTAAGACATATTTAAAACTGAGAATGCTAAAATGTACTTTTAAGCCAATTTCCTCAAGCTTCTAATCCCTTTGCAGCCATTAGACAGAAAGTACAGGATGCACAGTAAAATACCGTGTATATTTATCAAAGCATCTGAGGGCATCTTGTCGTATTAGGTATCAAGTAGCAGATCCTTTAAACTGCGAGGTGGGGCCTTACAGTGCGTTCAAACTTTTAAATCCATAACATCCCACAGAGATGCTCTACTCGACCGATAGCTGTGGAAATTTGGAGGCCAAGCAGACACAATGATTATTTACTATGTTCCTGAAGAATTTTTGCAGTGCGGCAGGTGCATTATCCTGCTGAAAGAAGGAACTTCCATCAGAGAATCCCACTTATGTAAAGGGAGTCTGTGGTATCTGTCACAGTTTAGGTATGATTTACATGTCCAAATAACATCTACATCAATGCAAGGACCAAACAGGTCCGAGCAGAATGTTCTCCAGAGTACCACATTGCCATTGCCTCTGCTGGATCCTCCATCCTGCTGGCCTCTCTTCGTCATGTAAACAATGCAAACACACTCTTGGCCAGCTATGTGATAATTCATACCAGGTGTCCTTCTTGCATTGTTCAAGGGCTACATTTCAATGCTTTCAGCTGTGGATAGGAGTTAGTGGATGGACACTTGATCTGTGGCTACTCAGCAAGAGAGGTCAGAACTCCGGCAACACTAGTAGTACTTTTAGTGATCAACTTGAGGTTGAGAGGTGGGTTAGACTGTTTTAAACCAAATGGGTTCGAATGAGAATAACGATGCACTAAGACACACCCTTTTGACATAGCAGAATAATCCCTTAAATCCTTCTGATTCAAAGTGAGAATAAAAAGTCACGAAAAGGAGGATTAATACCGAGCCCTTAAAATGACATGCCAGAGTAAAATAAAACCCAAGGGTTTCTCGTGCCCACCAGAAAAGTTTTGCGTGGGCACTAGAAAGTTTCTCGTGTGCACGAGAAATTTTCACTTTATTGTAAAACAGTGTAGGTTAGGCAGCAGGACGGGCAGAGAATCGTCATGTAGGTCAGCCGCGGCTATTCAGAGACAACACGGGAAGCCGGACAGCCTCTCCCATTCTCTGGCGAAATTGCTACATCTTCAATGTTAAATTGACGATAAAACAGTTATTCACAAAACACAAGATATGCCCAATACTGCATTTACTCTCATAACTACAACATGTTGTCCTGTAGCTTAATGAAGTGATTTGTTCTGAAATCGCCGCCGTTCACTGAGGAAATCATGTTATGAAGCCGCCACTAACAGCCAGGCTTCCAAGGCAGCCCGGCGTCTCTGGGGGTAGATTAGACGTGGGCGTGTCAATATGAGGGGCTGTGTCGGGATGATTGGAGTTAGTGTTTGTCCATCAGATCTTGTGGCAGCAGAATTTTTAAGCGGGGAGAAGCACGCTGGAACTCAGTCCCAAAGCGGATACGAAAGAGACTGGTTGTCTGTCAAAGTGCTGTCGGAGTTTCACTCATTTCCCATCGTTTCCATTTCCATCCTTTACACACATACACTTTTGTAAATATTACACTGTAAATAAGAAACACATCCTTGTTATTTAGAAGTTTTGTCAATCATATTCCTGTTGTGCATTTGTTTGTCGTGTTAGCTAGTAGTTTTGTCACAATGGCGTAATATGGGCTTCCCCTGTTTTAAAAGTCAGCAGCTGCCACTGATGTAGGTCTAATGTCAGACGCAGGTCAACTTTCTGCGGATATCAAACCGCGTAAGAGTAAGTATCCTGGGCCTAATTCTTTAAGTTTCACGTTCCCACCAGAAAGTTTCAGGTGCGAACGAGAAAGTTTCACGTTCCCACCAGAAAAGTTTCAGGTGCGAACGAGAAAGTTTTGCGTGCGCACGAGAAAACCTTGGGTTTTATTTTACTCTCATATGTCATTTTAAGGGCTCCGTAGATTAAAAAGCTACAACGGAAAAACATCCTAAAAAAAACATTCTGGGAAACACGAAAACACTTCATATACACAACATGAATATACAATACAAATAAACCCTGAAAGCACCACAGACACTTCCCTCAGAAAATAAACTTTTAAGGTAAAAAAAAAATCCAAGATGTCTTTCTTTTCCTGAGAAAATCAGCATTACCATCTCTCTCGTTGGGCTTAATCAACTCAGTGCCTGTAAAAATAGAGATGAGAGGTGATGGTTTTAATTAAAGTGTCTTGCACAGTACTGATTGTATCTGCAGCTACACAGCCCCATATGCAGCAGGAAGTGATGTACACTGTGATCTGACACCATCCTATCATAGGATTTTATTTAGCACTTTTATAGCACATTCACACACACTTTCATACTGCACTTCTAATTCTTTTCAGTATTTGAATCTATTCAGTGTAGTTTTCACTGTCATAAATACTCTCACACACTAATAAGAGGGAAATGTCTTGCCCAGGAATGCAGAAATCGAACCACCGAGCCAGGCGACCGCTTCTGAGGAGGTAGAGCGGCTTCCTCAGTTCAGCTGTCAAATTGCCCTTGGCTCACCTTTTGTAGCACAAACTGTAAGGTATTCTACAATGTGCACTTCTCTTGGGGAGCCACCCATTGCTCCCCACATGCATAGTTAAGTCTTGGAAGCCCTGATAGCCTGTTACCCATTCTCCAACCTTCAGAAACTTTTTAAAGTTGCTCAGATTTTCCCGCTTGCTTATATCGCACAGCTTGACAGTTGCTTCCGTGAGAAAGATGATCACTGCATGCTACTATCACTGATTTACCTCGTGATCTTTTCTACTGAATATGAATCTGAGCAACCCACAGAAAACGAACGTGTAGGTACATGCAGGATTAAAATAAGAATTTACAGCATAAAAAGCACAACTTACATCCCTTTCACATAAAACCTTACAAACTGTAGCTGCGTGACATAATGGTCCCTTCAGGTAGCAGATGGTGAGCCCACTGGTTTTATGTTTCAGTGATCATTTGCAATCTGATTATGATGATTTCAGTGTGAAATGCATTTACTGACCTCTCTGATGGCAGGACTGGTTGGAGGCTCCACTGATCCTCCTCACTGTCAAAGAGCAGCCTGTTCATAATCTTGTTCTTGTCCTCAGGGGGTATAAAATTCTCAATCAGCAGATATCTGAAAGTGTGCAACAAAAGTAAGTGAAAGTTGGCAAAGCATTTTATCAGTACCAAAGAACTTTTTTTTTTGGTTTTAAAAAGGTATTAATACTTATCTATATTAGTGATACTATTGAAATATTGGCATAAAGGATGTCTCCCACCATAAAAACCATCATAGACCATCCAGATAAATTTGTATAATTTCAAATGCTGTGTGTTGAAAGAAATATTCTACATTTTGATATGTATTCACCATAAATAACTAGTCTATTGAGAGAGAAAACCTTTTTACCAAACTGCAGTGTAATCTACTCTCAAACCTTAAATTTGTAGCTGTATTGTGATGACACCCCTCTCTTTTTTATTAGGATGCAGTCTGTTAAAAAGAAACTGGCATTGTATGAATGGGACTAATTTGGATTTGAATGAATTAGATTGGATTGGATTATAATTGGCTTGAACTGGACTGAATGATTGGTTTGAATCTTTGAAGTGCCTTGAGATGACATTTGTATAAATTAATTGAATTACATTTCACATTTGTTTCGGTAACAGCGTGACACTCAAAGTGGGGTAGAAGTTGTTTGTGCATTGTTGCTTTTCTACAAATAAACAGTGATTGCATTCTTTAAATTTCAGTATCACAGTATGCGTTTTTACATGAAATTAAACCTAGATACATCCATGACGCAATATTTTGCTCTGATAAAGTTGTCATGATAAAAAATCTCCCATTTAAAGGGCTTTTTGTTTTAAAAAAACAAACAAAAAAATAGTTTTATTTCCTCCTTAAATTTACTAACTGAGCTAAGGGTGATGACATCACTTATTAGTGGGCCACTTACTTGTACTTGAGCTCTCTGGTGAGCTCATTCTGTGTCTCCTCCAGCTCCTGTCTGGTTGTGATGTGTTCATTGACCATGTCTCTCATCTCTCCCTTCAACAGTCGTAGATTGGTATAAAGCTATGCAGAAAGGATTGAAAAAGCATTAAGAAAACAATGATAGTGAAACTGATTATCAAAATATGAATGGGAGAGGATATCGAAAAATTTCTTGTGTCTTTTGATATTATGCCACTGAGACACATTAGTGTGTGACTCATCTTACCCTCTTCAGCTTCTTTGTCTTGTGCTCCACCTCCTGCTGCAGGGAGGAGAAAGTCTCTTTCATTTCTAAGGTCTCCTCATCTTGAAACATCATCTGCTGCTGGATCTCTCTTTCTCGTCTTATCTGCAAATCAGGCGATCAAGGTTAAATGTCAGCAGCACACCCTTAATAACTAAGACTGTTTTCGAGAGATCTTCCCGTGTAAGTTCGGACAACCTATTAATGTTTCAACAGAAGAAAAAAAAAAGGCAATGCAGAGGGTAATATTTCCAAGGAGTAATCTTTTTTTTTTCTTTAAAAATAAAGGCCAATAATTATTTCACATTACCTGCTCTGCAATTTCTTGTCTTTTCATCTCCAGCATCTTTTGTTGCTCATTGGTGTGATCAATGATAGTCTTTCCTCCAACCAACAGTTTGCTCTCCATAGCCTGTGAACAAAGACACACAATAAATTATTAATGCAAATTTCTTTTGTTCCCTCTGTCTCCTTTATCAGACATCATGCTGATTAAAACAACATCTTCACCATTGCATCACCTTATATTTCTCTATGATCTTCTCCACAGCATCTTGATCCCACTGCATATCCACCACACTTCTTCTATTACCATTCATGTGCTTTAACTTCTCACTGCTCCTCTGGCAGGTCAGAGCCTTCTGGTTATCGGCTCCCTCTGTCATGCAATGCTTCCCATCTCCTTCCTCCTCAGCAGTCTGCCATATTTCTGCATCCTTCTCTCTAAGAAATTCTTCTTCCATATATTTACTCAATCTTTTGCTATTCCTCTTCTTCCTCCTCTCTTTTGCGAGCATCCCTCGCTCCTCTAGCTGAGCTTTCAAGCGTGCAATCTCCTCCTGAAACTCCCTCAGCAGGGCATCTTTGGGGTCTTCATTAATCCGAGGCTTGTTCTTGATTTTCTTGGCTCTGCTGGCATACCTCAGTGTGGCCACGGATTCATCAAAGTTCTTGTGCGAAGGCCCCACAGTTGCTATCATGACAGTCTTTGCATTCCCACCTAGAGAGTCCTGGAGCAAGCGGGTCAATTTGGAGTCTCTGTAAGGGACGTGGGTGCTCTTCCCATCCGCCAGAGCCGAAATGACATTCCCCAGTGCTGAGAGGGACAGGTTGATTTTGGCAGCTTCTTTCAGGCGCTTCCCTTTCGCGCCTGTCTTGCTCTGGCGCTCGCTGCCAGCCAGGTCAACCATGTTCAGCTTCCCAACGCGGATATGATCCTCGCCATCTGGACCTGTTTCACTGCACTCCACAGTTATGACAAATATGGCATGAGAACGAGAGCTGCGCTCGTTCATGTTGGTGAACCCAACAGACCTGGACTGGTTACCAATGTTCATCACGTGCTCAATCTCTGTGGCATTCTTTGTCACCACTGAGGACAAGTCTTTCACGTAAACGCCACATTCAGGATTCTCCTTAAGTTCCAGTTTCTTGTTGTTATCTTTGCACATAAGATCCCTAACTTCCTCCTGGTAGATCTCAAGGTACGAGGACCTCACCAGGTATTTCTGATTCTGACTTCGGGAGATCTGTGTGAAAATGTGCTGAAATGAATTTGGTATAACGCCTCTCCCCTCTGGGTCGTTTGACACCCCTTGCATGGTGTGTGTTTTACCTGTCCCAGTTTGTCCATAGGCAAATATAGTGCCATTGAAGCCGTGGAGCACAGATTCCACCAGAGGTCTCACTGCATCATCATAAATGTCGCTTTGTTTTGAATTCCAGCCATACACTGAATCAAACGTGAACACTTTCATTGGCTCATCAGGTGGTGCCTTCGGGTTCCTGATGGTGATCTGCCCCAGTCTGTCATCAATCTCCAAAATGTTTTCATTGCACGTCACCTGTTCTCTCCTGCTGAACGGCCGGCAGCGGACCACCACCTTCACCGCCTCGCAATGTCTGGCTTTAGACATTCTTTTTGGGTTGCAGTGAAAAAGCAAAACTGTCCTCGTCACGTTACAAAGTCATCATCTCCAGCAGTTTGACAATTCGTCCTCTCTGTGCAGTTGCAGCAGCCTCGATTCTATGTGACGACAGCGGCAAAACACGTCAGACACGCCTCATGTGCACCAATTTGAGCTGCGATGGTCCCCCGAACACCGCAGCGTCTCCTCCGCCCTCAGCATCTTTTCGGAAAGGAGGCGATGTGATGAGATGCTGAAGGATAGCGCTGAGGAAAAAAAACAGCCCGCCAGGCCGACCAAGCCCACACAGCTTCCCCGAGGTACACACCCTGCTCTGCGGACAATAGAAATAAGACATGTGACCTGCGCGACGAATGGGCTTTGAGCGGAGTTTGTTATGGTTCACAGATATGATCCAATTATGGGATGGTGATAGATCCCTAAGCACGTCAAAATGAAAAACTAGGTAAAGGACAAAAACTACATTTTATTGTCGCCTGACGTCCTGACCGAGCCACATTTCTCGGTGTACAAAATAAAATAAAATAAAATAAAAAACACTCACAATTAGGTCTAACTAATTTTAAATACAATAGTGTTTTTTTTGTTTTTGGTTTTTTTATCAAGTTGACGTTTTCTTAACATATCTAGATGCGTTTATGGCATAAAAAAATGAATGAAGAAAGAAAGAAAATCTTCCACTTTTTTGCTGCCATGATACACACCCACCTAATTTAATGCAATCTCATCTTCACGAAGATGGACATTTTTGGGATGATTTCTCATTCATTCAATTTAAAATAATATAAGCCTTTCCTCGTGTATTAGTACTTCTGTTTTTGTTGAATGTATTACATTTAAAGAGGTAAATCTAAAGGAAGGATTTTAGATTATTTTCACTTCTAGACATAATGAAGATGTTTCGCTTTTGAACCCTGATAGTTTTGTTATTTTATTCTGTCTTGTCATCTTTAAAAGTGGTCTTGAGCAGCAGTTCTCGAGGCTTTCTTAAGGTCTTGAAAAGGTTTTCTCTGGACATCACCTACAGCCCTTTTGCCTCACCACCTGGAGAATGTAATTTGTTGTTGTTTGTTTGGGAAACCACCTAACATCGATCTACGAATCATTTAACCAGTATCCTTAAGCACTTTGTTCCAACCAACCTGTTGCAAAGACATCATTTGTTCACATTTCACAAAAAAATGCTGCAGTTAAAACAGTTTGACAGACATGAAACAGTATCTTCTGAACCATCAAGGTGATTCCCAAGACGCTATCAACTGAGAACTTGGTATATCTTAGCATGGTCTTTAAGAAACAGGACAAAAAATTCAGCAGGTTCAGCAAAGACCTGATACAGGACCTGAGAGATGCATCTGAGCCTTCAGTTGATCCCTCTACTGTTCACTGAGGCCTCATCAGAAATGTTCTCCATAGAGGGGTGGCTGTCAAGAAGCCATTCTTAAGGAAGAGAAATAGGGAGAAAGGTCTGAGGTACGGCAAATGAATACAAGAAGTGGACTGAAAATGAGTGGCAACGGGTCTGATGCGGTGATGAATCCTCTCTTTAAACCCCCTGGAATAACTGCTCAACATTATGAAGCAGTGTGGAGAAAACGGAGCAAAAGGCAGCCAACGACACAACGAAAAGCTTTGGAATGTCCTTCAAGAAGCCTGTAGAACTCTTCCTGAAGACTGCTTAAAGAAGTTACACGAAAGCGTGTCTAAGAGAGCTCAGGCTGTGTTGAAGAAGGTGCCAACTCCAAAATATTGTTATTCTGGTTCATTAGAATTGTACAAACTCTGATTTTGACTTATATACTAAATTTCCATTTGCACACCTTTCAGTAAATCCCTGCAAATATTTCCTGTTTTTCATTTTACGCAGTAATGTATCGTATTTGTGAAAACACAGTCAATATCCAGTTCTACTATGAGTAAGGCTTGACAATGCAAAGTCACATTTATAATTTAAGGGTATGGATATTCAAACTGGAGGAATGGTTTCATGCATTTCAGGTCTTTACAATGTAGAGCCCTCTTCTTCAAGTAGTCAGATGTGCCGGGGTAGATTGACGGCCATAAGTAAAATGTTCAGCAACAATACTTTGTCAAAAATCCTTTGCATGCAACGACTGTCAGAATACTTTAATCCATGGACATCAGCAAAGAATCTGCTTTGCCAAACCGTGAATACGTCTGGCTTCAGGTATTTGTAGGCATTTCTGTTTTTAGTCACGTCTTAGGTTTTTCTCCATGACTCCGACTCCTCCACCTCACCCAGTCTGAAGAATGTGTCTCTTGGAATAGACATCTGGTTCTTACCAGACTCAGAACAACCAAACACACAATTCGGCACAACACCGAGGTCTTTTCATTTCTACAGTTCTAAATGTGAAAGGCGGCCATATCTTAGAACACTAATGGAAGACCAACAAACCTACCTGAGACTTTCTTTCTCCCTCTCTGTCCCTGTCTGAGTCCACCTCTGTTCTCGCCTGTTGTTCTCTCCAGATCACACCACTGATGAAACATCTTCATCAGTACGTCACACATCTTTCTTAGAAGACTTTCTCAAACTGCCTTTGATGTCACTTGGGCCAATTTATTTACTCGATGTTTTGTTGCATTGTCCAAGTAGACACAGAAAAAACGAACAATGTATACAGTAGCATGAGAGGCAACCTTTCTCACTAAACTTTCTTACGGACACCCTTCTATACCCAATTCTGGCACCCTCACCTGTCACCAGTTCATCTGCGGATTGTAAAATCTTCCATACCACAGCTTCTTGTGCATTCTTTAAGCTTTTCTGCCTTTCTTGGCTTCTCTCCCAACTTCTTTTGAGTCTGTTATCGACACCAAATTCTTTATGAGTTTATACATCCAGAAAATGTGGAAGTCAGTGAAGAAACTGAAAATGCTTTCCTTTTGCTTGTTCAATAAAAGTTCAAGCTAATTAACAAGTTAGAGTTGAACTTTTTGTTGACATTTTATAAAACTTACAAAACTTTTCTGGACACGAGGGTTGCACATGAATGCACACATATACAGCATCTGAAAAAACTAGGTTGAAAACCAGCTTAATAACACAGTTGATCACAATCTCAACTGTTAGGATCAGTTTAGCCAGATAATCAGTGGAAGCCCTGGATATGTAAAACCTGATTCTTAGTGCAAGCTGCCTTTATTTCTGATTCGGAATAAAAATCATTTAAACACATCTTTTCTGTGTTGTTTAACACTCCTGCATGTTTTACCTGCCCCAGTTTGTGCACAGGTAACAGCCTATAAGTCTTCGGGGAGATTCCACCTCTCACTGGAATAATAATGCAGCTGTTTTCTCGCCATACACAAAATCTGATGCGATTACTTTTATCGGGCCTCACTATGTTCAGTTTTTGACGTCGATTGAAAAGAGAAACACGTTAAAACTTTATTTGGTGACGGCAGCAAAACAAGACTTAACACATTTCACGGCCACAGGGAATCCGCCATCCGCAACATTTTTTTAAGATTAGCATAAAACTCCCCCTCTGTAAGCTTAAAGAAACTCCCCTTCGACCAGCATATGAAAAAATACAATAGATAAAAAGCTGAATTTATTCAATAACAAATTTTTATTTAATCCTCACATTTACATAATTCTCCAAACCGAGCAAGAAAGCCTTTAATGTACAAAAAAAAAAAAAAAACCAAGACACTTGCTTAACCACACCTGTAGACATTCATCAGCAGTCAAGAATTAAATTGCCAGTAGGTGTTTAATTCTTTTGCATTCTTTACTTTCTTTAAAGTTGCAATGTGTAAATAATTAGCCTCCATATATCCCTCAATTTATACATCAAGTGAATATCATTTAAGTAAAAAAACCAAAAAAAAAACTTCCACTTTTGCCATGATACACTCAGTAGTGAGTTTATTAGGTACACCCGAGTAAAGGGAATGCAGTCTGTAATAGTCCACCTCCATCAAAACAGTTGGAGAGGGTTTCATTGAAGCTTGTGATCATACTGGAGGCTTTGGCTAAGCACATCACTGTAGTAACAAAACATAAACCTGCCAGAAACTGCATCCTCCAAAACGATCATTAAATTTAATCCTCATCTTAACATTGTGACTCACGTAGATGGAAATTACTGCAGGACTCCTTGATTAGACACCATTACTTACAGTAAGGTGCACCCAATAAACTGTCAAAGTGTATTTTCAGCACATTTTTCCCCGCCCCTGTTATCAATGTTAGGCACATTCTAGTGGCAGACTGGAGTTTTATCATGAGCTACTGGCACACGCGGTGATTCGAGTCACTTGTGAAATTTCTTGCTGGAATCTTTTGCGTGATCCAGTAGGAGCTGGCATGGTGTGAACTGATTCCCGTAGACGGCTTCATACTGCCTCATCTTAGCGACAAGCTTGTCGGCGCCAAAGCTGTCCACGAAACGGAAAGGTCCTGAAAGCATCAAGATGTCACGTTAGAAATACCAGCGCATCAACACTCCGAGGTTCAGCCGAGTGAACTGAAGTCGACGTAACAGGAGCCGAACAGCTAACTTGTCCTGCTGCTTCGTTGCATCCGTTTGATTTAACGGGAGAAAGGGAACAGAAGAGAACCCTTAGGTTCTTTTCTATCATTTGGTAAGAAGACACAGACACAAGCAGCTCAGCGGACAATGATAAAAGCCGAACACTGACCTCCAAGGTAAGGGGGGAATCCCAGCCCAAACACAGCCCCGATGTCTCCTTCCAGCGGGTTGTTCAAGATGCCCTCTTGCAAACACAGCACAGCTTCGTTGACGAACCGAGAAACGAGTCTGTACTGCACATCGGAGTCTGATGAACTGTAAAAACATTCACATTCTTCAATAAGAACAAAGAGTTTACGTAGTAAACAGGGGAAGTAACTATGTATGCATTGGTCCTAAACAAACATTTTTTATTCTAAAAATTTGTTGTCACACTTCAAATCGAGTTAAATCACAGACTAATGCCACTGGACGTTAATCGTTACAGCTATGTGAGCAAACTTGGACGATGAAAGACAGTGCGACTACACATATGCAATATGGGGGAGGAGAGCGATTTAAACTGTCGCCTTCCTTCTTCTGCAATCATCTAAAGTGGACTTACACTGCGGGATTTGGGGTCATCTTGTACTTCTCAAGGATGTCTCCAATATCTGGGTTGACATTTTTGCCTTTCCTTCCTTGCTCGTAGACGTAACAACCCTTTCCCGATTTGCGGCCTTAACAAAAAACAAACACTTAAATTAATATATTTTCAAAAAAGACATTCAAATAAATCAAACCTAAGGGGATTCATTCCAATGAAAATGGGGCACGGTACTTGAATGTGAATGCCTGTACCTTTAAATCCCATGTCCACCATGGTCTTTAAAACCTCAACATTTCCACCACCGAAGCGGGAGCCGAAAGCTTTGCCGAGGTCCTCGGCCACATGGGCCGCAACGTCAATACCGACCTCATCAGCCAGTGTCGCTGCACCCACGGGGAACCCAAAGGTTGTTGTGAGTTCATCCAATTTCTTGGGGTCAATCCCTTCCTGTATGTGTATCAGGATACAATAATATGTTAAACAGTTGACCTGAAATACCGAATGCTTACCCTGTCTATCTTATACCCGTGTCTGCGTAAAAAAAATATTTTTTTATTTAGCAACACCACTAACCTGAAGCACTCGTACTGCTTCAGCCAACATGGGAGCCAAACACCTTGTTGTGTAGAATCCTGGTCCATCCTACAATGAAATTCGAGTCGTGAATCTATCACTGTACAACGCCATTGTGATTACCAATCTGAATCATCATGATAAACATAATGGCCACCATTAAAACCTTTGCGGGTTTGCCTTAAACGACCTCGCTACATTAAAAATGAGGAGAAACAGACAGAGCAGCAAATCTTACCCCAACGACAATGATGACTTTACCCTGCTTCAGACCAACTGCCACAGCAGAGGCCGTAGTGTCTTTTGAGGTCTTTTCAGTGGTGATAATCTCAAGAAGCTGCATCTTGTCCACTGGGGAGAAGTAGTGCATTCCAATCACCTACGGACGCAGAATGAAATTTTAAACATTTTCCTTCCAAATAAAAAGCACACTTGTGATTGTAATCCACAAAAAGTTCCAAGTTCAAACCTTGTCTGGTCTTTTGCTGGCAGCAGCAATGTCCTTGATAGGTAGAGCAGATGTGTTGCTGGCAAAAATGCAGTGAGGTGGGATGACCTGCAGAGAAATGTCTGTCAGATCAGAACTCGCTGGCTCAAGTCCGACGAACGGAAATCATAGTGATATAGAAGTCTTACTGAGCCACTTTTAAGTCACACTTACAGCCTCCACCTCCTTCAGGACTGCATGCTTGATGTTGATATCCTCAAACACGGCTTCAATAACCATGTCGACCTTTTCAAAGCCCCTGTAGTCCAACTGGCCCGTCAGGTTTGACAGTGTGGAGTCTCTCTGAAACGACGTGATGCTCTTCTTTTTTGTCTTGTCATTGAGCCTAATCAAAAATGGAAGTCAACGCGGCAACAAAATGCTAAAAACAGCTACCTTTAAAGTACTGGAAAGCTTAAGGTTGTTTTTATGACTACGTTAGAATATGAAAAATCCACCCACCCTTTGTAAACCTGCTGCTCTCCTCGGCCCAGTCCAGCCACAGTGGTATCCTTGAGGATTGTGTGCACACCTTTGTCCACAGTCACCTGGGCGACACCCGCTCCCATCAGACCTGCTCCCAAGATGGCAAGATTCCTACCGGTAAATGACAAAGATGGACCAGTTATCTACCATTAAAAGCAGGATTTAATAGGATTTAACCTTTACCGAAATGGTTTACAATAAAGAACGCTGAGCAGGTGCCAAATATCTCTCACCAGGCTTTACTTATACATGCGAAAGCCATGCAAAACTTACTTCACTTCTCTTTCAGGAGTTCCAAAGCGATTCTTCTTACAGGCAACTTGACCGTGGTACAGACCAATCAGGGCTGCCGATTCTGAGGTTCTTGCCAACTCACCAAAATTCTGTAACAAATGGTAAAAAAAAAAAAACTTGCTGTGTTCAGTCTACTAATGTAACCTCTAGCAGTGCAAATAACAGGCACACAAATTTACCTGAGACTCTGCCAAGTATCCAGCCGTAGGACCCTGCTCAACTCCAGTTTTCACACTCTGAAGGGAAAAGATAAGAAAAGCTTTCAGAATTTAGAGAAAACCAAAGAGCGAGATGCTGCTATAAGAATACTGAAAACAAGTGGGTGAATGACACAAGCCGATTGCTTATTTCTCCTGACAGAGGGGCAAAAAGAGCCGACACAGATGCTTTGTATTCCAGAAATTCATATTCACAGATAAAGTTGAAGAGTGTTGCATAGAAGGAAGTTTGACTTACTTCAATGATTTTCAGGGGTCCTGGGTATAGTCCCTTGCTCTGCTTCATTACTTTACCGTGGACTGTTTTGTAAATTTGATTTCGCACCAACTCAAAGCTCATCACATAGTCCTGAATTTCTGCAGTGACGGAATAAAAAAAAATAAAAAAAATTCAGTTCAAAATCCTCTTGAGTGACTACAGAATCAACTCCAAAGAAAGGCAACACGGCTTACTCTGCATCGTGTTTTTCTCTTTGCGAAGCAGAATCTTCTTATTGACAATCCCTCTGGCACATTCGATGGCAACTTCTTCCAGGTAGTCTATTGTTCTTTCCTCTGGACTCTTCAGCCCAGGTCCTGTAACACGACACATGGAAAGGTTCAATTATCCAATAAATGAATGATGATAGGTGAAGGTTCAGAGATTAAGACTATGCTCAGTAATACTTTAACCTACTCATCTGAAGCAGTTTATCATGTTGAAATGTGAGTCAAGATAAATGTTTACCTAGAGGGTCTACTAATTGGTCGACAAGCCCCATCTTCTTGGCTTTATCTGCTCTGATGTTCCTTCCTGTCAGCATCATGTCAAAGGCATTTGGAAGACCAACCTACAGGTTATGAAAAAACGAATGCATGGAAACGGGTTAATCGACATCATGGTGATAATGTAGAATATGCAATGCGAGCTTCTCCTTGGCCAAATGCCATTTATCTGAAGAGCTCAACTGATGACTGATGCTAACTACTAATATTATGTTTTTGAAATGGTGGTAGTGAGCCAGCCGGTGGCACGCTTTGTGCAAAAAGAAATGTCGTAAAAAAGAAATGACGTCATTTTATGCGGTGCAGGCTTTTTGAAAATAGGTCGTGGCAGAGGCGAACAACACAGCAGAAAAAAAGTGCAGAGGCTAATGTAACAGACAGATATACCTGCTGTGTGTTCTCTCTCCATTTTGAGAGAGATTAATATAGCTGGGTTATTACACACTGCTATTTTAAACCGTAGGATTAAAAAAATATTGTCCAGCTGCTTTGGTCAAGGAAGAAGAAGAAGAAAAAAAAAAGATAATAAATAAATAAATAAATTTGCTTGTCAGAATGACACAAGGCGACCTAAATTGTAGTTACTCTGTCTGAACATACTTTTTTAAATATCAGCTCATGTTGAAAGTACATCTGTGTAAGAAATACGTTTTATTTCTTTTTAATAAAATGCTGAAATGATTAAGTCTAACTACTGTTTTTAAATCAAATTATTACAATCAAATCATAATTGAATAACTAAACTAATTTCTTCAGTCCGATTAAAAATAAAATCAATGAACTGCCTTATTCTAATTCTAAAGAGGAAATGATCAGTCCGCACTGATGAGAAATGTGCGCGCATGAGTTAAGGTCCAAAATGAATATTCACTGAGGGCCAAATGAGGGGAAATTTAGGTTTTAGCAAATCGGTAAATTGGGTGACTGGGAAGCACTGCATTTTTTTTTTTTTAAATTTCTTAATCTTATACTGTCAGAGTTTAACATAGTGGAATTGAATCGTTTTAAACTCGAGAGTTCAGAGTAAAGCTGATGTTATCCATTCATAGCTGTCTAAACGCGATGCAAAAGATGAGTTTGCACACTAACAAAAGGAGGCAATTACTTTTCATCAAATGGTTTGTGGTATAATATCACAGGGAAAAAAAAAAAACTGGTAAATGTTCCTCAGTTCATCTGCTGTTGGCAGAGAGCCAACAACTAGACCATGTGTCTGGCCTGTAAAAGCAGTGCACTAATGCAACTTGTTTCAGAGGCTATAAGTCACAATCCTGACCAACTGTGTGCTTCAACACTAGACGAGATAAACTGGGGGATAATCTGTCTATCCCAGAATCATTACTTATTAATCATTACTATCCGTGAAAAAGCTTTTGCACTCATCAAAATGTCAATCAAATCAACCGGTGACGCAAATTATTGAAAGGAAGAAGAATTCAAAACAAACCATTTTGGGGAGTCTCTGTGTACCACCAGCTCCAGGTAGAAGGCCCAGCATTACTTCAGGAGTACCGAGAACGGTTTTCTTGCTCTTTGTTGCTACTCTGTACTGGCAGGCGATGGCAAACTAAAGCACACAAAAACACAGAAAGCCCATTGCAGAACACAGTTTTATCATTCCCCCTTTTCAAACATGCAGTTTGTGGCTGGGAGGTTTGTTATATCTACCTCCAAGCCTCCTCCTAAGCAAGAACCGTTGATTGCAGCAACAACAGGCTTTGGAGATTTTTCAATCTTCTCAAACATCTTCTGCCCTTCCTGAGAAAGTGCAGTAACCTCCTCGGCACTGTTGCAGGCCTGGATCATGCTGTGTCAGATCAAGAGGGTTTTAAATTGATTCCACAAAATCGAAGACAGGATGAGGCCTTTCACATTTCATTCAGAAACATTTCCCGATCAAGGCTTAGGGTGGACAACACCTTAAAAAAAAGTGTAGATTTAGATTAAAGGGGGTCTCTCTTACTTAATATCAGCTCCTGCAATGAAGCATCCAGGCTTTGAGGAGATGAGGACAGCACTTTTGACAGCATCGTTGGCCCAGACTTCATTCATTACATCTATCATCTCCTTCTGCATTTGAACTGACAGTGTGTTAACCTGTAGGGAATAGGGACAATTACGGTCTTCTGCAAAATTCAGAAAGGTGCAGACTTACATCTGTTTTGAGTCAGTTCCCACCTTGGAGTTTGGATCATTGACCCGTACGACAGCCACATCGCCCTTGACCTCATAATTCACATGGGTTCGGGCTAAAAATAGAGAAGAAAGAGTGAAATTATCTCAATGAGCAACGATGTACCCACTTTTTTTTTTCACATGTGTCATAATTTTGACATTACCAAGCATGGCAGGAGCTACTGAGAAAGTGCGAAAGGTACCGCCTGAAAAAGGGAGAGAAACAAAGTTACTTATTTGGAGTTGTATGCAATATCAGCTACATTATGAGTCCTCCAACCTGCTTCTCATTGCCTAGCTCCACCTAGCTGGATGACTCGAAAAGAACACTATATTTAACCCAAATCAACTATAACCCGACAAACATCTTCATAAAATAAACATATCGGTTGTATATGATACGTTCTCATATGACTGCCGTGACCTCAGTCGGTCTCAGCCATGCTATGCAATGCACTGGAAAATGACCCTTCACCTACATTCTCCGCCTACAAGACACAGTGGCCAACACAATGGCAAATGAATGGCACAACATGTTAAATCGCCGTATAAACTGTTCAAACAAGACCTCCACTGGTACAACGTCAAGTTAGAACTTTAAGCAAACAATTTATCTCCACCATTCATTTTAAACTAGACCCTCTCCGACTCCAGCCATTCCGTGGCAGCAGGCTAGTTAGCACAAGTAGCAAGTTTACCCTGAAGTGTGCTACCTCTTACAAAAAAGTTTAGGTACAAGGACAATCGAGTTAAATGTTCACTAGTATATACGTTTGTTGAAATATCAAGGAGAACGTGTTGTAACTATTACTACCACACATTTCTACATGAGTCTTCGGAGGTAGCAGCTAGTCCAACAAGCTAATTATCCGTCTAAGTCACTTGGCAAACCCCCCTGTTTTCAAAATCATCATGCGCGCATGTTTTCTTCAAACTTAATCCACGTAACACGTATATTCTACCTGAAGTGAGAGCATATCTCCTTGTTGACAATTTGGAGAGAACGCCGAAGGCTCGAACACAAGCCATGTTGGAGGGGAGGTCAGTCTGTGGTGCTGTGCAGAGGAGCTAGCTGACTCGCTCACTGTCAAAGTGCTATCATTGGTGCTTCAGAGCACAAGAAGAAGCAAGTTTGCCGACTTTGGATACTTCCTGAAAATGATCGCTCGGACAAGAAGCTGATTGGCTGTCACTGAACAACCCCACATTTCATTGGTCACTTTCAAAGACCTAGAAGCTCATTGGATATTAAAAGACTACAAAGTGCCACTTATTTTCAATCTGAAACTACGCGAGTTTTGAACAACGTCGACTTAAAAGTATACGTTTGTGTCATTAGAGTTATTTCAAGGTTGATTTCAAACTGCTGAAAAACACTGTAGTCATTGCACTTGTGTGCGTACTGAAAATACGAAACATAAAATAAAACAACTAAGTGAGTGCAATAGCAGCTTCCTACCACAAGACAGCAGCAGATTGTTTGTTTGACTAAAATAGTACCAGCCACAAAAAGAATAATGTTTTTGCTGAAACTTTAACACTAAATTCTAATGTAAAAGGTCTAGCTCCATTTTGACTTGTTAAAAAAATAACATGCTGCTAACACGTCATTGTATAAGAATTCAAATAAATAATTTGACATTTAAGAATACATATCTCACAGCTGTGACCTCAGGATACCTCAGTGACTTCAGTTTGCATTAGTTTGCAGAATTAAGTTATACTTTCGCCCTTCTATTGTTTATTACATTCATATTTTTACTGTATATTCAAGTCCTCTTGTTCAAGAGTCATTTAGCTCCTATCTTGTAATTGTTTAAGGTAAGAACTGTGTGCATGTTTATTGATTACTGCACACTTACAAAACAATTGATTTGGTAACACTAGTAGCAGCAGCAGCAGCAGCAGCAGCAGTAGTAGTAGTAGTAGTAGCATTGTTCACTGCACAAGGATGACGCTCCATGTGCAATTAGCCAAACTACATTACAGCAACATTTTTCAGTGATTGACAGTTTTTAAAAAAAAATCTTGATATAACTAACAGAGACTAACAGTCACGCTATAAATTTACCCTCACAAAAGATTATAGTGTTCTGTTTTTATTGAAAATACTTTGATCTTGATTAAACCGTCTGATTCTTTTGGAGGATGTAGTGTGAACAACTGAGGAACTGTGTTTACCTCAGCTAACAGGAACTGATCACTTTCCAGATATGATGCCTTCATTGCTCAACAATCCCCATGGTCACTGTGGTGAAACATTTCAGAACACTTGGAGGCATTTTATAAATGTAACTCTGTGTAAATTCAGCCATGCATCATCCCATTTCCATTTATTTTTATACTTGTATTCTTCCAGTGTAATGGTGGGAAAGATGAAGTATATAGATCCATAAATAATGGTAGAAACGGATGGAATGTCATAATAAAGAATCACATGCACCACTTGTGGCTTTCAAAGAACCCGATAACTGTTTATCAGTGACTGACAAGACCAGATTTCCTCTGTAAGTACAACAGTAGAATTATTAAGTATTTAATACAAAATAAATTTGTTTTTAAAAAAAAGAAAAAAGGAAATATCCCCTAAAGTGTACTTAAATGCGGTTACAGTTCAATATACTTTAAAGAGTAAAACTGTCATTCATCTTATTCAATCAAATAAATCGAAATGCATCAAAATAGGTCTGTTTAATTTGATTTGTGTACGTCTAATTTTACATCCTGACTCTTGACATTAGAGTGTACGAGGTGGATGTGAAGGCAGCATTGGTGCTCAGAAGAAGGCGGAATTAAGTGAAGCTACCAGTTCAAGATCCAATCAGAGACTAGAATTTCACATAGCAACACCAATCAACGAAGAGGGACTGGCTGGTTGCGAAGGTAGTGGTCGTGGTTGTGTACTGGAAGAAGCAAGTGCTTCCTTTGGGCTTGCTTGCTGCCAGGTTTAGTAACAACATTCTGACCATATATCTGTCAAGTTTGCCGCCTTACATGCAGTCGTTTAATGATTTTCTTTTTTTTGTTTGTTTTTTGCATAGTAATTCCACAAACCAGCTTGGAAGGTGAACCTAATCTTGCCTAACAGCATCTTTGAACATAACAGGGGCACGAAATTACGATGCCATCCCCAATGGAGGGATCTTCTACAGAAGGTGACCTGTTTACTGTGAAACATGAGCTTAAAAATGGTAAGTTGGCTACCAACTGGTGAAACTAAATGCAGTACATTTTATTAGACATTTACCTTTTATACACGTGACAGGAGATAAATGTTTGCAGGCTAGCTCGGAGGAGTCAACTGTCACTGTCAATGGGCGTTTGTAGTAAGCGCTAACATTAACGTTGACGTTGCACAGAAATAGCTGAAGAGAGCTGTCGTTGTCCGTATGTCATTACAATTTATAACGTTACTGTAAAGTAACACGCAGACCAGGTTATCCAGGTTATCATGTTCCTAATGACAGCTAACTGCTAGCGTTACTTATTAACCGTACTAAACAAAGGTAATACCATTAGCTTAAACTGCTTGTTAAGTGAAAGCATGTTACTTGGTTAAATTAGACTACGGATGGAGATTTCACCAAGTTTATTTAATTGTCAATGCTTTTAATTAAAGTTAATTGTTGAGTTTCCCTGCTATTGCCTTAATTCGCTAGCAACGGCTGCTAACTTCTCTTTAGAGAACGAGCAGACGCAGCTGCAGTGACAAACGCCAACGTTAGCCTGGTTTTAATATACACATTGTACAGAGCTGCATATCAGTTGTGCTCATAGGCACTGTTACAAGGCCTGGCAAAAAAAAAAAAAACGTGTCCCCTGTGTGGCCCTGTAAAACTTTATGCCACCCAGAGTCATATTTAGTGTTGAGTTGTGTTGGGATGTTTTTATTTAGCCATTATTTTTAACAAGGACCTTTGGGATTTAGTCTCTTTAGACCTTGCCAAGACAGGCAACGATATATATATATATATATATATATATATATATATATATATATATATATATATATATATATATATATATATATATATATTTTTACAGCAACACACACAAACAGCATACAAAAATAAGTACAGGAACCCACAAAGGAAGAACAACAGAAATAGCTTAATGATTGAAATGGTGATTATCCAAACTAAAGAAAAGTAAGCATCTGAATGTCACACTGTCAGAGCAAACAGGGGCAGTTGTGGTTTGTTGAATTTGCAGCATGGAGAGCCTTCCTCTAACAATGATAGCAGAAGCGTCGTTATGTAGCAGTGCATGATCCGGGATGGTGGTTATGTAGAGTACAGTAATTCAGTGAAGAAGGCTACAGCACAGTTTGACAGTTAAAACTGCTTTATAATGACAGTGTTGCTGTTCAGGCCGCAACATGACTGTGCTGCACTCGGATTAAGTGCCCTGCCCCAAAAATGCAGTCTGTCACGTTATCAGCGGTGCTTGTTTTTTTGCTGTTTTAGTTTGCACACATGTGGTAGCATTTAACCCTAAGGAGATCACACAGGTAAATAAAAAAACACTAAGCCCAATTAGTGACAGTTAATGCTTTTCCAAGAAGTTGTTCTGCTCAAGTTAACGGTCAATAGCAATCCACAAGTAATCTCTTTGCCGTTTTGTTATGATGCTCCGTTACTGATAGATATCAAAGAGTTTTGTATGCAGAATCATAAAAGTGAAGCCACAGTGGCTATAAATCTCAAAATGAGTAAAGTTCGTTGTGGTTGGCTTAAACGTTAAGTAGATAGAATATCGTCTCTTTTTAGTAATAAAAAGTTTGATCATTTGGGTAACCAAACAAATATACAACTGAACAAAAACTTATTTTAAGGAACCTTCCCCTCCTTAAAAGTGAAGCAGCTCCTCTTGTCTAGCAGAAAGGCATCATCTGATTGGACACCTCTGTCAGTCTATTAATAAACATCAAAATCAAACTTGGCCTTGGCAGGGTGAGCTTGACAAGGGTGTTATGCAACCGCAGTCTCTGGCCTCAAATTTAAAGGACAGCGTTGTTGTTTTGAAATAATTGTTCACCTAAATTGACCCACATAGTAGTTGTAGCATTTCTTCTTGTGTGTGACAGGAAAAAAAAAACAGGGGAAAAGATTAAATCAGCTGCATTAATTGCTCAGTAGCCCGTTTTCAGAGTGTGAGACAGAAGGAACGTGTTCACTACAATGGGCATGCATTTCTAACAGCGTGCTGTGCTCAGTCAGCTGTACTGCGAGGCTGTGATTGAGGAAGACAAAGGGGAGTAACTGATGGCGAGTGCTGAATTCACTTAAGGTCTTGGATGGAAGATAATGACCTTTTGCTGGTTAATGTGGCATGTTTGCTTGCATTTGTACGGAGGATTGCCCTGTACTGTTGCGTATTTGGCAGATATTTAAAAAGAGCGAGTCTGTTTTTTGAATTGTTTTGGAATTAACACTCGAAGAGAAGTCTAAATTTTCCAGATTCTTTACATTAAAGAAGTTGTCCTTTTACGCATGCATTCTCTGCAGAATTTTGAATTCATTTATTTTTTGCTGCTTTCTTTAAATAGATCCATCGTGGCCATCCTACAAATCTCACTTTGGCTTTAAAATCCCTTGTTTTGAATCGCTGGCTCTGCAGTTTTACCGCTCCAGGCCTTTAGCATACACTTCCTTGCGTCTTGGTTTTCCCAAACCAACACAGTCGGGGGTTATTGTGCAATAAAAAACACGAACCGGTAACAAAAGACAAAGAGTGCTGCACTACAGATGTGCTTTCTGGTACACCTTTTTTGGCAGCATTTGAAAACAGCTGTTCACTTTCAGATACTTTTACTGCCTGGTTCTCGAAACAGCGTCAAATGGACGGCTGGTGATTTTATCACAAAAATGTCTGCTCATTAGCCTGCTGGGTAATCAGGCATCATGTCGCATATGTTACGGTGATATTGTAGAGAAGGACGATAGAACATACGGTCCAGGCCATTTCTTTTAACCAATCAAATCCTCCACTTTTATATCACAAACCTTTTCTACAAGCTGAACCTCATCAGATATTTCTTGTCTTGCTTTCAGAGGCCAATTTAGTTTTGGTATATGATGTTGTTAATATTATCTGTATTTCTGCTTTAACTCCAGCCAACCTGACAGGCCATGTGGAGAGGGTGGGCATTGAAAACTTTGAGCTATTAAGAGTGCTGGGCACTGGAGGTGAGTACTGTTACTTTTGTCTCTTTTCACTCAGGGATTGTGCTCCAGTACAGAAAAAATGACTCTGTCCTCATGTAGTTGTTATTCATGTGTGTGTGTGGGTGTGTGTGTGTGTGTGTGTGTGTGTGTGTTCACACTTACCAAACAGAGGTAGTATAGAGCCTTCTCAGCATGTGCTCTAAAAATCAGCGGCTCTGTAATCAGTGTAAATAATACGTCCAGTGCAGCATTTTCTGCCATGCCGAGCTTTTTCTTTCACTCTACTGTCGATTTGGCTCAACGGTGACCACAGCTGCCGGTTTAGAGATGCAACAACAACTTATGCCTTACGGAGGCTTTGCCCTGCACTTTGCCCTCTGACTTTGTTTATCTGAACCATCAGCATATGGCAAGGTGTTCCTGGTGAGGAAAGTGAGTGGCCATGATGCAGGGAAGCTGTATGCCATGAAGGTTTTGAAGAAGGCCACAATCGTGCAGAAGGCAAAGACTGCTGAGCACACACGGGCGGAGCGGCAGGTGCTGGAGCACATCCGCCAGTCTCCTTTTCTTGTCACTCTTCACTACGCCTTCCAAACTGACACCAAGCTGCACCTCATTCTCGGTGAGGACATTTGATAACCCAGCTGTCCGTGATGTTCTTCATCTGTTTGTTTTGTTGCTTGGAAAAAGAAAAAGACCAAGAATAAAATTAAGCTTTTTTTTCACCAACTGGGTTTATTACAGAAATGAAAAAGTAATAGTAAGTCAATTTAAAAAAGAAAAAAAAAGTATTTGTATTGTACTTCTGGGAAAGTTGACCACTCACTCTACGTGATTTTGGATGAAACCTGAAACGCACACTGTCTTCCATTACAGATTATGTAAATGGTGGGGAGCTCTTCACACACTTGGTCCAGAGAGTGAGGTTTAAGGAGCAAGAAGTAGCCCTGTACAGTGGAGAGATTGTGTTGGCACTGGAACATCTACACATGGTAATCCTGAGTTTTAGTCTCTTTCTAAGTCACCGTGTCTATTCCTGTGTGTGCGCTTTATGTTTAACCTGTGTTTCATTGCGTTGTTGCAGCTTGGGATTGTATATCGGGACCTAAAACTTGAGAATATTCTACTGGATTCAAGCGGTCACATAGTTCTCACAGACTTTGGCCTCAGTAAAGAATTTGATCAGGTACAGTTTGTCTCAACAATGTGAACACGTTTGTTTTCTTGAATTTAGAAAAGGTTTGGATGCCGCTTATGATTTTATCTTTTCCTTTTTTTTTACTGGTTTGAGCCTCAGCTGGAGGAAGATGATGACAAAATACATCACCAGAATAGACAATTTAATTTAAATCTGCTGACTCTCGTGATGTTTATTTTGCTCAGCTGCTGTAAATCAAATCTCTTCTAAATCTGCTATTATTGTTAACTTTCAATTTTGGTAATTTAATCCTGGGTATTTTTATTCAGAGAAATAGAGAGACTTAAATGATCAACCACATCTTTTTTTCACTGGCTTTATTCGTACATGGTTTTTTATTTTTTTATTTTTTGGTCCTGGCCATTTATATTCATTTTACAACAGGGAGAGATTTTTAGATGCTAAGACTAGTATTCTCTTCTTTTTTTGTGCTGTATCTGTCATCCAGAATGTGTCTGTTGATCAGTTTACTTGTATATATAAAAAAACAAAAAAAAAACAGGTTGAAAGGGCTTTCTCCGTCTGTGGCACGATTGAATACATGGCTCCTGAAATAGTCGAAGGGGGAGAGTCTGGACACGACAAGGTAAAAGTTTGTAGCCTGTTTTATCCAATCGAGCATGTGTGCACTTTTTCCAGACAGAGTTCACTTTTTAGTCTCTTTGGGTGCCTTCATGCTTTCCAGGCGGTGGACTGGTGGAGCCTCGGTGTGTTGATGTACGAGCTCTTGACTGGTGGATCGCCCTTCACTGTCGATGGAGAAGAGAACTCGCACACAGACATTGCCAAGTACCGATTTTCATTCATTATCATAAGATCATCTGCAAGCTTTAGGTTATGTTGAGACTGCAGCACTGAGCTTATGTGTGGCTCACAGGAGGATATCCAAGAAGGATCCCCCTTTCCCCAAAGACATGGGACCACTGGCCAAAGACGTCATTCAGCGGCTCCTCGTCAAAGATCCAAAGAAGAGATTAGGCTCAGGTCCTAATGGAGCCGTGAATGTAAAGAAACACCCGTTTTATCAGGTGGAGCTCTTTGCCTATTTTGAATATTTAACAATATTTACAAAAGCAAAATATCAGGGTAGAGTATTGCTATACACGAAGGAACTCGTTTGAGTGAGGCAGCATTTGTATGAACTAATTTAGCAAGAATTGGAACAAACCTCAATATATTCTTGCCTTTCCAAAAATAATAAAAAATTCACTGCAGAAAATTAACTGGGAGGACTTAGCAGCTAAGAAGGTACCTGCACCATTCAAGCCGGTGATACGGGATGAGCTCGACGTTAGTAACTTCGCAGATCAGTTCACAGAGATGGACCCCACCTACTCCCCTGCGGCTCTGCCTCAGAACTGCGACCGCATCTTCCAGGTGGGTGCATGTTGTTGTAACTCCTAGTTCTGTTGTTTCCAGATTGGGATATTTCTCTCTGTCCCTTGCAGGTCATTGCACAGGCTAACACTTCCATTTGCATTTGTCCTGTGCCCATGTTTGTCTGGGCTTTGGTTGCATGCAGTGTGAAATGTTGACACGGACGAAAAATAGCATTATGCATTACCCACTTTTTGTCTGCGTCTATATTTGACATACTCCACAGCAATTGAAGTAATCAAGTGAAGTTCTGAATGTCCTCAAAAGGTTGCTGTAAGTCAACATGAGTCTGTCTGTGTGCATTGGTATTCAAATTGACTAAAGGGTCTTTTATTGAAGTAATTGCCGCCATATGCAGCTCTCATTGAAGTAACAGATGTGAATGACTATTTTTGATGTAGCTTTGAACCGTAATATGGCCCACAACTCCATGCCAGCTGATAGCTGTCTGATGCATTGCATGAAATTTCAACTCTGATTGCCTTCTGGATCCTTGAGCTTGGTAGATCAATAGATCCATTAACGGGCTTCTCTCGTGGAATAAAAGGTTACACTTTGAGAGCATCACCACGTCTATCTCGGTTACGCCTTCGGTCTTTGATTGCCAACTTTATCTTGGCTTTTTTCCCCTCTCAGCTGCCATTCACATAGTCTGAAATTTTGTGGTCTTTATAATTTGCAAGCCTAGCAATCTCTGAGATAACGACAGCAATCCCAGTTTAAACCGTGCACTTGCTCCCCCGTGGTGCCTCACAAAACAAAATTAAAATTGCATTAAGAGCGCCAAGATGTAATTTCACAGCAGAGCAATCAAATATTCAAGCCCGGCAATTTAGGGCATCTCATTCATTCAGCATCCATCCTTCCGTCCATCTATTGCTGTCACTACGTACCACACAGCTGTGTGCGTGCCGGTGAAAAAAGAGAGGGAGATTAATGCCAGCTCAAAGCTGTGGGCTCCCCACAGCTGGAATTAAGCAGGCGCCTCTCCACAATGACAGGTTTAACAATAGAAACAGCTGGACAGCTGCTGTCACTCACAAATGAGCAAAACCTGCCTTTTTGTGGAGCAGCCTGGTGTGACATGGTAACATTTCAAGAAAAATCCCAAACATTTATTTGTTTATTTTTCAGTAAGTGCCTTTTTTTAAAAAAAAATTTTCATTTAGGAGGAACTTGCCTTTCCTTTTGTGCATATAGTCCATCCCTCACTTTATGTCTTAGTAAAATGTAAACAGTGAGAGCTTTTGTGTTTCTGTGTTCAGGGATACTCTTTCATGGCCCCTTCCATCCTGTTTAAGAGGAATGTGGTGATGGACGACCCCGTCCAGCTGTGTGGGGGCTCTGAGAGGCCAGGCTCTGCTGCGGTGGCCCGCAGCGCCATGATGAAGGTAAAATGAATGCACTTGGATCCCGCAGCACAAACACACTTAAGCTAATGGCTGCTGTCACAGACAGATAGATTTTTCCCTTCCTCACCATTCCACTTGAACCTTTTTTTCCCCTCAACTCAGCTTGTTTTACTGCACTAAGATTCAGTTTTCTGAGGCTGCTTATTCAACATTTGTTTATGAATGCAGTGGTATGCCTCTGGGATATATTGCATTTTGTGAAAGTAGCAGTTTGGTGCTTTTTGAGCTTTTATTTAGTTTCAAGCCCTCTTATTGTGATCCCAGCAATTTTACAAACACAACCTTTCGTGAAGAATTGTTATGAGATATCTTATACCAGCGGTAGGCATCGTCTTTAGAGATTATAATGCTTCTCTGTTTACTGATGTCCTTTAGTGTTTAGACACTTTAGAAAAGGGAAGTTGTCTCTCTGTCTCGCTGCACTTTGCTCCAGATGTGCTCAGGATTCCAATAAAGCTTCACTGTATTTTATAGCTTTTTCTTGTTCTTTTTTTTTTTTTTACCATTTCCTTTTGCAAACGGCAAGCTAATTAACTCTAGTTTTTCCTCTCTGCTGTCGTGATCTTTAGTATTTTAATCCAGAAAATTTTCATTGCTTGATTGTTACCACCTCTAGTTTTTTTTTTTTTTTTTTTCTTTTTTCCAGTGATACAGAACCGGAGAACTTTACTGCAGATCACAGTATATACTAAAAAACAATCTTTAGGATCTTCAGGATTGAGCGTACAGAATCTGTACAAAGAACATACAGTATTACACTTTTTTCTCTGGTAACACCTTTCAATTAGAGTGTATGAATGACCAGAAAACTTGTTTTGGTTCACTGTTCCTCTGTGCAGGACTCACCTTTCTATATGAGTTATGAGATGGACCTGAAGGATGGGGCTCTTGGAGAGGGTAGCTTCTCCATCTGTAGACGCTGCACGCACAAGAAGACCGGACAGAAATATGCAGTCAAGATTGTCAGCAAAAGGTACAAGCTCACCGGCTGCTCTCTCTTAACCACAACGTTTTTTTGGGTTCTTTGTTATATTTGTAGTTTCATTGGACACATCAGACACACTCTCCTACGTTTATTGGCCGAAATTTGGGATTGGTCATCCAACTCTAAAGCTGAAATATGACGTTAGAAATGTGTAACTTAGCAGAAACGCATTTCTAACGTCATATTTCTGCTAGACTTTTTTTTTTTTTTAGCCTGTTATTCTGTTTACGTTTCGTCGGATGTGGGTTAAATATGACAACTTGGTCTTTTGCTGGCGACTCCTACAAAATACGCTTTGATCATTGGTGTTGGCTGCAATCAGACAGTCCTCCACTGACAATGTAGCGAGGCACACTGGGGCCGATACAAACGCCGGTCCCCACAATCCAAATAGGCACGTTCACAGAGTAAATCGCGCTTACTCGTCACACTGACCTCTCATTGATGAGTTTGAAAACTTTGTTGAATATCGGGGAAAAAATGGTTAAAAAAATAACTGTGGAAAAGCTGATTAATTTCATCTACTGTTGTTGAATTATGGATATGTTTTCAGACGGTACATTCCACCCATGAACGGCTTACATAGGCACTTGTTTATCCAATTAAGTCAAATGTCAAAATAGCTATTAAAAATGTAATCCTTATTTGGCTAAAAATCACGTTGTAATCTGAGTGCTTGTGTTTACTGTAGGATGGAGGCACAGACGCAGCGGGAAATAGCAGCCCTGAAGCTCTGCGATGGCCATCCTAACATTGTCAAGTTACATGAAATTTATCACGATCAGGTAAAGTTGATCCCGGAGGTTTTATTTGCCAGCTTAAATTCTGTTTTCTGTCGTTTTCTGCGGAGCCTTTGGGGACCGCAGCCCGATTAAGACCTAGAATTGGAACAAGACAGATTAATGGGGATGCTTGGAGCCCTCTAGGTCTTTCTCTATCTCTTCAAATATCGTCCCATGAATATCTCTGTGTTCCTGATATTTTGGCAATGATTTATTTCTAAACTGCGGGCTGTACAAACGCCCGTATTGTGCAGCTAAACAGAGACAAACTAGATTCACTTTTGTATGGCTGATCGAGCAGCGCTCTTAACACAAACTGAGTGTGCATACGCTCCAAATGCAGCTTACCTCGGTTATTGGAAAGGTGTTTTCATGTGTCTGACTACATCCAGGTTCATTAGCAGAGGTCCTTCATGCCCAGGAGCACCACTTTAGTCCTGATGAGCTCAGTGGGGTTATTACTGTACCTCACAGGCCTGTGACCCAGATCAAAGCTGTGCTGCCTCGCTTCGTCTCAACCGAGTCCTGCCTTTGTTCCTCAGATCCAGCACTAATGAGAAACTCTACCCTGTTGCTCAAACACATTATTCTCTTCCCACTTTATTTGGCCCCTTTCACTTTTACTCAGTACTATTACCGCTTGATCTCACCAACGTGAGATCTCACCAATGTGAGATCAAGGATGTGCTGTTTTTCTCTATTTATTTTGCGACAGAGAGAATTCTGTTTACCATTTCACAAATCAGCATTCAGCCGCGTTCAACTTGCGAGTGAAAATAGGATTAATGATACATCACGAAATGTTTTGGAGTGTTTGGATCCATTGCAGTATTTTTAAAGAATGTCTAACAAAGGTTGGAAATGTTTTGCAAGAAATGGCAACTTGTTCTGTTTGTGGATGCCGTAGCTCCACACATACCTGGTCCTGGAGCTGCTTGGTGGAGGAGAGCTGCTTGAGAGAATCCGCAGGAAGCAACATTTCAGCGAAACGGAGGCCAGCCGCATCATGCGCAAACTGGTGTCTGCCGTCAGCCACATGCACGACGTCGGAGTGGTGCATAGGGACCTTAAACCAGAGGTATGAAACGTCAACAATGTGGAGCTACTGCAAGACTTTCTTTTGTCTTTGCAGAGTTTGTGTCGCTGAGGTGAATACAGCCTGAATGGATCATATGCTTTTAAGACAGAATTACTGTGTTTTTCTGAACAAGGTATGATGTGTGGAATTGTCCCAGTGACTCTGCAATCTTTCTCCAAACAAGAGTAAAATTGTTTGACCCTAACATGGGTCAGACGGATCTGGTCAGTCCTGATGTACAATTTTGCAGGCTCTCGAGTGGACCGGTTTTGTTGACCAGAAAAAAAAAAAATGATTGCTGTCTCGAATTGCTTTGCAGAACCTGCTCTTCACAGACGAGAGTGAGAACTCCGAGATAAAAATCATAGACTTTGGCTTTGCTCGTCTCAAGCCACCAGACAATCAGCTCCTGAAGACTCCCTGCTTCACCCTGCAGTACGCTGCTCCAGAGATACTCAAATATGACGGCTATGATGAGTCCTGTGACCTGTGGAGTCTGGGGGTCATTTTGGTGAGTGCATGAGCAAAGCCCTGGTTAAAACATTCCACTTCTAAACAAATGCATTTAGGCAAATTTAACATGCAAGAGCGACGGCAAAGAGAACATCCACAGGCTTGGTGTCTCAGTTTGTTTATAGTTCTGAAAATGAAAATGATTTTTTTTAGCATAAATTTTTGCATAAGCTGTATTTACAAATACTTAATGCACTGAAAAGATTGGATGAAAGCTGGGAAAACTAAATGGACTGTGGTGTACCACTGTGCAAACATTTTAGAATTATAACCAAGGCATCAAACTAAACGCTCCGTCTGAAGAGAAAGAGTGAGTGCTCCCACCTTTTATAAGCAGCAGCCACTTACTCAGCTGTCAATAAGGAAAAAACAAATGAACCTAGCTTAGAAATTACACTTGTTGTAATAGATTTAGTGATATGTGCTATCATTATAGTATATAAAGAGGACACCGGCCTTTTGTCCTTTCTGAAAAGTTTGATATTACTGATGTCTTTCATTGGCTCGAACAGAACACAGTAATGTCAATGATTAGCCTTTTCAGGAGCATCCCTCTTGTGACTGCACCCACAGAGCAAGTACACACCTATTTAAGACTGCTGTTTTTCCCTTTCATGCCCCAGGAAAGTGACCTGATTATATGATTTTTTTTTTTTTTTTTTTTTAAATTTATGCTAATATTTTCAAAATCCACAGCTTCTAGGTCCACTCTGAAGTTGTTGTATTTTCCTCAAAATGCCGCTAACTGATTTAATGAATGTCTAATAAGAAGCTCCGTACATTGCTGATTTCTGTGTTTTATACAGTTTATAGGTTATACATGTGCTTCAGGCCAACAGTTATTTTAACTGATTTTGGCTGTCAGTGGATGCATTATCTATTATGCATGATAACCATCTCGTTCTCTCCTCCAGCCCTCAGCATCCTGTGGTGAGCTGACACAGTTAAAACGTTCACAGCAGAATGAAGGACAAACCGAAACATCATCCTCGTTCAAGCTTTTTGTCTGTGCAGTGAAGGAAAATTAAAGAGGAGAGGTAGAGAGGATAAGGAGAGGGCGCACAGATAGTCAGGAGAGATATTTCCTTACTAGGCCAGTCATCCATGAAGAGCCAAGGCTTTATGTGTAAGTGCTGCCGTGCTCCGCCGCCTCCTGCGGGGGGTCGGGTAGTAGTGTGCCTCATGAAGCTTTAACAAAATGGCTACTGACGTGCTATATGCACAATGCCCTGCAAGCCAAGCGAGCTGCTACAGAGAGGGCACAACACATCCACCATCGCCAAAAGGGTTGTTCCCCACCACTGTCATTTTAATGAGAATTCTGAGGGCAGATAAGCAGGCCAAGGTGAGAGTGTTTTGTTTATTCAGCCGAGCACAGGTTGCTCTTCTCTTTTGTACTGATGCAACCGTGGTCAACCACACGCAGCTTAACAACGGAAAATTGTGGACAGTCGTGATCGGTCAGGAGCGCTTTGAAAGCATGTTATTTTGACAGAACATGTGTTCAGGCATGAATACCTATTTACTTTACAGCTTATTTATATATCTGTGTGTGTGTGTGTGTGTGTGTGTGTGTGTGGACTTCCTCTGTTTCAGTACACCATGCTGTCTGGACAGGTGCCTTTCCAGTGTCAGGAGAAGAGCCTGACCCACACCAGTGCAGAAGAGATTATGAAGAAAATCAAACAGGGAGATTTCTCTTTTGAGGGACAGGCCTGGAGAAACGTGTCCCAGCAGGCTAAGGACCTGATACAAGGTGAGGATGGACCTGCTGGTTCACTGTTATCTTAAACTATGAACTTACATCTTTCTCGCAAGCTATAAGGTCAGATGTAATATACAATGTACATTACAATTTAGTATGTTTGTTAAGTTGACATATGTGGATGTCTGCAGCCTTACAGAGAAGAACAACTTTAAATGCCTATATAGAATAGAATAGAATAGAATAGAAAAATATTTCATTCATGCCCCAAAGGGGGAAATTCAAATTAGTCAAGTAGCTCAAAAAAATGATAAATATTTACAATGATTGTATATTAACAACAACACTAATAACAATACTAATCAAACTACTACTACAACTACTACTAATAATAAATGACTAAATAAATAAAAAAAATAAATTTGAGAACATGTCAGCAGTCACTGTTAAAAAGCCTTATGGCTGTGGGAACAAAGGACCTCCTGAACCTCTCAGTCCTGCAGCGCAGAGAGATGAGCCTCTCACTTCAGCTGCTCCTCTGTCCTGCCAGGATGCTGTGGAGAGGATGTGGATTATCTCCAAAACAGAATCTAATTTCCTCCTCATCTGTTGCTCCACCACAGCACTGAGCTTTTAACCTACAACAGAACCAGCCTTTTTAACCAGTTTGTCCAGCCGCCTACAGTTTTTGTCAGTAGTGCCACTTCTCCAGCAAACAACAGCATAGAACAGTGCACTCTCAATGATGGTGTGATTAAAAACATACTCATCATATCACTACAAACGTTGAAGGACCTGAGCCGTCTCAGGAAGAAGCCTTGGACAGACTCCATCTGGGAAATTTAATATGTGGCCATAAAAGCAAGGCGGGGTCACAAAGCCGTTATGTGCTGGACATTTGTAGCGTTCACTTGCGGCTCTTAAGAAATCGGTTAGTAAATTCGGACAATACAAATAACACAAATATTCAAACATGCTGTAGAGCTTGCCATTAAGTCGGCGTCACTTAGATTTAGGCCTCTTCCAGGTCACCGATTTGGATGAATCTTTCAAGGATCAGAGTATAAGAATGTTTCAGGCGATTTCTGTATTTAAAGAGGGTCTTGCCTATATTGTCTGTTGTAATACACGGTCTCAGCCAGTTTTGCTGCAGAATATCTCATAATGTTTTGGATGCAAAGGCGATATGAAAGGGACGCATGTTGCAACTGTGACATCACCCAGTGGTTTGCGAGCTCATCTTCAATTCATTTCAATTCAATTCATTTTTATTTATATAGCGCCAAATACAACAAATGTCATCTCAAGGCACTTAGATAGTAAGTCCAATTCAAGCCAATTGGAATTCAATTAATTAATAATAATCATAATTCATAAAATAATCCAATTCGTTCATATAGAGCCAATTCAAAAACAATTTCCTAGCTAAGAAAACCAACAGATTGCACTGAAAACTTTTTGTTTTTCGGTCCAATCTCCCGGCCTGAGCGTGCCTGAGGCGACTGTGGAGAGAAACGACTCCCTTTTAACAGGAAGAAACCTCTGGCAGAACCAGACTCAGGAAGGGTGGCCATCCGCCTCGACCAGCTGGGGTTTGAGAAGACAGAAAGGGGGGGGGATCTTGAAGTCTCAAATCCAGCAAGTGGTATTTTGAAACTGGAGATTACGAGTGGGGCGATTATTTAACTGAGAACCCTGGAAACTATACACTCTCATTGGATAACGGTCTGTCAGGGCGTATTCACACCTACCTCGTTTGGTCCGGACCAAACGGACCAGATTTTCGTTGGTTCGGACCTTTTGGGATGGTCTGAATACAAACCACCACACTCTGGTCCGGATCAAACAAGCGGACCGAGACCGAGCTGAAAGGTCGGACTCGGTCCGGATCAAACGAACCCTGGTGCGGATCTTTTGGAGTGTGAAAGCAGACCGGACCTAATCCCAGACTTTTTGCTTTTTTGTACCTCGGGAGCATCCGTCGTTTGTCTGCTGCTAGGTAACAGAACAGAGCGTCGTTCTTCTAATTACTAGACCGGCTGTGGTAAAGCTAACGAAAGACCGAAAATAATATTTCTAGACCGAAAATGAGTAGGGGACAAAATGTTGAAAAAACATACAGTTTTGATTATATTAAAAGCAATAACGGCACGGAAAGCGTCCGTGACTACATTCACTTTTGAACTTAGCACTTTGTGTTGTGCGTGTTGATTCTGACCAATAGCCGAACGACTTCAGGGCGCGTGGCTTTGATGACATATTTTGGTCTGAAATGTACAGTCTGAAAGCGAACCGCACCAAAATGAAAAAAAAAGGTTCGGACCAAAGCAAGTGAACTATCGGACTTTCCTGGTCTGAATACGCCCTCAGTCGCAAAGTAGCACCACCCTTACGTCTTCTCCAACTTTATCTTCTAAAGTGCTCTAAAGCTGACTATAATTCACAAAATGGACTTAATTTGCTCATGGATAAGACTTGATCACACACTTGCTCTGAGGCAACAAATTAAGTGAAAAGTCATTTTTCCATAAACTATACAAACTGACTCGAGGTGTTACCCCCTAATGGCTATTGCATATTTTGCTTAAGTATGAACAAGAAGATCACTTCTCCTCTATGACTCACCTTTCCTCCTGCATTAAGAGTGCTAAAAGAAAATTGTTCTTTTTTTTCCTGCAGAGCTGCTGACGGTGGACCCAAGCAAGAGGATTAAGATGTGTGGTCTCCGTTATAATGCCTGGCTCCAGGACGACAGCCAGCTGTCCTCCAACCCACTCATGACCCCAGACATTCTCGGGTCCTCCACTGCCTCCGTTCACACTTGTGTCAAAGTTACCTTTAATGTAAGAAATGTTAGAAAGTAGGTCAGAATGTTCCAGCCATTTGTAATATTATTATTATATAATATAATAATCAGCTGATTGTTCACACTGTCAGCCTGCTGATATGTTATATAGGGAGATTCTTCCAAAGTACACCTGCAATTATTAGTAATTGTCTTGTTGATTTGAGAAAAGGAACTATTATTTTTACTTTTTTGTTATTTTTAAACCAGTTAATCATGGAGTTATTGGCTAATAATTTGGCTAAATTGCCTAACTGCAGCTGTGTATTTTTCCATGAAAGTTTTCTGTTCATTAATTAGAAATATGCCTGATGGTACTCAGTAAAAAAGTAATAGTTTAATGCTGAGTTGATATGAGTTTAAATGGGTGAACTGGATGAAAAGTGAATAGAAATAGATATCCTAACGATTGGCTCACCAATCTCCCCCACAGGCATTTAACAAATGTAAGCGGGAAGGTTTTCGCCTACAAACCGTGGACAAGGCGCCACTAGCCAAGAGGAGGAAAATGAAAAAGACAAGTACCAGCACAGAGACCCGCAGCAGTTCGAGTGAGAGCACCCATTCTTCCTCCTCTTCCTCTCAGTCTCAGGAGAAGAATTTTCCAGAGAATGAAGCTAACTCGCAGCCTCCTGTCAACACACCCGTGGCCGTGGGAACAGAGTCGAGGCACCAGCCAGCACCTCCAGCCTTTGACTTTTCAGAAGGACAGTGAGACAGCGAGAGGAAAATCCAGATTCGGGCTTCAACCAGTGTAGAGATGGCTCTCTTCTTTCTGTCTGTCCCTGGCAGCTCTCTGCCTCTGGCTCAATTGCATGGATGTCCGCACATCTCCAAAACCAAGCATGCAACAGGAGCAGCAACTGTCACAATCAATCATCATTAGCAATAGTCTGTCCTTTCTTTTTCTCAGAGTTTCACACGCACACTGTATCAGTCGGGGAACATGAAGAAGTTGTCACCTTTGTCACAAAGCGAAAAGGGCTGCCCTACTGTCTCCGGTGCAGGCAGACAATGGAGAGACATCTTCAGTCGCATCATAAAATCGGTATCGCTGTCCTCCCCAGTTACCTGTCGTTGTCCGTGTCTCCAGGGGTTTTAAAGGGAAAGTTCACATTACGGACGCTTTGTATTTTTCATCAGTGGGAGAGGGAAAAAAAAAAAAAATACAACGAAATCTTTGCTTCACTTCTCTTTTCTCGGAAGATGTCTCTCTGCAAGATGGAGCAGAATATTTATATGTGAATTTTTACAGACTGAAATTTATTTATGATAAGCTATGTTGTTAACTTATTTATGGTTCTAAAGATCCTAGAAGAAATTATGGATACAAGCAAGTCTTTGAAAAAATAGCATTTTGTTTGTGTATGTATGGTTTCCTCTCAGCTCTTTGTATTTATCAATCACATCAAAGCAGCTAGTCGTCATTCAGACACACTGATGTAAACATTGTGCGATTATTATAGACAAACAGAGATTAAAACCATTAGCCACTGGCTAATATCAGCTTTATCAGCTACATTAAACCAGATCCCTTTGTTGGATTTTGGAATTGCTTACTGAGACTGGGGTATGTTGGGATTTGAATTGCAGCTATTGTCAGCGGTTTAAAAGGGTAAACAAGTGTATTTCTTTGTGTGTATGGACAAGCGAAGGAGAAATGTAAACATTTGTTGGAACAACCAAATGTTCTGCCGAATCCATGGTTTTATTGTTGGATGGGGAATACTGCTGCCTGCAGGGATGCGACCCTACAAGCGGAGCTAAATTTAGACTTGTTTTTGCCTCTGATGTGGGGGTATGACTACTTCAAGACTTGGCACGAATTCTGCCCCATACAGTCCCATCCCTGAGGTCAGTGAGTGTTTAGCCCAGCAGTGGCTTTGCTTTGTGTGGTACCGTATTAGACTTAATTGCCACTACATCCAGTTCAATTTGGCGGAATGTCCCAAAAGGAAAATTCAGATTGGCTTAGTGTGAGGTGAAGTTGAGCGTCTTCTGATGCCAGTTTTAAATGGCTTAACAAAAGGTGACTTCAGCAAAGGGAAGCTTTTTGTGCCACAACACCAACTCAATCATGTAATGGTCAAATTTCCAGCTGAATTTAAAGGGGATTATACGTAAGATCACTGTCAGGCAGTATAATGAGAAAATAGTTGCCCCTTGTGTCACTGTCTTAAGTCTTAAAACCACTGCAAAACATCAGCTCTTGAAGGAGAGTCGTAAAGGACAAACCTCAATCAAGCTCCTCTGTTTTTCATGCTGTTCTTACTCCATTTACCGTGTCGCACTGCAGGACAGAAACGCCGATCTTTGCACTGCACTGTGTGACAGCTGGCACTTATCTGGTTTGTATTACGTCTCCAGTGCATGATGTGAACTAGAAAATTAACCACTTTTTTCCCCCCTTTGTCTTCATTAGACTTTAAGGCAGATTCTTACTTGATTTAATGTTTTATGTTTTACTTGCACATATGGGAAGTCCTGATTAGATTTGGGACTTTAAAGTTACTGTTTGAATTGTGATGGATATACCAAACCCCTTTTTTAAAATAGCCTAAATATTGTAATATCCCAGTGTTACAATACTGGGGCAATACTGCGTTCGCTGGGATAGTTTGGCAGGTTTGTTGCTATGCTGTGTTTATTGTTTTATTAAGTAAGTTTCAGTCTGTTTCAGTACAAATAACTGAAATATTGTATTTTGTTGATACACAGAGGGGTGCTTGTGTTCAAAATCTGTTTCCTTGGCTCAGTCAGAATACGTATTCTTAGACTACTGTGTGCATCTCAACACACTCCCTCATCTTCTTCCATTTCAATGCACTCTGATTCAGAACCAAAGCATTAATTTAAAGGTAGCTGCTTTAAGCTGCATGAGATATTTAGTTTCATGCAAATATGCAAAGAAATGCTCACTTTCTCAAAGTTTACTGTTTGTTTTGTCCAGTCGGTGACATCAGACCGGGTTACTTTGACAGCGCACAGTGTTTCCTTAAAAGAGTCTTCATTGGATCCATAGTATTCAAATCTGGTACATTATGATGCCGAAAACTATGCATCTCTTGTTTTTTTCTGTTGTGTTGCTTTTGCCATTCCAGAAAGACCTCATCAAATGGATTCAAATATAGAGTTTAAAAGGCTGTAACGCCGTGTAAATATACTGTACTTTTACTTTCATAGCAGCAAACATAGAATAAGTAACAAAACAGGATCCATAGCCCATTAAAGAGCTGGAATCCTTGGAACTAAACACTACAAAGCTCTTGTTGAACTCAGTTCGGATGAGTTCCCTGTTGCTGCCTCATTAAGCCTCTTTTCTTTTGTTTGGGTGTATTAATAGCTCAAGTGGAGGAAGAGGAAGAGTGTCCTATATTGAGCTCTCCTCTGGGAGCCAGGCTCTATTAGCTGATGTGCTGCACTGCTGTTTGTTCCAAAGAAAATACCGTACTCCACTCAGTGTCTCTGTGGGACCAAGCTCACTTTCTTTGTTGGGAACATAACAGTGCATCACAGGAAAGGGCTGGTTTAGTACCAACTTCTCCTGGGGCAGATTCTCAAACTAGGTTTCCCCCCTCTTTGATGAAGAGCTTGTTTGCTGTGCCACTATGAGGAAGAGAGAGGGAGGGATACTTGTTTTGATTTGAGGCCCCTTTGTCTTTGATACGTTTTTTTTTTCTTCTTCTTTTTTTGTCGTTTCCCTGGAATTTTACCCAAAGTTCTCTCTCTGCTCCTTTTTTTTTTTTTTTTTTTTTTTTTTTTAAAGGTTGAAAACACCGTTACTAATGAGCTACACCCTTGAATGCTTTTGAAACATTGATTAGAGGGCAGGTGGTTTGAATTGTTTTGTGTAAAGCAGCGACTACTGTTGTATGCCTTTAGCTTCAAAGACATTGGCTCAGATGGTGGCTGTGTGCTTCTGTCATGCATGGGAGTGACAGATAGTGAAAGTGGCACTGAGTGACATGTTGCACTGAATGCACGGTTCCTATGTACGGTTCTTTTGTTCGTGCGCTGTGTACCTCCCATTTTATTTTTGAAAGAGTTGCATATTTTGTGTATACTGCATACTTTTTTTTTGTCAACCTTTAGGGGGGATACATGGAACTGTCCGTGGTGCTGAAGTGTTAAAACTGCTGGTGTTGCTTCAAAACCTAGTTTTACCCCCCCTCTCAGTTTGATTTTATTTAGTCATTTTGTGAGTCATTTCATGCCATGTGCTGTAAGAAGTTGACACTCTACAGCCCTGTACTGTACCCCTAACCATTTGGTGTGCTATTTGTATGGGGTTAAATGACATACCTAAAGCTTTAAATGGGAAAAGTGCCTGAAATGGAGTGCCATCTACACTCTTTGCCATGAAATCATGTTGGACCCAGAGTAATTGTTACCCAGGGGTACCTGGAAATATGAAGCTGATAGTTTATTTATTGGAAATAAATAATAACCCAGAAATAAGGTAACAACATAGGCTTCAGCTTTCATCAGCCTAAGTTGGTAGGTACCACCGCTTTGCCTGAGGGTGAGCAAAATCTTTGAAATTGGGGGAAAAAAAAAAAAAAAAACGATTGTCCACTTATGTCAGCATTCATGTTGCCCAAAACTTACTGAAAAAAAGTCAGCAGTTCTAGTATCCTTTTGCCTTTTATTAAAATGTAAGAACAAATGAAATTCACATATATATATAACATGGGGAAAGAGTTAGTCCAGATACATTTTACTCCAGTCAAACGAGTTGAAATTTCTGCTTGAAAGGGTCACTGTACTTGCATCACATAATATAAGAAACAACCATGAATAGTTTTCAGCTTTGGAAATGCAGCACAGCAGAGAGACCGCCACATCAGACGTAAAATTATTATTATTTTTTTCAAAAAGTGAATAAGTAGGAAAAAAAGCAACAATTCTTTACTACTTCCAGCCACATCCAGGCTCCCTGTCATCTACAGAGTCGTATTCTTGTCTTGCTCAGCCGCAGATTGAAATGTGCAACTTGAAAATGTGTTCATTATGTTGCCTCAGCCCAGTGTTGCTCTCAGTGAAGTTGGCGACACACATTGTATTCCGGTGTTTTTTTACTTGTGAAAGTAAATGGTGATGCTTTTGCATGAGCAGGTGGAAAGGACATACGGGATCGTCCCCACTTTTGTCATTATGTACGTGTTAACTGCTTGATTCCTGTCAATAGTTTCATTGTCGTGTTGTTATTTAAGCGTGTCAAAAAGTACTGTAGCAGCAGATCCCTTTGATATTGGTCAATACTAAACTGCTTAAAAACGCAACCAAGTTTTAAGGGCAAAACTTTGCACCTCCATACTGTTGTAAACATGCAATGGACGTTTTTTGTTTTTTTTCATAGAAGAAGAAAATATCCTTTTTGGATTTTGTGCAGATTCAAATCTTTAATCATCTGTTTGTTATAGCTGTTGTCTCCACATTTGAAGACAATATAATAATATTAACCTCAACAAGACAGTACTTTTGCTTACAACTAGGATGTACCATGTGCTTATCTGTTTCGTAGGGCACTGTGAAAATCATCGTTCAGGCCTTTAGGCATACTATTGATAGTATGAGAAGAAACTTTGATTTGCTTCAGTAAATGCTTCACTTGCCTGCTGATTACGTCTGTAAATTCAATATCCTGATATAAGTCACGATGAGTCTTTTATTTCCATTTAGGCTTCATTGTAATTTCAAATGTATTTACATTATTACTGAAGATATTTTGTGATACAAGGATGTGGGTGTATGAGATGTCAGAAGGACAATAAATGTATGTTTTCCTGTTCGTTTACCGATTTCAACAAATAAAATGGGTACAAGCTTTTTCTTTTTTCCACCGAAGTGGGTTTTCTTATTGGAAGGAAAGTGGACTCAATATCAGAGAAAGACCTCTAGGTGGCAGTGCTTGATAAAGTACCTTTAAGTGTCACTTGTCTAGCAGGGTCAAATGATTTCAATCTTTGTGCTGGGTTGAGGATGATTTGTGTCCTTTAAAAAATTAACTGTGCGTACTATAAACGTCCAGTTATTACAGTGTTTTTTTTTTCTGCTCTGACTGACGAAAATTTCTAAAAAAAAAGGGGTTCATTATCACTTTAAAGCTTTGATTTCAGGATCCATCCACACAATATTTAAGACCATATGACAAATGTAACGGGGGGTGAGTGAGGGGGGGAGTTAGAATCAAATGTAAAATTTGAGTAATTAGATGTTTCAGGGATTATTTGAAAAAAAAAATCTTATTTGTTATTTTACTACTTTGTCTGGTTACCATTAAAATAAATAAATAAATAAAAAAATGAACCTTAAATACCTTTTCCAACGCAGTAATATATAATGTATAAATAATCGCATATATAACAGTTTATTGTCACATCACTTCTTTTGTCTGACCAACAGTAAAAAGAAAAATTATATTCAGTAACAAGCCAAACAAAACTAAGAGAAATCACCTCAAATCTTTTAATTAAAAAACATTGCAATGCTGTTGTGCATGGTTGCTGTCAATCCACTGATGAATTGATATTGTTTAAGCTGTGTTATTTGAATTGTCTTTTTAGGACCCTTCTTAACAAAGTTAAAATGACCTGAAAGCATTTATGGAGCATCCATGAAAAAAGCTGGTCGAATTCTCTATATGCTAAAGAAAATTAGCTTCAGTGCCTCATTTTACTTTATTATCTCTCTTAGCATCGGAAACACTGTACTTTACCGAAGGATAGGAGATAATTCTGACCCACAATTCCTTACAGCCACAACATCTAGATGATGCTTGATTATTTACAGCCATATTAACAGGGATTTGGTAAATAAATATGAAGACTCGAGCGTGAGCAGCCAGCGGAATAATATATATAGATTTGTTTACTTTTGTTTTAGGTTTTCTTTTTTTGAATATCCACCTTGATGAAGTGGAATTTTGATGGTGCAGCTTTGAATTCAGAACTGCACACCCACATCATAGAGTGTAACTTTAGTCCAGATCTCATGTTGTCTTTTCCTAAATCCTTAAGAATTTCTCCTTCTGATGAAATCAATGAAAAGGACTCAGGAAAAGATGAATCGAGCTGAATTTGAACTATTTCTGTCTCTCTTACTTGAGCTGTTGTGTACTACCAAATACAAACAGGAGAGGACACTCTTTGTTTCATACTGAGCAAGACTGAGCTTGTTTTTTTTTCCCCCCAACTGTTGACGCTAACAATTTCACACAATTAATTCTTAGTTTACAGTTTTTCAAAGAATGATCCTTTGCCCCTTTTTTTATTTTTGCATCATCCGATTAAATGCTGTGTTAATATTAAGGCTGGCCATGATTTTCAGTGTAAGTTGGCTTCTGCAGGACACAAATTGATACTTCTGCAAAATATTTTAAAAACAAGGCAGATTCTTCTATTCATGGCTTTGAGTCCACTTATTGTGGTTTCACCCCGCTTGCTTCCATATGTAACAATACACGCAGTGCACTTACAGAGCTCTTTACCCGGACTAATTTTGCAATGTGGAAGTGCAGCAGGGGGAAACTCATTATACCGTACTTCCACTCTCTGTGCATCTATGTCCGTGATATCTGTGTTCTTTGAAATCTCTCTGCACTAACATACTATCCATTACTAAACAATGTGTTGTATACTCTGGGAGAGTATTCAAATGGAAGCTCTACGCTCTAAAACCCATCAGTGAGATTTTCAGATGAAAAGTATGGCTAATACATCAAGAAAAGACAAAAATAAACACAGCAAGACAACTATTTAGAATGACACGGACGTACATATGGTCAGTTGATTTATTAATTTATGTATGTCTGTGAACACTTGGTAAACTTACAGAGGCTGATTTGAAAGGTAAAGAATTCAACCAAATGCAGTGAAATAAAAACAGGGAAAACCTTTGTTCACAATTAATGCAGTGCCGTCTTCACTCGCCTTCAAAGCACTCTAGCACTAACCCGAGGCAATGTTCCTTTCTTTACTCCTCCCGCCGTGATGTTTCCTTGTCAGCCATGTTACCAATAAAGTCCTCATCTGTCAGTAAAATTCGTTTACATTCACACAGGAAAAGACTCTTGGTCTGCTCATTCACTGACGTGCTGCTGATGAACGGTCAAAAACTGCACCCAAAATGTTTAAATGCTATCTTTTTCAAGAAACGCAGAGAACAACTCTCTCAATGGTGCTGGGGTCATGGCTCAGTGCAGTTCCTTTGTACCAAAATCATGAATATTACTTTGTGCAAAGAAAGACGAGGAAATCAGAACTGCAAAAGTTTGCCGATTCAGTTCTGAACATTTAAAGAGGACATATAAATCTTCTTTGGTTCTCCAAGTTATTTAACTTTTTTGTGCCACAAAAAAGTGTACAGAGTAACAAAGGTAACAGCAAAGATGTTTAAATATCCCAGAACATTGCACCTGGAATGCTCCATTGGCTGTCTCTGCCTTCTCCCTGTTTCTTATCACATAGATATGGTGTGTATATTATTTGATATATTTGCATAATATATCTAGTTCGACAACCCTCAACCAAAGAACTTAAAGCGGCATCTCAATTGACCATTTTTGAATGATCAACTGACCTATTACAGCCGACTGGGCTTTTAAAGGCGTTACAACAATGAACAGAACGATAAAGAATATCATCTAATTTGAAAATGCAATTACGAAATCCTTTTTTTTTACATGTCCTAAGAACAAAACTGTGCGGTTCTCAATTGTTTGTGAATATATTTTCAACTGAAAAATGTTATTTTCATTTTCAAGAGATTGCACATTTTCTATGGCCAATAATTAACTGATTACTCATTCAACTTGCAGATGGGCCTGTGATAGAAATGATATAGTTGCCTCCTAAGAGAAATAAACAAAAAAATCTTTTCAGAAATTAATAATAGAAATGTTTATGTTATAAATGAACACTCATAGATTGTTGCTGCTACTGCACTACACTGTCTTGTAGTTGGTATGAGATACTGCTGTGTTGACGATACTTTTGCTGCTCTTACACTATGTTATAACCTGTTTTCTCTCAATAGCTTCCTTTTCTGGCTACAAATGCTGCTGTTTAGATAAAAACCATAAGTTGCTATATACATAACTAGCTTGTTTTGGGCTCAAGTTTGCAGGAAGGTGAGTGAGTAGAATGATTTACTGTTTGCAACTGTGGGGAAAATTAAGTTTGGATTGAGATCTGGTGACTGCTCAGACCACAGCATATGATTCACTGCATTTTCATGCTCATTTGTCCATCCATTGATCCCTTGTGTCCTGTGGATGATAGCAATGTCATCCTGCAACAGACGATGCTGGATGTTTAATTTAGAACAACTTTGCATTGATTTTAAGTGACCCTTCCCTCTGAGAGGGTAAGTGGACTCAAAGCAGCAGGGCCACCACATCCCCTGTCTGCCGAGTTCAATCGTTCAGGCTGTTAGTGTACACCGGAAATGCACTCACCCACTTGTTGATTATCTCTTGATTCATGTGACAATGTAACTTTTTTCTACCTTTTTGTAAACTACTGCCTGATTTTTGCAGCACTGCATTCTAAAATACGCATTTGTCTCCGTAATGAGGTGTTTATGCATCTCAAATGTAACATTTCTCTCTATGAAACACTAGCTGGCTGAATCTTTGTGACTGAGGCTGCTGCCATCTGTGCTCCAACAATAAAGCCTCTTTCGAAACCACTTCTTTTCTTTTCTCTCAACTGGGTCTGTTATGCATTTTTATACCTGCCTTGCTAACAAGAAGGATGTTTACTGCTTAATTACACCATTTTCTATGTCTTTACTTTAAATTCTAACCCATTTATAGATCAAATAACTACTGAATGGTTGGAGTGCCACAACAAAAAGAGCTGATATGTAAAAAAATAATAATAAGACTATGAATGTGGACCTGAAAACAGAAAATGACACATGAAAGAATTTGCCTCTTCTTTGTGTTCACTGTCCATTATCTGATCATCTGGTCAAGGAGAGGTGTAATTCAAAGATGCTGAAGTAAAACGGTGCTGACAGACCGGATGCTTCAGGTTCGCCAAGAACTCCAGCAGACAGTGTCGGGTCTATTTTGTGCAGTCCAAAACACCCTGCCAAACTCAAACTCGAGTGGTAGGCAGAGGGTTAGGAGAGCCTACTTGTAAGCAGTGGGTTCCTGGTTTAAAACTGGATGCTCTTATCTGCATTTAAGTTTAAGGAACAAGCAATAGGGGGAGTCGAGGAAGGAAAATTGAATTGATGAAATGATAGAGATACATGACTGCAAATGTAAAAAAAAAAGAAAAGAAATGTACCTATTTACAAAAAGGCAACAGTTTTAAAAGTAAACATAAACAAATAAATAAACAGAAGGACTACAAATGCTAGGAATTATTCGTTTTAGTTTTATTTGTCATGTTTGATTACTTGCTTTTACATTATCCTTCCATATCCTTATACTTTTAAAGTTTATGTGAGTATAACAATGTTTATGCGTACAAAGGATTAGAAAATAATTGCAAAAATATCTATAAGCTAAAAAGCAGACGTACCATGAAGTGTCAAAGGTTTTGAGTGGTCTTTTAGTTACCTCCTCCAAAGGGATCTCCTCAAAGTGGGGGGCTGAGTTTTAAAGATGAATACAAATTGGAACAGGGCACGATGGAGTTTGAGCTCTGAGTGGGGTTTTGATGTGTATGTTGGAGTGTTTCAGGTCTTTTTCTTAAGCTTTTCAGACAGCTGAGGGCTTCCTGATTGGACACACACTGAGGAAGTTGTTGTTGTTGTTTCATACCACCGGTTGGATTACCTCACGACTAATCCTGAATTTTATGTACTGGTATGATTATCATTTTCAGTCTACTGCCTGAGATATGAGCCAATAGTTTGTAAAAAGCTAACAGGAAGTGAATATAAGCCGGCACAATGATCTCTTAAGCATTGACAAACTAAAACGTGTATATGTGTGTGGCTCACAGGGTGGGGTTTAAGCTGGACTGTAGAGGGGTGAAGTGCCTTCGATCCTTGGGAGTGGAACGCATTTCCTTTTGTTGCCCTCCAATTTTTGACTGGCTTGCCCCAGCACATGAGCATGATGGGGCTGTTTCTATTATCCAGCTTCCCAGGGCCCCCCCACCCCCATCCTACCCCGTTCTGGTTGTTCCCAAAGCGACTGGCATTCCTGGGGGCCACCAGTGAAGCAGCTTTGGAGGGAAGGTCCGCTGGCTCCTGGGTGGCCCCTTGTGCACAGGCTCCGAGGGGAGGAGACAATGTCTTATTAATTGACTGGGCGTCTTGGGCAGAGTGCAGGAATTTGCAGAAGGGGGAGACAGAAAGTTGGGGATGAGGGATGAGCTGAGAAGGATGCATGGAGGAGGCGGGCTGACCGGGGAAGACTCGCAGTGCACCAAAAGAGATTCATTGACCTCTGTCTCAGATTTATTTCCATTTGATTTACATTGCTTACAGAAGGGTGAGAGTGGAGGTGAGATGAAGGTGATGAATCTGCTTGGGATTGGCTGTAAGGTTTTGTTTTTTTTCAATTACCTTTAATTAATTCTGTAGTATAATTTATATTTCTATTTGTTACAGATTAAATCACTGATAAGACAATGATAATGAAGCAGGTAAAATTAAACTCACCCTGACTAAGCAGATGATCACTGTCCTCCATCATGGGAATGTTATTCTGCCTGTAGATATTACTCACACTGTCAAAGTTAAGTTGGATTTTGAATGCAAGTATTTGATGTGTAGTGGCTTTTTTATTTTTTATTATATATATCAACAGTGGAATACTGTTACTGACCTCCACAAACTTTTAAGCTTATGTCACCCTTTTTTAGGCTGCACCATAAATCGATGTACCGCAGAAATCTCCCATTTCATCTTAAATTTTCTGCAGCAGTTTTTTGTTGACGTTTGCATTTTAAAAAGACATCAAACCTCTCAGTGGGCAGGCAGCTGCCCCTCCACAGCAGACTCCTGGTTTTGCGCAGGTTTGATGGAGTGGGACAGGACGGGAGATGTTGAGTGGGGGTGGGTGGGACGGGTGTAGCATCTTCCCATGTGGTCCCCCCCTCTAGGTGTCCTCACCCTAATCCTGTTACATGTGTCCCCCATTAGCACTAATGGAGCAGCCATTGTTCACCCCCTGTTGTGTGCTGTTGTGTCCCTGGCTCAGTCACCTTGAGTCAGAAAAAGTCAGCCCCGTCATGTTTGGACTGCTTCCCACACCCAGGGGTCTCCATGACGACAGTGGACCCCACTTGTCCTAGTCACACAAACACACTTCTCCCACCCATGGACTGGACTGTCATTTTTTACACATTAAAAATGAAATCCGAATGATTGTTTTTCCTGAATTAAATAAACACAATAAAACTGTTTTTCATCACTCATCTTAGTCTTTGAAAACATGTTTCACTTCCTTAACACTTGTAGTCATGTAGCGTGCTGCACAGTAGACAGTTCATGTGTGTATTTATATATGTTGAAAATTTGAGAAAGGAAGCGTAAAAGAGGCAAACTGAGCAGAGTAATGTGCATTTGGCCATCTTGTCTGATTCATTTTCAGGTGACCTGGCCTCCGTGCTGCATCCATCATATGGAGACTGATTGAGCTGACCTTCGGGCCTGCCCAGCTGACCCCAAGGCTTCCTGTTCTTTGTCAGCCTCTCACAATACAACTGGTATCACACGGACAGGGGAGGTCTAAGAACCAACAAGGGGAGGTCTAAGAACCGACAAGGGGAGGTCTAAGAACCGACAAGGGGAGTCCACTCTGACTGCGGCTGAGATGGTGGGGTCGTGCTGGGTTGGGGGCAGGAGTAAGGAGAGTCTTTGGGGAGGGAACTGAGACCCCCTTTTCAATTTTGTCTGGTCTTTCCAAATTAGAGAAAGGCAGAGAGTGGTGTCCTCTGTCACCCTGCCACACAGCGACCTTTAAAAAGCAGCCTCAGTGGTTTCTCAAGTGAGGTGTCTTCTCAAGAGACAAAAAAAAGAGAAGAAGAATAAGTGGGCAAAGAATTTAATTGTGGCCCTGTGTGAAGACTGTGGAGGATGGCCACTCTAGCAGTCCTTTGTAAAATGACTGAGATAGTTGCCTTTCCTCTGTGGCTCTCTTTGGCCCTGTGAAATCTGATGGAGGTTCAAGCAGAGAGGCTGTATCACTGAGCTCTCTAAAAAAAAAAACTGTAATTAACATGGCTAAAAAGTATTTAGATCATTAACTTAAGTGCCAGTGTAGCATCATTAAAATAAGTAGGTCCTGCATACAACATATTACTTATCATCAATGAAGGAGAATGGACTCAGAGTAGTGGTTCTTCTACAAATAATTTGGGTAATGTGATAAACTTTATCAGATAAAACTGTAATTACTGGAGCATTAAAAGCAAACTCATCAAACCCTCCAGTTTAATTATGTTCTTGACTCAAAGTTTCATGTGAGAATGTTATGCAGAATACTGCACTACTTCTTCTTCTCTTTCTTAGAAATGAAATACTGAATTCTGGCCCTCAGTGGTAAATTTAGTCAACTTTGTTATTTGTCTTAAGCCCCACCAGTTGCTCACTTCCACAAAATTGGCTCGGAATTTGCACTCAATACCAATGAAAACTTGTGGATCATTTGCAGCTCAGCAGTATTTGTTGAATGTTTTACAATAATGAAATGGATGATGGTAATTTTCTAAAATTATATCGCCAGTTTTTTTCATTTAAAATGGTGGAACAATGGCAGTAAGGTTGAGTTGTAAAAACAATGTTTATTTTTTTACTTTCTAAACTCAACAATGAATTGACAAAATCATCTTGGTAAAGCGAGTCACAGGTCCAGGTTCGTAAAACTGTAAGGAATTGGATTTTTTTGGCTCTTAAGCTATGGGAATCAAATCTGCTACATATTTCCCCAAAAACATGTGGATATGATAAAAATATTTTCATGTTACAAATAATCAAATTGTGTTAGCAAGAAAGAGAATTGGTAGAGATTCTGAAGACAGCTATTTCCCTTGTTTGCTGTAGAAAATTGCTCAAAAGAAGAAAATGCATGACATGAACTGGGAGTGGAAGGTGAGATGGCGTTAAATGACCATGTCAAATTTAAATGAATCCATCTCGAGATCTGAAACTTTACGAAGGATCCACGTTGCTGTAGTTTTTTCGCAAGTGGTAACTAGCCAAAAATGTTGTAGATGTGCTGGTTTAATCTTTTATGTCCACAGAGACCTGGAAATGACTTCAACAGGAACGATACTTTGAGGTCCAGAAACAAGTGTATTACTTGATGAAAAACGAATGACATTGCCCTCAAATCTAGATACGGTACTCTAAATCCACATTCTTAACGTGGATGGGCTGCATAGGGGTGTGGAGTTAGCACTATCAAGTCACAGCAAGAAGGATCTTGCTCCTTCTGTAGTGTAGTGGGTTAGAAAAGCAAAGTAATGTAACTTCAGACAGTTACTGTGCTTAGTTACTTTCCACTACTATTGACTGTCTAACAAACAAAAGCAGAGCTGAAGTAACTGTAACAGCGACTCTCACAACATAACCTCCTTCTGTTTCTCTCTGATTTTTGTATGAATGCTCATGTGCTATGTGTGTGCACTTTTGAGGTCTCTTCTGGTGATACATGAAGTTAAAGTGCTCACTGATTACCAAGACAATACTTTTCTGCAGCAGTTTGGAACAATCCTCTCCCTGTATTGCATTGCTGTCAAAGTATAATCAAGATCTGTCTTTTGGTACAGGACACGTCCTGATGTACCGGACTGTGTGGATAACGAGTTTGATAAACTATTTGAATTTGTCAATTCTGCTTTAACCCAGCTGTGTTCATTACATGACCAAGTAAATGCTGTTTCCTCTAAATTGGGTATTAGACAGTGTCCCTGTCAAGTTGTATTTTCATTAATGAAAACCAGTAATCCTGCATTTAATCACCACCTAACCCAACAACATGTTGAAGAGATAACTATGTACAGACAAAGCTGCAATGTGAAATATACCTAACAGAAACACTAAGGATGTCTTGATAATCATCAATGCTTTAAAAAATCTGTAAATAAGAGATGCAATGATTTTTAATTTTTTTTTTATATAATAGTAAATAATAGCATGTAAATAAAAACCATATAAATATTTAAGACATCACCTTATTACAGATGGCGATGAATCACCTATATTCAGGGACCCTGTAAAACCCAAGCTCTGTTCCAGAAGTAGGAAAAACACAATGTGTGTTCATATGCCGAAATGATTTCTGTGTTGTGTTGCTATTCTGTAAAGCATAATGGTCAACCTTGGTTGTTTTAAATGTGTTAAACAAATAAAGATGACTTGAGCTGATTTATTATGCAGTTAGGCTACGGCTACACGAAAACGAAACGAGGTTTTTTTTGAAAACGGGTTCGAAAATTCTTGCGACCACACGGAAACGCGCTGCTGTCCAGACGACAACGATGAAACGATACAATACACACGCCGCTGTGTCACGCCACGCTGTGAGACAATAGAGAAGTGTTAAAATTGGCTCCCAGCGTCAACGTGTGACTGACGCAAAAACGTTTTCGCTGTAACAATGGAAACGAAACGAGGCCGTTTTCAAACTTTCCCACTCTGGAACCCGTTTTCAAAAACTATCGTTTTGGGGTAGTGGGAACGCCGGCTCCGTGTGGCCGCGACAGCGAAACGATAAGAAAAAGTATCGTTTACATGCCTGTTAAGCTGACAGATATGTGTTAGAAAACAGCAGGAGACTGTTCTTTTTCGGTGGATAATGTGCACACTCTCGCTCCCATTGGCATTCACTGGCTGGAAAATTTGACTATAAAAGGAATTCTTAAACTACTGTGTGAGTAAAAAGAAGTGTGTAGAAAAAAGGGCACGGCACGTCTTCATATAGTAGCATGTCTTCACCAGAACTCTCAATTGCAACGTTGCAATGGAAGTTGATTATGTTGACATATAACAGCACCCTCATAAGAATTAATGTAATTTCACCTCAAGAAAGCACTCTTGAATTTCTACAACTGTTATTGACCTGAGACGTAGCACAAAGGTGCCCCTTTACTATGTGTTCAATATACTAGAGGACAAAAAGGAATATTAAGATTTAGGTGTGGCCTCTTGGCTACTATGGTGTTAAAAATGTAAACAAAATCTTGATCTTGAAAATATTAAAGACATTAATTTAACTTCTTTCTTCAAGAGCTGGTATCAGATGCTTCTCATTTCACAGTGTCCTGGCAGCATCTGGCCAGAACACTGATCCGCTCTGTCTCCGAGCCAAGACCGAAGGCCTCTGGCATAACATGGTGAATCTCCATTTCTTGTCCTTCTAATTCATTTAAAAATGCTAATGCCTTGGAGACAGCTGTCATCTTACTGTGACCGTGATCAGTCCAAAGCCAGAGGGGAAAGGAGGAGGGAAGGAGGAAAAAATAAAAAATAAATAAAACCGAAGGGTAAATAGGTTGGCCTATTATCTTCTGGCCTTGCATGGGCGCCGGTCCTTGAGAGAATGAATTTCAATGAAAGTCCCTTTCACAAGGGAGAAAGAAGAAAGAGAATAAACTATGAAAAGATGTCTACAGAAACAAACGACAATAGAAAATTAAAAGTGGAATGAGAGAGACAAAACAAGTTTTGTTTTCAGCTACCTTGTTGAACGTAGTCTCTCTAAAGGGAAGCTTCAGGAAGAGAGAGGCATGATTCGTTTTTGGTATGTGCGAGTGAGTGTGTGTGTGTGTGTGTGTGAGAATGCTCTTCATTCAGTATGTAGATGCCTTTCTTCTTGAAAACACATATATCTTATTAGTTTGATTCTTTTTTATTTTCTGAGTGGCCAGCATTGTTTATCACAATCCAATACACTGACAACAATATTGTTTTTCCTGGGAGTAAGGTAAAAGCTCTTGTTGCGATGAGCTTTTAATTTTAGAACTGGATTTTGTGCTTGTGACATCAGTGACCGTCTCAGTTTGTGTTTGAAAGGACTGACTTTTATTTTCACACACACATCAATTCATATCCTCTCCCATATTCAGTAAGTTGCTGTGCAGTTACAGAGAAAGAGTCGGAAGGAAGTAACTGAAGCGTGATTACACTGAGTTCTGTACTTGATTAATAAGGCTTCATCACATGTTACTTTGTGCTCCCTTACATTTCACAGAATTACTGTGGTTCCATTCTTTTTCAGTCACGATATCTGCTGAATGAATTAGCCAAGTGGCTGTTCTGGCCTTATCCTCATCTATATTTACACTTTCTAACTCAAAACCATATAAATCTGAGCTCTTATGTGATTCAGTCATTTTCAGGTGATCTGCTATTGTGTGATTGTGTTGGGACCATGATTAACACCCTACATTAAGTTAATATAATGTAGCTTCATTCAGCCCCCCTTACTCCAGCATGTGTAAAAGCAATGTTTGTCCACAGAACAATGAAGGCTCAATTTTTTTTTTGTTTTTTAGCTAACCCTGCATTCTAAATAACCAAATCTAGCTAGTTACAGGAATGTAACAAATTTGGAACATAGAAAATGTAGTCATATTAAAAATTGTTAGCCCTCATGGTGAAACTAATTTAGAGAACAATGCCCCATCATATGAATCAAAGTATAATCCAACGATCAGAGAAGGTTTGGGGGTCAGTGTAAAATGTAAATAAAACAGATTGTGAAGATTTGAAAATCTCAAATCAAGATTCTATTCACAATGAGACACAGAAAACATAATCATGTGTTGAAATGATGACCTTGTTGAACAGCGGCAGCGGATGACGAAGTACTGCAGAATCTGTGGAGAAAAGCTGTGAAATATCTCAGCAATCCTTTAAAATTCCATCTTTGAATTATTACTGGTGGATATTGCAACATTTTGTATATGCAGGACCTGTAATATTGGGACTGAAAGCATAATTGAAGAGCGATACTGGGCCATACACTATCTCAGCTATTGATGCTTGGCTACCTCCAGGCCTCCAACACCAGGCCTCCAGGCTATTAGCAAGCACAGACTTCCACCAGGCCTCCAGGCAACTAGCAGGCTGATGCTTTTCACCAGACATCCAGACTACCTGCAGATCCAGGCTTCTACCTGGCCTCCAGACCACCAGCAGGCTCAGGCTCCACTAGGCCTTCAGGCAACCAGCAGGTCCAGGCTTCCACCTGGTCTCTAGGATACCAACAGCTTTAGGTGCTGTTTACACATACCCGGGTATTTTGATAAACGCATATTTTCTAACCTTCGTTTGCAAAAATAACTAGGTGCACACAGCCCCGTTCTTTTTAAAAAACACGTCTACATTGATCAGCATAAAAACGCTATCAAGAGCTGTTAAATTACGCCAAGCCTGACGGTGGCAGTGTTAGAACAATGAGAATTCCACACAAGCTAATCAGAAGCCTAATAGAGAACCACTGACAGGAAGAACTTCGAAAAAATGTATTTCGTTGTTCCTATGTTTCCCAAACGTATTATGTGAGGTACTGTACAGTTCTTCACACAGCAGTGATTTCCAGGCATGTTCTTGCAATTCCGGACTGTTTAAACTTACTGATTTAAAAACACACGCGTACACTGTAAACGAACGGAGAGAATGGCGTTTTCACGCTAGCATCCTGCCAACATGGCGGATAGGGGCGGGGCTCTGTACTATGACGACAACTCCTCATTCTCAATTGCCCAAAACTCCGTTTTTGTCTCTTTTAACCAGTTTATACACAAACGCTAAACGGAGTTTTTAAAAAATCTCCACTTTTGCCGGAGTTTTTTTTATGCTGAGGTGTATGGACCCACAGGCAAAATGGGGCCCAAAGGCACATGAGGAAATCTGAACTGAGTTCATTGAGTCCACAGACAAAATGGACGAACCAGAGTTTAATGAGTCCACAGCTGGTTAATTTCAAGACGCCTCCGCGCGTCTCCGTGCAAGACACTGAGATACACTGAAAAACAAACTCTTAAATAGTTTTACCAAATAAGGTAGATTTGATATGGGACCTTACAGTCAGACCATATCTTTTGGCTTTACGCCTGGACCAGTGGCCTTGAATCTTCTTTAAAAGTAAGGGACTTTCTCTTCCCGGGAGAGAGTTTTCCCATTGGACCACGGGCTCTCCCTGAAAATGCATTTTCTGTAACTGAGACGGACCTGATGACAGAAATAAAGATTTCTTTTGTTCGACTACGTCCGTTTCAGCAGCTTTCTTCATCACTCATTTTTTACACCGGTTTTTGAAGACGACTTCTCAGAATTTACTACAATGCCTCGAGGAAAAAACTCCGTTTGTGTATAAACGAAAGGCACAAACGAAGGGAAAGGTCTTCGTTTATCAAAATACCCGGGTATGTGTAAACAGCACCTTAAGCTATCACCAGACCTTCAGGCTACCAGCTATCCCAGGATCCCCCCTGTCTAACATAGCCTGGGCGAAAGCCGACTGTTGACTCCGTCAAACAGTCTGGGGAAACCCAAGAGGAATCCGTTTCCATGGAGGGTGGGACCTTACTCAGCAACTTAAATTCATTGGAGTTCCCTTAACCAATCAGTAATGTTTAGAAAGGACGTAGGTTATGCGCCGAGGTTCATGCTTACTCTCGCGAGGCTCTAGCTCGCGAATCACGCTTCCCACATCCGCTTTCATTATACCGGTACCATTTGATAAATCAAACTTTTCCCAAAGCCAGTTGGAAGGAGAGCTACGACATCCTTGCCACTAACAAAATTGACGAGGCATTCCTCTTGCTCTTGTTTTAATTGTGTAATGCTCTCCAGAGTTGAGACAACTTCATGGATAGCTTCTAGCGTTCTTCCGTCGCCATGTTTATTTCCGCTGCGGTTGAACTACAATTATATGGACTACAATGGACTCCGCGCGTGAGTTCTGCGTCACCACTCGCAACTGTTTGCTGATTGGCAAAATACTGAGCGAACCGAGGTAAGGGGATTTGGCCAGACTATGTGCGGAGCCAAAATCTTTGGGCGGAAGTACGTAGGATGGCGTCGCCAGGCTATGTCTAACAGGCTTCCACCAGGCATTCAGGCTATCAGCGGGCCACAGCTACTTTTAAATTAGCTTAAGCAAGCTTCAAGATACCAAGTTTTTCTATAGGTCCATTACTGATCTTTTAGGTTGTTTTCTTTAATCTACTCTTAATCTATTTTTAAATGCCACCTAAGAAAGGTGAAGAAGACCTAATTTCTCACTCAGTTGTTTGTGAACTTCTGGACCAGAAAAAGTCCCACTACAAAGACCTTATCACACAACAAGAGAACAGTTTCAAGGGTTTTGTGCAAATGATTAATGACTTAAACAATAAGCGTTATGATGATTTGTCTATGCAGGAGGTAAAAAAGAGCCTTGAATACTCTCAAAGGGAAGTGGATGAGTTGAAGGCCACTCTTAAATCTGTGGCCACTGGTGCTATTAAGCATTTTCAATCCAACATTGAGGCTCTCCAAGCTGATAACAATCACTGGTTGGTCAAAGGGGAGTATCCAGAAAATCAGTTTAGAAGAAACAATATTGTCATCTACGGTATCTCAGAATCACCTGAGGAAAGTTGGGCTGACTCTGAAAAGAAATTTAGAGAAATCTTAAGTGAAAAAAATTAAAATTGATCAAAGACATATTGAACTTGAAATATTGGAAGGCGTTTGACAGATGGTGAAGACAAAAGGCCAAGATATATGTTAGTGAAGTTACGCAGATACAACGATAGACAGGCAATCCTTTCAAAAGCTAACTATCTAAAGCAGGGGTGGGGAACCTCCGAGGGAGTACAAACCAAAAGAGACCATTTCTACCGGCCCGCAACGGAATAAAAAAATTATGTTTTATACATGAACTAATAAATAAATGATACAAATTATTTTTTCTTTGTTGAAGTGAAAGGGAAGCCAGTGTGCCTAGTTTGTGGCGAGGCGCTGGCAGTGATGAAAAAGGCAAATGTCGAGCGCCATTACAGCTTGAAACATGCTAAACTCGATGAGTTGAAAGGACAAATGCATTTGGATAAAATTAACGCTCTTCGTCGGAGTTTGGGTGCTCAACAAGCTGCTTTCACACGACCACATACTGACAGAGAGAATATTACATATGCAAGTTTTGTGGTGAGTGAATTAGGGCTGACGGCAAATAATCGATTGGTCGTTGGTCGACCAAAAATATTACCAGTCGACCAAATTCCATTGGTTGATTGGTCGCAGGAAAAAAAAAAACGCGTCTCGTCAAAGGGCTCCCGGGACTTTTAATTTGAAGGGCGTGACAAAGGAATACGTTAAACAAATCAAAACGGTAAATTCGTGTCACAAGGACAGAACGATCAGTTAGCGCGTAACCCGTCCTGGGGTAACGTGGGGTTCGTTGCGCAGGGCACACTTTGCAGCTGTGCATCAATGCGGCTCTTTAAAAAGATCCCATTTGCCGTGTCATAGCAGCTGCCAGACGTCTTGTTGGACATTTTAAGAAAAGTGCCAAGGCTACAGCGGCTCTCACTGATAAACAATTACAACAGAACGTCGTTGAACACAAACTCATCCAGGATGTCTCCACAAGATGGAACTCCACTCAATGCATGTTGGAGCACCTTCTGGAACAGAGGTGGCCGGTCACCACTGTACTTTCCGACCCCGTTACCACACACAGATCACGGCCGCGCTGTCATCCTCGCGCAGCAACAGGTTTATTTATTTTATTTATTTTATTTTGGTGACGTCTTTTCACGTCTTTTTGCCAATGTCCGCGACAACCTCGTCATAGCGCCGGGAGTAACCGTCCCCCGATGCTATTTACCCCTGTGGGGCTGAGAGGTACCGGTATCTCCCCCATGGGGTGATGAATGTCGTTTTGTGGCGGTCATCTTCATGCAGTGAGACACTGAGGGCATGCTTGTTCAGGGCTGTGAAGTCAACAGTGCGCCGTGGTTTGCCGTTCTTCTTCGCGCATATCACCATGCGGTGACAACATGTCACTGGTGTGCCAACGGGTACCTCCTCCAGCACGCCGAGGCGAACATCCTGGTCGAGGCCGGCCTTCACCTCACTCTGCCAGTGTATGGCCACTGGGATGGGGGTGTGGTGGGCCACTGGCGTTGCGTCGTCGTCCAGCATGAGCCAGAGCGGTGGACCAGACATCCTCGGCAGGGGCTGGTGAGGGCATGTGTTGAATGTGCTCTGAGCGTACAGCTTAAGGAGGTGCCCCCGTAAAGCCTCCCTGTTGGCCTCCGTGGCTGACATGGGAAGCATGGTGGGTTTGGTTGGGGGCTCTGCACGTCGTGGGCAGTCACATGGGTCTGAGGTCACCAGGTTGACCTCACCGAGTGTTGGGAACTTGTCCGATATCATGCCGAGGTCCACACAGGCCGTCCGAGAGAGGAATATGCGGTCTGAGGTGTCCGTCACGTATGCGATCTGACGCGTCTCCAACCTCCGGGCATCGCTGCTGCTGCCGGCAAACCTGACGATGGCGGCCCCAAGGATGCGTATGCCCTCATTATTCGCGGCTCTCATGGTCATGGACACAGGAATGAGGTCGTCTGTGCTCAGACCCAGCTGCTGGGCAACCTTGACACCGATCAGGCAGCTCTGGCAACCCGTGTCAGCCATGGTGGGTAGGGTGATGGCGCGGGTGCGTTTCCGAAGGGCCAGTCCCAGTGCTTTGTAATCCTCGTGCTCGACGGTGAGGGTGAGATGGATGAATGGTTGTGGATTAGACGAGTGCTTCATCCACTTGTCGCACATATCGTCATACAGATTGTGGGCTAGGGGCAGTGTGCACACCTTTCTGTTGGCGCTGTCCACGGTGAGTGTGCATAATTCACCGAATGCTGCTGTCTGCTGTTCCTCGCACACCCCCTCAGCTTCCTCTGGTGGGGGTCTGGATGAGCGGCCGCCCAGACAGACCTTGTCGAGGTGATTTTGGCGGTTGCATTTCCGGCATGTCTTGCCATATGCAGGGCATTGAGCACGCCGGATGCGCCACTGTGGTGTTTTGCCATGGCCAATCTCACCACAATAGATGCAGGTCCCCTCAGGTTTCACCTTTATTTTTTCTGTCCTCTGCATGTGTCTGCCTGCCCCTTCAAGCGAGCGTGGAATGACCTGATGGGCTCTTCGTGTCCCTGCCGCATATTGGATAGGGCCACTCGGGCCACCATTGTGTTTTCTGCACGGACGGCGAGTGACTTCATGGCTGAGAGGACGTCACTTTCCACAATGCTCCTGCCTGCTGCACGGGTGAGGTCTTTCCTTAAATCTTCCTCGCAGCATTCGAGCAGCTGCGTGACGACGTTGGAACTGGTCAATTTCGTGCCCCTCTTGTATTCGTCCCAGCGGGTCAGGAAGTACGACCATGTCTCGGCGGTTCCCGCCAACGCGATGAAGGGTCGCTTGAGCTTCTCTGCCTTAGCATTCGTGTGCGGCTCTCTGGGGGCTGCAGTGTGAGTGGTCGCATGAATGTTTAGCATTGCTGCCACCACTGCTGCCTCTGCGTGTGTAGCCATGTATTCACAGTTCTCGATAGGGCAACGTACGCTCATCTTTGGTCTTACGGTTAGGGGTTTATATCTCACTCTCTTTGCTTGCGATGCACTCATTCACAAGTCAGCGGTCGTGAACCACCCGTTAATGTATTTGCCGTCCACTCACTTGTTACTCGCATTCCAACGTTGGCGAACTCCGTTTGATCCAGTCCGGATGTTTGATTATAGATAGGAACAATATTCCATTTGTTCACGTTGCTTTAATGGGTCATTGCAGTGAAATTACAATAATCAAACATGTTATCAACGTGTCCCTGAATGCTGTCAGGCATGACTTCAATATGTCTTCCACTTCCTGTTTTCCTGTGTGTCACAGTAAAAGGTAACGTAGTGCAACATTCTCTAGACATCACCAAGCACCTGTCAGAGCTAAACATTAAGCTGCAAGGTCCCAACCAGCTCGTCAGCTCTCTGATTTCAAATGTGAAATCATTTGAAGTGGAGTTAAGGCTGTGGCAAGGACAACTGGAAAGGGGAAACACTGTGCACTTTCCCACTTTGCAAGAACAAAAGTGTGATGTTACAACTGAATATGCTGGTGAGTGTGCGAAGCTCATTCAGGCATTTGATGAAAGGTTTCATGATGTGAGAAATATACAAAGGGAACTGGACCTGTTTGCTACGCCGTTTAATGTGCAACCATCTGATGTGCCAGACAACCTCCAAATGGAAATAATTGAGCTGCAAAACAACAATGAGCTTAAAGCTAAGTACAACAACCTCTCTCTGCTGGACTTTTACAAACTGTACGTTTGTGCTGAGGATTTTCCAAACCTGAGGAGACATGCCCTGAAGTTTGCATCTCTGTTTGGGACAACGTACCGCTGTGAACAGTTCTTTTCAAAACTGACACTTGCAAAGACTCGCTTCCGCTCAAGACTGACTGACCAAAACTTGGAAAACCAGCTTCGAGTAGCATCATCATCACTGCCAGCTGACATCAGATGCCTAGCCAAAGAGAAACAGTTCCAACCATCACATTAGGTGAGTCTGTGTTGGGGTCTGGGAGTGGCATTTCACCTTGAGTCCAGCAGGTGGTGTTTGGAGCGTGAGAGAGTGAGCCAGCCATCTACCTGACACACCTGGGTTCAATCATTCCTCATTATTGGAAGCATTTAAGGAGCATGCTGCCAGTCCTTCGACGCCTGAGTGTCAACCATACGTGGTAACCCTTGCCTCAAGCCTTTGAATATTGTAAAACCTTGAGAATAACTTTACTGTTGTGCTTTTTGATTCCTAAAGTATTTCCATCTTCAGAACGTGCCCAGCGTGGTCTCCTGAAGCATCCTCCAAGCCTGGATTCAGCCTATGATTCACAGCTCTCTCAGCCTTCTGATCGAACCCTGTCCGCTCTCCACCGTGCTCCTGACAAGAAACTAAGCCGCCTCTCTGAACTCAAGAACCCACCAGGTTTCTCCCAGACCCCCCCCCACAGCAGGACCCCTCATCCTCCGAGTAAGCCTCCATTAATTTAGAGCAAAGGAATTTCCATCTATGTTCTACCACTAACCCTGTGTTCTCCTTCAAGTGCCCATCAAGATCGTGCAGTGGAACCAGATCCGTTTCCTGAGGAGATTCCTCCCTATCTGTTTAAATAAAACTCTTTACCGCTACTGAACTCCTGAGAGGCTCTCTGTATCTCAAATCAGCAAAACCATGACAGTATGACATGCGTAGAAATGCAGCAATCATGAGGCTTAGTAACACAGTAGTTATAGACTTTTTTCCCGTCTTTATTTTGCATCCCTAGGTATGTGTTCATAATAGTATGGCCCTCGGAGGACTTTATAAAAATTGAAATGGCCCTTGATATGAAAAAGGTTCCCCTACCCTTATCTAAAGGGTACCAACATTTATGTAAATGAAGACTTCACTGATGCTGTGCGCCAAAAACGCAAAGAACTGCTACCTGAGATGAGAGCTGCGAGAGCAAGGGGAGAATGGGCTTATTTGAAATATGAGAGACTCATTGTGCAACCCAGGTTGCAGTTTCAAGACTGTAACAATGAAGCTGTTTTTCTAGAGGTTCAAACTGTTTTGAATGAGAAAAAAAAGAGTGATCGTAGGTTAACCTACAATTATATATATATCGTCTTCCAAATACCAACGTCAACAAGTTCAAAGAAGGTTTACTAGAAGTGTTGGAACATATTGATAAGGAGAATAAACCCTGTTATTTACAAGTGGATTTTAATATCAACCTTCTAAATGACGAAATTAAACATCACACTGATGACTAAACAAACATACTGTCCTCCAATTACTTCTATCCTCTAATCAACAAGCCCACAAGCATAACTCATAAATCCTCTACACTGATAGATAATCTTTTCACTAATGCATTTTTTAACGTTATTAAATCTGGTATTCTTTACATAGATATTTCAGATCACATGCCTGTTTTTCAGCTCTCTATTTTGCCTTGTAAATCAAGTATGTCCGAACCAAAGAAGATTTTATTTCGAAGGTTCAATGAAAAGAATATTAACAACTTCAGAGAGATGTTGGCAAAATTGTCTTGGGAAGCCGTATATGAGGTGTTGAATGTAAATACAGCTTCTGATTATTTTTACACCAAATTTTATTCTGTTTTTGAATATTTTTTTCCTCTCAAAAGTAACAGTAGCCAAAATATTGCAAGCATGAACAAACAAATTATTTACTACTGAACTTAGGAAATCTTCCCTGAAGAAAAACAAGCCCCCCGCCTCTGGAACTCTCTACCACCCCTGCTCAGAAACACAGACACACTCCCCCATTTCAAATCACAACTCAAAACTCATCTGTTTAAAACTGCCTATTCCATCTGATACAATTCCCTGCCCCCTTTTTTGTTGTAAATGATTTTCTGTGTTTTATTAATTTTATTGATTTCTGGTGTTTTACTTCTTTTAATATTGATGTGTTTTTTTTTAATGTTTTTTTATCCACTTTGTAAGGTGACCTTGAGTATCCAGAAAGGCACCTCTATAAAAATAAAAAAAATAAATTTATTATTACATAAAAAATACATACAAAGTCCTACTCCTCTGAACTATGCTACATACAAATATTTTAGGAATAATACAACCATCTTCTTAGAAATGCTAAACGGGAGTATTATAGTGATCAATTTAAAAGCTCTACAAATTACATTAGATCTACATGGGACACTTTGAAATAATTGCTCAATATGAAACATGTTTCTCCTCCATCTCCAGTTGAGTTTCAGGATGGTGAAAAAAAAGATAAGAGACCATCCCAAATTGCAAATAGTCTTAACAACTTTTTTGTGAATGTGGGACCACATCTTGCAAAACATATTGGCGACGCTTTTGGTTCTCCCACTGATTTTATAAGTAAAGAGTATGTTTCCTTAAATGTTCTTGAGCCTGCAAAGACCTCTGAAGTACTTGAAAAACCTGAAAAGAGAATGCAGGAAAGCTGAACGTAAATGGAGGAAAACAAAGCTTCAGATTCACTATGAGCTGTGCAAACAAAGCCTGCGTAGTTATAACAATGAGCTGTGCAAAAATGTTTTTTACCTCAGTAGAAAGTGATCTCCTACGAATAGTTAACAGCTCACTGGCATCAGGCATTTTTCCCAAGTCACTAAAGACAGCTGCCATTAAGCCACTCCTAAGGAAGAGAACTCTAGATGCCTCTATGATGAACAACTACAGACCTGTCTCTAATCTCTCTTTTATATCCAAGATTATTGAGAAAGTTGTATTTAACCAGCTCAACGACTTTCTGAATGAAAGTGGAAGTCTTGATAACTTTCAATCAGGCTTCAGACAGCACTGAAACAGCTCTGGTCAAAGTGTTAAATGACATCAGGTTGATTCTGGTAATGTTTCAGTCCTGGTTCTGTTGGACCTCAGCGCTGCGTTTGATACTTTAGATCACAGAATCCTCTTGCACAGGCTGGGAAACTGGGTTGGACTTTCTGGAGCGGTCCAGAGCCATGGCATGAAATTTTCACTTTTTAAGTGAAAATTTAATGTTTAACATTAATATGAGTTCCCCTAGCCTGCCTGTGGTCCCCCAGTGGCTAAAAATGACGATATACCTAAACCACGCACTGGAAATTATTCTCCGCCTTTGGTAATGTGACCATGCAGATGGCCTGATTGGGAAAGCTTCCTCTTATGACGTGGCGCCTCATATGACGTTGAGGTTATTTCCCCCCAGAGCCCATATATGGCTATGCCAAAACTGCCTTTCCCCGCCCACAGCTCTTTGGCCAGCTCATTATAAAATCAGCACATAAGTCTGTGCGACGCCATCTTGATTTTTCTGCGTAGGATATCTGACATACCAATTAACACATTGACTCCCAAGTAACGTAAAACTACGTTTTTACTGCCCATGCGTTGGCTCCCACATGGTAAAAATACGTTTTTACGTTTTTTTTATGGATTCTGAATCTATACATTCTAATGCACATTCTGTGTGATTTTTGTAATTATGTGATGAACAGAACTGACATAGAAACTGGTGTCATCATCTGGACATTTTGATCATTACGCCAATGGCTTTGCGTCAACTCAAGAACAATTTTGATAACGCTGCATTGATTGTTGTGCATTTCCGCATTTTGTCCAATCGCACGTTTCCAGAGGGTGACGGTAAAGTAACATAAACAAACAACAAGAAGGAGAAGAAGACACGCGACAAGTCTAAGGAGGCGGTCTTATGAACAGGTTAGCTACACGCGACACGACGCAAATCCTCTGACCCGGATATGTAAGTATCTAAAGTGCGACAGGCTGAAAGAGCGCACGTTTCACAAAAGCCCCGATATCTCAGTTTGTTGTTGATTTTGGTGGATACCCGCCTTGGTTTAGCTAAGGATAGCTCGCTAATGGCGGCACCTAGAGACACGCAGTTTTGACCCACAAAGAGTTTAAAGTCTCAGCTTTCAAACGAGCCATAACATGTTTCAGTGGCCCTATCACATAATATGCTGTGACTGTACAAAAAACGTCCAAAAAAATGGTTTAGAACGCTGGGATTCTACGACATAATTCTGTAAAAACCGCCGGTATTCAATGTGTTAACCTAACATGCATGTTTTTGGACAGTGGGAGGAAGCCGGAGTACCCGAAGAGTGTAAAAAAAAATCAAATCTTATTATTTTCAGGAATAAAAACAAGAACTACAATGCAGATAAAGTCAAAATTTATATCAATGACAATTTACTTGCACAAGTTTCATCAGCAAAGTTCTTGGGTGTCTATATTGATGAAAAACTTTGCTTTAAGAATAATTGTGAATTTGCTTGTAAGAAGGTTTCAAAATCTTTGGACATCATAAAAAGGTTCATACGACATTTGAAGAAAGGTACACTTCTAACCTTGTATCACAATTTAATTTATTGTAATATAATTTGGGCCAGCACTTACCCTTCTTATTTACAAACAATCCATAGATTTCACAAATCCTTTGTAAGAATTGCCACCAACTCTTCTTATTTAGCACCAACAAAGCCACTATTTAAACAACTGCAACTTCTCACAATTTACGAGGTCAATAAGTATCAAACTGGAGTTCTTATGTATAAAATAATTTGCCTTCCTACCTAATTTTTTTCAAAGGTACTTTGAGCCTAACTCTCATTATCATGCACATTTTACAAGAGGAAAGAATGACTTTCACATTCCATTCTGTAGGACCTCTGATTGCTAAATTCTCATTTGTCTATCAAGTTGCGGTGCCGTGGAATGATATAAAAAATTGAACAGAATCATGTTTCTCTTTAAATACATTTAAGACCAAGCTCAAAAATCCCTAGAGATATTCTTGACATTTTTATATCATTGAGTTTTTTAAGTTATTTCTATCTTTTTTAATTTCATTTAGCTTTGTAAATAGTGTTTAATGCTGAATTATATGTATCTGTGTATGTGATGAAGATATGCACATATGTGTTTATGCATATGTGTATGAGGACGGTGGGTATTGGGTGGTGAGGGGGGTGTAAAAGTGTTAAGTAAAGTTATTCATAGGTTTAAGAGGGGAGGGTCACTCAGAAGCCCATAGGGTTTTCAAGACCTTTCCTGCACATTTTAACTGTGTGTTTTCTTTCTTGATGATTGTACGTTTGTAAGGGGCAAACAATAATAATAAAATAAATTTAAAAAAGCGAGACAATTCACTGTTTCCTGAAAAATCACTTTTTCAATTGGATGGCAGCAACACATCTAAAAAAAATGGGGCGGGGCCATTTGTAGTGTCCCCGCTCTCCTCTTCACAACATGGAAGTCTGGGATTTGAAAAGAAAAAGTTGCCGAACCTTTGGGAGAATAATGTCTCATATTCTTGTCTCATATAGAATTCAAGCTGCTCAACAGTATTGGGTCTTTTTTATTCTATTGTAATTGTGTGCCAAATGGTTTTAATTGTTGAAAGGTCTTGACTGCAGCCATGCAGCCAGGGACCTGAACTCTTTTACTGCTGTTGTAATAGATGCAGTTTGCAGTTGCGCCTTGTCTTGCTGAAGAATGGATGGGAGCATATGGTGCTCTAAAACCTGTGTATATCTCTCAGCATTGATGGTGCCTCCCTAGATGTGCAAGTTGCCAGTTCCATAGACACTAATGCACCCCTGTACCATCGGAAATGCAGGCCTTTTACCTGAGGGCTAATACAAAGCTGAACGGTCCCTCTCCTCCTTAGTCCAGATTGACCTAAGAGTACTTTTCAACTTTGTCTCAGTCCATTTTAACTGAGCTTTGGCACAGAGAAGGTGGCAGTGTTTCTGGATCATGTTCACATGTGGCTTCTTCTTTGCATGATAGAGCTTTAACCTATATTTGCTGATGGCATGATGAACTGTGTTCACAGGCAACGATTTCTGGAAGTGTGCCAGTGATTTCCATGACCGAATCATGTCTGTTTTATGGCAGTACTGTTTTTATGGCTTAAAGATCATCCAATGGACATCAAAGTTGGATTTTTCAGCCATACCCCTTGTGCACAGATATGTCAATAGGTTATCTGAATCTTCTGATGATGTTATGTCCTATAGATGATAGGGTTATTCAAAGTCTGTTCCACAATTTGAAGACAGTTTTTTGCAGATAGTCTCTGACCATCTTTACTTCTGAGACACTGCCACTCTAAGGTGCTCTTTTTATACCCTCCAGCTCTTCCTTTTTAGTACCACTTACTTTTCCAGAGTTTTGTTACCCCTTTTCCGAATTTATTTCAAGACAAGTCGCTGCCATTAAATTCATGAGCTAATACTTTTCATGAAATAGTCGAATGTCTCACTTTGAAAATTTGATATGGTATTTATGTTCTATTGTGAAAATATTGTTTCTGAAATTTGAAAATCATTGCATTCTGTGTTAATTGACATTTTACATACTTGGGGGTTGTTCTTCACTTCTTGGCAAGCCAGCAAGGGCCTCATTCATAACTGAAAGAGAACCAGAACTATAATCATAAACCTGTGGGCTTGTCACAACATTGACATTTACAGCAGGGGAAGACAAATACAAAATGTCGGAAGCTGTGTTTGCCATTTTAGAGTAATTACATTTATTAAGAAGAGTGGCTCGTAAAACTGTAGACTAATAACTGCCTAATGACTACGAACATTTGTTTATTGCCTTGAGAAACTCAAATCCACTTTCTTTTTGGATACATTAAGGTTTTTTTAATCAAAAACAATTTGCACTGACTTTTCTCCTGATGAATCCTTTTATAAAGCTAAAAAGTTACAGCCTCAACAGATGTGAAATGTATATTGCACTGATTGGTTGGAGCAACACGTAGGCTGTCACCTTGGGGGTAAAAGACACAAAAAAATGCAGACAGCGGCCTGTAATTTGTAAACCACATGAAGACAATGGAGGTCGGTAAAGACACAAAAAGCTATTACTTTCCCTTCACTGCCTTCACTTTCTCCGCTAATAATGTTTGCCTAAGCTGGATTGGGGGAAATGAGGTGGAAAACTCGAGCGTGTGTTTGTGAGTGTGTTTGGGAGGTGGGGTGGATCTATTTCGGTCTGGTGGGTGGGTTTGGTGCGAGAAGGGAATCAATTGATTCCCGCTGAGGGAGTAGCAACAATGTTTCATCTTAAGATGTCATCTCCCCCTATCTCCTTCTCTCTTTCTCACCCCCAACCCACCCACCCATCCACACACACACACACACACATACGCTCACACACACACACAAGCCTGTTGATGTCTGGCAGCGGCAGTAATCCCTGTGCTAGGCCGCCCAGATCATTATAGACTCTGATCTGTGGTCCCTGAAAAAAGGAATTAGCTGGGAACACAATCCCAGCGACCTCTGTGACACGGGGACAAAGCCTCAGCTGCCGGGGGTCCACATCCCTAAACCAGCCCATATGGCTCAGACAAAACTGTTACAATGGTAGCTACAAAGGAAACATGGTGGGAGGGTTTGTCGGCCTGCCTGCATGTGTATGTGTCCCTGCAAGATCTGACAATTTGTCTGAGTTTGTACATTAATATGTTGATGGTGACTGTGGATTATCAAATGGGCAGCTAGGGGCGTGTGAGGCAGATTCTTGCTATGCAATCTTGATGCTTGCTGTTTAAATGCTGTCTTCAGTTTTAATGTGGAAGAGCGTAAATGTTTGCTTAGGAGACATATCAAGTTGGATTTGTTCTTTGCTTGTGTTTGAGTTTTAGACGGTGTGCGTGAGGACAGATTTGGAAAGTTAAGCTGTTTGAGGATTGAGATTTGGCTTTAAGGCGAAGGATGGATTTGGGTCCAAGTTGGGGTTTGGATCCAAAAAATGCCTTATGTTAATAAAGGTCCCTCACAATGACAGAAACACAAATGCATGTATGTGTGTGAGAGTGCTCCTCCTTTACAACATGTTTCCTATATGTAAGCCTTTCCTTTGCCCTTTTCCTGTGAGCTGATGGGTTTCCTAAGAGCCCCCCTGGTGAGTTCTGCTCAGCAGCTCTTTGTGTTTTGCGGAAATTGGAAGAGACCTCCTGCTTCTAGAATACACTCATGAGCTCTTCCACTCTGCCTGCCTGTCTCATCCTGACACACACACATACACACACTCCTTCAGGAACAGTAATTCCCATATAATCTCAAATGTTGTCCTGGTGCAGAAGAAAGTTTGGGACTCCTCTCAAGAATACTGACAGTATTAGTGACTTCAGAAACTGCATATATACATTTATATATATATATATATATATATATATATATATATATATATATATATATATATATATATATATATATATATATATATACATTTATAGATATATATATATATATATATATATATATATATGTATATATGGAGAGAGAGAGAGAGAGAGAGAGAGAGAGAGAGAGAGAGAGACAGGTGACAAAGTAATCTCGGGTGACAAGTTTTCTGCTAAATTTGTCACCTGTTTTGCACTTTCTAGATCTTCATGCGAAGGTTTAAATTCTGTTTTGCTTTCTTCTTTTTCTGCTCTCTAGACCCTAAACGTGAAGAATAACAGGTTCTTATAATCTTTTTTTTCTGATGGACCATTGCTGTACAGGCTGTCAAAATAATGAGCCTTGCTCTGTTGTTGGATTTCTTTTCTTTTCTTTTCTTTTTAATTGCCCTCTCTACTATTAATGCCTCAACAAAAGCAACCACAGTGGGAATTTTACTTTAAATTCTCTCAAGCTATTCGGAAATATTGAGTGTCAACCTTTTATTCTCGTTCAGCACTTGTTAATGGCACTGTATCAGAGAAGGAGGCCATCCATATCAGTGAATGTAATACCATGTTTTACAATGAATCCAATTCTAAAAAGTACTGAGAACTCCATGCTGCTAAATAGTTATAGCTTCCTCTAATGGCCCTTGCTTGAGTGAAGTGGGCCACAATTTGCTCTTAAACCTTTCATCAAATATTTGGAATACCAGCAATGATTGCACATAGCTGTCTTTAAAGGTGAGACTATGAACAACTGGTTATGATGAGCCTACACAGTTGCTTTCAAACAGTGTGTCGTTTTCCACCAGCATGAACATGATCCACGTCGAGTCAATAGTGTTACAGCAGAGGTGCATTTTCTCTGGGGGCCATATTCTCTCTTTCTCTTCTCTCTCCGCTCTCTTCTCCACTCTTCACCCTCTCCAATTAGGGGAGCTCCAGCTGTGTACCAGTCAGGATCAGAGGCTCCTTCTATTAGCCAAATCCATTTGTGTAGCGATTGAATCACTCCCCAATCTTCTCCTTTCGTCCCCCAGCCCCCAAGTACACATGTATATATCTAAGCTTTCACGAGTTCCCCCCACGCACACATCAGCTTTTCTGACAGTCCTTCAAACCTCAGCTCTGATGAAATAGAAATAGAAAAATATGTCCATCCCCGGCCAACCATGGGGATGAACCAAAGAAAACATATATATTTTTAAAAATGTATTCAGACTTAAATTGATTGATGCTGCTTCAATTATTGCTGTATATTTGCCTGTGCAAAATAAATAAATAGATTTTCAACACAAGTCTAAGTAAAAATAACAGTAAAATTATAATGAACTTCTGTTCTACCGGACTAAAACACAAAAAACAAACAAACCCCCCACAAATAGTATAGTAAATATATGTATTAATAAGGAAAATAAAGTAAAATAAGCTTGTAACAAGATCTATTGGGAGATTGTCAAACACACCCTTGCACAGAATCAATAGAACTACATAGAAAAAAAGAAGGGGCAAACAAACAAAAATGAAAAATAAAATCTAACCTCAAACGAATCGTCTCTTAAAGGTGCGGTAGGGGATCTTTTTCTGGAACATTTTTTTACATATTGCTTGAAACACTCTTCACACCCCCATTGCAACCAATTAATTAAAAGTTTTGACACAAATATGAAAAGTTTTAGTGGCCTCTAGAACGTACAATCTAGGAAAAACAGTATCCAATCATTGTGAACAGACCGTTCACAATGATTGGATACTGATGATGCCGTCTATCAAACTGCAATCTGCTCCTCCCTGCCCCTCCTTCCCCCTGTGCGCGTACCCTGCTCCGTGAACGAATTACGCATCCAGAAGCTTGGCAGGAAGCTAAACTAGAGCCAGCTTGGCTAGCACCTAGCATTATTAAACGTATAGTTATCATATACTAAATACTAAATACTAAATACGGCAACGATCGATGCTTGCTGTCAGAACAGCGCTCGTGCACCTTTGTGCTCGTGTGCGTTCATGTACTCTAGAGGCGTGCCTTCGGGGGGAAAGTGAAGAAAAGGGTTGGGACTTTTTACCTGTGTATTTTCAAAATGCAGCTTCGCTGGACTCAAAATCCAGGATCCCCTACCCTACCTTTAACTTGCATGCCTGCTGATTTTTTTTCCTTGTCCTTGATGGACTTTCCCATTTATTCCAGAAGGTGGCACAATTGTGTAGGAACTGGACACAGGCCAGACATTCACCATGGTGCTATTGATGTGCTATTAAAATTCTGTTACTGAGGTCTTGTTCCTCAGACAGTCATATAAAACAGTATATCTTCTTTGTTCACTGTATGTTAAGAGACCTCTTGAACTTTTGCCCTTAAGATGGTAAAAACAAGTTGCCAAAATGTCACAGCCTTTTTCTTTTGCAAAAGAAGAAGAAGAAAAAAAAAGAAAAGATTGCAGACAAAAAATAGAGCCTCAGATGAGGAGTATGTGGCCCTTCCACAGAGTCATATAATTCAAACCCACCAAGGGCAAGTCTTTTGTAAATCCATTCCTTCATCGAGTGTACTTTCGTGGCTTCCACTTGCTCTCACTACATTCTGTGCCTGTCCAACACAGACTCACCCTTGCTTTTTTCCGTCTCTGTCCTTCTGGCCACTTCTGAATTACTGGTTGTCAGCATCTTTAAATGGCTTTGAATTTCAGCCAGAACAAAGCACGAAGTTAAGTTAATCCAGGACATTTGATGCATGTGTTGGAACAATTTACAAAATAACCAAGGTTAACCATTAACCTAATCTTATCAAATCAAGCAATTTGAGGGAGATCATCTGTTTCAGTAAAAGTCATTGATACTGTTTTTTAGGTTAAAGCTGCAGTTGTACTTTCTCATATGATTAAATTTTTCCCATGAGCGACACGGTTTTTACATTCTGCTTGTTTACTCTCACTTTTTTACTTGAATGAGACAGAAACTACTTTATTCTGCTTTCAGGGCATGTGCATATTGTTTATGACTTCAACCGGCAAGGACTTCCACTGCAATGAATAGTTTTACTGAGAGTTCTAAGAGCTTGAATAAGGGCAACGGGACATGAAGACATTTCACCTCTCACCCGAAAGGCTTCCACAGTTCTGAAGTTCTCTCAGTTTGGTTTACTGACAGTTATTGTAGGGTTTGACCACATGATAAAGAAAAAGTCATCATATATTAGTATGAATCCAAACCGGAACAGAATTAAATACATTTACAATTCAGCCATGAATATTACACTCCTGCAATAAGTTGATTGATGAACTTTATCATAATGATACAGTACGCGGGGTCATAATTTAATACATTAAATGAACAAGTGCATTATATTATATTATATGCAATTAATTACTCCTTATTGTAATGATTAGCGATGATTGCAGACCTGTTCTCTGAGAAACAATGAGCTGTTTTAATTACACCGGTAGTCAAATGTATCAGTGGTTTTCAAAGTTTTAAGACAATTAGCATCCCTTCAGATAAAGTTTGGTTAAAAACTTTTAATCGTTTCATTTGGGTAAATTCCTAGATTATGATAGGGTTGTTTAATTCCTCACACACTTACCCAAGAACCAAATCAACAACATAGAAAACAATGAAACAGCTCATTCATGCTCGAACTATTTTCTTAGCCACCTCACAGCCGTGGATAAACTTCCGCTCTGCAGTTGAATCTGACTTGCTATACTCCACACCGTAGGCCAACTGAGCGACAGGACTACAGCTAGGTATTATCCTGGTTTGCATTTCCGGTGCGAGAGAACTACAAACATCTCCTCTTTCCGGTTTCGGTGGCGGATTAATATCAACGAACATCCAGTCTTCAATAGAACTCAATGGGATTTACAAAATGTCAAATAAAACACGACAGAAGCAACTTTTTGCAACGAAATTTGATTTGGATTACCAGTGCACACCAGTAACCACTCCGGTGAGTTGATGATTTTGAAAACGGACGTTTATGGTGCTTTTACGGACCTTTTTGGACATGCACATGACTTGCCATTCTGAAGCAGGTTGAGATGAATCAAAATTAGGCAAATACCGGAGACAGCAGTAAACATCAAAAAATCGGTGAGGGGGGGTTCTAAAACATTGCAGACAACTCTGAAAAGAGGCTTAATGTTGAAAATTTACACTTTTCATATAATAACTAAGATGGAGCATATGGGTTTTGTGAGCTCAATGTTTTTATTTCATATATCAAATATATCAACATTAGAATATTTTTATCGAAATACCACTATGGGAAAGCAGTGAGAAAAAGCACCATTCTACTCACAACATCTGACCTCCAGTGGGTCTGAAGTGCCATTTTAAAGTCCCAGACCTTGGACTTCAAAATGGCACTTTTAATGAGCAGGCACGAAAACATATCAGGAGGAACGGGACCACCTCAGCAGTTATTTGTCCCTTAGAATCTCATCTGGGTTCCATAAAATTGTAGATTGCAAAGTTTTTGCTGTGAAAAAACCTCTCTGTGACTTTGCAACTTTTTCCTGATTTAGTAAATGGAGATGTATGAATATGTTAATCTGACTCCACCTTCTCTACTTTGACTCTGTTTACGCAACACTCTGTTCAGCACTTCTAATACTGGATGGTCGGTCAAGTCAAATTTATTTGTATAGCACATTTCATGTACAAAACTATTCAAAGTGCTTTACATAAAATAAAAGCATTGCAGCAGGGAGCGGAAGAAGCATTAAAAATACTTAAAAGAGCATAAATAGAAATAAATGAAATGATTAAAATGAATTGAAATGATTAAAAACAAGCAACAGTCTAGATAAGTTAAAAAATACCGTGCAGATTTCGTGCATAGACACATGAGAAGTCTTTGGATCTAAGAGCTCTGCTGGGTTTATATTCTCTGAACATATCACAGATGTATTTTGGGCCTAAACTGTTCTGGGATTTGTAAACCATCAGCAGGCTTTTAAAATCTTTTCTGTGACTGACTGGAAGCCAGTGTGAACATTTTAAAACTGGTGTGATGTGTTCAGATCTCTTAGTCCGGGTTAAAACTCTAGCAGCAGCGTTCTGGATGAGCTGCAGATTTTTAATGCTCTTTTTGGGAAGTCCAGTTAAAAGAGCATTACAGTAATCGAGTCTACTGGAGATGAATGCATGGATGAGTTTCCCCTGGTCTTTTTGGGAGAGAAAACCTTTGGTTTATTTCCTCCAGACACTGGCACAGCACATCTGCTGGGCTGCAGTCGTCTGGTGACAGAGACACATAAATGTGTGTATCATCTGCATAACTGTGATAATTGATGTCAAAGTTCTGCAATATCTGACCCAAAGGGAGCATATACAAGTTAAACAGAAAGCTCCAAGAATTGACCCCTGGGGGACTCCACAAGTCATGGCCACTTGCTCAGATTCATAGCTGCCAATTGTAACAAAATAACTCCGGCCTTCTAAGTAGGACCTGAACCAGTTAAGGACCGCTCCAGAAAGTTCAACCCAATCAGTGAAAAAAAGCTTATCTTTAAAAAGTTGGATGCAATTGGAATTATTAGAATGGTGATTAGAATGGCAGTCGCAGGCAGCTTCGGCTCGCCTTCGTCCCCCACTAAGTGCAGACTTACTTTCACTTCCTTCAATATTAGAAATGTAATGGCTCACTAAACCCAGATGCTTTTCCGCCTACACTTAACTTAACGTTTAGCGCTAAAATGCATTATTTTTACAATACAACCATTTACAATTACGACCACTAGCGGTAGTATCATTACATATATTAATCCATATTAATAGGTCAGATTGGCCTGCATGACCAAACACACCATGGGGATGTATTTGGGAAGTCTTGATGTAAATGATAGAATGATGTGACTGAGGTGAAAATCATTACCACACAAGCCCAGAGAGCCTTGATAATTTGTAACATTAAATCATGTATTGATCAACAAAAGCATATATTTTGGTGCCCCTTGTTTGATGTTACCAAAACAGCTGTCAAATGTAAGAATTGCATCAAATATAGGAAGAAAGATATGGAGGACTTGGGGTATTTTCTTAAACAACAAAAGCTTTTGAACCACACCAAACAAACACCCCTGAATGTGCGTTTGTGGTTTCCTTAACTAATTTTTTTTCTCCATTCTAAACAACCCAGAAAGAGACAAATTTGTAAGTTAAGACTTCAAAGTATTCATAGGGAAGCACGCTTCCCATTTCCTTCTGTTTAAATTTCCTGCCCATCAGTTAACCCACTGGGAGGCATCTCTGCTCCTCTTGGTGACATGAATTTAAGAAAAATATCTGTGCCTGAAAGACTGGGCAAGGTGTTCTGCATGGGTATCCTTGTGTGTTTTTGCTTGAGGGGGCATACTTGACCTCCTCCTTCTCGAGGAGTGATGGAGGAGAGGATGGAGGGCTTTTCAGGTCTGTCAGTCAGATTTTTATTTCCTCTTGTGGTGGTGCTGCTGAACGGCTGTGGCTCACAGCTCCGTGGGGACAGAACAGTGAATAAATGTTCGTGTGAAGTATTTGATTCTCCTTTCTTTCAATAAAACACAACTTTTCAGGCTTTTCGGGGCTTTTTTAATGCCTTACAGTATATTTAGCTTCAACAAATGCGTTGAATTAAAGTCAAAATAAAAACCAACAACTAGCATAATAAGAGCATAATAAATTACTTGGAATGGAATATGTGGCGACAAATACATTGTTTGTATGAAGTCCTTCACTTTTGACCTCTACATATTCACATAGATGGTAAATATATTACCTTTGCCACATGACAACAAACTCCAGAATAAATAGCTATAATTTTCTTGCCAAGAGAACACAGTGAGTTGCTGAAAAATTAAAGTTAATTTACGATAGTGTCTTTTCATGGCACCTGTCGTTTGCTTTAGACGAGTCACATATAACCTCAAAATTTTTAGTAAACAAAAAACAGACGAGGGATTGAAACAGATTCCACGCAATCCTGGCAACTTTCTTAGAAACTCTCATTGAATAGAATCATGATGAATTGGATTGAATTGAACTGTATCTAATTAGACTTGTGTTGAATTTATTTCAACTCGAGATTACTGTTATCAAATCAAATCAAATCAAATTTATTTATATAGCACATTTCATGTACAAACAGTTCATGTGCTTTACATAAAATAAAAGCATTGCAGCAGGGAGTGGAAGAAGCATTAAAATACAAAAAAGAATATAAAGAGAAACAAATAAAATCATTTAAATGAATTTAAAACAAGCAACAGTCAAGATAAGTTAAAAGATACCGTGCAGATTTCATGCAAAAAATGTTTTTAACCTGGATTTAAAGATGTCTACATTTGGTGAAAGTTTAATCTCCACTGGCAGTTTGTTCCACTTGTTTGCAGCATAACAGCTAAATGCTGCTTCTCCATGTTTAGTCTGGACTCTGGACTGGACTAGCTGACCTGAGTCCTTGGATCTCAGAGCTCTGCTGGGTTTATATTCTCTGAACATATCACAGATGTATTTTGGGCCTAAACCGTTCTGGGATTTGTAAACCATCAGCAGACTTTTAAAATCTATTCTGTGACTGACTGGAAACCAGTGTAAAGATTTTAAAACTGGTGTGATGTGTTCAGATCTCTTAGTCCGGGTTAAAACTCTAGCAGCAGCGTTCTGGATGAGCTGCAGATGTTTAATGCTCTTTTTGGGAAGTCCGGTTAAAAGAGCGTTACAGTAATCAAGTCTACTGGAGATGAATGTTATTGAGATGTTATTATGAAATTCTTAATGTGTCACTCCAAAAACCCGTCTTGGTTTTCATTTTCTTTTTTTTTTTTTATTTATGGGTATCTATGGGGAAAAAAATGGATAAAAGCAGCAGCTTACTCTTTGTAAACAAACATGTCAGTAGATACTGTAAAAAATTAAATAATAATACTCAGTTTCCATGTACTGTTATCTAAAATAAAGTTATTTAAGAAACATGTTCGTAGATGTTCTGTAAAATAGCTGTAAAGTACTGTCATCCTTGCTGCCAATTAAATTTATATTATAAACTTATGTTAACTCTGTCAAATGATTTTGATAATAAAAGATTTGAATGATCACATAATTATATCTGTATATCAATTTGGCCAATAAAGCCTTTATTCTTTCGAAACCTGCATATAGAACTAATAATTTTTCTCATTTCAGACCTTCTTTAATTAGCCTCTTTCATTTCTTAGACATAAAAGTTGATCAAACTGTCAGGTATCTCCAAGGTCACAAATTATCTGGATACTTTACATTCCCTCAATAAAACCCTCCACCAAAGAAAAACTACCTTTTACCGTCTTAGAACTTTGAATCAACTTGGTTTTGTATTCGCTGTGTCTCATCACTCTCAAGATGATAGTGCTGATTGTGATTTGTATTTTCAAAGCTGGGGCGGGAAAGCGAGTGGGTGTTCGGGGGGGTGTGGGTGTTTGCAGCAGAAAAAGACAATACAATTAAATGATTAATGCACAGCGGGGACACTGACAATTAAAACTATTATAGAAATTAAAATGGCATTATGTCACAGTGGAAAGCTGATGATACCCGTGCCGTCTTTTTAAAAGCAATTTTCATAATTCCAATAATTGAAATTACTGCATATTCATTCATTTACTGGGTGAGGAGGGCTAAGAGCGGCTACTAATGAAAAGCAATCATTAGCATCCAAACAAAGTAATTGGGTAGTCTTTTATCCTTGGAGATAGGTGATAAGGCACAATCACCCCCGTCACCCCCCTCCATCAAAATGCAAAAGCAAGTAATTAAAGATGAGACCAGCGCTGCTGCTGTGCTGTACACCTCTGAAAACAGCACTGATTGCCTTGATTAGAGGCCTTACTGTACCCTCTGATTTTGTTTATGGATACTCTGACATTCATGGAGAATAGAAGGGGCAGATGGGTGTGGGCTATGAACTTGTATTGGATATGGCTAATAAAATTCACAAAGATGGGAAATTCTTGGAGATTTTCATATATTCTGTACCCCACGATGGCACCTAAGGTTCCCCTTCTGGTCTGTGATGGAGCTTGAAATTACAACTAAATCCACATTTAGCTCACTTAGATATCAGCTCCTTGTACATACTTAAGTTAATGGAAAAAAAATGCTGGTGTGTATTTGTGTGTGACAATTACCAACCTGCTCCAGAGGACAGGGCAGGAAGAAAAGGGACGATGGGTGAAGGTGGAGAGGTGAGCCTCAGAAGAAGAGAGAGGTTGAAGTGAGAGGAAGATGGGCACATGAAGAGTCTTGAGAAAAAGAGCTCCTTCTCACTTGTCTCTCTAGTGGGCACACCATTCTGTCTCCCTTTTCTTGGCCACCTCCTCTGTGGCTTTCAGGGCGCTTCTTCGCACTGTGTCAGCCCCCCTTTTCTCTTCTTTTCCGCCATCCTTGGATAGCGTCATTAGGCCCTCCTGGAGGGGAGTCAAGAATATAATGCGAGAAAGGCCACCTCCTAAAAAAAGAGCACAGTGGAACCTTTCTACTTGTGTTGTCCCCTTATTAACAACCTCCTCTGCTCTATGCCTGCTGCAAACTTCAATCTCACCTCTCCCCCTGTCTTCCTCTCTAGCATTGGGTAGACTATGGATATACCCCCTCTGTGGTCAGGGATGGAGTCCATTTCTTGCTAATGCAGCAGAGAATTGACATGTTGTGACCTTTTCCCATCCCCTAATACTGCCACTTCCTTTGAGATGGACTGATGAGACAATAACAAAGGGAGCTGGAGGGAAGAGAAACTCTTCTTATAGCCTTGGGCCCTAAGCCCACCATTCCATTTTGCAGCTTGTAAAAGTAGGGCTTTCCATCTCAAAAGATCAACACATTTCTCTCCTGCAGACACCTTCACTAGTTCTCTCTCCCATTTTCATTCTCTCCCCTGCGTCTCAGCACCTCACTCATTCTTACTCTTTGGCAAATGGGAAAACTGTCCTTGGTTAGATTCTGCTTTTCAAAGGAATCAATTCTCTTTTGTACACACTTGATCTGACCCTGTGACAGGCATTAAGTGTCTTCTGCCTGATACAGAGGCCTTGTGTTCTGTGTGCTGATGGACGCAGCCCATTATCACACACACAAGGGCGAGCACACTCATGTCCGCATGGTCCTGCATGCAGATACACAGTCACAGGCAAACAAGTATTGCTTCATGGACACATTGCACTGAATACACATACCACTTAAATGTATACCCATGCGAGTGACCACACACACACACACACACATACAGACTCACACACTCTCAGACCGTGGGGCCTGTGAAATGATGAGCTGAATACTAGTGAGGGCTGTTTGTGATTGAGGTGTAACACTATGAGATGTGTTGCTGAGCCCAAACTAATGGCTTTGACAGGAGCAGCTAAAGGTTTGAAGAGGTCATAAGAACGAAATGCTCCAGACTGAAAATAACTGAATTGTGAAGAAGTGTGAGAGAGTAGTGATTGGACATTAAACACAAGACCAAAGCTAAGATATGAGGTTATTTTTATGGGCACCACACACAGCTACAGGTACTGAAAGTCTATGGTCTCTTCCAAATTCTATTTTTTATATATATACACACAAATCATAATCACACTAAGATATTTAAAAAGACCTAAAAGTAGATTAATTGAACCCATTCAAACAAATACTGGACTTACAAGGTAACAACATCTTAGCAACTTAATTCCTCTTTGAATCCTTCTGGTGGAGTTTTATCCTGAAGTGTGCATGGCTGTGCCACAAAAAGAAAGCCACTTTGTCCGCCCAAAAAGAACACTGCTATCGTTGTTTTTAGATATTTGTGATTTAAGATATGTTCTGCGTAGCTTTATTGGCAATAGGTCACTAACGTGATTGGATATTTTAAAAAACGAGCGCAGTCGAGAGGCAAAGTGTCGTGATCACACAGCCCACACAAATGCACATCTATGTGATCTAACTTCCCTTGGCCGCATGGGGGCACCAATCAAAATATGTGGAGCAACTTGCATTGTAGGCCTCTGTTGTTTTTTTGTCTTTCCTTTGTTAGTTCTTGCCCCTGCAAAAGAGGCCATTGCAGAGGGAGAACATGGATTTAAACCGAATGCTAAAAAATATGGATCAGTATCAAATAACAGTAATTAAACGTGATGACTTTGTTTCAAGCAGTCTGAAATAAAGATGATCAAAGTAAGATTTAATTCTTGTTTCTTTGTTTTTGTTTCAAGCTCCTTCTTTGAATTGCTTCTTCAAAGTGCTTCTTTGAAAGCACTTTGAATTGCCTTACGATTGTGTACGAATTGTGCTCTACAAATAAAATTGCCTTGCCTTGCCTTCTTTTCCATGGTGACGAGATGATATATTTTATACCAGCTTTCCACCAATCAGAATTTGACCGACACTTGGCGTCATTGCATTGCATTGGCTCTGTGCTGTCGGCTTTTTGAAAGACTGCACCCAAGTCTATTTACATTGGTCAATTAACCACAACCTTCACTCTGTTAGGGCCGACATTGACACTGACCGGTACCTCCATGCAACAGTAAACCAAGCTTCAAACATTATGCATGGCAAAAGGTTCCGCAATCTGCAAAATAGTGCATCTACAAATTCTGGAGCAATTTAAGTTAAACGCTTCTCAATGTAAAATTGTGAAGATTTTATTCCATCATCATATTTTTTTATATATATAAATTCCATGCTATATATTCCATAATCTTCAATACATGATATGATCAAAAGTTTCCAAGAATCTGGAGACATCTCTGTGCTCAAGTAACATTGCTGAAAATCAACATTAGATGCCCATGTGCTTCAGGCCCTCAGGCAGCACTGTATTAAAAACAGGCATGATTCTGTCACAGGAATCACTGCATAGGAACACTTCTAGAAATCACTGTCTTTGAATACAGTTCACTGTGCCATCCATAACTGCAGGTTAAAGCTGTATAATACAAAGAAGAAGGCATATTTGAACATGATTCAGAAACACTGCCTTCTTCTCTGGACCAAAGTTCATTCAAAATGTTCTGTGGTCAGACAACTTTAAATTTGAAATCCTTTTTGGAAGTCATGTATCCTGTGTCCTCCAGACCAAAGAGGAGAGGGATCCCCCAGCTTTGTACCGGCTCTTAGTACAGAAGCCTGCATCCCTGATGGTATGTGGGCGCGTTAGTGCCAATGGAACTGGCAACCTTCACATCTTGAAAGGGACCAACAATGCTGAAAGGTTTTTAGAGGTTTACAGGTTTTAGAGCAACTTGCCGCCATCCAGACGATACCTTTTTACTGGAAGGCCTTGCTATTTCAGCAAGATAATGCGAATCCGCATATTCCATGTATTATAGCAGCCTTGCTTCATAGTAGAAGAATCCAGGTGCTGGACTGTCATTCATGCAGTTCAGACCTTTCACCAACTAAAAACATTTGGCATATCATTTAACACAAAAAACACGACAAAGAAGATCCAGGACTGTTGAGCAACCAGAATTCTATATCAGACAAAAATGGGACAACATTCCTCTCCCAAAGGTCCAGCAGCTGGTCTCCTCAGTTCCCAGACGTTTACAGGCTGTTGTTAAAAGAAAAGGAGTTGCTACACTGTGGCAAACATGGCCCAGCCTTTTCAGACATGTTGCTAACATAAAATTCCAGATGAGCTATTTTCAAGATTTGAAAATAATTGGTTTCTATTTATTCTTTATTTTTTTAATTCACACATTGTCCAAACCTTTATGGTCTGTAGGTTTAGGTTAAACATCTACCCTAGTGGGAAAAAAAAGAAACAAATCAATATATTACATTTTGTTACATACACAAACTGCCAGTTTGTGCTAGGTTGCACATGTTCATATGCTAATTGATGTGTATATTCATATGTAAAATATAGGATAAGATTACAAATCAAAAACTTTCTATCAAACACCTTCCAGAAGTTTCCGTCTTTAGGATTCCACATCACAGTGACAGAAGACAAAACACTGTCTGCCCTGATTTCATACCCCAGAAAAGAATATGGACCTCCACCACTTGTTCTCATCCTCACTCTCTTCTCTACCTGTCTTTCTCAATGCTCTTTAATTGTCTGTGATTTCTCTCTTGTTGGTGTGTCTGATACAAAAACCCAGCAGTCTTGAAAAGGCAAAAGAAAATGAGAAAAGAGGCTGAGAAAAAAGAAGAGAGAGGGGAGACGGAAGAATGTGTTTGATTAGCTTGAGTTTGCTCAAGCTCAAGTTTGCTATTGTGTGCCTCGTGGATGTGCGAATGCTACAGTGGCCAGAGAGGCTGAGAAAAGACAGGCATGGGAAACATGCACACTGACATTTCTTAATCAAATATGGCAATCAGGGGCCAACCAACAGCATACCATTTGCAATCCCTTTTAATTCATAATCAAAAGCTGAGCAAATGAGGGAGAAATTGAGAAAGATTGAAAGAGGGGGGAGAACCAGGGATAAGGAAAGAGAGGGAGAGAGAGATGCAGGTCATTACATCTTTTTTTACTGGCCCGATGAGAGCAATGTAGAATTAATCAGAGGCCATTAGGCTGTATTTACTTAGCACGGCAGGGGCTCTGATCTCTCTCCCTCCTTTTCTGGAAACGAACCCTGATATAATCCTACTCTGCCCCAACCCTGTAACAGAAGATGGAGAAGGGCTAAGAATAAGGGTATAACGAGATCGATCCCATACACAACGCTGTGTGTGTATGAGAGAGTGTGTGTGAGCTTGTGTCTGTATTCTGGGACATTATGTTGCATCATGTGGGTGTTGTATGCACTGCGGTGGTGCAGAGAGGAGAGGAGCTGGAGAGATGCTCTTAAATCAGAGTGTGTAATCCCCTGTGGGGTCAGCCTATGGCCTCTGATGTTGACTCACAACTCAGGCTATCACACATCTCTCCTTCTCTTTCCTAATGCACTGCTGCCATTACTCAGCCAGGTCCTGCCAGTGCCAAAACCTCTGTAATAATGGCTCTGTGTCCCCAAAAGCATCTTGGTCCCAAGTTACTGCAATTTTAGGAAAATCAAACCTCTCTAAAAGGGCACATTTTGGTTGCATTTCATGGATTTTTTATGGCTATTAAGCATGATATCAATGCTATAAAGATTAACATGTTAGTTGCATCCTGCTGATGTATTAAGTAAGGGTAAGTGAGTAAGTAATAATGCTACTAAAGTGCTTACAATGTGGAATAACCTATAGTATTGTCTTGTTCATTTTTGCATCAGAATGTACATATTTAATGTTACAGCTTAAAAAAAGGAAGGCTCCATACATAAAGCCTTGAGATTTAAATGGATAGCAGAATCAAGTTTAATGTATAGCTAAAATGATTAATAAAAACCAAGTCCATATTTGTCATTCAGTATTGTTGCATGTTCAAAATAAAAAATTATTTCTCTTGAGAAACTGGCGTCTTCCCAGTTGGGATATGATATCCCAGATTAAGGTGATTGGTGAAGAAGAGGTATTTCCTTTTTCCTGTTGTGGATGTCCACCGCAGTATTGGTTTCATTTTTGTTTATTTGTTTTCCCTCAAGGTAATACCTTTATTTTCTGATTAGCACATCATCTTCTATTGTATAATGACCACTAGCGATATAACCTATACCGCCACCCTCTGGAAACACTGTGCAGCCTAGTTTATCAGTCTCAGGAAACACGTCTGATTCACATTTATTTTTTCTCTAGCTTTCTAGCTAATGAATGGAAACCTAGCTATGACTTAATTTTCCAGCTCCAACCATTTCATGACAATGTAAAGAATACAGATATAAGGCATTGCAGAAAATGTATCCCTAGTGCTAGCGCTGTCCATCACAAAATAATTTTTAAAAATGTCAACATTCTTGAGGAAAATTCTCAAGGGGGAAAGACAGAAGGTGGAGTTTTGTACAGCTGTTAGAGATTAAAGGGATACCCGTGAAGATAAATGGACTTTAGGTTGCATTTGAATGCTAACACACAAAATAGAGATGTAAAAGAATGCATATGAAATATGTGGAAATAGCGTGCAAAGGCCATAATATTGGCCTTTGCACGCTATATCCGCATTCGCTATATCCGAATCTCTTAAGATTCATCATCACAAGCGACCCCTGACACAATACAATACTGACAACAATGGATCGTATCAATTGAAACACTGTTAAGTAATCAATGATGTATGCCATTGTAAATGTTTACACATATTGCTCAGCAAACACAAAGCTGCCCTTTAATAACCAGTGATTGCTCTTTCATGACCAACAAATTCAATCAATGACTTATTAACATTTCTAAAGCACATTACAACTGATAATGTTATTGTAAAATGTTCCTTATTAGAAACTTATACATTCTTCCAATGCTTTGAAAAAAAACAGTGCAGTTTTCTTTCGTTACTTTTCCACGTGACCTCCTGAAATTGCAACGTTAGGGTCAGCTTTCAGGGATCATTGAGGTTAATTCTCCAAAGGAGACACCACATCAAAGTCCCCCGCACTGACTGACCACGCCATTACAGCACAAACCTTTTTAAACTACTGATAGTGAGACAAAGAGGGCTGCGGCATACTTTCTGTGGGCGATATAAGCAAACATCAAATGACGTTTACTTAAGATTAACAGAGACTTCCCACCAAAGGAGGCTGTCGCAGAAAGAGAAAGAGCCAGCAGAAAAGAGAAATAATGGAAAGAACAAAAGGAAGGCAATTCAACACTCTAGCCATTTAGTCTTCATTGTTGTTTGTATGTTTGTTGGGTGTGCCAAGGGGGGGAGGAATGCTGTGCTTAAAAGTGAATAATTTGCCCAGGATCTGAATGACTCATGCAGACACAACTCTACCTCCACACAAAGGCAGGTGAAAACAACTCTAATGGATAAATGATCATTTCAGAAGAATGGAAGAGTATCACACATCATGGAATTCAAGAAGTTGATTTAGACAAAGAATGCCCCTTCGTGTGGATAGTTTTGATCGTGTTTGTAAATCAATACTGCAAAAAAGTCTTGAGCCAAAGGCCTGTTTATTGAATGCATGTAACACTCAAATAGGTTTTCAACAAATTTACTTTAAGCAGGATGTTTCTGAAGCACAAAAAAAAGAAAATAGTTAATCTATTCATAACTGACCAAAATTTGTCAAATTCCTGGTTGCAAGCACACTGAAGTTATAAAATGCTGTATTCATTCGATTCTTCAACTCATGTAAAGATACCATAATAATAGTACTTATATTACACCAGGCAAATAAAAATACTAAGCACGTAACAATAGTCACTGGATGAACATTTTAAAAAAAAAAAGGATAAAGAAAGAGAAAAATGTTTTCACAAATCTTTCCAGAAATAAAACTGAAATACTAACAGGAGATAAGACAATATTGGGAAACAGTTGTACTCACATCTTAAATTTTTTATTTTTTTTTTGTCATCTTTGGAGATATGAAAACAAGTCGTAAACACAACATGGACAATGATCATTTCCAAAGAATGTCGGATCAGAAGATCAGATATTGACACAGCCGGCAAAAAAAAAAGAAGAAGGTAAAACTGGCATTTATTTGCGATTCAGGCTTGCACGTGTTAAATGCATTTCTAATTGTCTTTCATTGCTTTCAGCCGAATGACAAAACGTTTTAGTATTTCAGAACATGAGCACATAGAACAGAAAAAACTTGCCTGTCTTGATAACACTTTAGGTTAGAAAACCATTTTTGGTATGCAATGGATGAGCGGACCTTTTTCATACAGGGAAAATTACATTTTTGTGGTTTTTAAAAAAAACAAAACATTGTTTCACCTGTTGACATATGTACTGTATATTTTGTGCCAAAGCTATGCAAAGTCCACCCACATAGTCTCAATGTTTGCATATCTGATAGGTGTGGTTGTGTAAGTGAGCTGCATTCTCCACGCCTTTAATTCACTAAAGTTTATCATCTTAGTCCCCAGCAAACAGAGCCAGACGGCTGTCTCCGCCACACAGACACCACTGTAGCGCTACAGTAAAAGGCACCCCAACAACTGCAGCTGAATCCTCCTGGAACGTGTAATTTTCTCATTTAGCTCACAAGCGTTTGGCCCGACACCAATTAACAGAGGGCCCTGACCTCAGATGTCTGTATACCGTGAGACATGGTGCTGCGCACCTCAATCAGTCGCTCGCATCCTCTTTTCTATTTTGCCGCCATCAAATCAATGCCATTTACATAATTCAAACCTAAGATTTGGAGGTTTATTTTAACCCCTCTCCTACTCTGAGAGTATGATTATATGTCAGCTTCACCTTTCTAAAAATAGGAGAATAGGCTATTTTGCTCTCCCATCTACATATCATCTTTCAAGAACCCCTGTTTTACATAGTCTCAGTGACTGTTGTTGTGTCCTGTTATAAACATGTTGTAGACATCATTGTCTGATCAATACACATTAGTAAATTGAGTAGCATGTGTTGGTGGATGAAAATGCGTGCCTCTTACTGTATCTACCTGCTCTTATGTTAAGCAAAAATGCAGATAAACACCTATTTTTAATTTTGTCTGGCCATGTTATGCAATACCAAATCTCCCCATGGGGGGGTGGGGTCACACCAGAGAGATAGTGCTGTCACCCGTGCTTTCTTAATATGAAAGAGCAGTGAATGTCAATGAGGAGGGAGTAATTGGCTTTGGGGTTATCTAAATGTAATGGTAAGATAACACCAGGCAGAATCAGTGCCTTCTTAGTCTGGTGATGAAGATGAGTATTGATATTCTAATTCCTCTTAAAGATTATGACTTTCTTGCTGAAAAACTCCATGAGAGCTAAGAGTTGTGGCATGAAACTGCACTAAGCTACAATCAGATGAAGATTGGTTGAGCCCCTCTTATTTTAGAAATGTGCATTTCGTTGACTACCTTTATATCTGATTAGTGTCCTGAGACATTTATTTTGATTTAATTTCATGGCCTTTGCGGTGATGTCTACAGGCTTGTGATATCTATTTTCACGAGTTGATATTTACACATATACATGCGGATGCAAATGTGCGTCTGTATCTGGGTCCATTTGCACGTGCATATGTGTTGATGTGTAAGTGTGCAGCATGCACATGTCTCTCCTCCTTGACGTTGTCTGTGCACCCCACCAGGCAGCTCTTGGCCTCCTCCTTTCTTTGCTAAGAAACCATCCATTCTGTGTGAGTAATCAGAGCTGTGCCTCCAGGAGCCCAGCCAAGCCTCTCATCCTTGGGCTGCTCAAGAGCTGCTTTAATTAACCATCATACCACAGATGGGATCGATTTTTTTTTCCTTATTCGTCCACCCCACCCACCCCCTCTATCTCACTCCTTCTCTGTGCCTCCCTCTCTACCCTCTATTTCTGCTGCCTCTCTCCTGCACCCTTCTCTCCCATACACAAGCCCTATAATTGCGCTGGAACAGTGCCAGCCGCCAGTCGGGCCCCAGACTGCAGGCCTCTCCTCTCCTTCTGTTCTCCTCCTCAGCCCCTGGCCTCACCTGCTCAATACCTTATTAGTGTCAGGATCTGTAGAGAGTCATTGCGGATTAACTAAAGAGATGTGAGATTGATTTCTGCCCCTGCAGATAAAATTGAAGTTTTCTTTCTCTGAATGCACACATTTGTGCAACTGTGTGTGTCAATGAGTTACAGAGAGAAAAAGCAAAAAGAGAATGGAGGAAAGAGGGTTCTGAAAAAGAGAAAACCCATGTTTGAACACCTTGTCTGCTGCCTAGCAGTAACATATACGATGCATGTGCATATTGTGTGTGTGTTTGTGCATCACTGTTCTCTAGTATGTATGAGGGTTTTTGAAATGAGGGTTTGCTAATTTGCTATTGGAAGACCCACTTTAGCCTCTGCCTCTCTTGCAACAAATTAATACCCCCCCTTGCTTTACTGTCATTGGTTTTCATGTGGCGCTATGAAGGCACTAGACAGACTCATATTCCTCTGAGTCACATTGTATTAAAAGGAAAGCTTCTCGGTCCATACACATGTAAGCACACGCTCAGAAAAAAAACATACTTGGAACACCCTCCTCCACAAAAAATCTACAATCTCAGGTTCTTATTTGCTGCAGTAATAGTCGCAAGAAATTACCTCCTCTGGCAAATATGTTCACAAAAATAGTGCCCTATTGATTATTCATGGCTAAGGGATGGCTATATGTATGTGTCAAAGAGGGAGCCAGTTGAGCGAGAGATTAACATCTATTTCAGAGGTGGGTGAATTTGTAGTGGAAGATAGGTGGTGGGGGCAGACATGTTGTGTGTGTGTGTGTGTAGGTGGGTGGGGGGGTGGATGGTTGTCTCCTCAGGATTGTGCTGTAATCACAGGCCTCCGTCTACATGGCACATCTCAAGAGTGGTGTCAGCTGGGCGCTCTTCTGTTTGCTAATAGCAGGGGGTCAGGCCTCACTCACAAAGAGGTGCGTTTGATCCCCAGGTACGGGCCGCAGAGGGAAGGAGATGACACTGCTAAATACTCCCAGGTTTGCACTGCAGATTATCTTTCGTCTGATGCCTGTGTGTGTGCATCTTTGACATCCTATGGCTATTTATATTTTGCAAACATTTGAAGCTTGAGAAAAATGTGCATGTTCGTAGAATTGAAATAGGAGTAATACGGTAACACTAATAAAATAAAGCATGCAACAGATAAAACCATCTATTGTAACTAGCTTTTATCAGCCAAATAAACTTTTTGAACAAATCAGCCCAGCTCTTGTTGTTGCGTAATGGCAGGTGCATTTCCTTTGTGTGTTACAGCTGCTGATTTGTAGTGTGTTGTGCTCGTTCGTTTGTATGGAAGCCGTTGTTGAGGGGGTTGTGTAGCGGTCCGTGGGTCCCAGGGCCCAGCTGCCAGAGTGAGGCAGAAGAGTCAGACATCATTGTGGTGTGATTTCCTCCTCTCCTTGCAGATGGAGTGTTTTTGTCAGAGCGAGGGCCACAGTGATTGCCTCTTCGCCACCAGTGTCAGCTCAGGATAATACTGCAGCCGTTTCCCCACAGGAACAAAACAGGATCAGCACAATCCATTTTCTTTTTCGCCGCCAAAATGGAATAATTTGAAAGAGACAATCCCTGGTTGTCTCCAAAGCCCAGGAAAAATCAAAAGATGACCATTATGGCAAAAAATTGGGAAAGAGGTGTCCCACCTTTCCCATTGGCTCTTCCAAATACCAGGTCCAGCTCTGAATAACAAGCAAAGCCACAAATAGGCAATGACTGTGGATTGAGGAGCAAAGCTAGCAATCTTAAAAGAAAGAGCATTAAAGCAACACATGAAAGAGGCGTGCACACAGACTACAGATAAGGAAGCAGTGAGTGTAGTCGCCTGTATGGCCTCTCATATTAGCTGCCACCTTCAGATCTATACACGCAAAATATATTGGGTTTTATCTACGAATCCATACATCTGCTGCAATCCAGATTCTATGTCAGCCTGCCCTTTACAATCCTAATGACACTTCAGCAAAGTATGGTGGCTGAGAGAGGGCGGGAGCCAGGAGGCTTTCCCTCAGAAAGAGCTGAGAGCATCTTATCGGGAAAAGGGGTTAAGAGTGTTGTTGTTGTGATGTCTGACTCCATATTCTTGGGTCATAGATATTCAAGAACCACACCTCCCTTTCTACTCTCTTCCTGTTGCCATTACACATCAGTCAGGACACGTAGTTCTGTACTCAGCCCCCTGCAAATATCTGTGTTGAGAGAACGGTGTGACGGGTCTTGAGCATGATGGCCTGATGTGTAATAAAGACGGGGAGAGGCACTTCTTCCACATATAATGGTGCAACAGAAATGATCAAAAGCTTCTTATCTAGACTTATCTGCAGTTGTGTATGTCTGTGCACATTTAAGAGAAATAACTCTCCACATATTTTTCAAGAACTTGCCATGACACGGCACAGGTTTGAAGCTCTGCTATGCACAGGTGCTTGAAGGACAATATCAAAGTAGTAGTCTATTATTGTACAGTGTGAATGAATGAAGAGTGATTGAGTGCAGTACTCCACACCACCTATATAAAGCAGAAGTATTGCAATGTGAGGGCCAGAGAGGGAGAGGGTGAGAGAGCTCTAGAGGCCTAAATGAGGTGAAGGGAAGTGGAAGTGTCCAGTAGGGGGTCTGTTGCTGTGGGAGGAGAGAGAGAAAGAGAGAGAGAGAGAGAGAGAGAGAGAGAGAGAGACAGAGAGAGGGGAGGGAGGGAGGAGGGCTCGCTCGACGCAGCTCCAGGGCCAATGCATGAGGGTTTGGGGCTAAGTGTCTCATCAGCATCCAGCTCAGGTGCTGCCAGGGCCCACGCACTAACTATGCCCTGACTTGATTGTAATTGCCTGAATTCAACTCCCGCTGCTCCCTCCTGGCAATATCACAGGAACATTTAACTCCAGAGAGCCTGGAGACCGTGCAGCAGGGCCACAGAGCGCAGCTGACTGCCTCTTGTTGAAGCCTGTGGGCTGCAGGGGGACCCTCTCTTTGGCTGACTGCATTGTGGGGGAGGGTCACAGGTGCATCCCCCCCCCTCCCCCCTCTCCTGGGTGTTTGTGAACATGAAACAAGTGTGACTGCATTTGGACATACTTTGACAGTGATGGCATGAGCATGACCAAGGTATTTGCTGTTTGCTGTTTTTTTAACGCTGGCTTACAGGAAATGGACAATGAATGGACATGACCATAACACCAAAAGTCATACAAGAAAGACTTTAGCTTCTGTTCAAATTTTAGCTGTGGAAGCAGTGGGTTTTTAGAGCTATAAAAAAACATAAATTATTTAACATCATCTCTAAAATGTCCTCAAAATCAGACCAGAAATAACCATCCTGCTTTCTGTTAGTCCTTGTTTATCATGTCCAATTCAAAAGAAAAGAATACACTTGATTGCTTCATATTGCCACCCACAATATTTTTTATTTTGCACACGGTTGTGTTGCCGCATGCTGTAGTTATGCTAATGATTTGTTGGTTGAAAATAGTTGAAATCTGCTTTTGGAGGAACAAAAAAACTCTCCGATGCCAATGAAAGGAAACAAAGCCCCAGACCTCAATCAATAACTTTTATCAATATTTTTTGTGTTTCACCTAACAGTGAATATAAATTTGGCTCAAATATCAAATGTCTAATTGTGGACAATTTAATCAGCTCGAATTTGAGCTAATTTACTAGTGACATTTGTGGCTGACAAGGACATGAATGAAGTCCTTCCCTCACACAAAGATGAAAGCCTTTATTCAAGCGCAACATACAAATTATGAGCAGAAATAGATTTTCCAGTGGTAATACATAATCTATGTTTCCCAGTTGGCCAGCTTTGGAAATTGCAGCAGGGTTAACTTAAAAAAGTTAGCCTGTGGTGCTCCTCATCCTGTGATAATAGGCCTGTCAGTAATGAAGAACAGGCTTGTTGCCAACAGGTGGTCTCTTTATAAGACCAGAGCCACAGCACTCAGGATGGGGGTGAAAAAAAAACTGCCATGGCAAAATGTGTCAGAATCTAATGTTCTGCAGAGTGAAAAGCCTGTTTTCTGTCTTTTGTTCCCAGCTAGAGATTCAGCCTTGTTCCTCATTGTTCGGGGCACAAACGAGCAACAGTCTTTTTTGACACGGAGCCACAGATGAATAAAGACTGGAGCTGACTAGTCACAGGAAAGAGCTTTCTTTCTGGAGGGCTTGGAGCCCATTAAGAGTTTGTGAGATATGAATGGATATGAATCCTCTCCTTCGACCCCACAAAAAATACAACTGGACCCGCAGATGACAAGAAACACCTCTGTGTCTTTTTACGGTGGTTCCCAAGAACATTTCAAGACATCAAGTGAAAGAAGGGCTGATTGACAGGCAGGAATTACAGAGTCAATAAGGAAGTGGCTCATTGTGGATTTGAAAGGATACACTATGCCCATCCAACCCTAGAGTCCTAACCACTGATACTAATGTCGACATATTGACTTTATGATATAGGCAGTGCTGAAAGAATCCGGGCAACTGCAGTGGTTACAAACCACATTATTGTGACGTAAACTTAACAATTTAGTTAACAGGAAGCCTTGCACATTTTGTACCAAAGTAATAAACTACAGGATAAAGATAATGAAATATTTGGTAAGCCACTTCATGCAGACTCCAGTTCAGTTCAGCTCAATAGGCAGATGATGGGTGGATCCCAGCAAAAGCAGCACACAAAATACAAGCTTTTGTCCAACTCCATAATCCATTTGTTACACTCAGACCAATTTGTCCTCATTAACCCTCATAAGGGCACTATGTCTGAGACAAAAGCACCCAGTGAACAATGAGAATACCCCACCCTCCCCACGTCCACATCACCGCAGCTCAAGTGCTCCCCTTCCCAGCACATTGTGGCCCCTTGTTGCCCAGAGGGTCCCAGTCTATGAGCAAGAGATAGACGGACCCCAACAAGTAGGGTACACCTGAAAGAAGGGGTGAAAGGAAATGTCCCCATTTCCGCCTCAAGAATGAAATATCTTCCAAAAAAACCCACAATGCAATGGGCCCTGTTGTATTCAGGTCACTCCATCAATCAACTCTGAAATGAATCTTGACAGAAAGTATAAAAGAGCAATGGCAAAGAAAAAGAAGGGGAGTTACAGTAATTTACAAAGACGTGAGAAAGTTGGACTTGTGTGTACTTGTCAGTTTGTCACACCTGCAGCGAAATTAATGTAAAAATAGCATATTTAACCCGTGTCTATGCTTTCAGTAGGTCAAACATGAGGTAGCAGTTTTAGAACCTGTTTCTAGTTAGCAAATAATCACTTATGTCACTTTTTATTTGTTGTTGGTGGGCAGTTGCTTCTTTTAAAACTTGGCTCGGACAGTGTTGAATCTAGTAATCAAGTTCGTTGACTCAAACAAATGTTTTTGAGTGCTTCTTACTTCTTAATGCGCTATTGTACTTTTTTATCCACTAAGATCATTAGACAGTCGTGGCTGGGAGTCACATAAAAATGATTTTCTTAGTCGATATCACAAAATCAAGGTAATATTTAATATCTTATTTCCTAGGACCTTGAAAAATAAAAGCAGCAGATCATTCATGACTACATGACTGACCTTGCTTTAAAAACTATGATCCCTTTAAAGCTCTCTGGGTAAGATGTTGCATTAAAAATACATTAAAAAGATTAAACCAGTGGTTTCTAATGTTACTGTTGTAAGACAGTGTGTAGATGTCACTTCAGATTTCTTTGTACCATTAAGAGTTTCACAAATGATACTTTTTCCTTCTAAATGGCCTCAATCAGTCCATTACAAACCAAAATGGTAACCTTTTAATCCATTGCCTTATGTCAGTAGAAGGGAAAAAATCCCTCGGTCAGGTGCCACTTAAGTGAATTGCCTAACTAAATATAAGCTGGCTAAACTAAGCTCCATTTACACATTCTATCACTCAAACAGACGGCAGGACTTTTGGGGTACTAAAAGGTACTAAAACGTCATAACTAAGATTCTGAAACAAGAACTTACTTATAAAGATATTTGAAAAGCAAGTTGTCATGCATAAGAACTTAGAATTTAAAGAAAATGACAAAAATTAAACTGTGACTAAGCTCATATCTAATGCAATAGCCCTGCAGAGTATACTCATAAGAGGGAATGAAATAAGTGATTATCACTGCTCAGCTAAAGCTTTATAGGCAAAAGCTCTTTCATGAACATGTCACAGTGTCAAACGCAGCAGCGTCCCATTTAATGCTGGTTTGTTGGGTCTCCAGTATGTTTTCCAAACAGAGTTGCAGTAATCAGGTCATTTGTTATAATGACAACCATTAGGGGTGATCATCGTCACACAGCAGTCGGGAAGATAAATCAGGTGCTCTTTCGGAGATTCATCTCGGTTACACACACGCACACTGACAGGGAAATGCACACTCACCTTCCCATTACTGAAACCTAAATGATCAAAAGTCTCGTAGGAAATCATTATATGAAGCTTTTCCTGAACTATTTAAAGGTGAGGCTGAGTTTGTTGTAGTGTCTATTTCAACTGAGCTGGCTACTTAAAGGAGTAGTTTTTTTTAAAAACCTGGACCTTGTTTCTGGCATAAAATACGTTCATCGAGTCACCGATAAGAGTTTGGTGAAAGTCGGCCTCCTTTGGAAGATAACAGTAAATAGAGACAGATGATGCCTTATTTAGAGGCTGTATTGTCAATGCCGTTCTCTCCCATTATATGGATATACACGGATCTCCAGTAATCTAAATATCTTCTGAAGGAGGCCAACTTTCACCAAACTGTTATCGGTGAGTAGATGAACGTATTTTATGCCAGAAATGAGGTCCAGGTTTAAAAAAAAAAACAACAAAAAAACTTCTCCTTAAATGAGCAACAAGTGATAAATAACGAAAACTAAAAGCAAAAGCGTCATCTGTAACAGTTCTTCTAAGGTAAAATACATCACAGCATTACTATACATTTCATATTTAGTCCCCCCCCCCCATCACTGGTCACAGAATGAGAAGACATTTAAAGACATTGGATGCTGTGACTCTTTCACAATTCAGTGACATGGTTTAAAGGACTGTTAGTTAAAATAATCAAAAGGGTTAAAGATAGTGTTACATGTAACAGTTAATACATCAAAGCCGTGATTAAATTACAAAAGTCCAAAATTTCACAAAGAAAAAAAAAACACCTTTATTTACAGAATAACATTCCATTGAACTATAAAAAAAAAAAACATTCAGGGAGTACATGTTTTCTATTTTGATATCCAAAGGACTCTCCTCATAACGAAATGGCCACATTTAAAGTTTTTGTATCTTTAATAAGTTTGAACCGAATGCTCTGAAGCCTCAGTTGTTCTCATTGGTCTTTAGAGGGACACTCATATAGTTGATTGTATTATTGATAATGCATGTAACTTTGTTTCCTACATCAAAAATCTATGTGTTTGGTAAATGATCTAACAAGTGTAAACTGTGAGCTGTGTGCTGGCAAAGATGTGAACTGTGGAGCTACTTTTACGTCACCGTGGGTGCCTCCTTTATTACATCAACACTTATAACGGTATATTGGACAGCCATGTTCTTTTAATCACATTAAATGGTAAGTATAGTATGGTGCGAAATTGCGAGGAGTATTAAAACACTTATGACACACAATGAATGCAGAGTTTGTGCGCATGTATTATAGTGGACAATCTGTTCCATATCCCGGCCCAAATTCATTCACCCTCTTCAGCAGAGCCGCTTTCACTGCGCTGATCTTCTCATCTAGTTCTGTCAGAGTGCAGGCCTGAAGGACGAGGAGAAAAAAAAAGATGTTTGAAGGTTTCCTCCAAGGTTTCCTTTTGTGAAAGGAAACAAAACAAAACAAAAAAGGACTAACCTGAGCTGGAGATGTCTTTGGTCGCTTGTGCAGGTGACTCTACAAAACAAGCACACGTAAGACCTTGGTAATTAGAGCGATTTCTAAACAGGCTCCATCTTTGAGAAGCACAAACCTGCATAACTCGAACAAAATGCAATGGAAAGAAGTTTTAGAAAGTAAAAACTTAGGCTTCTGATTTCCAAATATGTGCTTAATGGAAGAAAAAAAAAAAGAAGGATTCTTATTAGCAAAGATTGCACAATGCTGACGAATGAGAGGATAACTACTTTCATAAAAAAAAAAAAAAAAAAAAAATCAAAAAAATTAAATTAGCGTTTCTTAATGGAATTTTTATTTTATTGGATGGTAATAGAAACAGTGAACATGGGGAAAGAGACAACGGAGTAACATTCAACGAAAGTCCTTGGTTAAACTTGGAAAAAAAAAATATAAAGACATCATCCACTGCTCCAAGCACAATGTTTCAATTAGTTATCTTCGATTGTAAATGTAAAACCCAGTTGAACTGCTGAGGGAGATTCCTTTCCTGCTCAGCATTAAGAGTTTGCTCCTAAAATCATGGTCCAACCTTGTACAACTGTTCAGCAAGCACTGAAGAACAGCAAAAAATAAATCAATTTAAAAAAAAAAAAAAAAAGGGGGGGGGCTCCAAATATAAAAAGACCCCCATCCACATCAGCTTATTCAAAGACACTCAACATCTCCTGCTCTGCTCACACAAACTTGCACTGAGTCAAAAGCTGATGGAGAGCAGCACTCACAGAAGCTGCATGCTGCGCTGAGAAGCAACACCATGAAGAGAAATGCAGCATCTCAAGCACACTCAGATAACAAACATACCGGACTCCTCCAACTTAAGACATTAGATTAAATGTGACTGCTGATCTCGCCCAGGTTCGAATAATAAGTCCAATAAATTACAGACAGCCACATACCGATTTCTGTAAAGCCACTGAAAAGCTGCCGTTTCCCACATGAGCCGTCCGCTGTGACCTAAATGTTGAAGTAAACATAACCTTAAGGGATGCATTCCCGTTTCATATCAGATTAACTGTGACTCGAGGAGTGAAGCGTGTTGAAGTTAGAGTAAAGACAAAGCCTGCCACAGCATGATTCCATACTGTGAATATATTGTCTTGTCAGGATGTACGTTTGGGAGTTTTTGTTCTTTTCTGAGGGAAAAGTCCTCAGCTGAAATGTTGCAGTGATGGACCTTTTAGAATTGGAAGTGGCATGTGACTTTGCTGACGTTTTCATGCCTCTGGGTTACATTTGGATTGTGGATTCGTCTATGCAGGGGGATATTTGTGTCGCCATGTCTTGTGAGATCGTGCAGTAGAGACCCAGAAAGGTCTCAAACGATATAATTTCTTTCCAGAGATTGTAGAGCAAAAACAATGGATCAAAATTTGGGCTCACATTCACGTCTCCATTGGGAATAAATAGACTCAGGCCCTGCAACTGGTCTCGTAAAGAGGCAGTTCAATGTATTATTATCATGTATTATCTATTATATGTTATATATATATGTTATATCTATTATATTATGTATTATATTATCTTGGAACAGTCTCACTATGTTGCTATGATGACATGATATGAAGCCGATTCTGTAAACTTGCCACATTTGGTAAAATCCTCCATGACAAACTCATGACTAACTCAAAAGGAAAACACAAAAAAAAAAAACGGTAAATTATATACATTTGTATCCCTTTTACAAAGCTGTGCGGCCTGCTTAGTGTTGCTAAAAATGAATCAAGTGCCTTCCATGTTTCCATTCTCAAGCCGTTGGACTCACCGTGGACTGAAAGTACTCGGGCGAGAGTCCCTCTAGCTCCAAGATACGATCCTCCAGCTTTTTAAGTCTCTGATAGATACTCAATGGGACTGGCCCCACTGTGGTAGAAAAACAATGGTTGAACAGCAGCCAATACACTTAAAAAAAAAAAGGGGAACAATTATTTTAAAAAAGATAGGAATTGAAACAACTTACTATACCTAAACTAACAATATAGTGCCATCACATGTACATTGTATGTATTCTATACTTAGTGATAGACAGGTGGAAGCATTGATATTTTTCTGTCAAATAGTTTTAAACTCTCAGTCTACGACAGCATCACATGCACATGTAGTCATCGTAGGATGTGTTTTTTTCTGCTTCTCTCACCTGACGGGAGTTTCAGGTGAGTCTCAACGTTCTGAAGTCGCTCCTCTATGGCTGCATTTCCACAGTCTCTTACTATTGTCCCCCTCTGCTGCTCCCCAGCCTCTCCCTGCCCGCCACCACCACGAGTCTGGGGCCCGTAAGTGTTGATTACCCGTGTGACTGCTCGGCCAGGGAACATAAAACTGAGGCTATAACTCAGTAATAACCACCGACATTTTAAACAACATTTAAAAATTTATAAACTTTTAAATGTTAACATAGCAAGTCATACAAGATTAAACGATTAACATCCATGCTGCTTGTGCTTTCTTTATAGTGTATATGGTTTTATGATTAATGGAAGCTTACAATTTTTTTTCCATTAACAACACAATAAATTGACATTTCTTTAAAAAAAAAAAAAAAAAAAATGATGCTTTAAAAAGGTTTGCTGGTCTGTGACTGCAATGAAATGGCACATTTTCTTACCTTTCACATGGCTTTTAAAACCTGGGTAAGGGGTGAACACTGCATCTGTTCTGGCACAGCTGTTCTCTACAGAGGATCAAATTACATAAAAACTGCAATTAGAATTTCAAATGCTAATAGAAAAAAAAAATGCACATATATCACACTTGAACTGCAGCTTTTCTTCTCTGATTTCTATGACTGGTGTCTCACACGCGCTTTAAATTTCAAAAAGGTCCTCGGTCTCATGTTTTTCTGGACTGAGCAGCTTGTGTTTTGAGGCCGAGTGTGTTAGCTACTTCAGCCCCACTCTTGGAGCAGTTCAGCCTGACCTCTCGCCTGTGGAAATCAGCTCTCTCCCAAACATTGGCAATCTGTGTGCAGGCTCCCTCTCCACCCTGCCCCCCAACCTCTCTCCCGTTCTCACCCTGATTGCAGTCGATCACGTTGCAGAACTCGCGCACATTGTTTTCATTGATCTCCATCTGCTTGCGTTCCATAAATGCAGATATTCTTCGCTCAATCTGGGGTTACGACAAAGACACAACACATGTAACAAAACACAATGGATTGATGAGCCACTGATAGATGTGAAGAATGTAGTGTTAGGCCTGCTTAATATTGGTGTTCTGGGGTAAACACAGTGCAGCGATTTATATTACATAAAAGGGGAAATGCAGTGCAAGTCACTATTCTAGGGAGCCAAAAAAGTAGAATTGCTTGCCATCATCACGTGACAGAATATGAATGCTGTTTGCTTGGCTACCAAAATAAATGCACAACAAAATGGGGGCTCTTGTCCTTCATCCACATGCAATCTCGGAGTAATGAGCATCCACTTCATAATCCATCAAGGACCTGGCCCTCTCTCAAAACCCTCCAGCAATGTGGTCTGTTCTACCCCACCACAGCACTAAAGGACCCCCTCATCCTCTGCCGAACCCGGCCTATCAGATCTCCATCAGCCATTTGCTTTATGTCATGTGCACATCCTTGGGAGCAATTACTTATGATTATTAATTTGCTTGATGGATTGCAAAGAGGGCTGTAAAATGTCACGGCCAGAACAGCTGACAGATCTGCTGACGGAGACCCACCTCTGACTTCCCGGCTCTTATCTGAACCATGATGTCATCAGCCGGTGTCTTGCTCTCCGCAGCCTCCGAGTCGTGACGATGGTGCTCAGGCAAGGCAGCTGTGTGCTCTTTGACCGAGGATGATGTGACCGCCTCATCTGATGTGTTGTCCTTTACCGAAGTCTCCCTTTCAGCATCCACCAGTGACTTTAAGCCTTCTGAAACAGCCTACTCAAACAATTGAAGAAGAAAATCAAAGACCCAGCGCGACAAACTAAATGATTATGATACGGCGCTTCATTATTCCAAATAATGACGTCATCAATTTAAAAACTATTTGTGAAAAGCCTTTTAACCACAACACAGCAAAGTGATGAAATGTAACCAGTGTCAGAAAAAAATTGAACTGGCCCCTTTTACCTGTAATTTAGTGATATGCTCCTTCAAAAAGCTGTAAACATGAGCAGGTGGAGCTGATGGAGGGTTCATGGCACTGGGGTTGACTTCAATTCTCAAAGCAGCATCCCCTAATCTCAGCTTCATTTTTAAAACATGACAATGTTAGTTTTCAAACAACAAAGCATGATTCCATGACAAAGCGTTCATTACCAAATAAATTTCAGCTATCTCGTTTATTAGCAAATAAGCGGGCATTATGTCAAGCATTTTAATGACTTAAAATTTAAGTGATAATCTAAAGAAAGGAATCATTTTCTTTTACCTGCTTCTGTGAGGTTTAAATTAAAAGGAAAGTGTGCTCCAAGTTTAACTTTTAGTGACGTACATGCAATACATTTGAGTTTGCATTGTTGATAGAATAATTTAGAACACTGAATTTGAAAGAGGTGGTACCAGAGATACTTATATTAATGATTCAGATATTGTTCACGAAATGGGGAAGATGGAGGAGGTGTAAAGCAATGAATACATTTGAGCGATCCAGAAATGCGGTGTAAACAGTGCCAACACTCATTACTGTATATTTTATTCCTGCTTCGCTACACGAAAAGCAGGACCAGCTACTGTGTATGCGAAATAACACAAAGAGGGTGTCTGGTTATTTAAGCATTTATTACAAAGTTAGTCTAAAAACCAGCTTAAAGAATAAGAGAACACAAACGTGAGCAATTAACGGGATAGCAATGGTGATAAAGCCTAAATTAAATTGAGATTTAGCTTAAACTGATGTGACAAAGTGTGTCGTGCCCCGTCTAAACACACGTTAAAAGTGCAAGGAGTCAGAAATGCCGACAGAAACCCATGCGCGGTGACTTTGCTTCAACTCATTTGTCAAAAACATGACTTATGACTATTGAGTAAGTTGCCACTAAATAAACTGTGGGTATCTAGCAGGCAGACATGCTAATACGGCAGGCTGCTAAAAATATTAGCATGTAGCCAACAAACAACCTGGACTGAAAGACACCATGTTCGGAGCGACGCAGTTTAAACAATCCAAACCAACCTCTTTCCCGAAATCTGCAAGCAGCCTTAGTATCACAAATATGCAGTCCCTGTAGTTAGACATTTTAGTGGATTCACTGGGAGGAGCATCGTTTTCACTTAGCTTCGCTGTCTCCGCCATTGTCGTTCAGAACGCGCACCGGTGATTGGTTGGGATGCACCGGCTGTGTCCGCGCGGAAAATGAACTAGAAGCAGTACGACGCATGCGCGCGCGCGCGCGCACACACACACACACACGCACGCACACACTCACGGCCAAAGTAGTTTAGAATCTAAAGAAGTACGTACACTTAATTCTTGTGAGCCCATCAAAAAGATATGATTTACTAGTAAGTTACATTATTATATAAAATTACTTATTTCGAATAATCTCTATTTTTACATTCCAAGCTATTATAGGATTATATTTATTATTATTAGAATATGATTCTATTTTAAAAAAATGCTACTTGTTATTAGTCTATCCCTGGGATTTCCACACCTTACAAAAAAACCCTCCACACATTTCGTTTTGCTTGTTTTTTGGTATATGGTTAGGCAGCAGTATGATCATTTTGGAAGACATAAGTTGATCTTCAGTTGATAATCAGTAGAACAATAGAAACACATTCATACAAACAATATGGTTCAAAATGAATGTAAAACAACAAACAACAATACTAAAGTGGTTTGAACTCACAATAAACATGTAAAAAGTACAAAAATGTCAACTGTTTCAGTATCCTATCATGATTTGTGTGCAACATCTTTATTTTCATCACCCTAGAATATGTTTTCATGATCAGATATTCCCTTTTAAAGTTTGTTTTGCCACATTGATAACTTTCTTGGAGATGTAAAATCAAATGTAAAATGTGTCAGATTGTATTGATATACTTGGAGATTTTTACAGAAAAGATGCCACTTTGTTCTCAATAGAATTTGAAAGAAGACTTACCGGCATTGAAATTCCTTACAAATACACATGGCTCATACTTGGCTTTTAGCAACTCGTGACATGCAAGATGATTGATGCTCCTATGAGGAAATTTACATTTTTTCTGTTTACATAAGCAAGCAGAACTTTGAGCTGCTCTTTTAGGATTTTATATGCTTTCTATCTATCGTCGAATTAACTACTTGGCTACTTGTTGACGGAACTGACTAAAAAGGGTAGCTGTATTTAACTGTATTCTCCATCACTTACTTTTCAAACAGAAGAAAGAATGGCTGCTCAATTATAAGAACATTGTCCCTCTGACCATGGTGGACTGTGTAGCAGGGCACTGGGATGGGAACCTGGCTACAAGGGCGGATTTTTCTGAGTTGAGTGACTGTGGGAAAATCTCCCTCCTCTATTCAGACATTTTTCCCTTCTTTTCATATAATGAGGAGAGGGACTGATGAAGGAAACAACAGAAAAAGAACAATTATAGGCAAAGAGACGGCACAACCACTCAAAACTCAATAATGCTCTTTAGAAGGGTTAATCATTTTAGGAAGGGGTCTGAAGACAAGCCTTTTTAGTTTAATTCATCTGCAGGGTGATATTTTTTCCCCCTAAAACAGGAAGGGAACTGTAACACTTGACATGGTTTGACATGCTGAGCAGTTGCTGAATGTTCCCACACAGCAAGGAGCTCTGAAATTAAAAAACTGCTCATTTAATTTGCCTGGCTCAAGAACTGTGATTTTTTTTCTCCCCATTCAGCGAGCAAGAGTTGTGATTTAAAGTGCTTCTATGGACTAAAACACTTGACACTTTTTGCTTATATGTAACATTTTAAACCAAATTGCTGATATTCACAGGCTTCAGCTCTCATTTAATGTTCCTATATTGTTCTGGTCTATAAATATTTAGGAAAAATATTCGGTAAATACATTTACACAGACTATATTTATATAATCACTATACTATACTATAATATACTATGATTGACTTTCATTTGAAATATGAAAATATTTTGCAGTCTCCCCATTTTCAATCTAAAGGTTTTATGTAACAATAAGAATCATATGATCCTTGCCAGGCCTTGAAATTACAACCTCAGGATAACAACCCATTACATTTTATACAGTGTCAATATTAATTTACACAAACTAAGCCAAAATGCAAAAGCAGTGTGATAAGAACTAAGTCCACCTTTACAGCTCTGATAGAAATTATGAGGTTAAGTAGCAGCTGGTGCTGCTAATCAAATGCACTTGATTAATTGATCATAAGCAAGTGTGAGCACCTCTATAAAAGCAGAAGTTTTGGTAGTTTGCTGGTCTGGAGCATTCAGGTGTTCGTTCACACAGTGAAAGAGGAAGTACATCAGCAATGATCTTAGAAAATCTTTTGTTGCTGCCCATTAATCTGGGATGGGTCCATCATTCCACAATAAGAAAAATTATTGACAAGTGAAAACCATTCAAGATGGTTGCCAATCTTCTGGAGAGGGTGGGCCCGGTAAGTTTACCTCAAGGTCAAACCAAGCAATGCTTAAAGAAACTGCAAAAACCCAAGAAGTACATCTCAGACACTACAAGCCCACTTAGCATATTAAATGTTAAAGTCCATGACAGTAAAATTTGAAAAAGGCTGAACAAGTATGGCTAGTTTGGAAGGGCTTCCGGGACAAATTCTCTTCTCTCTAAAAAGAACATGGCAGCACAGTTTAGGATTGCAAATTTGCATCTGAGCAAGCCACAAGTATTCTGGACAAATGTCGTTTGGACAGATGAAACCAAAGTGGAGATGTTATGTCGTAATGGATAGCATCGTATTTGGAGAAAATGAAACACAGAATATCAGCAGAAACACCTCATACCAGCTGCCAAGCATGGTGAAGAATAGCTGATATTTTGGGCTCGTTTCACAGCTACTGGACCTGGACACCTTGCGGGCATTGAGTGCACCATGAACTTTGTATACCAAGGCATTCTCGAGTCAAATGTGAGGCCATCTGTCTGACAGCTAAAGCCTGACTGAAACTTGCTCATGCAACAGGACACTGACTCAATGACCAACAAATCCACAAAATAGTGGTTGAAAAAGAAAAGAATCATGGTGTTGTAATGATCCAGTTAAAGCTCAACCTGACTAAAATGCTGTAACAGGACCTTAAGAGAGCTGTGCATAAAATAATGCGTCAAACCTCAATTAATTAAAGTAATGTTATTATATATATATGTATTAGTTATTATATCAGCTTAATACTGTTTTTAAGCACTTTAGCCAATACAGTCAGTTTTACTATTTACTGGTTTTCCCTGACTGTAACTGTATTTTGATTAATGACTAAAAATGTTTGGACAGCAATGTTGATAGATTGAAAATTTCTTGGACAATATTGGGTCAGATGAGACTCTTTTCACAGTGGAAAGTCACAGTGTTGCAGTGTTACATTTGTGAGAGCTTCACACAATTCAAAATGCAAGCATGATACAATTCAGAAAGAAAAATGGAGCCAGGTAGTGTTTTTGGACTCTTGACATCAGAGTAATTTCACAATTTCAAGCACATGTTACAATTTCACCTGACGCAAAAAAATGGCCATCTTATAGTTTTGAAAGGCAGACATAGATGTAGGTAGGTCCATAAAATGTAGTATTCATAAATGTAAATGTAGTACAGTTTTTTTAACCTTCATTTTAAATCTGCGACAGTGTGATTTAACAGGGTGACCATTTCGCATTCTGATGTGAGACTGTATTTAAAAAGAAAAGAACAAAAGAAACAACAAATTTCAACATGAAAAAAGAAACAACAAATCTGTATGAAAAGTGGCATTTCAGAAAATATGAGGACACGTCACCAAAATCACGTCTCAAGAGCTACATCTCAGAAAACACAATAGCAAAAGAGAACATAACAATAGACAATCTGACACATGAGCAGGTTCTGTCCATTCACACATTTATCAAGTTTTCCTAATGTTGTGCCTAACGTTGTTGTGTTTGCACTTTACTTTTCGGGGACTATCAAAATATTTCTCGAAATAACTTTTTCTTTCTTCCCAAAAGCAGATTTACAAGCACACAAAGTGACAATGAAGGATTCACAAAGCATTCATGTTCAAATAGTAACTTTAATATCAAGAACTGTTTAAAGTTTTTGAAACGTTTCTTCAGTCTGCTCCACCACTGAACTGCAATTTTCTTCATTGGTTCACAAGAATGTGGACAGGGTGGTGGTGGTGGAGGGATGCGAGTGAAGAGGGATTGTTGTTGCCTCTTGCTTCAGTCACATCAGCCACCTGCAGGAAAGTAAAATGGTCTGCTTTGGAGCCTGTGTGCTCCACAGTGGCAGATGATGTTGACAGAGCATGAGACAGAGTAAAGGCCAGACAGGAGGGTCAGGGGAAAGACAGAGCACAATACAGAGACACAAGTGGATTGCGGTGGGAAGCTTTTGTCTCATTTTACTCAGAGAGGGATAATTAAATGTGTTCCTTTCTTGTAGGCTTGAGACTGAGCTTCCTACTGACTGGCTGATTGTTTGGACTCACTGCTTTTGAATAATCATCATTAAAAAAATATCATAGTGCAGCAAATTGTTAATTTCACAATAGTTTAATAAGACCAAGGGACTGATTTTTGTCAGACTTTGCTTTCACACAGTGATGCTTGTTAACACGTTCCCAGTGACAGGATCTCCAACGTGATTACAAATCACCCTGAGGAAAGCGTGAATGTTAGTTCTAATTTTCATGGTAACTGTTATAGCTGTTGAAATATTTTACTCAAAATCAAAAAAACACTAATTTATAAATAGTACAAGACGGGAGAGTCAGGAGTCTTCGATAGTCATTGATTGTCCGGCTACCATGAAAGTTGGTTCTTATTTCTGTGTCAGTGTATCTTTTTAAATAGTTGTTTGGGTCATTACAGTAAAGAGCTCACAAGTGATGAAAACCATTAGAAATTCCTTTAGGAAAGGAATATCTAATGGAAATCTAGATTTCCAATAGATGACAAAATATATGCTAATAATAGCTACAAAAAAAAAGTGCAGCTGAATTTGTACTTTGGAATTGGTTTGGCTTCAACACTGGCTATGGGCAGGCTAAAGTGTGAAAGGCTGCTGGTGCTAAATGACTGTTTTACTGCTGTCTATCAGCTCCTGCTCTGACTTTTTTTTTTTTCTAAAACCATAAACAGCATGTGAATAATGAATGTAACCCCTATCGCATCACCCACTGGTTTATGGATCACCATTTTAATCTCCTGAGTATTCTATTAGGCTAATTTAAAATGAATTGCACCTCCAGTTAATATACTTAAACAGGCAGCAGCAGCACCAGATGGGAAAGGGCTGTACCAGAGCCGAAGAGTTTCCTCACAGCATTCAGTCTGCACAGGAAGTCACAGAAGCACTTATAGATAGTTATATCTCATTCAATTGCATGGAAACAATGCAAGTATTGCCCAAGTACTGCCAGGAAAAATACCACAAATCCTGAATGGAGGAGGATAGCCTAGGAGGCAAAGTAGAAACAAAATTGAGCAAAAGGAGAAGGAAGATTAAGCTATTTTTCCCCTCGATCGTAATGGGAAGTGTAGAAAATGGATGGGCTTGGAACCCTGACAGGCACGCAGCAGGAATGTTGAGAGGGCAATACTATTTGTTTCAGCAAGACATGGCTGCAGAAATGACTGTTAACTCCTCGCTTCAGCTTCCAGACTCTACATGCAGACAGAAAAAAAACAGTAAAGGACGAAGGATTGCAGTACAATAGATGGTGTAATACTGGACGAGTCGCTGAAAAGTAGCGTGTCCGTACCCTGCAACCGTTAGCTTCTATCCAAGTTGTCTACTGAGAGAGTTCACCTTTGTTCACCACTGCTACATTTCAACTTAACAGAAGTATTTCAACTGATATTTATTTTAATTCTATTTCATCTAGCCATGAAAATAGCATATCTACAATCAAAACTCCATTTAAAGGTGATAGAGAAAGGTTGAATGGGGCATTAATCCTTGTTCTGTGATGTGATTTGTAGCCCCAAAAAAATTGGTTGGGTCTGTAATGGCTCAGAACCTCCCTAAAAGGCTCTCTGAAACAGCTATGTTACTGTGCTGGGTTTAGAGTGCGTCGTTTGCCCTTATTGGCGTCGTTTCAGAGCTTATCTGGCAACCTAATTATGAAATGCAGGTAGGTGTTGGCGCTATTCGGTTGCCGTTGCTTGATTGGCTGCCCTTGCTCTCACTGAAAACAGAGCTATAGAGTAATAACTGAAAAGAAAGCTCATTCCCTTTAGATGAACAAGCCAGAGCTAACGTGCAATTCTTACAACAGGAATATGGCACAACACACATTTAAAACAAAATAAAATGTGATACTTACAGGCTGTACTGATTGCTGGGGTTGATTTTATTCAGAATCAGAATTCGTTTTATTGCCAGTGTTAGTGAACAGTGTTCACTACCCAGAACCCAGAACTCCTGGCACTGCAGACAGTTTCCCAACCTCCTGAGCTATATCATCCAAATCAGTTCAACATTAATATACCATGGTCTCTAACTACAATATATTGCATGCATCATTTTAAATGTGATTTTAAAGCATAAAAGAAATAGTTTATTTTCTGTATGACATATTTAAGTGCTTCCAGATCTGCATCCACTTTGATTTGGTGGAATTTTTGTTTTCTACATTTGCATGATGATAGAGGAAGTCGAGATCAGACAGAGACTGACAAAAATCTAAACAACACGCAACGTGAGGTGATAAACAAAGATTGCCTCTTCTCAGGTCAGGCTCATCTGAAAGAAGACGACTTTTGAATGTGCTGTCTTGGTTTTTGAGATCTGAGTTTCACAAGTATAGAGTTGATCCAGCATGATAGAAACTAAACACTTACTATATGGAACAGGAATGCCAATCACAATTCAGCCCCACTCTGAAGCATTTGCTTCTTTATCATGTAAATTGATTATTAGATTTTTTAATCACTGGCATGCTGTCTTTTATAACAAATGCAAGTAGTGAAGGAGTTATGTCCATCTTTTATATATTATATGATCAAAATCAGAAATAGTGAATCAAAATCATGGTGTTGCCAGATTAAAGTCAATAGAATAAAAGTCAGACAATAAATGTCTGTAGGAAATTCATAAACAATGAATTCGGTGACTGAGATTAAACAAAGGAGCTGGTTTTAACATGGCAGAACAAAGCAAGCTTGTAAGAATAATATACTTAGTATTTCACTTTTCACACTGTGGTAAACCAAGGTCTACCAAACTCTTAATGAGTGAATGTGATGAGGAAAACGCCACTCTCAATGTGGCAATGCAACCTCCACTGAAAATTAGGCATGAGTGTAGGCAGACAGGTTATTGCTTTAAACCACTTCTGATCGTGAAGAGAATTAATGATATGGACATGGTGCTAAGGATCCTCATAAAGTTATTAACCTGCTTTTACTGTTTCACACTGCTGTTCCAACCAAATTTCCAATAGGCAAGGGGGAGATCCAAGTCTGCAGCACTTGAGCCCCTCCAAGTGAGACCGTTCAATCAGCTTAGTATAGGTTCATGTGCACATATGGGGCCATTCGAGAGGTCTCAGCTTGACATTTGTTCAGATGGTTTTCCATTATACCTGCCTTTGGTTGTCTCTAATCATGTTTTTGAGCTATCTCATATCTTGACAAGACAACGTGAGATGAAACAGCTAGCAAAAACCACAAAGCAAAATTTACAGCACAAGTTGTGAGAGATGGCGCTTCCACCTGGGTCCACTGATTTGCAGCTGGAGCTTTGAAATTAGACATAATGACATCAAACAATCTGAGAGATGAGAGAATAGTTTTGGGAGAGAAAATGTTTGTTTTTTTCCTTTCTTTATATGTTTAAAATACTTCTTATTCGTGCTGGCATACAAACTGAGGTGTATCGTGCTCACTTTTTACATCAGTGAAAGCAGTTTAACAAAAAAAAAACTTCCTCAAGTCAACCTAGTAGTACCATGATGTAAACACAGTCACTTACTAATTAAGTTATCAGTATTTTATAGTAATGAAGTATCATTGGCAAAACATACTTTAGCATCAAAACTAAAAGTACTCTCTCGCAGTGTAACATATGTACAAGATAATTGATTGTGTAATGTATAAATTCGATCTGCAAGTCTCCAAAACTTATTGCATTAACCACAACAGAAGTGATTGGTTGACTTGGTACAGTATGCTGTATACTGCTTTGCTCAACTGCAAAATAGAAATAGCTATTGTATCAGGTTTGCTGATAATGCTAATAGAATAGTACATACAAACTCAGTTAGTGAGTCTGCTCCATTGTTTGCGGCCAAGACTTTCATTAACACAATTTTGCTGGTTGCCTTAGCAGCATAGAAACACAACAAGTTACGATGACACTTTGTCACTTCCTGGTTGGTTTTAGGTAGTATCATCACGTAGTTAGGGCCATAAATCAAAATTACTTTGGTAGGGTAAGAAGGCAATCATGACTAGGGCTTAAATACACTCTTTTTACAATGTGACTGTCACCATGAATGTCATTTAACATACAGTTACTCTCATCACCACTAGAGGCTGCATGTTGTTCTATAAAGTAATTGGGTTGCATCAGCCTGAATGATGTGGGCGTGTTTTGGGAAGGACAGTCACAATTAGCATAGTAGAGCTTTTAGCTGCTTAAGGAAGGATCCTTTTCCTAAAGGATGGTGCAGGGTAAAACACAAATGTTGATCTTTTTGTTGACAGAAATGCATCCAAACCAAATCAGTACTAATGAGTTATTCGCTGTTAAATGTAAATAAGCAAATGTCTGTTACATGCACCATATGTTACACTAATTTAAAAGCTGACCACATCTCAGTGTTGTGTATGCTCTGTGTGTGGCACAGAAAAGGTTATAGGTTAAAAGTTAAAACAGGATTTTTAAAACTAAAATTGAACATAATTGTTAGATTTAAGTAATATTAACTATTAACTATTCATGACACATAGGGATATTATCAAGACAATGACTTTTGTATCCTCAGCATTAGCTACAAATGTAAAGTATGTGTGAAGTATGATGTAAAACTATAAAGTTACACAAGAACAAACGTGTACTGTATGTAAAACCTCACTTAAATGTCACTTAAGTGACAGTAATACTTAACAATAGCATTCCACCACTGGTCAGTTTTCATATTTTAGGTAAGGAATGACCACATTGTCAGTGGCAATTTTTAACCTGCCTACGCTGTCCTTTATACAGCTGAGACAGTACTCAGTAGAGCCTAAATGACTGCAGTGAAGTGCAGTGAGTCAGAGTGCTCTAATCACTCAGCAGTCTTTCCCTGAGAGGCTGTATGTTGATAGTTTCCTTGTTATTACATCCTCAGTCAGAACCATGGAGACCCATCTGAATCATGGCTGTCTGCCAGTACCGGATATACTGAGTGACACGAGATATTTCTGATGCATGATGATCAACAAGGGACAAGTGAAAGCGATGTTGTCATCGTGGTGTCACTTTAAGAAAAGCAGCTCTAGTTTTATAGAGGCCCTGAAAGTAAAGGCTGCTGTATATACAGCAGCAATAAACAGAGGCGCAAAAAGTATTCAGGCTCTGTGCTTTTACTTGTACATTGTAGTTCATGTAAAACAGATCCATCCCATCATGACATACTTCTAAGATTAAAATTAGAGTGATATACCTTGACAAGAAAACATTTAACAGGTCTGTTTGTCCACATGTCCAAAGGGTAATGTCAAAATACTCAAAATACACAAATAAGGAGATGTTGTTTTGTATAAGGAAGAATTCAGGTGACATGATGTGAACCTGTTGACACGTATTTATTAATATTTGATCTTAACCATGTGCTGCTTATCCCCAACTTTCTTATCATATTCAAGCCAAACCGTGAACCTGAACCCAACGACCAATGACGAAGAAAAGTTATAAATTGTCAAACAATATTGGTTTGGATATGATTCAAACTTAATGCTCTGGCATGACAGTAACTGGGGTAACACTACTGTCCACTCCTTCCTTCCTGCTATCTTAAATGCATTTCTGAACATTTTATGGTTGCACAATATCACATTTATGTCATGTCGTTTGAAAACGAAAATATGACAATCTGACATTTCTAGCACTCAAAATTGTAGTAAAATTAACGTTTTTGGATTATGCCTTGATGCATTTATAGAAAGAAAGCATATTTTATAAGCCAATTACTTTAACTGCCCAACTTATCATCTAAGAGTGCTGCCTAAACAGAGAAAGTCAATTTCAACATAAATTATATAAAGACATGTAATGTATGATTGATTCAACAATTATATCTTCTGCTGCTAAGACATACTTTCAGAAATTGTAATCATTATCTGTGCATATGCTGGTAAAAATATGAGGACGAAAAATACATTGATATATGCTGCAAACATACTGAATGTCTATTTCAAACCTCATTACTGGAGTGTTCCCCACTTTGGGGTCAAGAAATCCAATTAAACTTAAAACTGACTGGTCATAGGATATTTTGCCTTGACTGTTACAAGAAATAAAAACAGCAGTCACAAATGGTGTAGTAAACAGTACTTTTAGCCATTTCTGACATGTCTATTTACTTTTTGTAAAGGGCAGATTTGTGGGATTTAAATGATGTATTAATCACAACAAATATTTTGGGAAAGCTATGAAACAGAAAGTAAAAGTAAATCAGCTCTTCAAAAGTATCCAGTATCTGTTGAGAAAATGCACTTTGCATCTTTCCACCACGACTAGCTCTCTGGATAAATCCAGTTGGATCTTTAAAGGGCTCTGCACTAAATAATGTTGTTTTAATAAAGTTTGTCTTATGTCTAAGAACATTAGTGTTTCACTCCCCCCCACTTCCCAAAATAATTCATCCAACTTCAGTCTGCAAATCTGTGTCTCAGTGGCCCTGCAAATACATCTTGCCATATAACTCTCCCTCCCCCTTTCGTGTTTGCATCCCAGCCCCCACCTTCAGCTGCACCTGTCACCTGGGGGCCTCTGCCTACATTCAGGATCAATTTACATAACCTCATTTAGCAGTTCACAAATCAGAGCCATTAAGAGCTACTAACAGGAACCAAGGGTTCTAATTTAGCTTGCCTTTCACAGTGGGAAAATTGTTCAGTTCAGGCCTACAAATAAAGATTCAGGTCTTGGCTTTGATTGTTGATTGTGATGGTAAATGTACAGATGATTAGAACAGATTTTCCCCTGTATTGATTTCCTGCCAAAACACAGCAGGCATTGGTCCTGCACTGGGAAACCACAAGAGGTGGTGAGCACTAAGGGAGTTTGTTTCTGACTGACATTAAATTTGTACATACAAGGATTTTGATACGTGCGAAATTAAATCATAAAACTGCCTTGTTCTTCTTCTGAATGACTAGAAACTGTCATTGTGTTTATATATGTTGTAAATTATTTTTAGAGAGACTCCTAAAAAAAAAAAACTAAAAAAAAAAAAACAACAACAACAACAACAAATCAATCAAATGTCCAACAACTAATTCAATACCTATTTCATTTACAGACTATTCTCAGAAACGCTGTCAGTGTTTTACATCTTTTCACAGATCAGACAAAATCTCTCTACTGACAACCGCACAATAATTTAAAGGACTTGCTCGCGGCTTAAATGCCTTTATTTACATTTGCGTGGCAGTGTGACTGTGGCAAAAACCAATTCAGAGTAGTGAACAGCTCAAGTCAAGAGCTGAAAAATTATTTTCAATCTGCATTCAATTTGGCAAAGAAGGGTCTCATAGACTAAAGAGGCTGATTCAGATTTCCACTTGTTCACCACTAAACTTGGTGGTACGGCATTGTGAACGTGTGCTTTTTGGGGGCATTTTTAGGGGGATCCTGCTTAATTAATCAACAAATCAGCACTCTTCTCACTTGCCCATATGTTTGCACTTCAAGCTGTAGGATAAGGAGGATGCTTTGCATGAGATGCATCCAGCCGCCTACAGACTTAGTCTGTTGCAAAATGTGATTGCATAACATCAGTCATCAGCAGGCGGATAAGAGCTGCAATAACAGTAGGCCTATGCAGTTGGCAAGGTTTGAACCGTGCCTCCCCAAAAGACCCAGACACAGGCACTGGATGCATAAAAGCTTTGGGGTCAAGTCACACAAAAATGAAAATGTTTATGAGGTGCGATTCAGTAAAGTGGCCCTGTCCAGCTTTTGGTTCAGCTCATTTCTAGTAGTTTCACTTGAGGATAATTTATTACAAGTGTGCAGAGCAGGTCTATGTGGGGGTTGGGATCTGGCAGAATGGTGCTTGAAAATGCTATAGCAACCAACAAGAGGCTGTGGGCCTTTGGTAAAAGCAACTCACATTGTGTAAAAAGGAGATAAGATAGCATACTGATTGTGAGGGTGAAACACGACATTTTCACAACACTCAGTTAAACAACAGCTCAGTTTTTCTTTTTCTTGGCGAGTAGGCAGTCTAAACTAAATAAATAACACAGTTGCAAAAATTGCTTTTTAATTGTAACAAACAAGTACTTTTTCATTTCAAAGGAGCTCAGGCATGACTTTCTGACCATTTCGGACCAAATAGAGATAGCAGATGGACAGTTATGGACAGCTTGACTCTAACTCTGTTGCTTCCAAAAGTTCCAACTGGAGATGAAATGCTTTGCAGGCAGTTGGACCTCAGCCAGTGTCTTGTCTATTACTGCTTTAAAAAAAGAACCAGGCGTAGACATTTGTTGTTGCTGTGTAGCCTACATGAATTACTTTTAATGAACATGTAATTAGTTGAAATAGACTGAATACTTTCAAAGCAAACAACGATTCTAATTGATTTGCATTTTCCTTTTTTTGGGGGGGGGCTCTCCAATTCCCTTTGTCAGGCGTCTCTATTGATTACTCGCTATGTGTATCGCTCCGCATGTGTTTTCCTTCATTAGGAGATAACGGGTTCCTGATTACTCCCATCCCCGGGTTTAATGTCGCTTAATGTCTACTTTGTTCCCGTGTCATGTCGGAGGGCAGCGAGAATAATGTGAGAGTGGGTGGGCCATGATTGGCCTGCGGTAAGGCAATAGTGTTTAGGACGCCGGCTGCAAGGGGATCAGTGGAGAGGTTAGAAAAGCAGAACCTTTTGGGCTGGCTGAAGCCCAGCGTGAGGCCTCTGAGCCTGATTCACTCTCGCTTACACTGCTGTTTTCTGTTAAACTGCCATTTTACCATCAACACCTGACACTCCTATATTGAGCTGCCTGTCAGCACTGACATCCCTGAGATGTGTGTTGTGTGCTTCTTGACGGCAACACCAAGTGTTTAAGATAAATGCGCCTCCATGCAGCTACTCTTTGGGGATTAGGACATAAGCCCCTTTTCTGTCAATTTCCGTTCATTTAGCCTATAAATTGACCAAGTAAGAAATCACATAGGCTATATCCTACTGAGCAATTCAGCCACCGGAATTACATACACTGACAATTGGCCCCCAAAAAAAGGAGAACTAGCGAGTTGCGAGCAGAATTGCATGTTAGCTAATTGTTAATTTAAGCTGCTCGCAGTGGCTAATTATGTCAGCACAGCCAAGCCATTTGCATGATGGACCAGCCACCTGCCTGAAGGCGCTGCCAGGGCAAACTATATAATTACTGAACAGCAGTGGGGCAATTTTTGACTGTCGCCCCTTTTGTGTCACATGAATTCCTCGTAATGACATATTTCATTAGGGGGGCAAATATCACCCCTCCTCCCAGTTGCTGAACAAAACATGCAAGTCTCAACAGGTCCTAATATACAGGACCCATTTACATCCACCTCCACCCTGTGTTTTTATGAACCTGTAGTTATGTGCATCTTTACTGTGAGTTAAATGGACGAGCTGTGCCTTTTCTCAGCTGGGCTCACGCAGACCAGGCCTTTTCTTAAAGTGATTGCAGGCTGAACTCATTAAGCTGTCAAATGTCTGGCTTTTGGGATCTTGATTGCTTATTGTGTAGCAACATTCAAGGAATTTTTTTTCTCTCTTTTTTTTTTTTTTTTACCCTGCAAAGAGACGTACTCAATCATTCACGTTGACTGGAGAATGGACTGACTGGTGGACTACTAGATTTCGGATGGTTTTCCTTATCTTTTGGCTCTTTACTGGGAGCACGATGTGTTAAGTTTTATCATCTGCACAGACTTAAAGGCAAATCTAAAGAATAAAATCTAAAATGTCGAGTCGTTCAATTATAAATTGATCGGATGTTTTGTGCGATAAGTTTAGTTAGTTTTAGTTTTCAAATAGATTTAGTGGAGTAAAAAGTCCTAAATCGGTATTGGGCTTAAAGTAGCAAGAAAGTAAATAAAGTACAGTACCTGAAGGCTATGTCTGAGTGTAGCTCCACTGCTCTTGATATGACCTAAATTGACTACTTTTGGGTCTAAACATTCCTTTATTTCCAGCTTAATTCCACTAAAGTTTAATTATGTTGTTCATAAGTGCTCTCGTGTTTATGGCATGCAAATCAATTCAACTTAATTTTATGTCCCACTATTTGAAAGGGATAGCCTTGGACTATTCAGTCCTGCATTAAATGGAGAAGTTATTGCCACAGGCCTATAGAGCGAGCAGCAGCCCCCGTGTCTGTGTGGAGGGTCTGGTGTTAACGGAGTTAGTGATGGCTCGCTGGTTTCTAAAGAACTCCCGCTGGTACTGTACACAGACATGACTACTCCGCTTTAGTCTGGCCTCATTTAATTGGCATGTTTAACATGAGCAGATACACTTAGAAGGAGATAGACGAGTGCACATTATTGTGTACGTGCCCACATAAACAAGTTTTTTGGGGGGCAATTTCTACCAGGACAGGGACTTCCCACACAGTCTTCTTAATTATGGATCAGTTAAGGCACCATAATTCTGATCAACGTTAGTCATTAAACACGAACTACCAGTGTGAAAGGTGGAGAGTTGTGAAATAGATAAAGTGAAAGTCCTTCAATGCGAGGAGACTATAATATTTGTTTTATGTTTGAAGAACACAAAACCACAACATGGCTCTCAAGGTGTGAGACTTAGTAAGAATGACTTGTTGAAACAGTATTAACATATGGGTAATGGCACTTCTCCAAAAGAGTATCTTGCTTGCGTCCTAGGGTTGGATTATGATCTTAATTTCTGAGATTACTTGGCAATATTTAAAAAAAACAAAAAACTATTGAATTAAGTTGTTTTTAGTGTGAATTAAAAATTGATTTTTGAGTGATAACAGGCAATGTTGAATGAAAAAGGATGCTAAAAAAAGCAGGCTTGAGGCCACTGAGAGGGATAAAGACTAATGGGCCATGACTTCTTTCTTTCCTCCTGTCTTTCTTTCTTTCTTATTCAAGGAAAAATATATTCTCATATTACTATACCAGCAGCAGGTTTCAAAGAAGTTCCCAAATGGGCAGGAAAAAAAAAAGCACCAATAAAGTTGTGAAACACAAATAAATAAACGAACAATTGAATAGATGAATAAATAAATCAAAGCAGAGACATACCTAACTAAGCAACATCACTGTGTTAGTTGTTTCACGGAGTTTTAAGCTTTGATCTCACCACGTACAAATAATACAATGCTTGATAACACAATACAATTGTAATAATGTTTTTTAAACCAAAACTGTAAAGTTTTTGAGATTTCATCATCTATGATATATTAAACGATTGAGACAGATGCTACTCTGTGGTGGACATCAGTTCATGGACTCGAGAGCACTTCTGAAAACCAAAACGAGTGAAAGCACTTTATCCACACATCCATAAATGGGAGTTAAAACTTTGCAATGCCAAGACAAAACATGTGTGAGATCCAGAAATACAGCCACGTGTGGAAAGTAGAAAACTGTCCCATGGTTTAATGTATCAGAGTTGGGGGGGGGGGGTAAAAAAAATCAGAAAAAAAGTCACAGATGCCACATCCTCAAGGATAAAGAGGGGTGGAACTACCCTGTTTGTTTTCAATGCACAACTCAAAAGTCAGCATTTGGAAGGCAATGGATCCTGCACACATTGCAACACAGTAGTTCAATAAAAGAGTGTAGAGTCCAGGTGTGTCATCTACTGAAACATTATGAAACCAGACATATGGCGGAGGCCCTGAACTGTTGAGCAGCTGAAATCCTGTTTTTTTTTTTCAAATGCAGGGAAATATTTCAATGCATTACTGAAAGAGTGTATGCATTGGGGTGGTTAAAATGCCTCTGTCCTGACTTCCTGTTTGTCTTTAAACTATTTCCAAATCCACATTTTTCTTTTGAAAAAAAGGGTAGCTCATATTAAAAAAAATCTCTTAAAAATACATAATGTCTGAATGCAAGACGCCCTTAAGTGTCTGAACTTCTCTGCGCTTCTATGCAGATGATACTCTTCTTCTTCTCCTTATTTTTTGGCTTGACAGCCATACGAAAAAACCAGCAGGACATTTGTTTTCACTCGTGTCTCTTTAGAAATTGGTTTCAGGGTTTTGATGTTACATTTGTCCAAAATAACTGAAAAAAAAGTGAATGAAGAAGTATAATCTAATCCTGGGAATTTTCAGTCAATATGACACCTTAAACACTGGCCTAACTAAATACTCCACTGATATACTTGTTCCAAATGAAAACCATTATCAACGACAGAGATCACAATATGAATATATAAAATCTATTTTTGTGACTGTCCATATTTCTGCCCATTTTCTTTTTACTTAATCTGTTAGCACTTACAGAGCAATCACATCAAGGCACATGTACCTTACTGTTGAATTCTGAATTTTATAATTTAGACAATTGTAAGTGAAAGAAAAATTTTGAAAGAATCTCTCTCCTTTTATGGCATCAATGACTTATCGAACTCTTACATATAGGAACAACGTCTGCGTTGGAAGATGAGGGCTAAACCACACGCTAGTTTTTCGTAATACGAACACAAACAAAAAGTTGAAATTGTGCCATGAAGAATGATTTATTTAACATGTAAAGAGCACAATTACAACAAGTTTCTGGCTTTTGAAGCTGAGCATGAAATCTATTAAGTATTTAACTAAAGAAAAAAGAATGGTGGTTTTTCGCCGTCTTTTTTCACCGAAGCAGTGTTATTAAAATGAAATTAAATTGCAGCCAGTCCCGGAGAAATTTTCTTCAAAAGAAACAAAGCCAAATGAACACCGAAGATGTAGAAATGCGCTTTGTTCATCAGAGGGAAGGAGAGAGAAAAGACTCCACTCAGAGAGCCATTAATGCTACATTTCATGCCTGCAACAATTATCCTGAAAGGTCAAGTATTACAGCATCTTCTGCTTCGCTTTGCATGCAAAGTATTCCAGTTCACAAATGACCCTCGTTTGCGCTCTTTGCACAATGGCTTGAAGAACCAGATAAACGTAGGACAATTAAAGATTTGTGCTGCTACCTCACAATAACATTTACCAAAGGGGGTGATTGCAGTTGCCGTGTAATTGTCCTGTTTGTAATGCACATAAACGCTCGGGCCCGCAGCAATGAAATGTCAAGGAACTTTAAAAAGGAGGACCGAGTGGCTGTGTTTTCAAAGAGGAAGATGCGCCGCTTTCCTAGAATCAAAACAAAGTTATCTTGAAAGACAAGAGTTATGTACGCAGACTTTATTGAAGAGCTTTCGTATTTGTTGCTTTCCCATTTACACGTTTTCAGCACCGCGGACAGCTCCCAACTCATCCGCTTGCATTTTGCTGTGAAAAACAAAACTTTTAAATCTCACGAGTCGCACATAGAAGGTAATGCCTTTCAAACACCACAACAAGATGTCATAAAGCCCACACATTATTTCTGCTCTTAATGTTTCTGAGGTTTATTTCTGACGCAAAGATATCGCATTGGTCTGTAATGCCACACATAATTAACCACACACACGTTATAGGCCTACACGTTTTTTTCTAATTGTGTCTTGTATTCTTAACTTTCAGACATTGAAGTATCATTTGATTTGGAGGTTACTTATGTCCCTTTTGTCAAGTGTATATTTTAAGTTTGAGTCGTTCTTATAAGACTGTGGTGTAGCCTACTTATACAACGACTTTTGCTGGAACATTCGTTAACGTTGCAGTGGGAGTGTTGAAACATTTCCGACAAGTTTCCGACATTAGGCGATTAGAAAGAATTATCTGTCATATCTTGGATATTTTCTATTTGTCCATATTTATTCCACGTTTCGAGGTTTTCACTTAAAAGTGAATGCACTCGGTGAGAAAAGCAAAAACATTTGTGAGATAATGAAAAAAAAACAAGAAGAATTTCCCATTTTTCTATTTAGCTTTCTTCTACTTTTAAACCACTCTCCTTAACCGCCGCGTGGAAACACGCAGCCTAAATTTTCAAGACGTAAACATGTTTGATATCCCGTTAAACGTCAGAATTTACCCCTCTGGCCTTATTCCGCACTGGATCAGTGGATCGGTGAGTAAAATTCACTAGCTGGTCACTAACTCCAATATGATTACCTTGAGATTAGAGACTAATTGCTTGGGGTTCATGGAGACAGGCCACCATAAAGCCAGGAGGACTTGGGGAGTTGCTCTGTGGGTTTCTACAAAAGAGAGCGATGAGAGCACACACGCTTCCAACAAGTCATTCTCAACAGCTACAAGCTGCACACAAAGACCACACACCGCGCCAAAGACATGTTAATGTAATCCCCAAGTTCTCACTTCTCTCCCGGACAAAAACCTGCTCGGCGAAATACCTAATAGAAGATCGTCTCTGATGCTGGTAAGATTTTCACTTAAAAGTCTGAACAAAAAAAAAAAAAAAAAAGGAGGAAGGGGGGGGGGGGGGTGCTTTTTTAAGGGGCTGCCTGGAAGCCTCAAACTGTGGCTGCTTCTGATCCAACAAATTACAGAAAAAGGGCGAATGTGAGGTTTGAATCTTAAGTTTTGGTGAAAATCGCATTTATCCAAAAATAATGAAATAATAAAGAAAAGCGCTTCATGACGTAGCCTGTGATTCAACAACGTGTGAGCTACTTGCCTGGTGCAGGCTCAAAATGCTGCTGGGTGATGTAAATGTCATGACACATAGAAAAGATAACAGGCAACAAGCATCTTTATATATCAACCTCAATAAAATCCAAATAAAAATCATTTCCAGCGGATTAACGCGCCTACATTTGAGTGTTTAGCTACGGACGGTAGCCTACTGGCTGTTTAAAAAAGGTACTTTTTTTGTGTGGGATGGAGGGTGAGGGGGTTACATTTTGTGTTGGGTGATGGAGCTCATTGTAGTACAAAGTCAACGTTAAATAAGCTCCCAAAATATCTACCACTCGTTCATTTTGGAATGAAAGAGCCAGATTACAATACATTAGGCTACACATACGCGTCCAAAATTCGGCCACGGGCAGAAATGATTGTTTATGTCAGGGCAACACATGTATCCAGTATCCAGGCGAACCTTTTGTACAAATCTTCGTTTGGGAGGATTTCTGAATTGAATTGAAATGTTGAAGCTGAGGCCGGCGACATTAAAAGCGTAAAAAACTTCATGTCACATCATTTTGAAGTCACTGCAGCTTCCCGTACAGACAATAAGGCTTTTTTTTTTTTTTTTAAATAAAAACAATCATACATGACATGTGACCAAGCTGAATTGAAAGCAGCTTATTTAATTCTTTAAGGAAAATCATCTTCCCTTACCGCCATCGCTTAGCAACGCCATTGTTTACTGTTTAAGACACGCAGCTCTGTCGGCTGACTGGAGTATAGTCTCTAATGCTGATCACCGTTTAGCCTGCTTAAAGCGAAAGAAAAATAAATTACTGGTTGAGAAAAAAAATAGTATTACAGCCTACTCCGAATTTATAGTCTATTAAAAAGAAAAAACAATGTTTACGGAGACAGTTTTGCCATTAACGCCGTTTCCTTTTCAGTTCCGGGACTGATTATTGATGAACCGCTGATAGTCCCGCGCCAACGTTTGAGAAGAATTCCGCGCTGTTTGGTCAGTGATTTCATCGATAAGCTGCCCTTTGAGCAGCGTTTGTGTTTGATGTTGGGAGCCGAGCGACCTCACCTCTCTGACTCACACCAGCGAGAAAACACACGCGCGCAGAAAGAAAAGGAAAAAAAAAGAAGCACATAAAGGCTGAGTTTACTCTGCGGGGCATGCTTGTGTGAGCCGCAGCCCTGTGGGTTCTGCCAGAGAGTGAAAAAATAGTTGCAAAACACGCCTCGGAATTTAACTGTGATGTCAGAATGAATTGCGGAGTGTTTGTAGGTTTTTAGCACTTTGTTTTTGTCTCACTGTTGTACTGCAAGCTCTGGAAAAATGATCAAATGTTAGAGCTGAGAAAAAAAATGTCCCCCAGTCAATCGGAAAAAAAATCACGTCCTGCAAAGGGGAAATCATTTTAATTATAAGCCTCATAACAATAATAATAATAATAATAATAATAATAATAATAATAATAATAATAATAATAATCTAATCATGATACCAGTTTAATCTTAGTTCTGTTTTTTTTTTTTCCCCAAAATTAATATTTACATGTAATGTCAAAGCGCACGTGTTGACATATTTCACAAAATAAAAGAAAAGAAAAAAAAAGAGTTTAACCGTCTTGTTTCCATAATTTATTATTAGGACTGTTTTGTAGTAAGTCAAATATCTATAAGTTACAAAGAAATAAAACGTACAAATACCAATGAAACGACAACAAACCAGCAAGGGCGTCAAAAAACTTTGTACAACAAAGAGCTAAAGTTCAAACCTTTTACAGAAATGTACAAGCTAGATCTACGGCTTACATTAATTTCTATTATAAATCAGAGTCATTAGGTGTGTTTGTGGCGGGGAGTTTCCGGCAGCCATAATACAGCAGTCTGTGGTTGTGTGTGCGTCCGTGTTCGTGAACAGGTTCGATTCTCCCGACAGTTTGACGACTGAATCTTCTTTTGTCTCATTATAATTTACATAAATAAATCCCAAGACTTTCACATCCGCAGTTATTTGGGGGAGAAGTTTTCTTCCACACGAGTCACGTTTCCTTACAAGAGGCGAAAATTCAAGAAGAGCTGCGCCGATATCATTCGGTTTCTGTTCAAATGCGCACATTTACTATGAAACTTGCCGAGTCTTCGAAAGGAGTGATAGGGATTTGACTTTAAATAGAAGATTTAAAGCGTGTGCTGCGCCTCTTGTCACCACGTCCTGCCGTACAACAGGGCTGAGCACTGCAAGGCCGAGCCGTACTCTGCGCTGGGGGAGTTGAGCTGGGAAAGGCCGGCCACCTGGCTCTGCAGGGAGGGCGGACTGGATGAGTGCGGCACCAAGTCTGGAGAGTGGCCCGTGCTCCCCACCTGCTGGTTTTGATGCTGCGCGAGGCCGGACGTGTTGTTGGACATGATCATAACATTGCCCCCTTGCTGGTGGTGAGTCTGTGCGGAGGACGTGGGCGTGTGGCCGCTGCCTTGGCACGGCTTGCCGTCCTTCACCAGAACCGGCACAGCCACCCTCCTCGGGGACTGCTGCTGCTGCTGCTGACAGGAGCCGCTCTCCTGCTGCATCTGCTGCTGGGAGACTTTGTCTTTAGCCTGCCGTTTCATCTTATAGCGGTGATTCTGGAACCAGATTTTCACCTGGGTCGGGGTGAGGTGGATCATACTGGCCAGGTGCTCCCTCTCCGGTGCCGACAGGTATTTCTGCTGCTTGAAGCGTCGCTCCAGCTCGTAGACCTGCGCCTGGGAGAAAAGCACTCGCCGTTTCCTCCTCGGGGTGCTGGACAGGGAGCCCATGCCTTTGCCCACGTCTGCCAGGGAGCTGAGGCTGCCCATGCTGCCCATGTTCATGCCCGACGACGAGCCCATAAAGCGAGAAACTGAGGAAAAATGCACAAGAACTGCAATGAATTTACTTGCAACAAAACGTAACAAGTTTAGATATGAAATTGATAGTTGCTAAATTAGTTACAATTAATGATATCTGTTATTGTGGTATTATCACACCTATAAATAATTACTTTCACGCAGAAAGGGGGGGAGGGGGAAGCAGTTTAACATGATCTGTATTTTGGCCGCATGTATAAAATCATCAGCCAGGCAGGTATCCCCCTCCATAAAAATACATAATTAGTTCACGTCCACAAACTAATTCAATTTGTGGTCAACGTTTTATGATGACAACTTATTATGAGTGAATGGATGTGATAAAAGAGTCCAGGTGTCATTTTGAAAGGAGAAAATTCTGTTCATGTTTGCTTCTATCGTGAGACTTCATCCAGATGTTGCAGTCCGGGGATGACATGCATGAATATGATGAGTAAAAGCTCATTTCATTCGATAAATAAAAAAAATTAATTGACTTTTCGCACAGAATTAAAGCAAAAATAAAGGAGGGTGGAGAAAAAAAAAGTAGCATCTCAGAGCACAAAGCCTACATTTAGCCTATCACGAACGGACTCATCGTGCGATAATCCAAGCTGGAGTCAAAGTACAGGTGCTGGATACTCACTGGTGGAGAAGCGCGGGTCTGGGTTGGCTCCATACCAGCCGGTGGCCGTGGCGCTGCCTCTCATGCCGTCCTGGTAGGACGGCAGGTCGCCCATGTTGCCCAGGTTGCCGTTACAGTAGCCCCCCATGGCACTGTGTGACAGCTGAGAGACACCTGCCGCAGTCATGTGGTAAGTCGCAGACACAGTCCCATTGTGGCCCATGTGGTGCTGCTGCATCGCCGCCTGAGAGACCTGCGGCTGCCGGTAAGAAGTGAGAGGTGCCCCCAAGTTGTTATTCTCCATACTTACTTTCTTATAGCTCTCCTCAAGGGGACTCAAGATATCGGAAACAGAAAAAGGAGTCGTATGCTTAGGGCTCATCGACATTGTTCTGTGGCTGGAGAGGGAGAAATTAGAAGGGAAGGCAATCTCTCCTTCTCTCTCTTTTTTTCTCCCTTTTTTTTTTGGCCAAAGCTCCTCTGGTTCCTGTTGTCTCAACGTCGATCCCGGTAGATGAACACGTAGCGCGCTTCAAGTCCGCCTTAATTGGATTGAGTGGGAGCTGGGTGCTGGCTTTGGTTTGTTTTAGCTGGGTGCCAGGTTTAAGGCTACCATCAGAGGCGGGGCATCGGCAACAGTACAAAACATCTCTAGCCTCCTTTCGCCGAGCGCAATTTCACTAAGAAGACATGTGCTCCCCTCCCACTAACAATAACATAAGCGCTGCGCGCGATCAGCAACGTTCGTGCCCGGCTGCTGCGGCTTCTGCGCGTGGAGTTCGGGACTTGTTGCTGCTGGCTGATAAACACGCGGCTGCACCTCGGGATTGCAGTGACCACAATACACTTTATTAACTGTAGTGATGTTTACGAGGGCCTCTTGATGAAAGGAGGCCTATATGGACTTGAGAGTTGGAGAACCACTCCTCGGTTGAACTACTGACTTTTAATGGCCACGAGAGGCCTCCAGTGATTGCGGGATTGTTTGTGTTATGCCTTATCGTACTCAGACATGCAAAAGTGCACTTGCGGGGAGGGAAAACCGACTGATACTGATAAGTAAATAAATACACATCCGCGCGTTAAGTGGCTGCGTAAATGATTAACCTCCCTTGATTTATTTATTTTCCCCTCACTCTCTCTCCCTTTCTCCTTTTGGTACCATTGGACGCAAGCTGCATGTTACCTAAATTCAGATGCACACACTCCCGGCTGGGAAAAAAAATAAAAAAATAGAGAGGGGGGGAAAAATCGAGTCTGGAGTAGGAGAGGCTCTCATGTGAAGTTAACGGCGCTCAAGTAGCTACTCTCCTGCAGCACAACGCCAGGTAGCCCTCAGTAGCATCTTGCCTTAATACTCAAGGAGCGATTACAGTTTAACCCAGTCGTGTGTAAAACATTTTTAAGGCAGAAGAAGCGATTTGGACTTTTTTTTTTCGCTTCCCCAGCCAGTTTTAAAGTAGGCTAAACGAAAAGGTTTCTGCGCGTCAGGAGGTTTAATCTACACCTCCACCCCACCAAAAATAGATTATTATTGTTAACGATCAATTTTACATTCGCTTTAAATTCTTCATGGCTGTATCAGCAGTGAGTTTGGATTTTGCTTATTTATAATTATTTTTTAAATCAGTGTGTTATACGGTGTTTGACTTCAGTTTGTATGTTAGCACGGGTCCACATTTGGCGACCTTTGGGCTACATCCGTTTTTCTCAGTTACTAAATTGCCACAAAACATAAAAAAAAATGAAGTCACGAATTCAAGCGCACAGTCTGGGGGTGACAGGATCACTGAGCTGAATGGATCTCGCCTATACTGGATTTTTAAATCTATTTTTTTTTCTTCTTCTTTTTTTTTAATTAAAAAAATAAAACAGAACATTTGGGGGGTTTCTTGTCGGGGAGGCGCGTGCTGCAGCAGCGGCAGATGTTACAGAGGTCTGAGCAGCGTCTTCTGCTTGTTGCTTTTTCATCTTTTCTTTTTGGTCACACATTATGACGACTTTCTCTGCACCTTAACCGTGCACCCAAAGTGAAAAGCTGCCCAACCGAAGCCGGAAACGAGCTGCGGTGACATGCAGATCGCTGACACTTTGTCACGGGGATCACCGCATCTGTGTGTTTTTTTTACAGGCTTCTGGCTCCACTACTCCAATTTAAAAGGCAAGATGTAGTATAAAACAACCTTCATCCTCTCCTTGCCCTACAATTTGGCTCAGCCTCAATGAAGCAACAATATCATGCAGTCCAAGGCTCAACATGACGGCTAACATGAACTGTTTACGTTACAGCCAAGTTGCCAGCGCGTAATTCGCAGCCAAAGCAGCCAAAATGAAATTACAGCATCTTTCTGCATCCGAGGTAAATCTCGCCTATATGCATTCCTTAATTAGAGCATTTCACAAGACATTCTTAATCACCTAAATCAGTACATTTGCTCTCGTTCTGCCGCCAGGCTATTATGGCCAATTAGTAGCAATTAGTCCAAATGTTCCGACTAATTCCTGAGAATAATGAGGACACTCTGAAGTGGCGGGTATGCGGCTACGGAGCCTTTGTTATCGAGGTTGTTGTTTATGAACTGATTGGCGTGTGATATAATCCAGTGAGGACAGCTCAAAATGAACGTGTGCAATGAAAAGTTGAACAGCAAGTTGATTCCTTTCTCACTGGAAGTATTTTTCTTATCTTTTGACGATGGAGATTATCCACGAAAACAGCGCACAAACTAATCCAAGTTTGTTCGTCACTAAGTCATCTTAGGTTAGTTTTCTACTGTATCCATCAAGCGTAAAAAAAAAAGTAATCTGTGGCATCCAGCCACTAAAATGTCTTCAAGATTGTGCCAAATAATAGCAGCATGATAATAACGGAACAGTTCATATTTGGGCGATTGTTTTTTTTTTTTTTTTATTCTATTTTTTATTAATATCAACGGCAGTCTTGTGGCACAATGTCAAGCCCAAGTGTACCAATTAGATATGAAATTAAAGAAAATCTTTATAAGGACAATCAAGATGAAATAAAGAGAGAAGTGGGTGACAAAAGTGAAAAGAAACAAATTGACTCTTTTTGGCTTTAATGTCACACATGACACGTCAGAAAAGGGATGCTCCCATGAGTCTTTTTCTCTTTTTCCATATTCCAAGCGCACTCTGCAGCAGGTTATTGCTCGTCCTGTCGTCATTTCTCGAACCCAAACATTTCTCACCAACACAGATGTTGTTAGTCTCGCGGGCTGCCGCTTCAGAAGCCCATATCTCCTGCCACAAAACCTCGGCCACGCGTGACATCACATCACTCGGCTATGATTATAGTCCCTCAGCAGGCGCCGTGTAAAAACAGAACTCGCTGTGTTTCTCGGTGAAGCGCGGCCCCTTGTGGGTCACCGGCTCCCTTCATCCAAACAACTCAACAGGTTTCCTTCGTGGGGCGAGTCGGAGGATCCCCCACACCGATACTGTGTCTTGTTCTGCCATCTAGTGGAGAGTTGTGTCGCAGACAGTCACAGGGAATCCTATCGCGTTCAGCAAGATCGAGGCTCGTGTTGGCCTGCGATAGCGTACTTGTCATTTGTTTCCAACAGCTTTCACATTCAAAACATTCAAAAATAAGCACAGACTGTAACATTTCACTGAAGCATAACATCGTAAAGATCAACTATAACTTTACAGAACATCAGTGGAAGAACTCATACTGAAATGCTTTGTGTTGGACTATTCTTACATCTGCTTAATAGCATACAAGTGTTTACTTTGAGATAATTAATCAGGAGGTGCTGTTCATGGAGTCTGTACAGATTAAAGTGGTGTGAAACGTGTAATCCCATAACAGTTGGAGGTTACACACAGGCCTTTTATGTCACAAATTAAATCTGTCTTGTCCAGCTGCTGTGTTCAAATACTCATTATAATACATCAATAAGAATATAATACGATTATCATCATTATCTGTTATTATTCAGGTTGGCTCTTTACTTTTTGATCATGAAAGCTAAGTTTTACTTGTATTCAAATATTATATCTCTGCATTGTTGCCTAAATGAAGAATGTGAAAACTTCTCTACCTCCATCTGAATTCCATCTAACCTCAAAGACACTGTCTCCAGTTCACTGTCATCAAATTAGATTACGTCTAATTATGTTGTTTTACAAAACAGAGTTTTGGTTAAAGTTCTTGTGTGTTAATTTAGCAGACGACATTATGGTGCTAGGTAGGATTTTAAGGAATAGTTGGATGTAACTAAGTGCATTTCATCAAGTATTTTTTTCCCCCCCTTTTTTTTGTCTTTTAAATTCTACTCTGCTGCATCTCATGGGGGGATACTGTTCTGTAGATACGTTGTGTCGCTGCATCGAACAGATCAGTGTGTGGATGCAAAACAATGTTCTCCAGCTAAACTCAGACAAAACTGGAATCATTGTCTGTGGCCCACAGAAACAAAGAGAAAGTGTTATCAGTCACCTTGAGACTCTCTCTCTAAAACCTAACTATCAAGTTAGAAATCTCGGGGTAATATTGGACTCAGACCTGAACTTTAACAGCCACATTAAATCTGTAACATCAGCAGCTTTTTACCATCTAAAAAACATTGCCAGAATCAAAGGAATACTGTCTAAAGCAGACTCAGAAAGACTGATCCACGCGTTTGTCTCCAGCAGGTTAGACTACTGTAACGGCCTGCTCACTGGGCTCTCTAAACGGGCTATAAGACAGCTGCAGTACATCCAGAACGCTGCTGCTCGAGTCCTGACTAGAACCAGGAAATACAACCACATTAGTCCAGTGCTCAGGTCTCTGCACTGGCTTCCTGTCGCTCAGAGAATAGACTTTAAAACAGCTCTGCTTGTGTACAAGTCTCTTCATGGTCTAGCGCCAAAGTACATCTCTGACATGTTAAAGCCATATGAACCAACTCGGGCTCTGAGAACCTCAGGGAGGGGTCTCCTGCTGGTGCCCAGAGTCAGGACTAAACAAGGGGAGGCTGCGTTTCAGTTTTATGCTCCTAAAATCTGGAACAGTCTTCCAGAAGATGTGAGACAGGCCTCAACTCTGACAATGTTTGAATCCAGGCTGAAAACAGTTCTATTTAGCTGTGCATATGACACCTGAAAGTATTTTATCTGCACTCTTCACTTTTAAATTAATTAATGATTATTTTTAATTGTTTTTAAAAAAAAATTTATTATTATTTTCTTTTTAATTGCCTTCTTGTGATTTTATGTAGCTGTGAAGCACTTCGAATTGCCTTGTGTATGAATTGTGCTCTATAAATAAAATTGCCTTGCCTTGCCTTGCCTCTTTGCTGTACTACATGTAAAGCCCAGCTTCAGTTAGTTACTTTTAAACATATAAAACACCACATTTTGTTATACGTCCCACTACCAAGAGTTTATACAAGCACGGCTGAAAGGATTTATCCAATTCGCTAGTCAATTAGTTGTATTAAAGACTAAAGTCCAGGAAGTTACGTCTTCATTCTAAACTACTATTTTTTTCAGTCTGTCTGCCCACCCTCATATTTTACCTGAAATTTGAGCAGCTGAATTCACTCAAATTCAAGCAAATTTTTAAACATGGTATGAGACGGATATGTGTGGCTGTAAATGCTTGGATTAAAGGTTTTTTTGATTCAAATATTCTAAAAGCTTGGTTTCCTTGATCTTAATCTGTTTGAAATGTTGATGTTTCTTTAGGGACTTTTCATCATTTCTACACGCATATGTTGTTGTGTCATCCCTACTGACTTGCGGCGCTGTAAGGACGCTCTTAATAAGAATGAGATTTTGACCCTTTGAATACCGTTTCCCGAATAACTAAACAAAGGTTTTTTGTTTTTTTTAAAAGATAGTGGAGCTCCACCTTAGCCAGTACAACTGTTAAGTATCATTTTGAGTAACAATAAGCTGTAACATCTGATGGTGCAAAAGCCAAAGGTCACATAAGTTTGCACTGAATATTTCTAGTTTCAGTACTGATCGTATTGTGTGTATGAACAAACACATTTTTGTGGTATTACCAAGGTTACTTTTCAGAATCAGAACTTTTTTCTGCAACAGAGTTCTTTTAACAGACTGTTATTGGTACTGTGACCTAAATAAAGGCTGTGAATACTTTCCTCATAACTGCCTTTAGTGCATTAACTGACAGGTTTAAAATTCACATATAAAGGCAGGTTTTGCATGACCGTGTTCACTCCACATTTGATGATTAGAAATGGTCCACATTTTCTCTTCAAGTCTTGCTTGCAGCCGAGACCCTGGTGCATTTAAGAAAGAAACGTGTTACTGCTATCTACAGTAGATTTTCTAAGTGTTGCCAAGTGATTTTCTTTATTTCAGGTAGATTCAGCTGAATCGTTTGAATTATACATTAAAAGAAGACAAGAAAGCAAGCATTCGACCCCTTTTTTATTACTAAGATTATTAGATTGAGAACATCTTAAAAAACTAAATAATAACTAAAAACAACATCAATATTATTATCAAAGCTTACACTTGAGGACTTTTTGAAAAGCTGTAAAATGGTCATAAAAGTTTTAAATGCAACAGTTTTTCTCACATAATATAAAAGTGTATCACCACCTTAATTTCTAATTTCATCTGCAATACGTTTCCAAATGGTATCACATATACTTCTTATATAAACATACACCTCTTATATACACATACACTGTCTATAAAAATTTATTATCTACATTACTCTTTCTTTTCTCTTTCTCCTCTCTATTTGTTTTGCTTCGTTGATGTCAATGAAAAATCCTCCTCCAAACATGCAGAAAACGACACTCTCATTCCACTCACTTCATACTGAAGCAAAGAATTCCCACTATGAATTTCAGGACCATGTCTCCAATAAACCTGTGCTCATGTTGCAATTCCTGATTTCTTTCACTAATAAATCTGAAGCTTGTCCAACTCTGACAGTTTATGTCGAATCACCTGTGTTGATTCATCCAAAAGAAGTGGGAAAAGTGTATTACACAAGTCTTTATAGATGAATATACATAAGCACAACTATTGGCTCCCAGATTTTTGCACTTATGCAGAATACTATAACCAACACATCTTTACGTTTATTCCGTTTTCAATTTACTACTATTTTAGCACCAATTCACAACAAAAGTTATCTGAAGGCACTTTAAAGTCTATTTTATACCAATTTACTGTGAATAAATTCTAATGCAATCATCAATTCAGCATAATTCAAATTATTCCAATTCATAATAATTATGTAAATGCAATGTCTTTGACTCAGTCCCCCAGTCCTGACTGTGCCCGAGACAACAATTTAGAGGAAAACTCCATTTTAACAGGAAGAAACCTCCAGCAGAACCAGACTTAGTTAGGGGCGGCCATCTGCCTCGACCTGTTTGGGGTTCGAGAGGGCAGAAAATAGGGGTCAACAAGCACCGTGAAACCAGGCCAGCGATAACTGTTGGGAAAGAAAACAGTGATCAGATGTTCAAGACAACAGTAATATCACATATTTATACACAAAGAGCAAAAAGAGCAAAACGAGAAGAGGTGCTCAGTACATAATGTATACCTAAAATCTGCAGTATTTAACGGCAAAAAATACAACTGCAGGCTAAATACATGAAGAATGTGGAGCCTGTTCTTTTGAAACTTCTGAGCTTAAACCTTTCTGTACAATATGACACCATTATTGGATTTGTCTTAGAGGGAGGTAGATGGGCACCCGAGGACCAAATCAGAGTATTTTCTGTTTGCAAATGGACTAAAACAAACACTGCATCCAATAAAAACCATAAACCAACCTGGATCTAAAAAAGGACCAGTGATTGTTTTTTTGTTTTCTTTCAGTCTTTTTTTTTTCTTTACAAAGTTAGATGCAACAACTTAACAAAACTCCTCCTGTGGCCCAGTTTACGTGCACCTTATAACTTTCCCAAACAGGGGCCCCAGGGCCAGCCAGTGAGTAAAACTATAGGATGGACAGGCCAATACAAGCCCATCCTTTTCAGACAATTCTTCTGACCAACTTAAAAAACCAATGGCAACCTCTAAAAGCCTGTCTTTGTCACCCTTAAACCCCCAAGATGCTCTAAAACACCATTGTGCAGTTAAACCTCATAAATTTGTCGCAGGGACTGATTAAACATCACGGGAATTGAAACACTAAAGATTTTGTCTCGGTTCCTTTTGGATGAGCTACAATGGTCCATTCACGGGGAGACACCCAGACAAAAAGAACGTTTAAGGGGAGATGCCGCGAGCTGAGGGGATCGGCCAGTCCCCTCCATATGTGATACAAGGTGGCCCCAGAGTGGGGGACAAAGGGCCAGGTGACAGGGACGATAGGCTGCAGGGTCACAGGACGAGCAAACAACATTATATGGGGCGTAAAAGCTGAAGACCCCCGAGTCACTGACATGATTTTAAACACTGTGGCATATTTTTCATGTTAGGACATTCCATCATCTGTGAACAAGCTTGTTTGAAGTGAGACTACGATGAGAAAATCACGTATATTGAAACTATGCAATTTGATGGTTAATGGGATTAAGAATTTTTCTGAAATTCATGCAAACAACAGATTTGCTGCATGATATTAGGCTATAACAAAATAATCTTTTTACGCAGTTGTTCAGGTCAAACACTTGAAGCCTGGAGCTGGAAGAAAGTCGATTATCTGCCTTTAATACATGTTACCATCCTCTTAAAAAAAAAAAAGAAAAACAGACCCTCTTCAAGTGTACATCTCTCACACACACACACACACACACACACACACCTATATCTACAGATAATGCTAATAGCTGTATTCAGCCCACTTTCCTCAGAAGAACAAACGTTAATTGAATAAGTAAAGCAGCTCCAGGTCGCAGACAACAACAGGGTGCTGTGGTGAATGTTTGCTGGGTATTCTTATGCTTAACCAAATCCAGTCCTTTCAGAAGAGATGTTTGCTCAGCTTTTTCAGCGCATAATTAGTTCCTTTTAACATTATAAAAGCCTCCCGGGCCCCCTTTCATAATCGGAATTTTATATTTCATATTGGACAAGTGCAGCTTTTTAGGCTACAGTGTTCTGTTTTTTTTGGGTTTTTTTTAGCATAAATTTAGCACATATTGTAATGTCTTTTTTAAAACATTGAAAATAAACAGATATGCGTCTCTTTCCCTTCGGATAAAGATGCATCAGCATAAAAACTTTGCAGAAAATGAAATGCAGCGTCATTTGCACGAGTTCCCATAAGAATAAACACTGTGAAACGGACGAGTAAAAAAAAAAAAAGAGATTTTATTAATAATTTTTAACAAAATGAAATATTCAAATCCTTAACGAAAGTCTCCTTGAAGACTACAAATACCATTTATTTCCCTTCATAGCTTCAGGCTAACTGAAGCTTTGCGGTTGCGCAATTGCTCTTCTCTTACCGAATTAACACAAACTACTGGAATTCATGTGTCCTCAACAAATTATTTATACAAATATTATGCGTAAAAGACATTTTTTTTAAAAATATATAAAAAAAAATGCACACAAATGCACCATCAGGCCGAAGAAGCCTTGAGAAAGAAAACACTTTAAAAACAGTCCAACACGACACATAGAAAAGTCAAATAAAAAATATGTGCAAAATATCTTTCGTTCTAAAGTGGAAATCTAAATGTTTAAGTAGCTCAAATTTTTTTGCAGAACATTTAGAAAACATTTGATGCTATTCTAAATGAGTTTGTGCTTCGACACGAGGCCTTCACTTGAAGGAATTAAACGAGAGCGAGTCGCTCCAGAAGTCTCTCCAGGCCAATCTGGAGGCCGCCACGGCCGGAAAGTGCTGCTGGTACCTCGGAGGAAGAGTGACAGGAGAAGGATGCTGCAGAGAAGGGTAGACTAAAGGGAAGGGTACCGCCTGAGGTGAAGATGAAGAGGAAGGCAAACAGCCAGCTTTCTCCGTGTCAAGTAAGTAGGTGTGAAAAGGCTTCCCGTCCCGGACCAGGATCGGAACAACAACCCTGCGCAGCACCGGAGGCGGCGGTATCTCCACATCATGCAGCAGGCCCTCTGTTCGGCCTCGCTTCATCTTGTAGCGGTGGTTCTGGAACCAGATCTTCACCTGCGTAGGAGTGAGGCTGAGAAGCCGGGCCAGCTGCTCCCTCTCCGGGCCGGACAGGTAGCGCTGCTGGCGGAAGCGCCTCTCCAGCTCCAGGGTCTGTGCCTTGGAGAACAGAACGCGGCGCTTCTTGCTTTTCTTGCTCCTTCCCGGCTCCGACTCCGGGGACGCGTCATCCGGCTTGGTTGAGTCGGGGCAGGCCTCGAAACTACCCTCATCAGAGGCTGTGGAAATAAGTTAAGATCCAGGTTATAATAACTGAAATGGTGTTAAAGATGATGTGCTGTCGCAGCCTTCTGAGGTCAGATTATAGAGCAACTGTTCTTCTTAAAGAGGGTGCATCGTTTTAATAAAAAAATGTAAAATACCCCCTTTGGGGGTTTTGTTGTTGTTGAAATATGTATTCTTTGAATTGATTCGTTTTGTGTGTCTTTAATCGTGCACTTACATATGCAAGGACTCCGGTCGCAGTCCATCCAGGAGGTGTAGGGTGAGCTGGAGGAACAAGTGGAGTAAACCGGAGAGGACCGCGGCGCTGCTTCCGCATCCTTCTCAGGCAAGTCCAGGATGCTCCTGACGGAAAAACTGAACTTGTTCGTCGCAGTCATCCCGTCCCGGTTTTAGGTGAAACGGTGCAAGCCCCTCAAAGCAAACGTATCCCAAAGAGAAAGCAGGGAGGAAAGAAGGAAAAGAAAAGAAAAGGAAACGTGGCGGGTCCACTTTACGCGCTGTCCAAACAGCAGTGCGCGCGTCGAAGCTCAGTGTTTACACAAACAGCCAAACATGAGCTGCAAACACCAGCATGCTCGCTTATAAAGCCTCCTCCTATGAGTACCTGAATAACCGGAGTGCTGTCACCCAATGATGGTTAGGTGTGGACCTCAGAAAAAAAAGAAGCCCCAACAATGAGCGAAGGAAACACTCGTCATCATTACAGATTCGTCCCGTATCGTCAAACTGGGAAACAGATAATGGTAATTGTTGGAGTTGAATCACGTCTTGGGTGGCAACTGACAACAGAGGCCATCCCATCATCTAACCCCCCTCACCTCCCCCCGTTCTGCACTCCCCTCCTCCTCCTCCGCCCCCCCCCCCCCCCCACACCACCTCCTCCTCTTGTTCAAACAACGTGTTCAATATTTGCATACAAAGTGAGCAATTAGCGCGATGCCCGAGAGTTGGTTTAACTAATACGCCGCTAATGTGCGCGTCGCTCGCAGGCTTGAGAAGTTTTTATGGCCAGAGGAGGAACATTTTCTCAGGAACTTCCTTCTTTGACATTTTTCACAGGATGCTCGTTTTACACGAAATGCGCCTGATGAATATTCGGTTTCATCGGAAAGGGACGACGTGTAAATCAAATGTGAGGGGATAACTTAACGATTAGGCTGCTCGATATTAGGAAAAGTCTTTACATTTCCAACTGCTATGGTGTTTTTTTTTTGTTTGTTTTAAACTGTTGCTTGTGATGTTGATAACAGCAACAGCTGATGTGTTCCGCAACCTAATAAATTGGAAATAAAAGTACTTTTCTCTTTTCTACCTCGGGTTAGGGTTAGGGTTCTACCCAGGCTGACAGTGACTGATCACTCCCGGCTAGGCTTTTATAAATTGGTCAAATAAATGATCAACAGTTAATCATTCTGCCAGCACACGTGACTTAAACATTGCGGCTTCAAATTTAATATTTTGTTAAGTTTTCGTTCTTCAAATTATTTCCAAAAAGAAGAAGAAGAAAAAAGACAAGCATGTAAAAACTGATACAAGCACTCTCATCGTTATATGTTAGCTCTTGTCGGTCCTTAGTCTTTCTTTCTTTCTCTATTTGATATTGATATCGACCCTCATCCACTTCAGCAAGGTGCATGATGGCTGAGCAGGAGAGTGGTGGTGGACCTGCCTCCCCAGTCGTCCTGGGTGGTCGGGTGAGGGGTGCGGGGGGGACACACAAATACATGCCAACGAGAGAAGGGGAACAAAGGGGGAAAATGTAGCCCCGCGTCCGAGACCCGTTGGAAGCATTTGTTCCAGTCAAGATTTTGCATTTGTTCAGTCCCGAAATAATGCCTGATTGACGCCCCGGCACAATGTCCTTTAACTTTGCAGGATAAATCCGAGCTTGTTCTGTGTTGTCATGGTTTTGAATGGCGCTGAATGGGATGTGGGACACTATCTACTGCTCCGCGTCTACTGCCGCCGAGTCTACAGGCCAGTGCGATATTAAATGTGTGACTCAGGACGTATTAAATTCCTCTTAGATTTCACAGTTCAACAAAGTGGGTGACCCGTATCATTAGCCCCAAAATCCTCTAAAACTTTCAGCTCTCGTTTCACCACCGTTAATGATATTTACGCACACCACGCCTTACATACAAAAAAACAAACAAACAAACAAAAAAAAACACAATCCAGTAAACATACATTGTTTGCAGTCAGCGCAAACACGACAGATCCTAAAGCTCCCCCCCCCCCCCCCCCCAAGCATCATATCTGTGTACACACCTCGCGGTTGACAAACACCAGAGGATTACAGTACTGCAGGTCAGCTGAAGTGGATACTTTAAGCTGGCCACTCGATTGGAGAGCGAAAACACGCAAAAGCAAAGAAAAGTCATGTCCACAGAGCGGGAATTTCTCTTTCCACAATGACCCAGCAGCCCCTTAATCTATTTAACACCCGCAGGCTTCAACCGGAGTGGGCCCTCTGCAGCTCCCAAGAGCTCTCCACGGCCAAATATTTACTCTGTTCTTCAGCTCTCCATTCCCAATCCGTCCGCAGCAAAATGGAGACTTTTCTCACATGGTCCCGGAGTCAGCAGCTGAGCTGACAGTTTCAGCCAATGGTTTTGCAGCCTGCAACTTTAAAATAACATTTGGGGATTAAAATATTGAAATCATGTGTTTGAAAATTTCCCCTCTAACTAAAACTCTTATTTCAGTCATTCGCAGTTGATGTTTGCACCTGCATAAAAATGCATCTGTACAGCCTTTTCCTATTCATCCACCCAAGGGAGATATTTTCATTGTGTTCAGTTTAAATCTGAATTGAACAAAATTGCACAAGAGTAGGATTCTAAGGCTATAGCTTGTAGCATTTAGGAGTACAACGTTTAAAATCAGAAATATGTGTCAACATCACATTTCAAAGGGAAGTGGAGATTATGTCACCTTTTTCTCTGGCTTCACTGGAAACTGCCTTGTAAAAAAAAAACATGCTACCATAGTTCTATCCATCAGACAGTATTTCATCCTGTTACTTTTTCACTTTTATGGGACAGGTTTAAAAAAAAAAAGGGTTCAAAACGTCTGCAGTGCTTTTCCTTTTAAGCTGTCAGTGTAACTTCTTTAATCTAATTCTGTTTAATCAAACATCCACTATGACCGTCAAGCATCTACTGTTGCTGTCTGGGACACCAAATGACAGCTCATGTGACTCTGTAACAAACAAATGAAAGAGATAAACCCCCTCCCCAGATCTGAGTGTTTATCCATCACCTAAACACCCACAATGACCCTGTGTGTCTCAGTGTAGCATCCGGCAGCTGCACCTGCCACTGATGTCCTCTCCCCTTCTCCTGTAAATACCATTAGCATTCTGGAGAGGGGTTGCGGGGGATAATTACTTGGCAGCCACATCAGTCTTTCTGCAGTAAACTGAAGCCTGGCGAGGCCGCTTGTCCATGCAGCAGCTGCATGTTGCTGCTCAGTGAAAGTGTGTCAAAAAGTCAGGTTTGTTTGAACGCTGCGCGGTGACACGACAAGACCTTTGTGTGCCAGAGGGATTTTCATGAAGGGAGATACACAACAGAAGACATCAATAGAACAAGCCCAGACAAAAAGTGTGTGACACGTAAAAGATTAAGTGTGAAGACAAACAACCATCACCGAATCTCCAGAGGAATTGGATGCTCGTGTTCTTTGATATTTTGGGAGAACTGGCCATCTTCATTGCACATTAAATTAAGAGCAGACTAAATATGATAGATAAATAAAGATTTTCTCTTTTATTAGATATGAAGGCAAATGAAGCACTAACAGTTAGGTTTGTTTAGTCTGCAGAAAGTCTCTTCATACGACAAAACACTACTTACTTTTCTGTTGAACTCTGTCCACACCTGCTGTCCTCACGGATATTTCGGCTCTGTTTGGGAAAGAAACAAAGCAACACATCATCAGCTCAGAGTTGGTGCTCGACTATCACTAAATACAGCCAACAAATGTGATTAAAAGTAAAAGTTATTGGGAAACGCATTTGAACCCATCCAGATATTTGCAGACTATCAAAGCTAGATGCTGCAGCAATAGTGACAATCTGTGATATGTGACTAAATCTTTGGAATTGTTCCTTGGCCTCATGCCGCTGTTCATAACCATAATAATTCCAACAAGAATATCTGAATCCATGTGCCAGAGTTATTCACAACAATCAAGGTACTGTGTGAATAGTTATGATGCAACCATGTCAGCAAAATGCTCTGAACTGAGCATGTGAGCTCACCTAAACACTTGGTTCTTCTGATCATTTGCAAGTAGTTAATTTCCTATATGATGAGCACAAGAAGTGATAGTTCATCATCTTTCCTCAATTATAGGAAGTTTAAAAAAAAATGGTGAGGAAAAAAAAAAGAAAGCTCATTCTCATTATAACGCACAGACCGTCTAACACTGGACATGTGTTAATGACCAACCAACATGGTGTCATTAACGGCTCACAGTTTCTGGGCTCACATCAGAAATGCTCTTTATTTATCTCTGAGATGCAGAGGACACAGAGAAGTGATCAGGCAGACCACCAAAGGCATAAAGTGAATTACATCAAACACATTAAAAAACAAACAAACAAAAAAAAACCTGTTATAATGACACTTGTACCCAAGCCCTCTTACTTAAGCACTAAGAGATACCAATGTGTGATACTCGGTCGCCCTCTACAGGACTCACATTGAGGGACAGGTCTCTTGTGGCGCCCTCAGACCTTTTCAAACGACCACAAACTCTGGGTGGAGTTTAGTTCACTTTAGTCTTTGTTAGAATTCCTTAAGCCAGTGTGATCGCAGCAAATAGAAACCCAGCGCGAATGTCTCCACACAATCCTCTCTGCTGACAGGCCCTCTGTGTCTGCTGTCTGCTCAGTGTGGCATGTTTGAGTTTGCTCTTCCTCACATGCAGCAGCCTGCTGTGGAGCCGAGGGACAGTCAGTGAACTCATTGTGAGCATGATCTGAAAGAAAGGGCTGCAGTCACCGTTCAGCGCTTTGTGCACAGACGCTGAGAGGAGAGGAGAGGAGAGGCTGCTGTTGGGCCAGCTGCACGTACAGGCTTTCACTTTTCAGATTTATGCAGCCGCTGCTCATGCATGAAAACGCAAAAGATTCCGCCACTTAGGACGTCAAAGACCGCTGCAAATCCTGCAACATGTTCGGTGTGAGATCATCGATCATTAATGAGATGTAAAGCAGAGGGAATTTGACTATAAAGCCAATACTTAATTGTGCTCACATCAAAGTAAGAGGGATGACTTAAGAGACCATACATATCAACGTGCACATATCCAGGGAAATCGAATGTAAGTGAGATAAACCGATAGACACCTGTGATGGTGGATGGTGCAAGGGCTCTTTATCTTGGGAATAGTTGTGGAGTAATTTCTCCAAATGCCACGAGAGAAAACCTCTCCACGGGCGTTCACGTCGTTTCACTAAAAGACCCACAAGATGGCGCCACTGTATTTTGCAATAACCCCGCAGTCTGGTTGTTGCAGAGCGGCGGCACTGGATCAGCAGCATCCGTGACCTTATACAGAGCGCGAGACCAGCAAGGAGACAAAAGAAGAAAGCCACACAAGAAGAAGAAGAAGATTTTAGACACAGAGTCAGGAGGTTGTCTGCTTGTTCCACTAATGTTGTTGAAACTATGCTTGGGCCCTCTGACTAAACTTCACATCTCACTAACATCACATTTTTTAAATCATCTAAGTCTCTTCATTTCCACGCCAGTTCCATAATAATGGGTGTAACAGATCCAGCAGGCCTCAGTGCTGATTTAACATCCTCTTCATTACAGAGAAATGAATGCATCAGTTAAAGTTTTTTTTTTTTAAGAGAAAGAATAATGAGAGGTTGCTTGGGTGTCTTGTTTTCCAGGCACCAGACTCCCACTTAGAAAACAAAATATCAGAGTCTGGGTGATTTGTCAAAGTCCTCTCTGACATAACACATCTGACTCTCTTGGACTTCTGTTAGTGTGTGAGGATACTGAGCCCTCGGTCCACTCTGTAATCTAATAACACCGTGTTCAAACCTGACGCTCCTGCGCCAAAAACCTGACTAATTGCAGGAATGTTTCTGCTCTTGCGCGAGGAATCAGACTGGATGGGGAAATTAAATATAAGTACAGTCACGATTCCTCGCGTCCATTGGGTATAACGCAGCGGTGTGGTCTGTATCAACACCCCATTTGCACTTTTCTGCACAAAGTGAAGTTTTTTTTCTTTCTTTCTTTCTTTAAATTCTCCCAGTGTCCTTGGGTCGGGACAAAGAGGGCTCCAAATTAGGGCGAGATGAAATATTTAATACTAATGGATGCCAGGTGCCAGACGAACAGATGTCAAAGTGATGTATGCTTAAAAGTGTCGTAAATATTGTTTCTTTTTGTCCCTCTCCGCTGAAACCCAGGCCTGGCCTCTGAAACACGACTACATACGTCGTTAACCCGGCGTTCGTCCTCATTAAGGCCGCACTAAAGTTACCGGGCCACTCAGGCCGGGAGAAGTGCTAACCTGCAGAAATACTTTAATGGTGTCAGCGCCGTTTTGGGCTGCAAAGGTTAGAGTCATCAGCGCGGGTTATTTTAAAGGCGCCCAAGTGACAGCGTTCGACTAAAAACCATCAATTTCCACACATTAAATATCCGCGTAGTCCCGTCTCCTTTGTATATCAGACAGCTGGAGGCGGCATCACTCCCCTCTCCACCTGAGGATTAGTAGAGCCTTTGTTTTATTAATCAAAGCAGAATCTGCACCGATAAATAGCTACTCTTTGCACGCCAGTTTTTCACTTCGGATGTCAGTCAATTTGGGGACAGTTCAGATGAGGTGTCAGACCCCCAATCTCTCTGAAACACTGCGCCCCCCCCATAATAAGCCATTAGTGGGGACTTAGATTTCCCCACAGGATCTTACTGGGAACATTAAACCGACAAACTGGGAGCATTTGTTTCCACGGGCCAATAAGATGGTCGTCTCCTGACTGAGAATGAGTCTTAAGGAGATCAAGTAGAACCGCCGATGAGAAGTCACGCGTGTGACGCGGCAGATCAGCGCGGATGAATCTGATCAGATTGAGAAGTACATGGCCGCATCAAACAGAGGATTTGCACCGTTCAGCCGAAGCGTGATATCAGAAAATATACCCTAATGGTGTCAATAATATGAATAAAGTTTTTCCTCTTCCAATTTGCAAGTGTATTAAAAAAAATTCCCAACGTTACAACTGAAAAATATGTCGCAGTCTTTGGACTTCTATCAAATTGCTCGTTGTTAAGCTATTCATTCATTCTCAAAGCTAACTCAGTGGGCTGCTACTGAAGTGGAATAATAACACGTCAATGAAGCGCATCCACGTGCGATTTTATTGTGTGTTTATGCCTTGGTATTTCTGTCTGTCTGTTCATTCAACATCTGGATGATGACGGCGCGACGTGATTGGCTGAGCATGAAGAGACTTTTGGTAGCTCAGACTACCTTAAAAGCAACTAATGACACGAAAACCACTGGCGAACTGTTTCTGATAAATTGCCTGAAAGACGCGTTTGACTGATCGGTGACTGATTGCGGGAGCGGAATCCACCTCCTCGCATCCTCATCATCCTCATCATCGCCTTCATGGCCCTCTTTTGGTCGCATTTATTACGGAGAATAGGTGGATTCAAACACAACCGACTCATTTCTCCGTTTCGATCGCATTTTTCAAAGCACATATTAATTTGCTGCCATGAATTTGATTTTTTTTCCTTTTTTATCTCTTATTTCTGTCACTCGTAGACTGGAGGAAAAATAAAAAATATCACGGGCTGCATGTTTGGGAGAGGATGGTTTTGATGAGGGAGTTAAAAAAAAAAAAAAAAAAAAAACACACACACACACAGGTCGTCCTGCAGAAAAAAAAGAAAGTTTCTTTCTTTACAGAGACGTTGTTGTTTTAAGCTCAATTTTTGAGATTGCTGCAGACCCGTCACCCGCATCGTGATGGAACCTGAAGGGGGTTTCACCTGAGTCATTTCGATCAGGAATAATCGAAATCCATCGGCCGTTAGAGTGCTGTTTGGTTTATACAAAAACGAGATTGCATCGGCTGCCTGTGCTGCACGTAACCCCGTTTTTTTTTAATTTTTATTTTTTTTAACGTGCACATTAAAAGCAAAACATATGATGAGTCCTCGATAAGGAGGTGATAAGGTGGGAGTGTCTGTATCATCCCATGTTTAACGTCGTTTTGCAGGTACAGCACACACACACGCGCACACGCACATGCACACACAGGTAAACAAACTGCTCTGAACACTTCAACAATTCAGGGTGCTACAGGAGGATTAGAACACTCAACGTGCACTTTGTGATGTATGGGTGCATCACCGCGTTGTGCAATGGGGGGATATTTCTTTGCGTGCGCTTTTCTCGGCGCTGTGCTCCAAGTTAATTACCCACATGATTATCAAAGGGATGTCAGCCTGAGAAGTCGATCAATTAACAGCTCCATAAGCATTTCCACCCAGTTTGCGAATAGGACAACCAGCGGCTAAACGTTTCTCTCAAGGAAAACTACCACGGAACTTGCCCACATTTCTGCCCTGCCATCTTCACCCAACAAGGACTTAGTCGCGAAAACAGTTATTACCAAAGCAAACACTTTGACAAGAGAGACAGCTGATATACACAAGTGCAGCCAGCGGCTTCCCCATCCAGCTGTTAGAGCTTATGTCTGCTGCTCAGGTTGCAAAAGAAAGAAGAACGCTGCAAACAAGGAAAATAGTCAGTGATGAAAATCATCATTCATACAAAGTCCTCTGATTTTTGATTGATGTTTGTCGAGTAACTTACTTAAAAAAAAGTGTATCTACTGAAATCTAATGGGACGTCATACAGCAAAAAAAAAAGAAAAAAATGCTTGGAATTATCTAAAAAAGTTGCAGGTCAACTAACTGCGAACAATCCCGAGGAAAGGCTACGTATGGAAATATTCTATAAATATATCCTTCTACTAAATGTCCATCAAGCGTTAAATTGTTGATTATCATATGTGGAAATGTGATGCATTTTTTTCTTTTGTCCTCATAACAAACAATGGCTGAATATCTGTGAAACACAGCAGAGTATTCTGTCGTTTGCTTGGCTGCATGTAACAATAAATACCTTAATACGTCCTGCAGGACCCCCAAAAATCCTGCAAGACTTGGACTGAAAGGCAGTAAAAAAAAATAATAATTCTACTAACCTCCATATTATTGAATAAAAATTAAATAGAGTTATAAGAACGCGCAAAGCAGCTCCTAAAGCTTAGAGAAGCTTCGGAGAAGCTCCCTGCTGCCCACAGACCGCGCGTCCACAACTCAATTCGACATGGACGATTTTTGGGTTTGAGAACAGACGAATCTGCAAATCATGCGTGGAGGTTCCGCAACGTCAGCAGATCTGCAACCGGATTAGAACTATGTTGGGAAAAAATAGGGTTTCAACATGTTAAATTCCACTTGGACATTATTATCATTATTATTATTAATAATAATTAAATATGATTTTATTATGATCTGAATTTGGACAGAACTATAACAATAGCTATACTGATAACACTCATTTGCATCCCGTTTACTGATTTCAATTTGTACATCATTTGTTTGACTCCATGAGCATTCAGTTATTTTTCGACAACTTCCCTTTTTCCTGCCACGAGCGCTTTAATGTGAATATTTCTGGCTTGCGGTGGGGCGTCACGCGCCTCCAGTATCATTACCCTCCACCTGGACATCTATTTTGTTGCAGACAAAAAGGAGGAAGGTTTCACGTCCGTCCGTCCTGCCTGAAAAAGGCTGAAGATGGAGCAGCCTGCGGAGACCTTTGATCCCCCACCACTGACCCTTTGTTATTTCAGCCACCAGAGGCACCTCAGTGGAAACAAGTTGAGCACGTTTCCCCACCGTAAACATTATCCTTGACGCATTAGTGGCCTGGGAGCCGAGCAGGGTGGGCAGGTGGGGTGAACGAAGAGGTGCTGCAGTGAGCAGGAGAAGAAAAGGCCAGCTAAGACCCCATTTATTCGTCTCGAGGCTTATAAGCCTCCATGTAAACAAAACTATCGCTAGATAAAACGCTCCTTTACGCCTACCAAAAAACTAACACGGCTGGGGGCGTGCACTGTAATTTGTACCGTTTCGTGGATTTACGCCACCCTGAAAAAGGTGGGAAAGGTAAACAAAAATATCAGACGTTTACCGTGTTGCATCCGGCCCCGAGAGCTGCGCGCGCCGAAGCCAACACCGAGGACTATACTTTGTGTACATTTTGGCCCCTCGGAGCCATGTCAGCAGAGGTTTCCAACAATACTCCTTATTGCACTTCCACGGGAGAGCCGTTTGATGTTTGCATGCACGCTGATCCCTTTAGATTGCGAAATGAAGGTCAGTCATGCGCCGTGGCCTTTCTAAAATATGACACGAGAAAAACCCAAAAGCGCGCGCCCCAATGGGGAGAGAGTGGAGAGGCAAAGTTACGGCGTGTGTTTGTTTCTCGTGTCGGGAGGCAACAAATCTTCCTTATTGCCTGCAAGTGGGCTCTCTGTGCTGTGAGGGCATTAAAGACAGGAATAATCACTGCTGAAGATGCTGGTTCACAAACATCATTCCCGAGAGGAAATTACACCAAGCGTAAGAAAGGAAACCTAATCATTTTGATCTAATATAGCCCCGAAAGGCTGCACTACATTATCGGGTGCTTTGCGTAATTTAAGACAACATTTGCGCAAAGCCTTAATGCAATTCAAATGGTTTAAGAGTTTAAAGCGGAAAAGTGAAATGCGACTGACTTGAGCGGCACAAGTGGAACGCTCGATCAGAAACATCTAAATAAATCAGACAATAATTAATTTTAAGCTGGCACGGAGCTTCATGGCGGAACAGATTCAGCATGTTCCTTTTTTTTAACCGCCTTATTTTCTGCACCATCCCTGCTCGAAGCCTCTGCATTTTTTTGTGTGTTTCACAACGTTCAGCAGGCCATTGCGTGATGCTGAAAGTAGAATAATAACTAAATAAAGACATGGCGACAAAAAAAAAAAAAAAAAAAAAAAAAAAAGCAGGACTGTTCCCAAGCGCATTGGGACACGGTTTATAAACATTACTCAATTACATTACTCAAAACCAATCATTTCCCCAGTTGCCTTAATGATGCCTCTTAAATGCTTGAGATGAAGGGTGGTGTAGTGGAGCGTAGTCACCCAAAGTCATGTTTATACAGCAGAATTGAGCGTTTCTTATCTTTTTTTCCCTTTCTTTTTAACATAGGCTATACATTTAAAGGGTTTATGATAATGATTTTAAAAAGGTGCATCTGATAAGTGATGATAGCTCTTGGGTTATGGAAATTTAAATACACAAACCTATAATCTATGTTCTTGTATGCAAACAGTATTTTTTCCAGGTGGTTTCCACCGGTGATGGTCACCGACAGGAACTCTTGACGTATCTTTTCATCTGCTGCCACATCACTGCTGGAAAGGTGAAGATCTGACCCACAATCTTGATGTTGCATCCTACTCATCCTATCTGTCTCAATAACAAACGCGATCATGGTGGTATTTCCTCGGTTTTTCCTTTCTGATGGGAGAGCAAGGCGAGGAGGAGGAGGGGGGTGGGTGGATGAGCAGTGGTGGTGGTGGTGGGGGGGCACCTCTATGAACCTGTCATGTCAAACTTTTGGGCCAATGGCAGCACGGCACTGTGCGATCTTGAACGCAGATGGGAGAAGCGAGCCAATCAGCGGCGCAGGAGCCTCGGAAGCCCGGCCTCCCGAATTCAACAGATTGAAATGTAAGCCTGTCTCCAGCGCTTTCAGGAAACAGATCGAGAATTTTGTCCCTCTTGTTCCTTATCGCGCAAGAAGATTTTTCTTGAAGGCGATTCTGGACGGCGGGCACGCTGGACGCGGAGCAGGATCCACGCAGGGGGCTCAAACCGGACACAGTTTTCTTCGTTTGCGGCTTTAACACGATGGGTGAGTTCAGAGTTGGATCTTTTTTTTTTTTTTTTTTCCCCTCCTTGACAGGGATGCGGCAGACGGTTCAGCGTCTCGCGGAAAGTGTGAGGGAATCTGGTGACATATTGTCGGTCTGTGATGTTTTAAAGCGTCGCTTCAACCCTTAAACCAGAGTTCAGACACCAGACAACTATGTGACCGTTACGCACGGGCTTTTGGCAGTGAGGAGTTTAGTGTGCACGAAGGCTGGGACAGCCATCAGCCTGCTGTTTGTTGGTAGTTTTTAACCAAACATCCCGCTGAGCTCAAACTTTTTAAGTTGGTCGTTATAAGTGAAAGCTTCGTTAAAACAAAGCGCAAAGGAGCCGCGTCTGTGTGCAACGGTAGAATTGTTTTTGAAGGAGAGCCTCGCGATGCTCTCAAATGAAAAACGTGCAAAAGAAAAAAAAAGAGATTCAAACATAGTTGTCATTTTGCTGAATTTAATTGCTGTAGCACATTTTAGAATATTCTGCATACAAAATCTTGCGAAATGAGCGAAGTGGTTGGGAGTGTGTGTGTAGTTGGCCTTGGGTTGTTTGTCTCATTGTTGTGCCCTCTTGTGTGTTTGTTTTTGACACCAGAGCCTGCCTTCGGCGAGGTGAACCAACTCGGTGGTGTTTTCGTAAACGGCCGGCCGCTCCCCAACGCCATCCGGCTCAGGATAGTGGAGCTGGCCCAACTCGGGATTCGACCCTGTGACATCAGCAGGCAGCTGCGCGTCTCCCACGGCTGCGTGAGTAAGATCCTGGCCCGCTACAACGAGACCGGCTCCATCCTACCGGGGGCCATTGGGGGGAGCAAGCCGCGGGTCACCACCCCCACCGTTGTCAAGCACATACGGACATACAAGCAGAGAGACCCGGGGATTTTTGCCTGGGAGATCCGGGACAGGCTACTGGCTGACGGGGTTTGCGACAAGTTCAATCTACCCTCCGTCAGCTCCATCAGTCGGATCCTCCGGAACAAGATTGGGAATCTTTCCCAGCAGAGCCAGTATGAGTCGGGCAAGCAGGCGCCTCATCCACCGCCACAACCAACGATACCCTACAACCACTTATACTCATACCCGACATCCAAAGTGCCCACTCCCCCTGGCATGCCCACCCTCCCCGGACACATGGCCATGCACAGGATATGGCCGTCGTCGCACTCTGTAACAGATATTCTGGGGATACGGTCGATTACAGAGCAACAAAGTAAGCATGGCTACACGGGGGCGGTTTATCACGTTTGTTTATTGCACCACATTTAAACAACTCTTGTAGGGTCTTTGCGCGCAAAGGCTGCAAAAATGTGTGTGTGTGTGTGTGTGTGTTAGATATATTTATATAAAATGGTTTCTCTTCCCTTAACGTTATTTATAAAAGCCTCCAAAAGCAACAACTGGAGCAGAGTCACAGGCCTCTGTGGAAACAGAGAGCTTAAATGTCATTTGACCCGCCTGCTGATATGGATTTGAAAGGGTGTCAGGGAAACGCATGTCTCCACTTGAACTAATAATAACAATAATTGTGAGGCGGATATGGAATACGAGAGGGGCAGCATAAGGAAAGATGGAGTGTATGAAAAAAAAAAAGGTTTGCTTTTGTTATTTTTCGCAAAATCGTGTATCCCAGCAGACTGCGAAATCCCGGCGTGAAGAAATGCGGCAGCTCGCATTAAAACGTGTGTTTTCTGCTGCGTGTGTTGTGTTTGTCCTGTGGACTGTGCGTCCCATGCAGGTAGGCCCAGATAACTCTGCTTTGCACTCAACAAGACTACAAATGTTTTGGAAACAGTGAAACGGGATCCGGCATAAATCAGTGTTAATGGCCGCGCTCTGTGGTGTGAGAGGCATTTTTTTCGGCGAGCTTGTTTACCAGGGGCAAGAGGGGACTCGCTGTCAAGTACGCTGCGAGACGCCTGCTGCTGTCAGAACTCTGGCTCCTCGCACTAAAGCTACTAACCGGGCAACTTCAACAAGACAAATGTAAGGCAGATATCCGCAAGGAATCACGAGGGGAGGATTGTGTTTTGAAAGTCTGCCTCTTCAAACAATTTATGCATTTGCAAATTATTAGCAGATGTTTGTGGCAGCTTTTTGAACGCTGGCTTTTTAAAGTTCATTTGGTGCCGTGAGAACTGGTGTGAACTGAAGCAATTTCGCCCGTCATATCACTTTAAAAAGTGGATTCAAAATTTATGGGAAGTGGCTGGTGATTAAGAAACACGCAGGCTTAAATATATATATATATTTCAGAAACTATTAGGATGTTATGGGGGATAAATACACGCTGCCTGCAACGTGCAGGCCTAACAAACAAAACCACAGAGGGTGAATTCAATCTAGCAAAAGAAAAAGAAAGAAGAAGAAGCTATTTTAATCTACAAAATGCATTAAGTTTAAAGCTCGTATGACATGGTTGGGGTTGCCTGCATGGGGAACATTTGGAGAGTTGTATAATAGCCTATAATAGTCATTACGCACTGAAGAGGAAGGAAGTAAATCTAATTTGTCCATCACGATTTGATGGGCTTTAGTGTCCCTGACCCACCAGAGAGTCGTCTTACAGTCTTCAGCTGGGCCTCATTCTTCATCTGATCTTCAGGAGGAACCAGCACATTTGGTCTCACTCTGCCTAAACGCATTGTGTTTAGACGGATAACTTCACTTTTTTTGTCAGTGTTGGCGTTTAAATGCCCATAGCAAAAAATTAAATTATTTAAAAAAAATCTTACCAAAAGAAAAGAAAGAATGAAAAAAAAAAACAAAGGAAGGAATTCCCTTAATGGAGTTAACAGGCTTAGATTTATGATGGAAGCCATTAGAATAAAATTCGAATGAGAATTTTGGAGTTTTGTCCAAGTTACAGACGAATGGGAAAGAAAGTAAGTCTAATTCCCAGATTTAAATAAATAAATAAATAAATACATTTGATATCAGACGATGAATTTGACGTTTCTGATGACTTGACCTTGAACATGAGCATTCCCAAAGACTTTACGCACACGATGCGCGTCAACATAACGCCATTTGTGCGTAAAACGACTAAATCCACACGCTTCACTGACAAAATATCCCAGGGTTTAATTCTTCTTATGCAACCAGGCCAACCTGCTGCCGATAAGATGCATGAGTAACAGCGGCCTGTGCCGCTACTTTTTTTCTTCTTCCCCGAAATAGTTCAAGCCTCCTTCCTGACCTTCCCTTTTTCTTCTCTTCTCTCTTTCTCTTTTGCCCCCTCCAGTTAGTGACAGTCCACCCTTTCCCAGCGCCAAACTAGAGGAATGGAGCGCTATAAACAGGAGTCATTTCCCACCAGCAAGCTCTCCGCTAGTCAGTGGCATGGATAAACCGCATTTATTACCTGAAGCAAAATACACGCAGGTAAAACGTGGACACGTCCCATTTTATTTTTTATTTTTTTGCGACCTACAATCCTGGCTTACAGCGATTAGGCCACTAACCCAGCGCTGTGTTGAGAATTTATCTAGTATGATTATTAGGTGGTCAGGAAATGTCTCCTCTCAGCGCTCCTTCTATAGGTTATAATGGTGCATTTATAGAATATCTTACTACTATTCATTTTGGCATCACAGCTCCTCCTCCAGACACCTCCTGCTTGGTCAGCAGCGTTTATGGATAATTACTATGCAAATTATATAATAAAGTCAAAGAGTTTTACATTTTAATTGATTATTTGCATATATAGGCTATATATATGTTTTTTGTTGTAAAAGCAATTGTGGAGCTGCGCTGCACTCTGAAATGATTTTGAACCCCTTAAAAATCCTTAAAAAAAAAACAAAAAAAACAGCAATCACCAGTTTTCGGTCTCCTGGTAAATTATGCTGGAACACAGAATTTCAAAGGGTCAGTTTTGAGGTTCTGCAGTTAAGATTTGAACCTCTCAGCTAAAGCAAAAATAGCAGACTACAGGATATCATTTTGTTACAACTAAATTTATTTATTTATTTAGGCTATTACAACCGTGGTGCAGGCTTCAAATTTAGAGATGTTTATCAGTTTCTCTCTTTTTAAAAAAAAAAAAAGTAGATCAAACGTCAAGTGAAAAATAAGAAAAACAAACAAACACTTGCATTGATTTACACAATAATATATTAAAGTTTCCCTGCTTCCTACATTGCAATACTTGAAATTATACGGTTAACCCAACATTTAAGAGTATGCTGTTTATTTTAGTTGGGCTATTCAAAACCAATACATTTACTTTCTGCACACATTCTTAACGGCTTAAATTTCTGTTTTCCCGGATCAGGTAGCACATGGAGGGTCATCGTGACAGGAGCCGTGCTTGCGCATGCGCGTGCTTTATTTATTATTAGTCATTTTTTCCCCCCCATTGTGACAGGGCGCGCAATTGTCGAAGCGTTTCCATGACGCATTATTGCGCAGGGCTTTTCCGGCTCTTTCTGCGCAAAAACAGGCCCGACGCTGTCGGATTCAGACGCACCAACCGTCTGAGCGGATAGTTCAGGCGGCTATAGAGGAAACAGAAGCTGGACGTCCAATGCAGAAAAGAACAACAATAATAAATGACCGAGTTTACTGCATGAAAAACAAAGAACGGTGAAGCCGGAGTGAGGATTAAAAATGCCTTTTTGTTTATCACTGAGATTCCACGCAGGCGGCCGCTGCAGCCTGCTAAGATGTTAAATAGATCTGATTGTTGCGTGTGTGTCGGACAGTGGTCGCGTTCAAACACTCCTAGAACTCAGCAATAGTAACTTTAACAACTAAAAGCAAACGCTTTCACTTGGCAGCAGGCCTGTTTCGTGTTTTCTTCAGAGGTTCTGAAAGTCTGCTTTTCTATCTGTAGTTTTTGGTCGAATATCAGCAGGCCTGAATCTAGTGAGCCACTTGGGCTCAGTCACTGTAAGGCCAAAGTCTGCGGGTGGAAACATGTCGCCTGCGGGAGCTGATCAGGGGAAGAGAGCGGACAGATGCACCCATGCGACTCTCAGGTTTTTCTCCGAGAGAGGAGCATCATTAAAACAGGTTTAAGTTGAAGTCACGTGTTAAGTCTTTGCGGAGGCTCCTAAACTGATCCCATAATATCTCGAAAACGATTGAAACATCCAGTAAAACCCACTATTTTCTGCCCCCCCTCCCAGCTGCCCACCCTCGCCAAAGTACCCAGGCTCTGACATGTTTAAACACTGCAGTTATTTATCTCATTGATGTGCTGAAACAGCGGGTTTAGAGCAGGACTCGATTCTGGATTTGCTCAGTTAAATGCAAAAAGGTAGAAAAGTCGCTCGAATTATGACGACGGTGATTCTCTGGCCTGTTCATTACACAGCAGATTTTCTATCTGGCCGTTTAAAATGCAGTAGGCCATTAAAAAACAAACTAGCATATAGATTTTCTAAAACAGGCCCTTATGTTTTCAGATTCTTAACATTCTAAGAATTTAATCAATTACACATTATTATCTGAAGTGAATATAAATATAAGTACATCCTCGTGTAAAATGTTTAGTGCTCAAGGAGTGGACCAACTTACAAAATAAAAAAAATAAAAAATAAAAAAATAGGTACAGCGAACAAATGATGTAGTCTGAACAGGAGCTGTGCAATAAATCCACCTTTTATAAACCTTTTTAATTTTGTTGATCTTGTGTCAGACTGGTGTTGACTATGCTGTGAGGTCATTTCTTGGAGTAGTGAATCACATTAAAGCGAAAGCGTGTTTACATGGCTCTGTATGTGTGTAAGCAGCTGTGTGTATACACCGGTCATGTGTGCTATACACAGTGCATCTCATTTGTGGGACATGGTCTCGTTTGAATTGTTTCAGACGAAAAGCACAAAGCAAAAGCTTGTGGGGCACTTAATGAAATCTAATTCGGCAGCCTGAGTTTGAGCCTAAGAAGACACAAACATCCACAAACACTTACCCACAAACACCCGCACGCAGCACACGGGAATACTCTCAAACACAAAAATAGATCTTGCTCTACATTTGCGCTTCAGGTTTGCAACAAATGTCCCTTTTATTCATCCTAAAGAAGCACCCATGACCAGCCAGAAATGTATGTGAAAAAAAAAAAGTCGGAGGAAGAGAAAAATTCCCAATCGTAGAAATAATTTGCTGTACTTGCGGACCACCCGTGAACAGATATTCTGCCTCCCTGTTCCAGATGCTTTGGTGAATTCCTCAAGTTAAATGCTGTCACTGTGCCAGAGAAGCAAAGCCCATTCATACTCTGAACTCTATGCTTGCCTCATTCTCTATCATATTTTCCCTCTCTCTGCCTTTTCACTCTCAATCTGTCATGACATCTGTTTTGTTGCAACAAGGCTGTCTTGCATCGGCTGGCGTGGAATATCAATGCCACCGGTGGTACGTCCACTTTTGCGCGGAAAACAAGGCCCATACACTGACGAGCGTATGTGCATGTATGGTTTTTATCCTCATTTAATATGTTCCAGGAGCATGAGAGCACATAATTGACCACTCGTACTTTCATCAAAATTGGAAAAGTGTTCTTTTTATATGAGGGCTGCTAAGTCCGAATTGAAGTCTCTGAAGTGTTTATAATTCAACCAACATTACTTTCACTTATTTCTACAGTCGCTTGTGTGTGTGTGTGTGTGTGTGTGTGTGTGTGTCTGCCTGCCTGGGATACTCTCTCAATTTAATCTGATTATTTTCTACACTGAAAATAAAAGAAGGTATCTGGTTTATTATATTTCTTTTTGGGAGAAAGAAGCTTCAGAGAGCCAAATAAAGGGGGGGGGAAAGAAATTTACTTGTGACCTTTTCAGATCTTTAATGCAAATGTTCACCATCTAATCCTTCCGTCTCCTCTCTTTTTGTCCCCTTCTTTTCATACCCAGACGCCGAATGGATTGCCCACAGTGAACAGCTATGTCACAGCACCCAGCATCCCACCCTACCACCCTCCCACCCAAGTGTCACCCTACATGGGGTACAGCGCCACCACGTCGGCCTATGTGACCGGACCCACGTGGCAGCCGGCCAGTGGCAGTGCGCTATCTCCCCACAGCTGTGACATTGCCTCCCCTCTGGCCTTCAAGAGAATGACAGCCAACCGTGACGCCATCCAGCCGGTCGCCGCCTCGGCGCTGTGACATCAGCTCCGTGGACTGATGGCAAAAAAAGATGGAGGGGAGTGGGGGCCGTGTGAGTGAAGACACTCCAAGTTTGTCCCCTGTTGCTTCAGTTCACTCCCACCGCCACACTTCTATGAAGGACTCGGGGCCCTGGGACCCAGATTTGCGCTGTTGAGCATGAGATCCCCCCGCCTCCCTCCCCCCCTCCACTCCACTCTCCTCCCAGCTAAACACCGTGACACCAAGGACAATGGAGTAAACAGTCAATACGACAGACTTGTTGTCTAAAAGAACTTGCAGGGCAGGTGTTCTGAAGGACTGATGTGTGACTGCTTCTCCATCCGTCACCATAATTCCTCTCAGACTCTTTACTGCACACTTCTGCAAATGTCTTTGGGCAAAATGGGGTAATGTATAACTTCATGAACACGCAGTCAAAGGAAAAGGGAAAACACTTTGCATGAGTGTTTCAGGGTGCTTGTTAATTGCTATTGTTTTTTTTTAAATGTTTGTATGCTTTTTTGTTGTTGTTGTTGTTGCTTTTGTTGTCGTTTCTGATTTGATAAAATGGAGCATTGTTTTCTCACTCCTCTAAAAATGTCGCCTATGCAAGAGGGCTCCTCAGAGAAGTTTATTTATTAGATTAAGGTACGTTGAATGAAGTGCAATTAGCTTCACAGAAAGCATGGAAATCTCCACGCACATTTGGACAAAATTGGCATTGGTCTTATGTTGGAGTATAGAGCATTAACAATTGACAAGTGTTGCACAATGAAATTGAATGTAGCTTATTAAATTGTTTGGCTGTTACTGGTTTCCTAAGAGTTTGCAGCTTGTTTGGGGAATCCTAAACACAAACACACACACACACACACACACACATATATATATATATATATATACACACACACACACACACACACACACACACACACACATATATATATACACACACACACACAACTAAAAAGATTTTTAAACCTCCTTGCTTTCTACTAGCTATGCTAAATTCAGGGTAATGATGTTTTCTGGTCTGTTTTACATGACTAGCAAGCTGTTTTTCATAAGGAAAAAAACAAAAACAATGTGCGTGCTCTCACAAAGCCTACTTTCAACCATGCGTCACGGATCATTAGGATAGTTAATAAGAAATGTTTTGAGCACATATTTTCTGTCCCCCACATGGAGCAGTTTTTTAAAATATATTTTGGCCATTAAAATAGTCCAGATCGTTCTCACCTCATTCCATTTAATTTGAGCTTTTTTTTTTCTGTAGTTGCAAAAACGTATATATCTGGGGTTTAACTGTGCGACAAAGCAACATATAGATTAAATGAATCCACTTAAGAAATTTTTAGAATAATCAATTTTTGCAACGAATGACAACGCGCTTTTGAAGGTACAGTAGGCTATAATATATTTCACGTTAAAAGTGGAGCGATGGTCACCTTCCATCTTTTGTCAGTAGAACTTTAAATGACTTTCAAATGTTTTATCCAATTTTTTTTCAGCTGGGTTATGTGGGGAAAAAACAAACAAACAAAAAGCATTAAAGCAGAATGTAACTTGCATAAAAAGTTTGATAGGCTACGTAAACTTGCAGAACTCCCGCGATGAGGCTCATCGGCCTGCAGTCTCTGAGGTCATCAGACACGTGACCCAAACGCGAACCTTCAGCAGACACATAATGGGCCAAACGGGGCTTGTTGGGCCCAACTAAAAAAAAGAAAGAAAGAAAGGAAAGCACAAGGGAGAGCTGAATTGATAGAAATTTGCAAAAATTGTGGAAAAAAAAAAACCTTTCTCTACGTTTTGAGAGGAGAAAAGTGTTACGTAATAAATTATCTGCCGAAACCAGGGATTTTAAGTAAAAAATGGGGCTCCAGCGTGAACGAGGAGATCCATCACTTGGATAAAGTTGCTCACCTGCAGCAATTTCATATTGCTGCTGAGGGTTGCGGAGGTGGTCGAGCCAATTATGGCTCCATGTTTCTATCCGTCGGGTGTCGCAGCATAAACAACCCTTCCGTGCGACAGTGTCAACAGTCCTTCCCATGCAGGAGCTGATTTGACTTGGAAAGCAGTCCTCCCCGCATCCAGTGGTCACGGACCGTTGCTCAGGGATCGTAGTGTTTCTTTGACCGTATGTGAACCACATCACAAGGACGTGATGATCATACACTGGCTGTACAAGCCAGCCATCACGGCCAGCCCTTTACCACCCACCCTCCATCATGAACAGCAAATGATAATTACCTCTTGGATGGCATGAGAGAGCCATTACATGCTTTGTATTTTTTCTTTTCTTTTTTTTTTTTTTTTTTTTACCTCGGCCTATACACAACAAGGCCAAACAACTTTTCCTTCTGACTAAGCTAGAAGAACCACACAGTCTCGTTAGACTCATCTGACTCATAAAACAACATCAGATCCTCTTAACTGACACCGGTTTTTAAAAAACAGAAACAGAGCGTTTTCTAAAGAGGAGGGAGCTTCTTGGAAGTCTGATAGTTCCTGCTCTTGCAGTCTAATGTTGGTCAGCTTTGCTGTCTGAAAGGCGTAGTTTTAAAAATAGGAGCACACATGTTTATAATTAATTATGCTGAGTCTGACTTCAGTGTCATATGGTTATCTTTACTTCTCCACATGCAATCAGAAACAAGACAGCCATATGTAGAGTAACACAGAGCAGAGAATGTTGACACTGGCTGAGTACGGGACTCCATGCGTGTTTCTGCTCAATGAACATTTTTAAGAGAAGCTGATGACAGCCAGAGTGTTTTCTTAATGTCTTAAAACAACTACGTTGAGCAGACAGGTGAGCAAAACCTCTAAAATAGGGGGAAAAAAAAAAGCAGTGAAAATCACAACATGTCTGCCGCCTCGCCTTTGTGTATGCATGCACGGCTCTGTGATTTTTACATGTCGTGTAAACGGTAGAGATTTTAATACATATTAATCTTTAACAGCATTTGCATTAGGGCAGACAGGTAGAGCCATGCCCAGATTGCAGGCTTGTCAGAGTGGAGTCACAGAGGTGAATTGTTCCAGATGAAGACGAGGAAAAGCCACCGAAAGGGTGTGAAGAAAAAGAGCAGAAGATTTTTTTTTTTTTGCTGCTGATGATTTATGATGAGCAAGGTGTGCAGGGAATTCAGGTAAAGGGCTGGCTCTGTTGCTTGGCTACCGGCAATACAATCACACATGTTACAAACGGTCAGGTCTGAAACAAACATCCACCTTGAGCACTCAATTACAAAAAAGGACAGGTTAGGCGCTAACAATTCCATCAGTCTGCAAGCCCCAGTTGTTAGTCTGTCACCACAGGCCTCTGGGTAAAAAGCAGGGGCCGTTCCACTTTGGCACAGAGAAACTCCCACATTAAGGATGGCTGTCAAATGCCAACGTGGCTCAGTACGCGCTACTACCACATGAGGTTATGATAAGTGTCTTAAGAGAGCAGCCTCTGCACTTCCGGCTGTGCAACAGGTGTGTGTGCGTTTGCATATTTGTGGAAGAGATGGACTGGAAGGGGCGGGGGGGGGATGTGTGCAGCCGCATTTGAATTTCTTCAGCTTGTTGTTTCAGCTTGCACTAAAGCTGTACTCGGGCTCCCACTCTGCGGCACAGACAGAGAAAGGACTGACACTCGACTGGCTAATACAGCTTCTTCAGCTGACAGCTCCTCAAACAACAAAGTGCTGGTTGACAAGAAGAGGGCTCATGGTTTGGTAAACTGAGGAAAGCTGATACGTTTATTTCAACGCCAAGCTGAAACGCTCCGAGCGAAGACAAACACGTGACAACACAAACCTGCTATTAGAGGACAAGTAAATGTGTAACCCACCCCAACACACACACACACACACACACACACACACACACACACACACACACACACACACACACACACACACACACACACACACACACACACACACACACACACACACACGCAGTGGGATCACTTTCTTTTTTCCATTTTATTATTTTTTTTTTAACCAATACATCTGTCCAAACTTTTTTTTAAAGTGAAATTCAAAATGTCAAAATGAATTCAACTTTTCACGATTAAAAGCTTCAGACGAAGGATATTATAAAACTGGTATTCATCAGGAGTACACGAAGTACCGTCATTGCTCTGATTCATTTCAAAGCACGCAGCATTAATAAGTGCTGAGATGTGATCACAAATATGCGCATACAGTATGTACAGAAGGGTGTCATATTAAAGGAAAAACCTGAACTCCTGTGCAGAGCATCTTGGTTTAGATCCATTTGAACCGGCCTGGGGGAGGGAGAGGGAAGGTTGGTTTGCATGTGCGAGAGTATGCAAGTTAGTCCATATTGTCCATGTCACTCATTGAATATGCTGTCATCAGCACCACTTGGTTTTGACTTGATGATTTATAATATGCATGCGTAAAATACTTCACTCCGTATCCTCTGATTCAGTAATTCAATTCAGTTTTCAATACAATTTTATTTATATAGTGCCAAATTACAACAAATGTCATCTCAAGGCACTTAAATAGTATAGTCCAATTCAAGCCAATTGGAGTTCAATTCATTGTAATCATAATTAATTTCAAAATAATCCAATTCATTCATATAGAGCTAATTCAAAAACAATTTTCTAGCTAAGGAAACCAACAGATTGCACCAAAACTTGTCTTCGGTCCAATCTCCCGTCCTGAGTGTGCCTGAGGAGACTGTGGAAAGGAACCAGAACCAGACAAAGGAAGGGTGGCCATCCGCTTCGGCCCGCTCAACACATTCCTGAGATTCTTTATGTTGATTTTTCCTTTAATTTGGCACCAGCCTGTATGCGTGCACATTGATGCATATTTGTCATTCTACAGTCTTTGTCTTAAGTGTGTTGGAAGCATTCCCCCCCCAAAAAAAAAAAGAAAAAAAAAGTTATTTACTGTTATTTCTACAGGAGTTGTAGACAGATGGATAATCCAGCAGCTGCAGACCATAATTGGTCTACAAAGTCAGATAATCTTAATTGAGCGTAAGTTCAAGTTTTACCAAAGACGGATTAAAGAAATCGTCAGGTAAACATGACTATTCTTGGAGCTTTGTGTTATTCCAACATTAAAAATCCCTAAACATTTCACTGTATTTCATATGTATCATGAAATATTGATCATGTTAATGTTCACACAGTCTGCTTCATCAGGACCGCGTGGAGGTGATTCAGTCAGTGACAGTGACGACAAAGCCCCACATACGTCAACGGATTTGTCAGTCAGACCTGCTCAGCTCTGACTGGCGCACTGAAGCATTCAATCTAAGCACCGCCCCCACTTTAAACTGGTGAGAAGACTGCAGAGAAATGCATGAAAAAAAACGAGAAACGGGTCTCGCGTGAGATGATCCAAACTGCTTTGAATTAGAAAAAAACACCAAAACAAAACAAAACAAAAAAACTAGTAAAGACTCATTGACACAGGACAATGCAACAAGGTGGCCTCAAAGGAAAAGGACTCACATTGTCTGTAGATATCAATGATCAGGAAAAACATGACCATTCCTATTCTTATAAAATTATACCCAAATGCAATCATATTTTATTGCAATTCTGCCAATAGATCCCTCTCAATGATAAATCACCTAAATGACTCCTTAATGTTTAGTAATGTTATTAAACTAGTTTGCAAATCATTGCAAACTGTTATTATTTCTTTACACATGGTCCGATTTTATTTTCTGAGCTGAATTCGAAAAAATATTATCATGTTGATTTGGTATTTTGTATTTAGGGTCAAACCTCTGAAGAAGAACTAATTTGGTCTGATGCCACTGGTCTTTCAACAATACTGGTCAGACAGGCACAGTTTCAGAAGGCAATACTGTGGGTTTTCCTTTCATCGTTTTTCCTTTGTTACCAGTTACTCTGTAGCCATCCGGAGACATATTCATAGACCAACAGCATCACTGCTCCGCCTGTAACAGAACATAAGAGAAAGCAAAAAGAAACAAGCCTTTAATTCCATGGAAGTAAGTGGCATGAGCCAAATCCTCGGAAGATAAACCGTTATTCAATGTCACTGTATCTAAAACGCAGATTTAAAGACATCGCTGCCGCAGCAAATTACATTTCTGTGATAAAAACACATTTTGAATATACATGTAGTCACTGATAAAAAAAACCAATACAATAATTCCATTCAACCATTTTATTTGTATTACTTTATTTGATATCATATATGTATATACATATTTATATATATGTGAGTGTGTGTGTGTAGTATGAATGAGGATGGCTTCAATAGCTTTTCATTTACCTGGTCCAAGTCTCATTATCTTGGGAACCAACCCCTTGTATAATGCCAAGTATCTATAAGATAAAAGATGTTATTTTGAATTAGTAAAATTAGCAGAATTAGCAAAACTTTGTCAACATTTCGGCTTAAAAATGGCTGTGTTTATGCACGTGCGGGGTGGCTGAAAGTATTGTACCAAAGTATAGTTTTGATGATTTTTGCTATTTTTTTTTTTTGACAAACTTAGAATTCACAATAAAATATTGTAATTTTTCCTCCACCTTTGCCAACATTGATCACTTTGTATAGTCAAATTATCAATACAAAATGTAAATTGTGCATTGTAAACGCTTGAGAAATACTAAGAGCTTATAGATACCTTGGAGGAAAACCCTCAGTAATTAAATTCAGCCTTGCCTTAACTAGCTGCAACTTGAAAGTGACTGACATAGTAAATCAATTAATTACAGTTCTACATTATAGAATACATTATTCTGAGAAGGATCATTATGCGTGATACACTTGATGATTTAACTTTTGTATCTTTTTGACCCGAGTCCTTCTACCATTGCATGGATGCCTGTAGTATGCATGTGACTGTTTTGTTGCTAGTGAAGGCATGAATGAGAGAGAATGCCAGAGCTTTCCTCGCTGTCCGTCTTTCTGCAGGCCTGCCAGTCTGTCACCCCATCAGGGATTAACGGCTAGGACTGACAAGTACCTGCCTCTTAATGCATTCAAGGTGATCAGTGGCTGCCTGCCTCTGCCTCGTGCTCCCTGTCCCGCGCCCTGCCCCCGCCACTGATGGCGTTAATAAGGCTCGACCCACTTCCTCCCTGCCCCTCTGTCTGATTAGATTGACCCGTGGAGCGCCGCGCGGCTCGTTAGGGTCTGCTTAACGATGTCTCCCATAGGGACCACTAATTAGCTGGGACTGTGTTGTGTTAGAGAAGGGGACTAGATGTGGCAGAGGGGGCAAACTTTGTGCACCCCTGTGACGACAAAGTTTCAGTGCTGTTCTTGCAGCAGCCCCCCTCTCTACTACAAACTAACATCCACTAACTACAAACATCTCGCAGGGTCTTGTCGAGTGGAGCTGCATGGGGGAAAGTGGAACGCCTGGGGCAATTCCTAACATAACATACATATTTCCTTGAAGCTTCCATTTGGAGATGTCATTCTTTGAGGCTTGAAAATATGTCAACAGTTGGTATAGAAGTGACAGACTGCAGAAATGTATGATTACACTCGTGGGGAGTACAGCCCGGAATCTAACATCAGTGTTTGGTTTCCATGCAGGGGATCACAGCTTTGCATCAACCTATTCATGCACTTCCCTTGTAGTTAGTGTAGGAAACTTACACCACACTATAAAAGGCTGCTAACTTGTAGCTGCAGCTGGTACATTTGTCTTCTTTGACAGCTGGCTTGGCAGATAATCAACTATCAATTGCAAGCAAAACAGACAAAGTGGATCATTAATTCTTGGATGAACTTGTGACAGTGTTTCAAGGACCCCTTGACTTATTCCCCACCCCCCGTTCATACCCCTCTTCGCGGTACACCAGTGCCATGGCCTGGAAGCAGGTGCGATACTTTATCTCTCCTGGCACTGGCTGGGGGCCTTGGATGCGGCTTTTGGCGACGTCGAAGGGAATATTCACACAGGAGGAGATGGTCCCCGACAGTAGGCCAATTGTAAACTTCCTCATGAACTCTAACGTAGGGTCCTGTAAGGAAAAGTCAAAATAAAGAATGTTAGTTGAAACCTTTCCAGAGTGTGCACCAAGTGTTAAATTTGATGGCACACAACGTAAATGATCATCAAACAAAGAAAAGACAGCGAGTTGATAGTTGAACACGAGCTATGATGTGTATACGTACATGAGCGAAAGTGAGAGAGAGCATGAGAGGACCGGAGCGTATGATTGCAAAGCTGCCATGAAAGCCCTCATCATTTTATGGTAGCGGGGGGCAGATTAGTGCTTCCTGACTGTGGTGCAGGATTCTGATTGGCTGAGCAGAAGCACATGTTCTTCACGGAGCCAAGACGCAGGATTTATAAACAGGGTTCATGCAGGCAGACTGGGGAGGCATATGGGGACAATTTGGGTAATTGGGCTGTGACTCGGCACAGGGGTATTACTGTACCAAAGAAGCCCAGACTCAGAGAGCTCTGACAGCTAATTGGCCAGGATATTTTTACAAATGACAGCAGCCTCGCTGGTCCAGGCCTTTCTCAAGCGGCTGGACACCCTGAAAGCCGTGGTAAATCAACAGCTAATCCCACTTCTGTTTTTTTTTTTCAGGTGGGATGATGGGACGAGGGGGTGGGACATAGCCGCGGTCTAAGTAGACCCATCAACCCACTTCCTAACAGCCTTAAGCAAACATCTCCTCACACATTCACTTGGGAATGATGGCGGCATGCTATCTGCTGCCTAGACACTATTCAAATGTCCATGCAAGAGAAGCCTGCGCTCGACATTCAAAATTTGACTACTGACATGTATGAGTTTGCAAGCTCATTGCTCAGCTTGCTGCCCAAAGTACTTTGGAGAAATGCCACTATCAGCTCAGCCTGCAAGTTGTCAGGAGCCATAATATTTATGCTTTACTGCCTCAACAATGGTGGTTGTTAGCCTCCTAAAAACAGGATCACTCCTATGTACATATAGATGGATCACTCCCAAAAGCAATGGCCACAATGTAAGAAGGGAGCTATTTAAGTCATCCGGCCACATAATTATCATTCACAGAGGATGACCACTTAGTGCTACGCACATCATGCACTAGTGGAAAAATGTAGAAAATATAGCAGAGCCTGGCCTCCCACTGTAACCTCTTGAAAATAGTACCGTTGTCTGCTTCCAATTAGTTCATTGGAGTTAATCTAATGCTCCAGTTTGTACATGTGGAGCTGGCGTATGGTAACGTTTCCATTAAACAAAATTAACTTTTGTTTGGGCTATCAGGCACTGCCGGATGTGTAATCTGAAACTTTGAGGATGTTATGAAGAGCAAACAGACGAGGTATTAGCGGAGCCGATCTAAAAATCTCTCCTCTGATTTTTGCTTCCTCCTTGCCGTGCAAGTAATCACACTGTTAAATACTTGTTATTCTCCTCTAGCAATGGGGCTGGGATACGCGAGTATCAAACAGCCTGAGAGCCCAATTTTAGTTGAGTCAAGGATAGCAAGTCTAATAAAAATTGCTTAAAAGGTGTGTCTGTCACTGACAGGTCAGAGTGTGACCTCAGATTTTATATGGAATACTACCTGGCTGCTCGGAATGGCATCCTTGACATTGAAGTAGAAGCCAAAGTAGATCATGTTGAAAACTCCATGGCGTCCCAATGTTGATGTTAATCCTTTATTCAGGCCCTTCAGTCCAAAGCCGTCTGAATTAATTATGCGTCTTGCTTGTGCAAAAGCAGAGGGTTGCTGCAATGGAAAGAATTTAAAAGGACTTGTCAAAGGGCTAGAAGGGAAATGTGCAAATTGACGAAAAACTCTACATGTTAAAACAGTATTTCAATTCAGTCAACCTCTTTGAAGGAATCTCTGTTGGCCTGGAGACTGACTTTAACCACTTCGAATGGGTTGACGACAACAGCTTCGGTCAAGCCCGAGCCAAGCCCTGCTACAGACAGAGCCTGGAGGGAAGATGGACATGATTTAGAACCGAGGATGTTGGGATAATATTTGATCAGACACAGCAGAATAAAGAATCTATTTGGAGACAAAGAAAACTGCCAGCATGTAAGTGCTCAGGGGGAAAATTGTGGTTGTCTTCTTTCAGAACTTGTTCCTGGAGCCTTTTGTCTAAAATTAATATTTGTCTTTGTCATGGCCTGCATTTTTGTTGCCTGACAAATGCTTGAGGACAAACAAGACACCTGTGTTTGTTATCATTTGGCAAAATGTTAAGATGACAGATAGGAGAGAATGGAAGGCGAATGAAATGAGGAAGTAGGACTGTGAGTAAATATGGTAATTAGAGACTGCACACAAGGAGATTTGAAAAAACCCCAAAAAACCTAAACTTTAATTGACGTCTTCCTCGCAGTAAAGGCTGAAACTACTACAGTACTTTTAAGTGTATGTATCTAAAATGTAAATAAAAGGGAATGTTGCACCAGTGTATATACTTGCAGTGGGCTGTATATTTCTGCGTGTAAGTGTCTGTGAGTGCACATGTGAGTACTCGCATGCTCACAGAGAGGCGTAATGGGAACATGTCGTGAACGTGTCTATAGCTCATTACTCATCCTGCATCTTTATCCTGCTGTCAGAGCCGCAGGACCCATCCTCTCAGACATGCCTCACAATGTTTACACAGCCAGGCAGCCACGTTTTAATTCCTTATTTGTGTTATTAATGTGTGTGTCCTCATTAATCAGAGCGAAAGCATTCAGCTGTGCCAGGTTGAATAGGGGACAGACAGAGACATTCAGAGGCCAATCTGTAATTCAGTTGCACTAATGATCTGATGTGATTACAGCACTTGATACGCAGAGGCCTCTGGGGGATATAAGGTTGGATGCACTTGAGGAAGAGGAAGGGCAGGAAGAAAACAGTGAGAAGGAGGTGTAAGAGGTGGGTGAAGAGAGCATGATGGATGGGATGGGTAAACATTTCTCCTCCAATGGCTGCAAAAACAAGCCTAGGATAGTCGCCTTGCTGAAGCAGCTTTGACACCGACTTGAAGGTAAGCCATCCATTATGGCTGACACTAGGCCGCCACCTGAATAGCTGGTGTGTGGTTACCACACCCCAGCAATGCGAATCTGCCTTGCTTTAGAGTTTCACTAAATACAACAGTTGACTGATAACTCAAGAAGCTTGAAACCACTTGTATATTCACGGGCTGAGGTGTAACCAGTCTCCGAAATAATAACCGCCATGCAAACACACACCGTGGAGTATGTTATCAAGGACAGTGTCACGGTGGATTCTTTTTGGCTTCACCTCAGCAAACATGTTTTGAAATGAAATGGACTTTTACTGATCGGTTTTGACTTTAAAATCAGGTTGAGGTGTTCGTACACTCATGGGAGCAAGCCGCACCAGCCAAGACCAGCCGGGCACAACAGAGCAAACAAATGTATGAAACTGATGAATTTTGGAAGCGGGACAAATTTCTGCCATGTAAGTTGCTGTCTGACACGCAGTGAAAGGGGAGGCTAATTACACCAGTTTAACGCTTGAACAATCAACAGTGAGTCTGACAGATGACTGGATGGATTCCTGGCATGTCAGAAATGTCAAAAGACATGTCATGCGGCGTGATTCCAGTTTGCAGCGTCACGGTCTGATCTCCAACAAAGCTGGGATATTCCTAATATGTGTTACTGCAGTAGCAGTTAACATCATGCAAAAATTACAGTCTTAACAAAAAGTGCAGACCTATTGCTGGTGTCCTGTCTGTTTTCTTCAACCTACTTCTATTTGCTTTACATAACTTCATTCATTTTTTTTTTTTTATATCTGATAAAGTCACAATAATCTTGTTCGAATGCACGTCAAACAAAGTGTAGATGGACAAAGCCAACTGAGGCTTTTAGCTCGTGTTTAATTTATAGTTGAGGACGAAAGTTCAAAGTGCGCAAACAATTTCGTCGATTAAAACAAAACTAAACAAAAAAAAATGCGGCATTGACCCAGCTTTAGGTCGACAAATAGCTGCTTAGGATACCAAAATGTCACTGTACAGCAAAAAAGATCCGAGCCAATATGATAATACTAGGCTGCACTCTATCAGTTCTATCTTTGTAACATTAGCTGATTCACTGTTAATCCTCACACAATGCCAGCCAGTAAAATTACGAAAAGAAAACATTGCCTCTGTAATAAAAATGGCTCCCGACATGCTGTTGGTTCCACTGGATTAACACAGAGTTGGCGCCTAGCAAACTTCTGGAAAACTTTTCACGGCTGCTCTGAAGAGCAAGATATCGTTCAACGGTTCAGGCAGACAGACAGACACACACACGCACACACACAGATGATGTCATCCACCATCACACCGATGCTTCTAATCACATTGAGTAAATTGTATTTAGTCTAGCTCTTACCAAGTTTAACAGGCTATTATTTACTTTCATTAGACATCAGTGATACACTTGACATTTCAGTCTGTTAGGCTTTAGGCTTCGAGGGTTTAACATTGAACAAAAGTGTTACTCCAGGCTTTTGTTCGCTAATCCACGCTTGAAAATATTTCTTTTCATCTCATCCAATCTAAGATTTATGCTTGGGAAGAAAAGCAATGTTGTGTTTGTCACAGTAAAAGTAAACTCGCTAAATTGTGCAAACGTATTCAGCCGAGCGTTAGCAGAACCTATATGCTAGTGCTCGGGTTAGCAGGTAAAGAAAACAAATGTCAAATGAGTGATGCAATGGTTATCCTTCTAAATGTACTCATGCATTCTCCACACTTGAAACAGAAATAAAAACTAAACACTAACAGGAAAATTTGCATTTACATGAATTCATTTGGCTGGCAAAATTATTTTTGGCATTAGTCTTTGTTTTAAAAGCTTTTGGCAGTTGAGTGGGATCCTTTACATACTTCCTGGTCTGTTCCGTTTATGTTTTATTTCCCCAGTGAGAGTGTATTCAGGTGTTTCGGCGGGGTTACTCACCACGCCAGGAGACAAAGGGGTCAAATTCAGCAACTTCTTGTACTGCTCAAAGGTGAAAAACTGCAAGGGAAGGATGAGGAATGAATAAAACAGCCAGACAGTCTCAGTACCTTCACTGACTGAAACTCGTGCACATAAGGAGACACGTGCATCTAACTTTAAAGCTCCTATGAGGAAAAGGGGACATCAAATGAACTTTGTATGTATTCAGCTCACACATGAAGAATTATACTTTGAATTTTAGACATTAGTCTCGTTAGAATTTCTAATGCAGACTCTTATGGGCAGACTGTTCCACTGATTTGTTTATCTGAGCAAAATGCCAGCAGAGGCGGTATAATTTGAGTTTAATTTGCCTCAAGTCTTTGCTTCAGAAATTTCTCACCATCTGCAAGCTTTGTTCACTGTGTGAGCGATGACCCCATCTTGTCAGTGCGAGGGCTTATTTTTAAAGTTCACTTCGTCTCCAGCATCTCATTACGGAGCAGCTCATCGCCAAGCGGCAGGCTCCCTCTGTGCCCACCTCCCATCCTCATCTGTGTCACCCCCACTATACGTCAGTGTAAAGCAAGCGATACTGAGCCTTTCTGCACATATCAAAAGATGCCACTTGTGGGTTGGTTTGCTGTAAATGCTTGTAAGTCAATATTTGGTTGGCCAACAGAGCAAACAGGAGACAGAGGAGGCAGACATTGTAAAAGGCGTTGTGCGTTTAATCAACACGTGTGCACCATGTCAGAGCAACTGCAGTTTGAGTGTTTTCATATGGCTGTGGAGAAGCTCACAGCGAAACCAGATCCTGAGCATTAAATGACATCCTGAGAGGCAAACATGCACATCCTTCATCTTACCTTAACTGCTCGCTTTGGGGTCTCTGCCAGAATTGGAGGCAGGATTCCTTTGTAGAAGCCGAAAATTCTGTAGATAGAAAACAATTTAAAATAGCTTCTGAAATTCAACAGAATTTTTAACTTTCCAAGTTATATACTGGGTTATATTCATGTCTGGAAGACATAAAAAGACTTGGTTTTAGATTTAAAAAAATAAATAAAAATCAGGTAATTCTGTGCAGCGCTTTAAGTATATCTACACTAAACCGGACTGCACTAGCTTTAAGAAGGTGGATCTAACAAGACACGGCAGTCATGACATGAGCAAGTTTCATATGTCTGCTCAGAGATTTTCACATTGTACAGAAGTAAATAGAAGCCGATGAATGCCAGTGGTTAGTATGGCCATTTCACGGCAAAAAGTTTAGAGGTGCTCCAAGCTGCTTGTGTGAGTTTGCAGTTCAAATACTGTATATACATATTAAGTTAATCAGTAATTCTAACTTTTTTGATAGATAAGTGATGTCATCTCCTCATTGCCAGAGATAATGCAGACATTTAGACACCTTCATTAGTCTGAGCTCCCAATCCCTTAGCAATGCATTTTCTTTAATCTTTATTGGGGGCTATCGGGGGGCTTATGGGGGCTTTCTACACACGCGTCTTTGTTGGATGACGTCATCGCCGTGCGCCGCTGCAGCACAGCTTATTTATTCCATGCTCGGCTACGCTAGTTTTGTGCAACATGGCAGAACATTTATCAGATTTTGAGGACGTGGACGACGACTTTGAGTAGGATGGAGTGAATGAGTTGTGTTGCAGCGGCGCGCGTCGATGACGTCATCCCACTAGACGCGTGTGTAGAAAGCCCCCCCATTGCCTCCAATAACAACAACACGGCAGCTATGAGCTAACAGTGCAATAGTACGCATTTATTCATTCATTCGTCTTAAAGTATTGGTGAAATAAATACAGATAATGCCTTATTTAGAGGCTGTACTGTCTGCCCTGTTCTCTCCCGTTATATGGATATACGCCGATCTCGAGGGATCTAAATAGCATCCAAAGGAGTCCGACTTTCAACAAACTGTTATCGTGAGTAGATGAACGTATTTCAAGGTCCAGGTTTAAAAACAAAAAAAACCTCCCTTTTAAGTGCAGTGTAAGTTCAACGTGGGCTTTTATAAACATAAGTGATCAGATAAGCATATCATTGGAGTAATGTGACTACTGCAAATACTGTAATGTTTGAGCGGACAAAACGATACAAGAACTTTACGTCCAATGATTTCACCGTGAAATTGAGGATTTGAGTACGGCAGCTCAGTTGCTTGCTTGTAGAAAAAAACATTTAGATTTGAAAGACCACAATGGGAAGCTCTGAATACTAAGAAACTCTTCACTCAGTGTGAATGTTCAAAAAGTCCCGTTCAGCAAAGCACAGACGGAGAAAAGCAGGACAATCCAAAATTGTCGTGTCTCAATTTCCTGAATTATACGTCAAAAGATTGTATTCGCTTTGAGACCGTGGGAGGAAAGCCATAACGTGAAAATATGTTTCCATCCACGCAGGCACGTTAGGTGTGACATTCTACTCAGGCAGCTCGTTGTAGATAAGCACTTTTAATCCAACGTGTATTGTCATAGATCATATAAAGGTCATGCTCAAAGTTTTGACAGCTCTGCATATTCTGCTGTACTCTGCCAGTTCTTCAGGCTGAAATATATCATGACTTGACGTTGAGTTAAGCATGGCACCTCCTCAGATTCCCAGCAACCCCAACCCAAACTTCGAGGCAGACTGGATAAAGCTGTTATGGAGAAGAGCAAAGCAAAATACAACCATCGGCAACTCTGCCAGGCCCTCTTTGAGGTTCAAATCTGTCAATCTCAACCCAGAACATGTGTTGCACAATCTTTCGTTAAAGACCTTTTTGTCTTTACCGGACGCCGGTTTGAGCCACAGACGACCAAAGGACCAAAGGACAAAAACCCAGCTGACAGAACTGAAACTGCGAGTGTGTAACTGCTGCTTGGCAACGTAACTGCCAAGACATATTTTTAAACCACAAACCCGAGTAAACATGTTCAGCAGGTACATAATGAGGAAATGATTTAAGAGCGCTTTTTAGAATATGATATACTGGACATTTCAAAAGTAACTGTATAATTTAGTCATACTGGTAGTTTGCCTTTTGACGGCCATGATTTAAAATGTACTCGGAGCCAGGAAAAATAATAAAATTGTACAGTGAGTTATACATACGAGATGTGCGTCTACATATAACACAGATTACACATACATTTACAGATTAAATGGACGTCTGATTAGAGCGTTTTCTTATATTATTACACAGTAATAATCCTTTCTTTTCAATTGTTCAGAAACTTTAAAAAATAGTGCATATCAAACTATAGAATTCATAAAGAAATTATCATTATTACTATTATTTACTCATGTAGAGCATGAGTCCAGCTAGACTAGACTCAGACCAAAAAACAAACGCCCGACTCGTTCTTTTTAATGTACATAACAAAAGATATTCGTGCGCTTTGTTTTGCAAAGAGAGAGCGAGAAGGGTGTTTCGTATACATTTAGAAGTGCACACACATGCATTTCCCACAGCCATCAACTTGGTGAAAAAATAGGCAGAGGAACCCTTTTGTCTGAACTTGTGTCATTAGCAGACTGACAAAGTGGGACAACTTGTCATCAGAGAAATATACGGTTACTGGGCTGATCTGAATAGTTTCTGTGTAAACTTGAACTTTCATTTACTGGTTGTAAGATAGTTTTCTTTTGTTTGGGAAACTCTGCAATGACTGGCAATGACTGGCTCGGGCCCTTGGCTTCAAACACAGCAACCCTTAATTACATGAAACTATTGAGTCATTCTCATTGCATTGACAACAAACTGTCATTGGCAACATTTTACTACCTGTATCCTGCTATTATGATTCTTAAGAGCTGTTTTAAAGGGATCGCCTCATAGTGAAACAGGTCAAACAGGTTCAAACCTTTGAATGACTTTTTGTGCACTTTTAACTTATTTGGCAATTCCAGAAGAAGAGGTTGAACAAAAGCCTTTTAGTGGTTACACGCCGCATGGGATATTGATGACAAAGTGCCAGCTTGAAGCTGGATTGAGAGAAAATTCAGACGGAGAAGCAGAGAAGCAGAAAATCCTAATCAGTGTAGTCAACAAAGTCGTTGCTATGGAAGCTTTTTTTGTTTCCGTGGGACTGAGCTGTCAAAGATTTTTAGATTTCCAAACTTCCTTGTTTATTTATAAGCGAAAGATTTTTCTACGAGCCCGCGCGTATTCCATGGAAAAAGTCAAGTCACGGTAATTCAGTGTTTCCTGGTTATTTGTGAGTCATTTACTACTTTTCACACAGCGAGATATGCAAATGTTTAATCTCCCAACACTGCAGTCAAAGCCTAAAAACTCGAGTTCAGCAAACAGTGACATGCTCTATTATCATATTGAGCCAGAGCTGTGAAATTCATTACCAATCTTAATCTTAATTTCGAAAAAACTGCAACGCATTCCGGTGTAAATGAGTTCGGAAACAAGATGTGCACTCATTCACAGCTAGAAATAGTCCTTTTGGAAAAGAAGAGTGGTTCCCTGATTGAGTAAGGCCTACATATTGAAAGATGGACTATTGCACTGTTTGCTTTAGATTTTTTTCCCCAAACAAGAACAGTGTAACAAAGAGTCTCATCAAAGTAAAGTGAAAAGCAAAGGGAAAAAAAAAAAAAAAAGGAAGAATTTACTTTCATTAGGGATGCACATAGCATTAAATAAGCAAGTGCATACTGTCTGTGGACAAAAAGAACAATGTGGCGTGACTAACTGTATCCTGTGAACAGCCGGATCAGTTTTGTTTTGGCAACACTCTCTGCAAGTCACAAGAGATGATCTTGGTCGATTGGGGACTAGTGTAAATATTGTTGTTGCTGCCACACGTTTCAACTGAACATAACCCGACAATGACGGGGGATTAGACTTCCACAGAAGACGTGCAACCCTCTATAAACAGCAGTGACCCGAGACAAATTATTACAATTTTTGTTGGACTGGGTCTTCAGCCAAACAGTAAATATTGACAATTACACACATCATTCCTAATTGGGCCTTTGTACACCACCACAACGCATTTGAAATGGAACTGTCAAGATAAGATAAAGGAGTAAATATTTAGCTTCAATTTCAGCAAATATTGCGTTAAGATGTTTTTACTGTTTCCTCTTTACTTCATGAAAAATGCAGGAGATGAAAGTTCTGAAGTTGGTTCAAAAAGTTGAAAAAGCTTTGGCAGCGGTTAGTGAGCCAGTTATGTGACCCAGAGGAATTCAATGAAATAGTCATTTAAAAAGAAAATGATAAAGTTTCTGTCATTTTTTGATGGCTGCAAAGAATGCAGGAGATAGCAGATATGCACAACTCGGCTAATACATCGAAGGACATCTAAGCTACCTCAAAATCTACAGTTCCGTCCCCTCTTGTAAATGGTAAATGGACTGTACTTGTATAGCGCTTTTCTAGTCTAGTTGACCACTCAAAGCGCTTAACACTACATGCCACATTCACCCATTCACACACGTCTATACATACAACGTGCTTTCTAATCATTCACACAAACATTCATATGATGGATTTATCGGTAGGCCCAAGGACACTTCAACATGTAGCCCGGGAAGCCGGAGTCGAACCACCGACCTTCCGATTGGTGGGCGACTGTGCTTCCTCTCGAGCTACAGCTACCCTAGGCCACCTGTAGGCAGCTTCAGTGTTGCATTTGCGGTCTAGTCCATTGTCTGGGTAAACTCCAAGTTATTTATGGTCCCTTACTACTTCCACCTCTTCTCCCAGGTTAAAGATAGTCTTTGGCTTACTTCTGGTCCTCCAAAAATTCCACAATCATCTCCTCTGTTTTGTTTGTGTTAAAGATGATCTCATTGTTCACACACCACGCCACAAAGTAGTCAAACAGGTCCCTGAACTGAACTACTGCAGAGGCATTTCTTGGGATGGCAGGATTCTGAGTTGATACAGGACACTAAAGGGCCCAGCATGGTTGCTGCTAGAGCTGTCCCAAACGATTATTTTTCAAACGATTAATCTAGAGATTATTTTTTCGATTAGTCGACTAAATTTACGACTAATTTTACGATTAATCTAACGATTGAGGCTCAACTTAAAAAATGATTTATGTAATTTAAATTGTCAACTTGTAATGCATGTTTACTACTTGGAACTGGTTGCTACTAGATCGTGGAATTTCGACAGTCAACAGGTAGACTAGAACTACATAATGGCAGAGTATAAAATCCACCGTCCGGTGTTAGCAAATAGATAACACAGAAGAAACATGTCGGGACTGGTAGCGCCAACTAGGGATGTCGAAATTTAAAAAAAGTCTTGACCGACCACTGAGCCTCATTAGTCGATTAAAGTCGGTCACCGAAAATTCTATAAATGCCATTTATGATATCTGTCTCCTGTCGCGCGTCTTTCTCTGCCGCGTGGAATAAGTTAAGACCCCATTTTAGACTGGTTAGGCTCCCACCACACAATCAATGTTAGTTCGTGCCCTTGGTATTATACATTTTCCCCAATCATTGACCACTAGTTCTAGGCGTACTTGTGGAGGAATAAGGGTTTTGGGTAGAAAAATAATTGCTGTGCCTGCGCAGACAAGCACAGCCACACATTACGCGCAACGGCGCCCTTCCAGTCACTGTACTTTTTAAACACGAATCAAACGCGGCACCGAACTCGGGCTGTTAAAAGCCCCCGTTACAAAGTCACAAACAGAGAACGGTGCATTTGGCGGTGTTACAGGAAAGTAGGTTAACCAATGACTTCGTTAAAAAAAAACTTACCGAATGCCAACAGCCTCTGTTGCGTAGCCTATGCTGCACAAAATCCTTTGCAATAACCTCTGAGGAGGGCGCTACGTGAGCTCTGCTGCGGTTGTTCTTCCATCGTGGGATGGCTCATGCTCACATAACATTTCTAAAGATATAGTGAGTTTTTTTTTTTTTTTTAAACCGACGGCAGAGAAATTCTAACCGGACGACGTTGATTCGGTCAACCATCGGTCATACGGTCATAGGTTAACATCCCTAGCGCCAACAGCTTTAAACTAGGCAAACACGGGACCTGTTCTAGTCGTAATTAAAAGACGTAAATTTTACGCCGGGAATATAACTAGACAACAACTCAACAGTAGCGTTCATTCAGAGAGGATCTTTGGTTTAGCCAACTGCAACTACTGCTACTGCTTGATAAATTAACATCTGACATCTGTTTGGTGGTCGGTAGCTACGCCCCTTGTCATGCTATCACGGCTGAAATGTTTACAAATACAACACGGACACAACCGGCGGGTGTTTAATAAGTTAAACTTACACGTGGTCTCCTTTGTCTGCAGCACTCTGCTCTCCTTTCTTCCTTCATGAAATGAAAAAGTATCGTCTCCTGACTCTCTCTGTGAGCTCTTCCAGCCTCGATATTAGACGCCTGATGTGATCGTCCATGATTAATATCACCATCATGCATACCATGAACACGGTGGCCTCCCCGCTCTCCATGTTAGCTTCTTTGTGGTGTTTTTTCTTCTCTCCTTACTTTTACCAGGTTTTGTTTTGTTTTGTTGTTGAATGTGGCGCTAAACGGCTAACATAACACGTCACTGACGCAGACGGCTGCGCGACGCATCGACGCGAATTATTCATGTCGACGAATTTATGACATCGAATACGTCGACTATTTGACCCAGCTCTAGTTGCTGCGATGGCTCGCGTGAGCTGTGTTGATGTCGTCACGGTTTTCGTGCCGGCCATTTAAAGTGGCGTGAGTCGATGCGCCAGTAGTTGCAATTTTCTCCGTTACAGAGGTGTCGCTGCTACATTACCGCCAACTACTCTACAACGACGAAAGTTTAGAAGAAAACAATGCCTCTGTCCTCAATAGCTGTTTTCACACTGAGATCCGCTACCATCGCGGGTCCAAATTGCCACTTCATCCCGCGTCAAGCAATGTGAAAGCTTAGCGTATTAGGTGATCCGTGCCGCCTGAAGCCGAGTTCCGGGGGCGTTGCCTAGTGGCAGAGCGTCACACGAAACACATAAAATGCTGGGCGTGTACAATGACGTAGGCACAACCCATCTTTCTCACCAGCCCTTCCAGCAGAGGTCCATCTTTCACCGTCCCCGACATGTGGCGGTAAATAACGTCTGCATGAGGAGCCCGCGGACCTCCTTGTCTCCCCAGTTGGCCATCTTGAAAAATGTCTTGAACTTGCAGAATAAAACTTGAAGTGAAACTTGTCCTCACCTGTCTCTGTTGTTCTGATCAGCTATCCATCCTGTCTTTTAAACTCCTCACGTCACGCCACGCCCACGTCCATCCCGCGTAAATTGCTTTCACATCAAATTCGGCTCGGCAAAAAGACTAGGGTCCGACGCGGGTCGAATGGCGAATCGAGTTGACACCCCAGCCCGGATCGTAAGTGTGAAAGGAACAGCGGACACACTAAATTCGCAAATTAAACGCCGGTTCTTCCTCAGTGTGAAAGGGGCTAAGTATACTGCTGCAGCATCTGGAAGATGAAATGCTGCTTAGAACCTGCGAAAAAGCGACAAAAGAGAAAGATTACATGAATAATAGCTGATGAGCCTGCAGAAGTTGAAATTTCAATTGGTGTGTTATCACCATTATAGTCTATAGTACTTAGAATATTGTTATAGGACTTTTAAGTGTATTGTGTTACCCTTTGTTTATTTGTTATGAAACAGTCATTTGGGTTACATTGCACTGAAAGGATCGGATTATTGGATAAATTACAATAAGACTGAGTTATTAAGTTCATGTAGACACCTTAATCTGACAAGAAACTGGATCGGATCGGGTTACTCGCGATCGGATTAAGCCCCGAGATAACTCGGTTGAAAGTCAAATTAAATGTGCTTGTAGATGGTGAAGCACGTGGTGAATTAGACTTTGCATTCTGCGCATGCTCAAGATTTTTTCCTGGGGTCATGAACCGGAAGAGACGATATTACTGTTGTCGTCGTCGGCGCCGTCGGAAAGAAACAAACAACACAATGGAGAATGCGCTGTTGTGCAATAAGCATGCTCACCACAAATGAAATGTAGAGGGACGCAGCTTCATCTTGCTCTTCGTTCAACATTTTCTCAAATATCTGAGTTTGTTGTTGTTGGTGGTGAAGCGGTCAACCGGAAGTGGCTCTATTAGCAATGGTTGAAATGGATACAGCGCCACCTATCGTATCGGAGTATGACGTGCTTTGTGCCTGATTCGATTCATTCACCGCCATATATCCAAGGATAATTACCCCTGCGCAAATAAGGAGCAACTCAGTCTTATTGTAATTTAGCCAATAATCCAATCCTTTCAGTGCCATATAACCCCACTGAGTGTGCTTCAATGGACACACTTGGGAATTATCATTACCTTACAGGATGCAATAATAATAATAATAATAGATCGGTTTTATATAGCGCTTAATACTCAAAGCCGCTTCCAGTGAATACCACTGAATGAGACAACAGCATATTCCTAACAACATCATTTATTTACAAATGATTGCACAAAGTATTTTACATGACACAACCATCATCCATGAGCCTGTTTTCGAGTTGGTCCATCCGGTTTGTCGTTCTCCGAGCATGCCAAGTTACAAATTTCGACTGGTGCATGACAACGCGCTGCCTTTTAACGGCGCGCGCCAGGCTAGAAACATCATTTTGACGTCACGCGCCATGAGCGACGCGTCATCTATAAATCTAGCTTAAGAGTCATAGCAACAGATTTAGAGGGACTGACTTTCATTCCAGCCACTTCACACTTGGCTGTGAACCAGTCCATTGCGCGGTGAAGGTCATGGCTTAATTAAAGAGGCTATCAGAACCACATCATTCTCAAAGAGCAGAGACGCAAAAACGAGGTTCCCAAACCTCCTCTCCCCGACTACGACTTGAGATCCTGGTCATTAACACAACAAACAGAATCAAAGGCAAGGGGCAGCCCTGACAGAGTCCAACACACACAACGTTAACAAGCTTAACTTTGTACCAAGGAAGCGGACACAGGTCTTGGTTTGGTTATACAGGGACCAGATGGTCTGCAACAGCAACTCTGGTACCCTGTACTCCCACAGCAACCCCCACAGAATTCCCCAAAAGACACAGTCGTAAGCCTTCTTCAAGTTAAGAAAAGCACATGTAGACTGGCTGGTGAAACTACAGTGATCCCCTTAGCTTTTCAGTAAGGGTAAAGATCTGGTCCACTGTCCACAACCTGGATGAAAACCATATTGCTCTTCCTGAATCGAAGGATCAAAAATCGGTCCGAGCCTCCTTTCCAAAACCCTGGAGTAAACTTTCCTGGGGAGGCTGAGAAGTATGATTCTTTTTTAAAGAGTAGTCTGCTGCAAAAGTCTGTTCAAAGCAATATACCTCCAAAAAACTTCAAATGCAAAGTGAGCCACAGTGTGGCACATGATGCTACACTCATTCATAATCATTATTAAATGTATTAAAAAGCTTCTTTTTTTTGAGTCTATCAAAAATTCCCTTTTCTGCCGATGCATCACTCAACAACGTACGTTACAAAGGCAGTATTGGCTCTGGGTAATCAAGCCCTCATAATAATCCTGGTGTAAGGGAGTACTGCTGAAGGGAATCTTTCGCAGAAGCCAAAAATGAAACTCTCGTATCAACAACAAGTTATTTCAGTCAGACGGAAGGCCCTTCCCTTTGCTCTCTTTGTCCATGCAAATGGTGGCCACAGATTTCCCGGGTGTGGTCAATCTGGGGAGCCGCCGGGTGATGAAGGAGGAGTGAAATTTGTTACAGAACAAATATGGCCTCCAGAGAGTGGCCATCATTTGAATCCTAATTTGATTGCGAATGTAAAGTACACACTAAGTCCCCTTTTTGTCTTCCCTAAACAAATGCCCTCCTGACACAGAGCGGGGGACGAGGTGGGAGCTAAATGGATGTGAGTCGGCGAGGAGGTTTGTGTTTGTTTGAACTAGTGTGTATAATTTGGCTTTCATTTTCATAAACCTTTCCTATTTTAACAGCCTCCATCCATCTGGAGAGGAGTATGTCAGTGACACAACTGCAAGAGACCAGAACAATCAAATCAACAAATAATATAGAAAAAAAAAAGTAAAAAGCCACAAAGCGTCTTCATTTCTGAAGCAAGAAAAGCCAAAGAAAAATAATCAGATTCAGAGCAGTGCTTTGAGGTCATCCACAGGAAATATGAGCCACCCCGGGGAGCATTTTATCATGTAAACAATGGGTTTTGCCTCATCTGCAGTTATTTTTCACTTTCCCAATGTCTACTGTCACCTTGACATTGTCACTAAAGGAGACGACTCAGCAGAATAACGCAAGGCAGGATTCACAGAGAAAAAAAAAGGCACAAAAAAACCCCGTTTGTCTCGTTTCTACGTCTAAACGAGTTTATCGACTTGAATTTATTATTCAGCTGACAAACATGAAGCTACGTTTGATGATTTGGGTCGAATTTCGGTGAATGCGGTCGAACCGAATTTGGGGCAGTCCACAAGAATAAATGTGGCCTTTAGCTGAGAAACTGTTCTTTAATATCAGGTAGTGGTAGTGTTGTTTCGGTCACTGATTAATAGTGTCTGTCTTGCTTTTGCTTTTTTTTTTTTTGAGTATGTTAAGAAAAAAAAAATGGTGCAGAAAGACGCATAATAAATTAATTAAATGTGATAAATGTGATAAGAATTAAATGTGTTTTGCGAAACGTCGGACTGGCCCTTTAACCAGATGCCTCTTCATATAAACCGTGACAGTTTCACTGTAGCAACATGTGTAATCTGGAGGACACGCTTTTCCGCACCTCCTCGGTCCTCCCTAGATGTATATATTTTTTTGCGTGGGTGGTCCCAGGTGGAGCTAAGTCCCACATCCCCCAATTCTAAAATATTAGTCCCAGTCCTTGACCTACTGTATTTCCAACATTCTCTCGTGACGGATAGGTCCTGTCGATATTTCTGCGGCCGTGCTTTTGGTCCCGAGTCAGTCGCTGGGTACAGCACTAGTAAAGAATGCTGGAGAAAAGGGTCTTTTTGTTTGAGCCCAGACGGAAACACTTAACACATGCTTGTGCTGCTGCACCCGCATGGAACAGAAAAAGAAGTGTGGCCTGTAAGGCAATATGCAACCAAGTGTCGACGAGCATAGTTCACACTGTCACACAGCTATTAGCAAAGCTGCGTGATTTTATGGTACGTTTTGAAGATTCCTTCATTTCTCAGGCACAAGTGTTAAAGTAGATCTTCTTGTATTAACGTGTAAATACTTTAGGTCTAATTATTGCGTCCAGTCTTCCACTGTTCCACCAATTTAATCGCTGAGCTCAGGTTTCCTCCCTCGTCACCTCAAACAGAGAGTGAGGCCTGGTGTTAGCTGAGTACTGCCATGAGCTGACTGAGAATGTTTATTTTTAATAATAATTCTACAACAGCGGGGCCAAACCCTATTTGTACAAATTATAACTAAGTGGTTTGGCCTGGAGGTAATCCGCAAAGTGCTACTGGGGAGTGATTACAGATGCAGCAAAAATATACTGTAAATGATAACTGGCTGACAGGAAAGTGGATCGTTTGCTTTTGGACTCTTTGGCACATGTCAGTGCTCTGTTGTGTTAAGGTTACCTGGCTGTTTACGTTCATGTTGATGGTATGAGGCAATTCATTGTGGCGGAGTTCTCTGGAAATTCACGCAGGGGCCAAGAGACACACCCAAAAAGCATGTAGGCACAAAGGTGTCAAATGGCACACTGACAGTGTGTGTGGTGGGATGAAGAGGGCACAGCTACTGGAGCAGGACACTGGTGTCTGATGAACTCCAGCCAACTGAGGATTTTAAACTGTCACCAACCGCCCTCTCACCACGCGCTCGCTCACACCTCACAGCAGATCAACTTTATATCCGCAGTAAAGCTGTCGACTCGCCGTAAACAGAGCAAGTGGCAACCACTTTCTCCTACACCTGCGCTCTCACAGGCCTGTCACAATGCAGGCTGAGGAGGAGGGAGCGCGCCGGGATGACTGCCCGCGCTCTGTCTGCTCTTCTCCAATGTGAGCTACAGAGAATAATTAGCTGTAGCTCAATGGGTGTACTGCAGGACAATGCTGCGGGCTGACAGACGCGTCAGCTTTTTTTTTTTTTTTTTTTTAAAGCAACCAAACCTGTGACACTTTAAGCCCTTCAGCCACGAGAGACATTCATCAAAACAGAGGTGACCACAAAGATGTACTTTTAACTTTCTAGGTTTATTTAAAGCATTCAAAGCTACAAAACAAGCAAATAACAGTTAAATTATTTATTGACTCCTTCACCCACTTTAAAGGTACACTCGTGCTTTCTGACACAGATTCCCTGGATTTAGGACTTTACTGCCACTCGTAGCTGTTTAGTTAAAAGCTTTTATGCTGGTCTTATATTTGTTTTTTTAGTTTTTTTTATTGTGTTTCTGTATTCATCGACAATTCATCGACAACTCCCCTTAAATAGCCTTTTGATGACCTAGTTTAAGTATTTTGAATACATTTGTTTTCAACTACCAACAGCCTACAACATGCAGGGACAAAAACAACTAAAAAGTCTGATAGAAATCACAGATCCTCCTTAGAAACTGGATGCATCATTTGAGATTTTTTCTTTTCTTTTACTTTGTCCTGTAGTTGGCAAAAATGGCCTAACTCACCCTTCGTTGCGGAAGATAGTCCGGAAGCAATCTCCCAGGCTCTTGTAGCTCGCTGGGTCAGACGCTCCTCTTTGGATCTGGAACCTGCAACGACAAAGATTTTTATTAAAACTTCAAGCTTTTTGACCCACAGCTTTTACCCTTTACGGGACTCTTACCATAGGTATGTTTTTGTCACCTCAAAGTACTTTGACGCGTGTGTAAAATACACTCTGAACAGATTCAATGTTATCATTAATGAGCTCATTTCCTCCTTTATTTTCTTCCTCTCTTTCCCTTTCATCTGCTTTTTTCCCTCCTCTCCAAAGATGAGAGGCTCCTAACACTAGGTCCCCCCTCAGCACAGGGGAGAACTCAAACATTTATTTAACCCAACCGATCCAATTAGCCACCCAACACCCCAGGACCGGGCCTTCTGCAGCAAGCTTCTCGGCAACTAACATGCCATTAAGCCAATTGTAACTGCTCTTCAGTTACGTGTAAATTTTTAATGTGATGGGGCTAGTCGAGGGCGTTTTTTGTTGTATGGCAAACATGCAGGTACTTACCTAATAAAGGCTGGTGAGATGTGTGTAAATTTTTCACACGAGAGACAAGTTAGGGGTGAAAAAGAAATCTGTCTATAAGAGGTAAAGATAATATAAGAAATTATATTGTATTTTGTGTCTCAGGCTTCAATCCCAAAAGTCTGATAAAATGAAAGAGTAGTAACATAATTACTTAACTGACCGAATAAAAAAATAAAAGGAAATAAAAGCAGTGTTTAATGTGATAATAATGTGTGATAATTGATAACCTAAAAATTTTGATCATTTTTCGACTAACAAGGAAACGTCAGCAAGTCTGAGGAATAAAAAACGAAGTAAAGCATATAAGAGGTAATGGGACAAGAGAAAGATTCCCTCCTCATATGGCTTCAACTGGCAGGTCACAAGGTCAGCAGTAAGTCGTCCATGCGGGTGCCTGATGGGGCCATAAAGAGCCCCCCGGTTTCAGTGGAGGGGGAGTTTAGTGGGGTGAGCGGCCTTTCATATCGCTAACAGATTAACATCTTAGAGGGGTGTCCCTCAAATCCTATTTGGCGGATTCCCAAATAGCTTGTAACTCGTTCCTGAAAACCAGTTAACACAGCATAATAAATAGATGTCTGACACCATATTAAAGAGAAGAAGAAAAGAGGGACCCAAGGTATGAGGGGATGGTGAAAGAAGGGGTATGGGAGGGAGGGCAAAGACCCAGAAGATTTAAGACTACTGGGGCTTGTAAACAAATTCAAATCTGACTTAATTAAAGTCATATGATGGCGGGGTCGAAGATGGAAGGCACGCTGTCCCCAGTCTCCCCCTGCCTCTTTTTGCTCTCCCTGCCTCGACCCGAACCGGCTCTGAGAAAGTGGGGTTGGCAGGGCTGTGGTCCGGTTCCAGCCCCCTGACTCCACTTGTGACCTTGGGGTCAACTCATTTCCTCATGGCCCTCTTCTACCCTGCCATAAAAACCAAGGACCAAACAGAAAGGCCCAGGGAGTAGGAGATAATAGGGAGGAGTAGAAGAACTTGTGGCAGCGGGGAAACTATCAGGCCCCTGGCTAGGAAGCTGCTAATGTTGCTTTTTCACGGCAACAAACAGTGGAAAATAAGACTCAAAGTTTCTGTCAATATAGAATGAATGTCCCGTTTGTGGGACTTTTACAAAAAAATAGCTCTAGTTTCCATTTACAAGGCCTTAGTGAGCAAGAATATATACTGGTGGGACGAAGAAGAACAAGAGCTATCCCCTATACGACTCTGGCAGATTCACTTGGCCTTGGACTCTGCCAGGCAGATCATAAACTCTACAAACAGAGGACCCATGGAAAACCCTGGGGGTTCTTTAAAATGCAAAGCTTGGAGTATATTATTCAATCATCAGTGAAAGCAAATGGAGGTACAGTAAATTCAGAAGTGATGAGATCTGTGAGTTCATCAAGACTTCCCCCCTCACCCGCGTTTTCCTCCTCACCCACATCCTGCTCTGCCTGTATTTGAGCTTTACAAGCCCAGAGCTGCCCAGGTGAGGGTGAGGCCAAGGGCAGGTTGGTGCTTCTGCGAACAAGACAAGCACTCTGGGGTAAATAATCCTAAAGACCCCGTCCATCTGACCTCCACCGCCTATAAAAGAACAAATTCTAGGCATCCAGAAAGAAGTCAAAAAGGTAAATTAGGGCAGAGTGGCAGGCCAGAGCCCCAGTCTTTGTATTTTTATGGACAGCAGCAGAGTGTTTGAGGGCCTTCTGTGGCCAGGCCTGCTCGCAGACTCTGGCAGTAATGGGCTTGAACCAGCGACTGACAAGATGGGCTGTCACCTCTGTGAGGCTGAGATGTTGAGGTGAGGCTAAATAATGATCTTGTTTTAAAAAATGCCTATGGGAACGGCTAGGTGGGTTACTAGGTTGATCAAAAGGCAGAAGCTTGATGGGCCAACTTGTAAAAGGGCAGGTCATGCTTTTTAGGAGATCTCTTAAAAATATGGCCTATTAAATGAAGAGTATTCCCTCAGCAACATTTAGAGCAAGGCAGTTTTGATGACTATGTAAAGTTTAGGGTCTAAGAGGAATGATGTGAATGCGAAGCCGTGTTTACAGTTACTCGGACAAATTTAAAAAAACTTTAAAGAGAAGCGATGAACTCATCTACAAGATATTTCCAGTTATCTAATAAATCATGATATTTTTTTAAAAATTGTGCAATTTTTTCCAAGTATGATTTCTTTTTTTTTTACGATTTCTGTGTCTGTGCGCATTTGGACCAGGCGATGGAGCGAGAAACATTTAACCTTTCCCTCCCTCTACGAAGGCCGAGAACTTTGACAAAAACAGTAGAGATAATTGGAAAAAAGCTGAAACACTGGGGGAGGAATGAAAGTAGAGCAATATCTCATGTTAGATCTGAAGTGCATAAGACAATCCAGAAGGAAACATAAAGAGGAAATCTATCTTTTACAACCAGACAGTTAATTTTAATGAGCAGGATCATAAAGATGGTAAAAGTCCATTGCATTGGTACATGAGGTTAAGACCACTTTTCCGGCCTAAATGATCCAACATGGCACGAATCCACCAATTGTGACTGTAGCCATTCAATCTTGCTTTAGAGTGTAACCCAAGGATCCTCTGTGGACTGAATGGTTGCTTGAGTTTATGAATCGCAATTGTTGACCGCAGCGCTGTCTGACTTCTACTGAGTGAAAAAGGGTGTTCGTTTATTTTTAAAAGCATAAAACAATGGATATTAAATAAGTTTTTGTCTAAGAGCAAGAAACATGAGCGAAGAACGCAATAATAAATTAATTGAATGCATAACAAAAGTATTTAATCAAAAAGTGTTTAAGTGTGACAAGAGGAGGCTAATACAGGCAGACCTCAGGAGGAAGGCATAGGAAAAAAAAGTCAAAGAGAGAGAGAAGCAAGATGGGAGCAGAGGGGAAGTTATAAACTTTTGGTGCTTGTGACACGACAGGCTGTCAGAGCTTGGCCAGGGCCAGGCCAGGTTGGATTTCATCCTCGCCAACCCAGTCTGGCAAAGCCCGGGCTATGGAGCACACACTGTGGCGTGGATAGCGATGTTACTCTTGCTGTTAAAAGGGCTATCCAGCCTTTCTGGATTCTTCCTCACACCAATAAAACTGATTCCTCTGATTCCCTATATGGTGATGTTGGGACCAGTTTGCCGGTCCAGATGTCTGCTCATATACTATGACCCCTGTGACCTGCGATCAGACTGTGTTACTGGAGAAGAGCAGGAAAAGAGCAGCATAAAACAGCACAGGGAAAGACTGGGCAGAGCCAGTCCATTACTGATACTCAGATGTTTTGAGCATTAGAAACAGGTTGACTGAAAGATCACCCTGTATGTTAGAAAGGACCTTAACAAATTCACAAAGCCATTAATACAGATGTAGGTCAGATACGTGGAAAAAATAAGCAGTCTCACCACCATTTCCAGTAAGTGGTTGGATAACAGAAAGAATTTCTAGGGTAATTAATCTGGGGCGTTTTAGCCTCTGCCAAAAGCTGTTAACCTAAATTATGGTGCAAAGTTGGTGCAAAGTTTGAGAAGCAGTTTTAATTATGGCATGACAACAAGAGTTAAAACAGTAAAATCTCTTCCTGTAGTTCGGCAGGAACACATAAAAAAAAACATGTACATTTTTTTCCCAGCAAAAATCAATAACATTTCTCCAGTAGCAACACGACGACAAGACTAATCCCCAATTTTCATACTTAGAAAACATAGAAATTAAAGCATGAACAAAATGCCATGACAGACGAGCTCAAGCCAGATGAGGTGCAGGTGATGTGACCTGGTCAGATGCTGATGCTGGGCAGAGACAGAGGCTGCCACTTTGATGTGAGGAAACGCTGTAGGACTTTGGAGACTCCCCTGACAGCAGGCTACCACTGGCTATAACACAGTGCGCTCCAGACTGAAGACAACTGCCCTGCATGTGTCCAGAGAGACACCCGAGAGGCACTATTACCACACTGCCCTGTCCTGTCTCAGTCCTGCCTCAGAACTCTGTTAAAAGGTGCCAATAATACAATCACACACATGCTAAAAGCAAATGGCCCTTTATTGTTTTCTTAACTGGAGTCACACCATATCCATGCTATCTTTTTTGTCATTTGTCATTTAATCACTTGGGTGTTTTGAGATACTCATTTTAATTAGCCCATGTATTATTGTAATACAATCATCAAGTTAGAATCCATCATCCAGCCAGACATGGGAGAAAAGGGATCTAAAAGAAGCCCACCATGACTGTGTTTGTCTTTCTCCATTTTCATTCAACAACTCTGTGTCATTACAAAATGTGTAGCAGCTATATGCATTTTTATTTCATAACAGAAGGTTCTAAATTCAACTTCCGAGGAAAAATCAGACAACTAGGCAACCGATAGACGATAGTAAACGATACACGATTTGGGTACGGAGCAGGTATAGGACCAGGAGCAAAAGCCACCAGCCACCACAGGTTCAGCCTGTGGGCAAACAGAGTAGTCGAGTGCTGAAAGCAAAGCGATGCCAAGTCCAGCTACACCGACCTAGCAAACATGGCACATTTTTAAATGACTAATTTAAGTGCATCTACAAACAGCGTGTGGGAAATATGACTCTTTCCAGCATTTTCATGAGAGCAAATGTCATTCCCAGGTTTTTTTCCTTCAACAAGCCACAAAATCCTCGACTGCATGTTCAAGACAAACATATGAAAAATGCTTTTTCACTTCTTGTAATAATTTGGTAAGGGTTAGAAACCAAACGTGGTTAGGTAATAATATGTCATTTATTGCAATACAACCGTTAACACCATGGATGCCACTTTTTAAATTCCCATGAAGTGGGTCTCACAACCTCTAGAGATCTCTGCATGCAACTGTAGTTTGGATAGTCTACATAAATGAAGGCTACATCAATGAATGAATGAATGAGGTTTTATTTGTGCTTGTATTTACCGACACAAGCACTGACTACAACCCATGAAAAGCAATTAATTGTACCATAACTTAACAACTCTTGGTAAATAACTAAGTAAATCATTTGAGCCACAGTGGGGCCATTCATGTGGTTTGCACGCAGATATAATATGTCAAAAAGAGGCAACACCAAAACTTACCCCCGAAAGTTGACTGTGTAGATATTAAACAGTTTATGCAAATGATTGGGTTTGAGAACACCCCGTGTTCTAATGTTGACGATCTGTCGAACTCTTACACATCAAGTCTCTTAAATGTTTTGGATACCACTGCTCCTGTCAAGGTTAGAATGGTTAAAAGTAGGCAAAGGGCGCCATGGAGAAAAGACGAGTCGGTCAGGGCACAGAAAAGGGAGTGCCGGAGAGTCGAACAGAAGTGGCGCTAGTCAAAGCTCCAGTTCCATTATGAGATTTACAAAGAAAAGCTAAGTGTGTTCAACTGGACTTTGCGTAGAACAAGGGAGAGTTGTAGTAACAAAAACTGCAATAACAACTCTCGTGTCCTGTTTGCTACAGTAAACAGATCAACAAACCCTCCAGTTTCACTGCCTTTAGAACTAATTTCTACATCTAAGTGGAATGAGTTTGCAATATTCTTTAATGATAAAGTTCAAGGCCTTAAATATAATTTCCACAACACAAATAATTACTCTGCAGCCAGCTAGACACCTAGAGCTGACGCATTTCAAACCTGTCACTGACAAAACAGTCGAAGAGATCATCTGCAGTCTTAGGCTACGGCTACACGGAAACGTTTTTCACTGTAACCGATACTTTTTCTTATCGTCGTGGCCACACGGAGCCGGCGTTCCCACTACCCCAAAACGATAGTTGTGTAGAACGGGTTCCAGAGTGGGAAGATCTGAGAACGGCGTTGTTTCGTTTCCATTGTTATAGCCAAAACGGATTCGTTTACATCTGCGTCACAGCCACATGGCCAACGCCAGTGACGTATACACATACGTCAGTGACCAGAACAAAAAGCGGCTTCTATTCAAAATCCGGAAGAAGACGACAACACAACAAGGACAGACAGCGATCATCATGGACCCCACAACATTGATAGCAGCACTGCTGCAGAAACTGCTAACTACAGCGGCGTTGTTGAAGGAACAACGTGAGCTTCGCGCTGGTAGAAGTAGGGGCGTACACGCATTGCTTCTTCTATTGTTCTGGTGTAACCGGTAGGGGTGGCTTACAGCGCATATAGAGGTGTGGCGTGTGTACTGCATCGTATTCAGCGTTTTCATCGTTTCCAGCTTTCCTGTGTGGTCGCAATAATTTTCGTACCCGTTTTAAAAAAAAAAAAACCTTGTTTCGTTTCCGTGTAGCCGTAGCCTGAGTCTGTGCTGAGCAGTTTGTTACCACAACTCGCTCATCTAGTTAACATCTCACTCCAGACTGGAACATTTCCAAAGGCCTTAAAAACTGCTGTCATTAAGCCTCTTCTAAAGAAGAGCAATCTTGATGCCACAGTACTGAACAACTACCGGCCCATATCAAACCTGCCATTCTTAGGCAAAGTCCTAGAAAAAGTTGTACACCAACATCTTACTGACTTTCTTCTGTCTAACAATGCTTTTGATACTTTCCAATCAGGCTTTAGGTCCCACCACAGCACTGAGACAGCTCTGATCAATGTGACAAACGGATATCTGCCTGAACACAGACGCAATAGCTGCCGACTCCAGGCCGAAATGCACGATGGTCCATGTTGACCAGTGTTTTGAACAGCTTCTCTGTACAGCTTTGGTGCACCACACGACAAGTTTGAAGCGTACAATGGGGTGAATGAAAATCAGCACAACAAAATGGGAAGGACAAAAGGAATTTGCAAATAAAAATCCAGGAACATGGCAACTGTAAAACTGCACTGTGAAAAAAAAAGGTAGATATTACATTTATAAAAAACGCAAAATTGGAATAAACATTTAATGGGACCTTCCTCCTGCCATGTGCCACCTGTCCAGCAGATTTGATGAAAGTTGGATTTGCTACTTTTCCGTTTCTGCCCTGGAAGGGTTAGGGTCTGAATTATGGATTCAGAAAGTTCAGAAATCTATGAACACGACCAAGCAAAGGTTTTTCAGCAAACACGAAAAAGTTGATCAGCATTGGACCGGGTAGAGTTGAGGAGCTATGAAAGCAGCGGAGGACCTGCTGCGGGGTCCCTGTGCTTGGCCTCGGCACCTTGAAAAACGGAATCTGAAAGACTGAAGTATGACGACATACGAAAACCTGCGGTAGAGATTTTGAACGCTGCTGTGCCGAGGCCACGTTGAGCCTTTAAGTGCCTGTCCAACACTTGAGTATCATCTTGAGTATCATCTTGAGTATTATCACAAGTGCATCAACAAAGGGGAAGAAGACCACAGTTAGGCTTCAGGCACTGGTTTAAAAAAAAAAAACAACCACATTTACTTAGACTGTATCAATGATTTAAAGAGAGATGTATTCCACCGAGCAAAGATTTGTGGCATTAGAAACAACCAACTTTGGTCATGTTCGAGAACAGTTGCAAAAGAGCGGCAGCATTTTTGGCCTAGTTAGGAGCTGTCTTCAGGTTAGAAAAGGGGTGATGGAGGTAGGCTAGAAGATGTAGAAATACATGTGTAAGTTTTGAGATGGGGCAGCGGGGGGGCAGCACTGTGGTTGGAGCACAGTCAGGGTCTAGTGAAAACAAATGCTTCTACTCTGTAATTAGTGTACTGGAATGTACTGGAATGTGAACCCCTTCAATGATAATGATTACAGGTGCTCCATAATCACACTGATGTGCACATCTGCTTTTTATGTATACCTCTATCTATATCAAAAAATGTCCATCTCCATAGCAATCCATTTGTGACAAGTTACATGTCGAACATCTGTGACTAACTACAACAACATCTGTCACAACATTAAAAGTAATGGGTTGGAGTTTTTAAAGTTTATTTTTCTGGCATTTGTCTTTATTAGGATACCTAACAAGAGAAGGTGAAAATAAATGGCCAATGAGATTACATGGTATCCACAATAAGTCTCTTTTACAGGCACGTTTCGTTAACCTGGTGGAAATTTAACATCTCTGCTCTTAATTTCAGTCCAAGTCACAGCCAAAAGTTTTGTTGCAATTCGTCTGGTAACATTTTTGACATCATCATTACTTTTTAAATGATCCCCCCCCCCCCCATTTCCTAATAACACTCTTTGGGAAAAACTGTTGTACTGAACAATATATGCGCATGCATATTTTACACATTGCTGAAAAACGTATGTATACGTACACATGTGGGCCTCGATCCTTCTCCGATTCAATGCTTAATTTTCTATCCTTTTTGATTTTCTAATATCAAACGATTCAAATAAAATAAACGTGAATCATAAGACAAAAACATTATCAAATCAAAATACACCATTACACCCTCGGATTGACAAAGGCAGCATCCAACATTATATTCTAAGGCAATTCTCTCTCTCTTTTAAATCCTTAATCGTGACATGTACGGTCCTGTTTTAAGGACATGGGGGTGTCACTTTTTTTGCATCACCTATATAGACGCTGTACATTTTAAGTCAAACTATGGGCCTTTTCAAATAGTGTTCCACTATGTTGGCACCTATAAAGACGCTCATTCGACATTGTCTGCCTCTGCTTTGCTAAATGGAAGTGTTGCGTTATATCAGGGTGTGCTTTCTAGTGATAAGTGAATGGGTGGTGCCAAAAGGGCTTCTGTTTGGGGTACCTAAATCTAACCCAATAAATATGGTGCACAGACCCAAAAAATAATTAATGAAAACAAACAAATGATTAAAAAAAAAAAAAAGATGAGCTGTTGCCAGCATGCATACTGGCCTATCCTCCCATTTTCTACATTACAACACCCATAGAAAGTGGCTTGTGGAGCCTGCACTGAGCTGAAATTATGATGTCATATCTATGATAATATATGTGGGAATTCCATATAGTGGCTTACTGGGCTAAAGTGTAGGGAGACAATAAATCTTTGAAATCTGTCTGGACAGATGCTCTGGCCAAACCATTTTTTGCATGAATAAAACTGAGTAATCACTCAAGAGAGTTTGACTGGAAAGCAAAGGGATCCCATCTAATCCTGCCCAAAAATTCTACTCTGCACTGCAGAAAAAAAAAAAGCTGCTCTCCGCCTCATGAACTAGACCCACAACTTGCTCATTCTGGGGCACTGCAGCAACTGAGCTCAGTTTATCCTGCATGTGCACTGGGCATGTGTTTGTCTTAAGACTGTGAGTAAAGTCTTGCCCTGAAGTCTCACATTGCCGGGGGGGATTAGGAGCCAGTTTGACTGCCGATGACCTGCCTGCTCCTTTACAAGGAAAAGATCAGCTATCAGGCTGTTCCTGCTTTGTGCCCTGCTGTTTGAGGGGTGTGTTAGGGATTCCTCTTTAAGTGCACATGGGTTCACCGAGCAGTTGGGGGTAAACAGAGGAGGCGGTAGGAGGGAGGAGGGGAGTGAAGTCTTTCGCCCATCCTCAGTGCCGTCACACTTCCCTAAAGAAGGGTGAACGTCATCGGTCAAAGCACTCATCAAAGATCACTTCCAAGCCCCCATCAACGAGCTCACACTGTCATGCGTGCTGTGACCAAACAGAGGTAGTATTACCATGGGCACTGCTGTGAGCAAGGGCCAGCACCAGGTTTTTCCAATCAGGCCTGAAACAGGCTACTGGCAGGCTTAGTGGTAAGCAATGACAGCCATGTCATACAACACAATTTACAGAATTGCACAATTCAATACATGTTTTTTTTCCAAAACACATGTACAACTGGGGTTTAAAACTAAACACTGCATAATCACTCAGCAAACTAGAAGTTTTGAAGAAAACAAGGCAGGCCAAAAGAAGGGATTCTGCATTATTTAGGAGGCAGTTATGTAATGAAGTTTATGCTAACAAAGCAGCGGCCGAATCAACCACAGGTTAACTGAGATGGCTGCTGAAAAACTGAAACCGCAGACGAAGGCTAAAACAGAAGGCACAGGTCATATTTAGTGGGAGGAGTTAAAACTGGAGGAAGTCTGGAGAAAGGAAATTGAAAGGGAGAACGCAGCAAGACGGTGTGGGTGCAGCGGGTGAGCGGAGGCAGGAAAGAAGTGGCTCGCTCCAAAGTTATTGCAAGAAAATACACTTTCGGGGCAAACTGCGGCAAACACCAGATCTGTGGAAACTGCGAAACATTTACTGGCACACAGAGGCAGACGCAGACGTGAAAAGGGCGCGGCCTCTGTCTCTGGGAGGAAGCGAAAGGGTTGATGGGACGCTTCTTTCAGATGTGCGAGTATGTTTGCGCATGCATGTTTATAAGGGTGGAGCTCCATGTAACAGGATCTCAACATGAAGGGAAATGCAGGCTCACTGCAGCTCTCTAATGAGAAGGGGAACCTGATCAGAGTCAGATGGGGAGCCCCGAGCACACAACCCCCTGCAGAAAGTGCCGCCCGACACCCTTTGTTACCTCCAAGTGAGCTGAGACCAGCCCATGAACCATGTAACTAGGTGGTTTCCAGGTTAATGAAAAGCTGTAACTCCGGTCCCACTGTCTTTTTTCTGCTAAAATGACGTCCGCCTTTCCTTCTAACACCGTACCACCATCAGCCCCCTTACATCTTCACTCCGACATTCCCACCCGTACCAAGGAAAGGGGCGTCAGGGTCAGGAGTAATTAACTGTTTACCCTGTGTGAAGTATGCTACATTTAAATTTCGGGATCATAATTATCCAGACTGATTTCGCAATGAGACAATATTTTTAATGTCCTATTTCACCATAATAATTGGTTTGAATGTATTAAAAAAAAAAAAGAAAAAAAAAAGTTCACACAAGAAAAGCCGACTCTGGCTCAAAACATCTCTCCAACATGCCTTGCATGCTTTATTCCTGGAACCATTTAGCCTATTATGCCTTTATCTAAATTGATGTACACTGCTCTGGACCTCAGTGTGTGTGTGTGTGTTTCTCAGTACTTATTTCTGAAATTCTTAAGTGAAAGAAAATCCTTGAGTGCTGGGACTGTTATATTTGGACAAAAAATTCACCATTTTCTGCAATCCATCCAAATAGAAATGAATTAGTAGGAGCCATCCACCACAAGTGAAGTCTACGCTACAACCGATTCCATTAAAAGCCGGCAAAGCAACTCCCGAACAACGCACGGAACCGCCACAACGTCATTCCTTGCACAGCTATGAAAATGTGATTCCGTTTTGTGGCTCAAGTCAAAAATATACGTCTGACTCGCTCTCTGCGACGAAAGTGGCTGTAAGTCAAACTGATTGAAGGCGGGCTCGGCAGGAGACCCTCAGATGTAAGATAGATGTACTTGTTAGCAAAAGTGAATAACAGGGGTCATGGCTTGACTGGTCAGTGAGCACACCACGGAGAGCCAAAGTGCAACAACAAAGGCCAAAAAATATGCACTGCCAGTCATCTGAAAAGACTTTTACTTTTATGTCCCATATCTAACACGATGTTCAGTGTGGTTGAGTCAAATATTTGCCGCCATTAGCCCAAAGTGTTTTCCCTGTCAGCATTTTTAATAGATGCCCTGAGCTTATACGTTTATCATCATAGACATACTTTCCCTCTCTGCATTACAAATAGCTCCAAACATGGCGTTATCAATCATTTTGAAAGTTACAAATCTCTGGAACTCAGCTATTCATTAATTTGCCAAAGCTGTTGCCCTGGAGGACGAAACTGTGTTTGTTTCAAGGGAAGAGCTGCCAAGTGATTCTGACATATCTTAAATACATAACAGCAGGATTTGGCTACAAGTGGCCAGCTACTGCTGCTAAATCACAGCGCCCTCCTGCTAAATCACAGCGCCCTCCTGCTCGCCGATGAAGAGGAGAGAGATTAGCAATCATTCGGTTATAAGCAGGTCCACGTTCTGTCAAGTTTACCTTTCCAAAAAATAAAGGAAAAAAAAAAAAAAAAGGAAAAGGGAAAAAAAAAAAAAAAAACCCCTTTGATTCCAAGTTGGTGGAAAAAAGTAAATTCACTCCAGTTGCTGTTCAATTTGGACCGGTGGACATTAAAGCAGGAGCCAGTGCCTAATAAGAGCCATGCCTGAGAGAGAAACACACACAGAGAGCAAGAGAGAGAAACCCAGCGGAGGTGTGTCTGTGTCTCGGCTCCAAGGTTCCTGCTAATAGATTTCAGCTCCCTCAGTGTCCCAATTAGCTAGTACGTATGCTTGGTTTATGAAATCATTTGTGGATATTAAGTGTGTGAACATTCATGTCCACTATGCATGCATACTTGCACATGATTTATGTTTCCGTGTGTGCTCTTGTTGTTCAAAGTAGCAACCGCCCGTTGTTTAGTCACATCACATTTTCAGGTTTATTCTAATTAGCGGCTTCAGACAAACTATTCAGCTTTTTGCATGGGAAAAAAAGAAGAACCCCCCCCCATGAGCCAAGACCAAAAGGCATCAACTTACTCAGACCCGTTTCCAGCAACAAAACGCCTATCAGCATAAACACATGGCGACACAAACAGAAAACAGATAAACCTGTCCAGTTTTAGAGCAGATTTTACCACTTCTTAAGGAAGAGCATTACAAAGAAAACACTGAGTGCACTTTTAACCCTGACCCCGTGTGAGGACGGACAGGCAGAGCCCCAAGACTTACCTGTAATAAACCCCACAGCTTCCACACGTGACCATAAATCACACTATGTGCCTTCAAAGTATCAAATATCGACTAATACAGCACCAGTCACCCTCGGCTTTTATCCCTGCGTTTCCCCTTCTGTGTTCTGGTGGTGGCACTGCCTTTAAAGTGCAACCATCTCACTTTTTTTTTTTTTTTTTTTTTTTTTTTTAAAGGCACGCCGGGCAATTTATTTACCAAGAAACTGCTGCCGTAAATGACAGAAAAAGCGGTACAATTTACTGACAAGTAGTGAATTGGGGGCAGGGGGGCCCAGAACGAAGCCAGAGGTCTTGGCTGGCCCTGTGAAAGACTATAAAGCTTTAGTAGTAGCCCACGACCTGTTTATGGCTGGCTGAGACACTGTGGTGCGGGGCTCCTGATCACTCGGCAACTCCACACAGCTGCCGTTCTTGCATAACACGCAAAGAGGAGACGGTCGCGGAAAACAAGCCATTAGACACAAAGAGCGCATTTAGTGGCGTTTGATTTACTCTGCGAGGCCTCGGCAGACTGCAGGTCGTTCCAGAAAATGGAAGTAAAAGGCTCGATTCTTTCATTTTGCTGTTCATTCGTTGATTCTGTCATTTAAAGAGTATGAGACGCCCCAGGTTAATTATTAGGTCAAATAATGCATTTTATTTACTATGAAATATGTAAAGAAGTTGGCACTGGTGCCCACTTTTTCAGGAATAAGTGCAGATGTGGCTGGGCCCGTGAGGCTGGGGAACAACAACTGCAGTGCTACACAAACTCCACCAACCGGATTTATGAAGCGGCTGTGGGCTACAATAGCTTCCCTACATCTTTGGCAAACATAGAAGAAAAGATAAGGAAACGCAAGAGTTCTTTGTTGGATTGGATGTGTGGCTTACCTCGTCTTCACTACATCAAGGGGATGCATCAAGCAGATCTCCACCAGACCTAACAAGAACAACGACAAAAAATGTCAATTTTTTTTTACATCACCCCAAAAAAAGTGCCTTAAAACATTTAAAACACTTAAAAATTCTGAGGCAGTTTTCAGATGTAAAGCGCCGTGTCACTGCCCTAAATGGTTCAGCATTTCACAGAATCTCATCCTTCTGCCTCGTTTTAACGTCAAAAGCATCAGTTTCTCTGAGCGCGATGCGCCTCGTGCCATCCTGGCAAGAATGTGGGTTTTAACGAGCGATCCGGCATGACTTATTTCCAAAAATCATTCAGACCATAATTTCAAACATTTCGAAGCCACCAACCATGTCATGTAGGCAAACCCAGTACATCAGAGAATGTGTCAGCAGCTGGGGAATCAATGCAGTTGGGCGATCATTCAGAGACTCTGAGGTTTCACACACACGCTAACTATGTGCATCTGTGTTGAAAAGCCACCGCTCTGGCACGGACGCCTTCTGACTCAATCCGTTTTTTTTTTTGTTTTTTTTCTTCAAAACTTGTGATTCTCGCTGCATCTCTTCACTGGTGCTCTGAGGGCTTCCCTTGCAGATTCCACCGTGTGTGTACACAGCTGCCGTGCAATATGGGGTCTTTGCTAATTTGCTCAATTAAACATATTGTCTATAAAAGAGTGTGTCTTCTGGGGTTTTTCCAGGGAAGTAATTATCAGGCGAAATACCACAGGAAAAATGACTTTGTCTACAGTTGCATCTTAATGTACGAATGGGAAAAGCGAGAACTACTGAACCAGGACTACCAGTGGCCAAGAGTCAAACTAAATTCCATCTGTCACGGCTCAGTTGAGCTGCCTTTGGTTGTTAATGATACTGTGCTGAAAAAGTAAATACAAGGCTGTATTGGAACGATCATTTTCTGGCCTTGCTATTAATAGCGCTGAAGAAGAAGCTCGACAAATCTGTCACTAGGTAATTGGATTACACGATGAAGCCAAACCTGTCGAACCGCTTGTTCACCCCGTGCAAACGCGGAAAAGGCGGGGCGGTGACGGAACATGCTTGTGGTGATGCTTGTGGAGGAAAATGGAGTCCGGGCCAAAAAATATATATAAATAAATACAAGGTAGGAAAACAAAAAAACAACTGTGACTTCACATTAACATTTCTACAAATAGAAAATCGTATCAGTTTGCTCCCAGTGTGATGGTAATTTATTGAATGGTGCCATTTAGAAATCTTAACTTTTATCCTTCATTTGCAACAGGAGCTTCTGAGCCTTCTGAAAAGTCCGAAATATAAACATGAATCTATACATCTGGATGTATAGAGAGCAACAACATTTTCTTTTTCTGGGAGAGTGTGTGCGTCTCGCTCAGTTGCAGACTGGACAGGTTTTAATTGGGATAGTCATTCTGAATACATATTCACATCACATGAGAAAAACAGATCTGTGACTGTTGAGATGCATTTCAACATGGTGGCCAAACCAAAACAGAAGGATATGTAGCTTCTCAAAAGCAGATAAACACTCCCAGAAAAAGCCTAAAATTAGCCGAAGCACTTCACACAAGCTGCAGTTAAATTGTTTTGCATCATTTGTACAAATATTAAAGCATATGTGTATATAGTAATATGGCCAAATTTCCAATAAAGCTGCTCACTTCTTTAGTCTAAACACGTCAGAAATTGCGACTGACAGATGTGTCAACTTGCGGTCGCTTAAAGCATTTCCAGACTCTCAATCTGCTCTGTTGAAATCCTGATTTTTCTGATAAGCGCAGCGTTATCTGACAAAAAGCTGGAGCCGATCCCAGCTGTCACTTGGCGAGAGGCGGGGTAAACCCCGGACGGGTTGCCAGTCCATCACAGGCCGACACAGAAACAAATGAGACAAACAACAACCAACGCTCACACTCACTCCTAGGGTCAATTCAGAGTCACCAATTAACCCAGCATATATATTTTTGGGTGGTGGGAGGAAGCCGAAGTGGCAAGAGAGAACCCACGCATGCACGAGGGAGAACATGCCCCAGCCGGGACCTAACCTAACTTTTAAGTCAACACAGTGTCTGTAAACATCTAAATACTTCCCTGAAATAATTCACTCTCAATTTTGGGCCTCATTGTGAACATCAGATTACAGGAGCTCCAAACGTACTGTCATTAACTTACAGGAGAAATGTAACATAAGTTAACACTGTACACTAAACAACTGTACACTCTGTGTAATTCACATACATTAATCTGCTTCAGTGTGTTCCAGTGTGTAGTTCTCAGGCTGTCAGAATTTCTAGGTGAAGTGCCATACAAAACATCTCCCTAAATAGGATCAATCAAAAATGTGAGGCAAATGACAACCAGCGCCGTGCACAGTGATCCATCTCCAAGATGTCAGTTGCGAAAGGGAAAGAGTGATGAAAAGCGCAAATGCCAAACCCTTGTGTTTATCTGACAAGCTACCTGACAGCCTGGCAGACGTGACACCTTAAGAACAGCTGATGGCAGATGAGATGACAGGCCGCAGAAAGCCGAAGGCAAAACTAAAACACTAAAGTTTAACACTATAATCCCAAACTGACCTTTGTGTGGCATGTTGCTCAGTGGTTTGTTTCAGTTCTTTCTTTTTTTTTTTTTCCTTCAAGATGAGAAAAAGCGACAGACCGATACAGTGGCGTTTCCTGTTCATAAATGAAAATAAATAAATAAAAAGCACAAAGCGGAAAATAAAAAAGGGTGACGGACAACTGCTGACAGAGATGTTGGTAAATGATGACATAACAAAAATGTGATCTTTTTCTACTCCCGTATTCACGACGTGTGATGGTTTGATGCAATGTAAAGCCTATGGGGTGTATCATTTACACTGGTCCTATGGGGACACGCGATCGACTGCCTACACCCCTGAGAGGCAGCTTCTCCCTAAACCCGTGCCCCAGCTCATCCCACTCTTCAACTCCAGCTGTCAGCACGTGCTACTGTTTAATCATAGAGCGCAGCAGTAGTGAACCCACACACTCTTGAGAGCACTTCACACCCCTCCGTAGCCTCCCTCCGATGCAGTCACGGGGCATGCTGAGGGCTCACAGACGGGATGATGCCACAAAGTTTCTAAGTTGAGCCCTTTTCCTATTCTACTTCCTCAGTCTGGCTGCAGCGGCTTCTGCAGGCACACACCCCCTTGCAGCTGTGAAGAGAGGCGTAATATTACAGCGACGTGCCATCTGGTCGACGTTTACGGCTTTTCTACGCATCAGTGGGTGACGTACTGGGAGACACAATATTTTGAGGACTCTTTTGTCCCTGAGCCACAATGGTACTGACAGAGCTTGTCATCCGCCGCGTTGCAGACAGACACTCACACAGATGCACACAAGAGCTGATCGCAAGGGGCTCTCTGGAGAATTGCCATTGAGCACACCTTTACATACACACTACAGCACTTCTTTTTGGCCCAAATGCATCCTACGCCAAGAAGTGCAGTGGAAACAGATTAGCTGCAAGATTACAGAGATTTTGTATCTATGTTCTATTTAACTGACAACATGTATTTTTCATTGAGTATTCCACACTGCAGAGAGCTGCTGTCATATGCTGGATTTAAAACATTAGGCAAGGCAAGGCATCTTTATTTATATAGCGCATTTCATACCACAGGCAACTCAATGTGCTTTACATAAAGACAAGGTATTTAAAAGAACAGAAAAACAAGCAATTTAAAGAGAATAAAAAAAAAATAGAATAAAAATTAAAACACAGTTAAAAGCAATCAAAGAAGAGGGAAAAAGAAAAATATAAACTCAACCATAAGCACACCGAAAGAGAAATGTTTTTAACCTGGATTTAAAAGTGCTTATAGTTGGGGCAAAACATTGGCTTTTTGTATCGCATAAGAAGACCAAATAGCAGACACAGTGAAATCAGGCATCATAAGTGCTGAATCATGCTCTCTTTAAGTCGAAATGTGCTAGTCTCTGGGGCCAAACCAAAGAGTAGCTTCACTGGTAGCACTAGTAGCACCGCTGCCCGATGGACAAGACATTCCAGGTTGTCTGATAAGTTGTCGTCCACAGAGAGAAGATCATACATCATACAGATGAGATGATTATCTGCGTTGGTTTTGCCTCTGGAATGCGTGCAGTTTAGCTCCCACGCAAAAGTGAGAAAGAAAAACAATAGAGCACCAGGGAGTGATTGCTCAATGGGTGCAGGTGTCATCCATCATCCCGAGACACACACTGAATGACTGTAATTCCCAGCAGCCATAGGGAGAAGGTCACTGCCACAGGAAGCGGGACTCACCCGAGAAAATGGACGTATACACGAGAGACGCACTGCCTCGTCATTTCACACGCTTACTTGACCCGGTAAAAGCTACAGTCTCTGATGACGGCTTACACACAGTCCTCTCCATCGTGTCAACCCAGTTTTGTTGATTCCTCTCAGAAAAAAATACTGAAGAAAAGAATCAGCAACGCCAAGTCGTGGCCTTGGGTAGGCCCATGACACAGACAACATCACACGTGAACAGTTTCACATATAAAACCTTGCAGCTAATTGTTTTCCAAAACAGCATATTTCTTGGTTCAGTAGGAGCCAAAGCAGAAAACTGCAACCTGTCCTGAAGTTTTCAAGGTGCGTGACGAGACACAGGCGTGTCCTGATGACAGATCTTCATCTCACAGGCCCGTTCTGGTTTTGACAAAGAGCTCCCGACTGAACCTGCAGGAAACAGCTCATGCCTCCACGTCCTCCATTAATACTTCTTTAAACACATCTGATCAGGAATGCCAAACAAACCCCATGAGGTGATGCATCCACTGCAATTTGTGAACAGAGCACACAATATCCATCGGCAGCAGTGCAGAGCGTTCTGATTGAAAAAGATCTGATTCATTTCAGGTTCTTTCAAAGCTCAGGCAGACGAAGAATGAAGAATGTCACGTGACAAATAGTCATTGTTTTATTTCATTCCAAAGGCCAACATTTCAAAATCTTCCAACATTTTTTGTCACATTCAATTCGAGCCTATCTGACTACAATTTTTCTGATACATCTGTTGTTATTTTACACTAATTAAAATCAACGATGACAAATTACACTGAATTTGCAAGGTGGAAATATCGTACGTGAGTGAAATAAATGTAACATAAAAGTTTCCAAATGATATAAGGGCCTTTCGACTGGGGTAAGGCAAATACTTCATAATGTAGTTGCCATGTGAGAGGCAAGTATGAAAATACAACAAGGAAAGAGCAGATGTAACAATTCCAAACCGATTGCAGTAACATTTAAATAGAGTATAAACCAGGTTCACACATTAATGAAATTAATTTAGTGCAGCAAAAGTTAAGAATTTCATCAATACCAAAGAAGGACAACATTATGTAAAGAGATAAAAGCTTAGCAACTGGATAAAATAAGAAAAGAAAAAAACACACACACACAAAAAAAGAAAACTATTTCAACTCTACGATCTCACCAAATAATAATGTGGATTAACTAATTCTGTAAGAACTGACATCGTTTGCAAAAGAAAACACACAAACATGATCCTCGAATGTGTGACAGAAGACCGAGAAGGAGAAAAAGTCACGGGGACAACTATTAATCAGATTATCACCAATCAGAGTGCAGAAGAGTCACGGTTAACACCCCCAAACTGCCCCTTGTTCTGTGCTCAAAAAAGCTAAAAGGGTGCAAAAGAAAAACAAGCAGGGCATCCGATTACAACGGGGAGGTTTTTTCAACCGAGGGCCTCTGTCAAAGGGGGTCAGGAATCCAGGATTTCTCTGGGACCGTTTCAGCTACCGTATTGCTGCCGCCATGGAAATGCAACAGTCGCTTTGACACAGGCACGGCAGCCTCGAGGTTTTCTAAAACACCCACCCACATCATTTATATCTGAGAAGGCAAACGTCTGAATCAGTCTGGGATAATGTCTGGCTGAGCTAAATTGTGAATGGAGAAGCTCAATGTCACATTCACTATGAGCGAGTGTGCGTGGGCAGACAATGGTAGTTTCATCATATTGCTTTCCACTCTTTTGTGGATATAGTGGTTAGGATCCAAATACACCAAGCCTTTATATTATGCAATAACATCTCTCTCCAGGCGCTGCTCGGATGCATTTGGAAAAAGGATCTAACGATGATAAAGACATGTCTCACACCATCAGTTTCGTGTCGACTTTTACACGTGAAAGGATAACGGCACACAGTGTCCAGACCCGAGATTAGATTGTTTAAGGTTCTTAAAGTAATGTAAATCGTGATCTGAAACTGGGATAAGCTCCATCCTGGATGGACGTTGCATGTCGTCCTGAAATTTGGTTTCCAAATGGGGTGCATAGGATAATGTGATTGCACAGACTGGATGAACCGCATGTTTATTTGCTATATTGTGCAAATACACAAGTAATCTTCAAAAGAATTCATGGTGAGTGAATGTGTGTTCTTACTAGCACCTTTCTTTTTTTCTTACTTCTTTTTACGACTTTATACGTCATATTCCCTCTCGTTCATCAGTGCTGCTGATATGTGTACATGTAATTTAGACATAAACAAAAAAAAAAGTCACCTGTGAGGACGAAGCTTCATCTACCATCTCTGAAGCGCTCCGACTGAAACTCTGCAATTTCTGGTGTATATATGGAAATGTGTGGAAATGCCACGAGTGCTCGTTTTGCAGCACACAGATGTAATCGAACCAAGAACAACGTGGAATAACTGCCTCCATTCTGACGCGGAAAATTTTATGTCCATTTACACATGTTTAAAACACATTATTTTTGTAAAGGATCTGCCTCATTTAGAATGAAAGAAAGAACAGGAGCTGATCCTGTAAATCACAACGGACACAAACATTCTTGGGTTAGTAGGTCTCCTCCATTCTAAACTGAAAGAACTTCCTAATAATAAGGAATATCCTGCAGAGCCCAAGCGCATCCTGTTTACGTCCAGCAGTCGCTGATCCAGAAGTTGAAGTTAAGGGAGCGAAAAGAAAAAAAATCTTTTACCCCATCTGTTACTTTTGCCTTTTTTTTTGCAAAGCATTTGGACAACACCTACAAGAATCAAGCAACTCCCTGATTTCTCAGCACACAGCAAAAACAGGAGGATAGACAAATCATGATATAGATCAACCATCTTATTCTGCTTGTATAGTAAATGGTATGTGTGTTTTTTTTTCCCCAGTTGGTGCTGTCTTGAGTAAAAGACTTATCTTGGAAGTCATGGCAGATTTTTCCCACTGGCTATACACAGAGAATGCTTGGGTGTGTGTCGGTCTGTTAAACTTAAAATGAACTCTGTGATGTTGATGAATGTGTCAAGATGTGTGTGTGTGTGTGTGTGTGTGTATGCGTTAGGTGCATGTACATTTGACTGGGTTAACTTAGCCTGCCCGAGCAGACAGGCTAATGACACAAGTCGGTTGTCAAATGTCAGCGATGTCACAGTTTTACTGACACCCATAGTGACATCTATACATGACCATCTGATGCAAATACCTACACCGGAGGGGTGGAAGTGGCGACAGGAGGAGAAAAAAAGGGCACAAAACGGATGCAAAACCTGTTGTAACTGATATTTGAGAGGAGCTGTCGTCTCAGACGATTTCTTTCATGGGGTTCGCTTTTTAAACAAATTGCCTCCAACTCCTGCAAGTCACCTGTCACCAACTAAATAAACTGCATAATCCCCCCAACAAAGATTGGAGTGTGTGAAATTTAGATCCAACACGCAGCTTCAAGATCCACGGGTGCTTTCCGAGCTTCTACATTGTTCACAAAAAGATGGCTTCCCCAAAGCCCTGATTTATTACAACAGGCAAATGAGCATGTGGTCGCAAATAATAAATAGCGCAGATGAGAGAGTGTCAAGTTCTGACGCCAGTGACGTCCTAAAACTACACACAATCACAACCAGCTCATTTCAATGATGGCCAAAGCAGTCTACCAGAAGAATGGAACATGGAAATGAACGTGGAGCCGCAAACAAGCAGACGTGTGGATAATCAGAAGCGATCATTTACCAACAACAACGTGATTATCCGTTCCGTTCAAATTCAGATAACACAGAACAAAAAAAAGTACATGTACAAGCATAATCATTTAAATAACCTGCAGCCCAAAATGAAAAGAATCCACGCAACAAAGCCAGGCGTGAAGATCACCACGTCCACACCTCTCAGGAGCTAACTTACCACCACACCTTGTTAGTAAATACCGGCCGCGAGTGTCACCAAAAATGGGTTTGCGCCAGGTGCAAAGCAATAGCAGATTTGGGCCTCAGTGTTCGGCCGGATCTGTAGCCGTCATAACTATTCAGAACAGACAAAAAGAAAATACTTCTATGTATGATCTTCATTTTGCATACATCTTTACATCATCCGAGTTTCACCCTTTACAGACTTTCACAAAAAACTTTTAACAGAGGAAACAAAGAGTTTGATCTAAAGTGTAAAACTTTAGAACGTGAATATTCATCATTTCTATCCATACGACAGAGCTCTGTATGAAGGTTGAAAAGCCAGATCTGAATGCTATAATGGGAAAAGGAAATCGTGACGTGGCTGGTCACTGGTTTTAACCCGATTTAATTGAATTGTGTAATAGTTACACATTGATGTCACAGTGAGTCAACCCGTGTATTAAACCGAGCCTACTGAACTTTCTAATTCATTCCCCCCTAAGGCCACTTCAGAGGAATGATTGCTGCTCTCACCTGCTTTTGTGTTTAGTGCACTAAAATCTGCTCCGTTTCATTACAGATCATTAAGAATGGTTCACCCTCCATGTGGAATAGAAATGAAAAACGGAATCAATTAACCACCCCACTGTGCTTTAGCCGTAAAAATGATAGAATTAAACTTCCCCCAGCTTTCTAAATCCTGACAATTCCAGAAATAACCTAACCAAAACTCTCCAAATCAGATCTCCAAATCAAACCATCACTTTATGAAAACACATTCTTGCAAGTTTTCTTGCTAATCAATTCCAAATTGAACAATTTGGGCTGAAATCATGTTATTTTGGTCAAAATTGGGGGACCGAGGCTCTAAATTAAGTATGTTTTCTGATAATAATATCACGACGTGAGCCTGTTGATAGACTAAACAGAAGGGCAGGAAATATGTGTGTGCTGCTCAGCGCAAAACAGTGAAGAAGAAGTACATACAAATACAAACTAATGGGATCTAAATTTTCTCTTGTCACGAGGCTCTTTAGAACAAACATTTCAGCAATTATGCAGCTGCCTCTACAAGAACGTCTTAACCGTGGCCATTTTAGCTGATGAAAAAAAGAACATATATGTTTCTAACTCCAACAATTCCCCACAACATTTTCACCTCACAGTAGTTAATCACTTCACTCTTGTTGCCATGGTCTCTGTACACTTCCGTTTAATCGCACCTCCTACAGCTCCAGTCCAGCTTTCAAACACACAAATTCCTGACTTCTTGGTTATCGGCACCAAATGCTTTGACGGACTGTAATTACATGAATATGAGCAAAGATGATAAACGAGCACATTATGATGGAATCAAAAGTTTCCCGAATAATATATGATGTATTTTTTTTTTTTGTTTGTTTGTTTTTGCTGATGTCTTTTTTTTTTTTAATTCGGAACCCCTGCCAGCCGACAAAATTTAACTCTACATCATTAGCCGTATCGCAGCGGCTCAGCCCAAAAATCTAATTATTCTCTTCTTTCACCTATTTCGCAGTCAGGCAGTAACAGAGAAAATGTGATGCATACTTTCCTGCATGATTGTTCATCTATCTATTTATTTTACAGTTTCAGCTTGCGAAACAGAAATAAGGCAGAAATGGCTCAGTGTGTCATATTCAACAACGGAAGCTTCCCTATTGTTCCAGAGAATAACAACTCATACACTTGCTGTTTATGTACGCAGCCAAACCAGTTATCATTACAGCTTTTACACGTCATTTTGCAATCAGAATGTTCAGGTTGTCACACATGGAAAAAAAAACACTGCTACCAAATGGCTGCGGGACAAAATGATTCCCAACCAGGTGTTCTGGTGTGTTTCCACATCAGAAAAAAACATGATTTAGCTAAAAGATATACATACAGCTTCCACACTAACTGGTGTCATGTTAGCCCATCTATAAATATCTGTTGCCAACAAAATTGCTGTCAATTTGACCATCAGCCATGACGGGCAAACTGCAATGCTATATCACTTACAGCTCTTCATGACACGGACTCGTGTGGTAATCCAATGCATATAGTTCTAAATGGCTTCAGGAGCGCTAAAATCAACTGTCAACACGTCCACAGATCATTTCTGATGCAGATGGATTAAAGTAGGAAAAACAGGACTGTAGGAATCCTTCTTTGGCACCAGAATAATGTCAGTGAAACACAGCATTAACCGATACGGGCTGACCAACGCACACTGCCTCTTCAGCGCGTGCAACTTAAGCCGAGTCATTAAATGAAAATACAGAAGTGGCCCATGTGTGTATTATTTTCTGGGGCAGAACTTTTCATCATAGAAAAACCTCATTTAAGGAAAAGAAAAAAAAAAGGGGGGGAAAGTGGAGTTCCCCGACATGTGTTACTGTTATAAAATGATCTATTTGAACCCAAACCCCTTTGCAAAGAACTAAAAAGAAAAGAACAAAATTAATTTTGGTCCAATATCCCACATGCCCCACTTCCTCAAAACGTAAGATATTGTAAAGCTCCACCTGCCTCTCTGGTTCAGCCATTTCAGCTCTGCCTCAAACTATTTCGGGAAAAAAAAACAGTTTTTTTAAACTGGAGATTAAATAACAAATTAAAAAAAAAGAAAAAAAGAAAAGCTTTACCAAAGTGGAGATTTAATCGTATCCTTTGGATTCCATTTTTGGCATCAAATGAGATCATAAAATTTTTTTTTTTAAATGCATCTAACAGAGTAACAAATTATGTCACGTCATCATCAAAATTAGAAACACGAAGAGAGGCGATGCCGTTATGTTACGATTAAGTTGTGATTTGTAATAAAGGAGAAACAAAATACATTTGAGCAAATGGGAAACCATCTCAACACAAAAGTACTTTTTTGTGGTGTAATTAAATCTAAAACTAAAAAGTTGACCTCTTGGCTTTTTTCTACTGGCGAAGAAAAACAACATGGATGCACGGATTTTGATGGGGAAACAGTTTAGGGTTTTTAACTAGAAACAAAGAAAATACGGCTGCTGCTGCCACTAAAGCTGTTGCACATTTAACAGAGTTTACACGTACAATTCAGTTCAACTCAATTCAATTTTATCTATACGGAGCAATATCAATCCACGAGTCAGCTTAGGGCACAAAGAGACCCAACCATTTTAGGAAGATCACATGTACTAAACATTCAGCTTAGTTTCTATAGAAAATGATGTGTTTCAGAAGAAAGGAACTACAGGGGTACAGCTCGGATTTGAGCTGCAAACAAGAAGTGTCTAAAATGTCATGATAAAAAAATAAAAATAAAAAAAAAATCTATATTTTGTTGAAATTGTGCAGAGCCCAACAAATGGGCCATTATGGTGAGCCTTTTTTTTTTTGTTGTTGCTGAGTGATGTGGAGCAGGATGGCGAATGGGCAGTAAGTGGACTTCCCACCGTAGACACCAGCATCATTAACTTCGCCACCACATCACTCTAACGACACCGTTGCAGGGAGTACACCCAACCTTTTGCTATAGGCTCTGGTCTTAAGCATTTTTTTTTTTCTTGTGTAAACAAAGGATTCCACCTCATCCCATCCCCAACCCCTGGAGGGGAGCACTGTGTCATTACTGTCACCTAGTGGACAGAGGGTAGACAGAGATTGATGAATATACAAAGAGGTGAGTCAGAGAGAGTGATAGAAAGCACATGTGGGAACCGCACAAAAGATGGCTCTTCGCCTGAGAGGGAAGGACAGCAGCTGCAGAAACATAATCCACATGAGGTAACAAGTAGAACTGCAAATCCATCCATAGTGTGTGTCACTCGCATCTCTTTATGGGAAAACTGACTGAACCCCTCAGCTTCATAGCTGATATGCTATTTCTAGAAAGCATCACGAGTGACCGCTTGGCCAAAACAAGCATTGCTTTCCCCAGAAGCTCACCTGAGTCCATAAAAGCTGATAATAGAGCCAATAATTGGGAAGGAACAGCAATAATGGAGTTTTAGTGAGGCAGTAAATTCTTTAATTAGTTGTTAACACCCTGTGTCTATAGGATTGGTAGAAGTTCCCCTATTACAAGCTGAAGAAGGCCAGGGACTCATCTTTAAAAGGAGACCATCACTTATACTGCTAACAGGCTGTTGAGCACCTTCATGTCATCACAGCAAGCTGCTGGGACACATTTAAAGCTAAATGAGCTGCCATAAGGTAGCAAACTTATGATGTTGCAGCCCGAGGTTGGAAATTCATTCAGCGTGGAAATCTTCTGTGGGCCCAGGCCCAATGCCACCTGGAAGAAAGCCCCGTTTGGCTGACATTTCAATATGCATCACGGTAGGGACATTCTCCAAACATACAATCTTTGTGGGTACCGAAAAGGGCTGCAAGGTAGATGAATGCAAATGATGCAAAGATTGAAAAACCAGCGGACATTCCTGTAGGGTGATACGATCTTCCAGTCCACAAACTATCCATGGTAGGAGTGACAAAGTAGTGGAGATAGTGAGTAAAGCTCAGAGGGTGGTCTGTCTTTTCTGTACTGGCTTTGGCTAGCCGGCGTGATGGGGGGGGGGGGGTACAGAGAGGTGAGGAGCGACAAAGAGTGCTGTGGTAGCAAGTGCTGTACCTGTGGCAGCACTAAAAGCGAAGTACCACGGCTCCCTAAGCTGGGAGAGTTAAAGGCAGGAAGCCATTACCAAAGTGTAAATGCACTCAGCCATCACTGCCTAAATATAGTCCCAATATGTTCCCGCACTTCAAAAAAAAAAAAAAAAGTGGAATGAGCTGGAAGGAGGTTGGCCTTGTTGAAATTAAACATTTTTATCCCCTTTTAAATATATACGACTACACAGCATATCAGCATCACAAGTATTGTTAGCAAGCTTGCTGTGTGTCTTTCCAAACATTGCATAACGCAGCTCCAGATGCACACTGGTGGTTTTCAGCCTGATGAGAGACCGTGATTATGTTACATACGACGGTGGTTGGACGCAATAATAATGCAATCAGCAGCCTAGCTTTGTGTTATGTCTATGATTTCTACACATTATTTGAATTGGGGTAATTAATTTTCACAGGCGGGCGGGCAGGCAAGGCTCACTGTGACAGACATCTCTGACTGCTTTTGTTTTGGCAGATGGCCCTGTGCCATGTCGCTCACAGAGGAAGCCATACTCAGGCTTAATCACAATACAGGCCTCACACTTTAACTCATACACAAACAGACCATAGATGAAGAGATAAGGCGAGAGATGGCGAGATGCTTAGAGGGGCATAAAGAAGAATAAAAGTTCAAATTTAGAGAGTCCCTCCACAAACCAGAGCAAACCTTGGACACTTAAAGTCCCGATCGGTCACTTGAGCTGCAAACTCCGAGCTCTCTTGATGTTGTCATTAAAGAGGCCATGCTGGAGCTGCTTCATTGGCACTGAATAACAGAGCTACTTTCTGAAGTGACTCTGTGTTCGAGGTGATGCTGAGCGAGGTCAAGCAAACATTCTTTGAGTGCATGAGCCTTCCATTCATTGTCAATGAAGCAGATCCATGTTTTGTCTCATGATGGCATTAGAATATAGCCGGGGTTTCTTTGGTTTCTGGCTTTGTGAGAAACCTGTAGTACAAGATAACAGAATGGAAAATCAGACGCATACTGAGCAACACTAGGAAGAAAAAAAAAAAAGCTATTTTGAGTAACGTTGAATGTATATCTAAGCAATCTGGGGTAAAGTGCATGGATAAAAATCTATTTAAAAAAAATAAAAATATGCAAAGTGGAAACAAATACGGGCAAAAATCTTGTATGCTGTAAGTCCATGCTGCACCGCCGTGTGGAGATGCCAAACTGTTAATGAAATTCAGCAACACGCAAGAGAAGAAATAATAGCTCCATCATCCTGTAATTGAGGGGTCAAAATCTTCTCACTGGACAAACTCCAGCAGAACCGCGCATGACTGTGGTGCTTCGCCCTTATCCTGCTCGTTGTCAGAAAAGCTGAAATAACTTCAAACGGTCCGCAGAGAGTTTTGAATGAGAGTTATAGAACCAGAGGAAAATAAGAAATAGGCTGTTTACGGAGCTCTGAAACACAAAGTCAATAATGGAAACCTGATTAGTAAAACTGAAAAAAATCAAAGCCTGTTTTAGCCTCAGATTTTTTTAGCTTTTTTTTTTGCTACTGAATTTAAAAACAAAGTAGCCAAATCCAAACAAAAAGATAAAACATGTCATTATATTACAATAGAATTCGAGTATCACTTTGTGTAGAAATGGAAATTCAGCATTTAGTTTTGGATTTGGATTTGTAAAGGCTCATAAAGCAAACAGATGACACCTTGGCTCAGACTCCCCACAATGTGTGAGGGCCCCTTTGTGCAGAAGCCATTCGGGTTTTGGGACAAATCCTAACATGTCCTAAAAGAATCTGTCAGTTTGCTTATGTTTAGCCATTGCTGAAGCCAGTTTGGCGACGGTAGTTGCTCGGCCTGTGTACATTTGAGGCAAGAGCAAAACGCAGCGGTGTGAGGGCAGCGAATGCTTTTCGGGCATCAGCTTTGCTATGACAGATGCTGATGATGAACTCTTGACACTGGCTAAACCGGTTTATGTTCAACATGTGTGTCTGTGTTACTGTCTCTGGTTTCCAGGAGACTGCCCTGGTTGCTAACTGTGGAAGCAACTATGTGTGGGCCTGTGTGTGTCTGTGTGTGTGTGTGTGTGTTGAGGCCAGGGAGAGATGAGAGGAGCAGCAGGATCTGTAGCTATCTGGGAGGTTGAACATAATGACACACCGGGGACAGATTAGGTTCCTGTCCGTCAGGGTTCCATCAGGAAGACTCTGATTTACAGCCATGCTGACCAGCCAGCTAGCCCTCCACCCAAAGCAAACACACGGAAAACACCACTGCCTCTGTGTGGTGGCAGCTGGTGGGCTCGCACACATGTTGCATTTGGCTATTTCGTACTCTGGCCAGTTTCTGACTCAAACACTGGCGCAGATTTAACTGCAGGACTGCATTACAGTGAAGAGACAAGCTGGGAATTACAATTATGTCCATTTTGAAGTTAAACTCTTGAGAGTGAGCATATGCATGCATGTCTGACCAGAATATGTAAAGCCATGCATACTACTTAGCGGCTGACTCACCAGAACAGTGAAAGAAGGGAGATGGACAGATCCATTAAACAAGATGTCACACCCAAACACAACAATGATTAATCACTCGGTGCAAATTATAAGCACCTGTATGAAAGAACGGCAAAGCTTGGGGTCTCTCCCACTGTCTGACTGCATGCTTTCACTCTCTCAGACAGCCTTCCCACCACCTTCACAACCCCCCCCCTGGCTCCCTCTCTCCTCTCTGACCCTCTGGCCCCCCACTCTCACTCATACCAAGAGGAAGTCTGCCTGAAAAGAAATAACTCAACACGTACACAAACGGCCATTTTACTTTAAACTTGCCATGAAATGATAGAAATTGATATTTAATGCAGACCTCGTGTACAGGGTGTATAAAGGACGGTGGCATGCTAAGAACATGTTTGAGTCAGTGTTTTTTTTATGTCAAATACATGAAAATGGATTCAGGAGGTGCAAATATTTCTTTTTAAATCATACGTTACATCTTAGTGGTTTCATCAGATAAGGGCAAAATGAATAAAACAAAGACAATAAAAAAGAGATTTGTTTTATGTGACCAAATGAATCAGTAAAAAGTTGACTTCTTGCTTAATTCATCTTCCAGCTCACTGAATTCGACTGCAGAAGACTGGCCCTCTGTGTAAAATCACCTGCATTCATTATGCTAACAAGCTAGCCCTGCTGATAGGCACGCGGGCTGATGTGAGGAAATGCGAGTTTGATTAATGTGGGCAAAATTGAGCTGTGCAGACTGCTCCCCAGCCCCAGTTAAAGGCGTCGCCTGCCATCAGGCTCAAAACGCTGCGAGAGCGGCACTCTGAGCTCAGGTCCTCCAGACACTTCACAGCAAATCTGCAGCAGACCTTCCCTCCTCTGCTCACAGAACAAGAGCGGCCCATTGAGCTCTAAATGAAAACCATATTTCTGATAGCTTACGTAATGAGGGAGATGTGCTTCGTGTTTATGTATATACATATCAAATAGACCTATGCTGGCTTTTGTTTGGCTGTGATCTTCCCGTACTCTCATACTAGCCAGACCACAACAGGCAGGCAGAAGCAGCCCGGCCAACGGAGCAGACTCTCTTGCAAGCCTTTCCCAGGAGAGGGACCATCTCACAAACCCGCCCGATCATTTGGCTGGATCCAAAAGCAGCTACCCTGGCAGCCTTTAGGCCTTAGGGGAGCACGGCCCACCACCGTGCGCTAAGACGGCACAGAGTTTGAGAAGGACAGGGGGAGAACAGAGAGGGAGAGAAAGAGAGAAAGAGGGAAGGAGGGTGGAGGAGAGGAGGGGGGGAAGCAAAATTGAGCAACACACAGAGCCCCCAGGTACCTGCCTGTACAGTCGCCTCTCTCCAAATGTTTACTTTGGACCAGACTGGCGGCCAACTGGTTGCAATTGACCCTCTACCAGGACGAGTTAGAGAGCGAACATGAGATTTTTCCTTCTGGGAAAAAGATGGAGGAAAGCCACACACGCACACTTTATAGCATACAAGTATACAAATTCACATCAGAAAAATGACGGCAAAACTTACAAATCGTTTCCGCAATTGGAAAGAAAAAAAGAAAAAAAAAGAATCAACTTTTAAAGATCTTTTTTTTCTTAAAGAGAAAAAAAAATAAAGTCTGGACTAAATTTTTTTTATATAAATGAGTTGGAGTGAAGCCAGAAGTGAGGAGCGGACCCAAAAACCACAAATAGTCCACCTGCCACAGGTGTTAAAGCTCAGGTCTGATGACTGGCGGAGTCAAACAGGGTGGCTTGGGTCCTGACTCCGCCAAAAATGTTCACTTCAAGGCTCAGAACCCTCCTCTCTGCCATCGGTCGACCATCCGAGGGTTGCACTGAGGAGGCCTGCTGGCCCCATAGACTAAATAAAACCTCTTAATCCTCATAAACTTCTCCATGTGAGCATTACATCTCTAACTCAGTGCAGGGATTCCAAGGGAATGGAACTCATTTTGCGGATAAAACATTACCAGAATTCCCTCCTGTTGCTGCCTGGCTTTCATAATAGGTTCTGTGTTCAGTCCGATGCAAACCCTCTACTTACCCACAAATATTGACGATGGAGATGATGATTATGATGAAAAATGCACCGGAAAAATGTAAGTGAGGGGGCTGGTTAGATGCACTGTTAGATCAGTGTCTGCGAGCGCCGTGTGTGTGTTCGCTCAGGCAAAGGATAAAAATGACGTGTGCAGGCCGTGTAGGGTTTCGCTGCAACATAAGGAGAGAGAAAAAAAAAAAAAAACTAGCCGGGCAAAAATGACTCCCGCTTTCTAAACGTGATCATACAGGCCTGCAGAGTTGATATGATTCATCAATAAAAATCACATTTAAAACAAACATGTCCCAGTAATCATTCCCCTTGTCAGCTGGCCTATTCATGCTCAGCACGCAAGCCCTCTGTGCATACACCTGAGCAGTGTAAGCAAGCGTCGGCCCCAGCAGGAAACGAAGGCAGGGGGAGGGGGCAGGTAGGCATTTCACTCGAGGCCAGTCATTTGTCACAATTGTCACCGAATGCACAAACACAAATTACTGAATTATAACTGCGGATGTGTGTGTGTCCTGCCTTGGCTAAATCAAGACAAGCGCTGGGAGCTGTCATAACAGGGGCTGGTGTCTGGGAAAGCAGGGAAGGGGCGGGGTGTTGGCTCGGGTCAGTTTATTTGACTTCTGTCATGTTTGTTAGGGGTAAACAGAATGGAAATGCAACAATGACAAAAACATGAGAAATGAAGATTTAAAAAAACAACAACAAAAAAAAGTTAGCCAGAGGGCAATAAAATTGATAGATATCCTAATTCATATCAAAGATGTTAAAGTACTGTCACTTCAGCCTTGATATACTGGTGCAGTTACTGTAAACTGATCATGGAAACAAGAAGCTTCTATGGTCACATATAACTCTAAAAATAAACAAAATAAAATACATGACAGAATAAACAAATAAGAAACTGTGATAGGCCTTTAAGGTGGCTTTCGTTTATTTATTTTTTTCCATTCGCTTTCAATCTAAAAGTAAGTCTAATTTGTACCACATATAGTGTCCTATTGGGAATAAAAAATAGCTCCACGTTCATGTGACCCAAAGTGCCACGATCAAGCTGCTTCATGTGCAATGCAATCACTTCAGACCATTCATGTTTTATAGAAAAAGAAATGTAAAGAGTTTCTGGTGGAATCCTGCAGGGTAGCAAAGCAACAACATTAACTCTGCAGATACACAATCCCTCATCCATTAGTATCCATGATGCTAAAACTAAAGTAAATCCTCAGAGTTGCAAAAACAGGGATTGGTTTGCATCTGACTCGCTCTGTTGTGTGTCAAGGTGAACCACACAGGTATGGTGGGCCAGACACAGGAAACGTATTAAATTGGACCACCGTTTACTCTCCTGACCACAGCACGTCCCACAGGGACATGGAGGAAAAGCTAAAGCCAAAGTCTCTTCGCACACACATACATGGATATATAAACATATATACACAAGCACAGAAATTCAAATAGACAGTTACTGATACATAGAATTTTTTTTTTTGAAAATTATGACAAAAAAAATTATTGGTCTGTTTCAACCATCCACAGATTGGTACCTGCACACACTCACCTTTACACTTGACACAATTGCACTAAGAGAGTTGTGCTCTCGCTGACAGAGAGAGGCACCTCTGCGTGCTAGCACCTGTCCACACAGACGTTCACACACCATCCATTAACACCTACATAAAACACCTACAGGCACCCGTATTCTATTAGAGGTCAGCACCCAGCTCCTCAATTTCATGGCCCATGTATGAGCAAAGGTGAATGTGATGACAGAAGGGCACGTGAGCTGCGCCGCACTATCACCAATGAACAAAAACAAGGGGATACTCCTGTAAACACACAGAAGGATTTTTGATGATTTTCACCAGATCAAATGGAGGCCATAGAGGGACAAAAAGGAGGCACTGGGTCATCTTCATTTGAACCCGTTTATGTTCCTTTCTCAATAGCTATCTCTGCTTCCTATTTGTCTAACTCTCCTTCTGCTCTCTACCCCCTCCTCTCGCTCAGGAACTGCGTCTCTTCCATGGCTGGGAGGTTGTAATTTGTTACAGGCGGCTGGGCAGGCAGAGAGGTCTCCCTCTTATCTGGACAAGGGATCACCAGTAAAATCATATCAGAGCAAAGGCGTGTTTAAATATAGCCGTAATTGCGGCAATCATTTCTTGCATTCTCTTCAGCCCCCACCTCCCGCTTTAAAGGCCCCACCCTATGTTCCCTTAACTCTCTTTCTCCCTCCCCAACAGGCCCCCGCCATTCCCAATTCCCTGGCATTTTTCCCCCTGACTTTTCAGCACAACCTCCGTCTTCCCCAGCGTTTCCTCCTCTAGTATCCAGTTAATCCTGGCTCGTGGTGTGGGCTCGGGGGCTGACAGTTGCATGACAAGGAATGTTTCCCTTTGTAAGAGCCTACTTCCTCCTTGTGCAGTTTTAGCCTAATTGAAATGTTTCCTATTGAGCTCAATCAAGGGGGCAATTACCTAATTATTCGCTTATGCCTGACTCAACCCTGTAGAGAGAAACCGAGAGCTGGAGAGTGGGGAGAGGGATGGAAAGAGGGGAGAGGAGAGGAGGAGGTGGAATGGATGAGAGTAACAGGAATATTGAAATAAAGTAAATGCAGTAAAACAAATGAGTGGAAAAAAGGCACGGGGGAAATTAGCGGGAGCATTTTTCTTTCAGTCGAGGGAACGGATTCTTTAACTGTACAGGGAGCACTGTTGTTGAACAGGGTTAAATTGAGCCTACTGTAAGAAATGCAGATATTCAGTGCGAAGGAAGCTTCTAAATCCGAAAAGCTGCCGAGTGTCAATACAGAAACGATTCAATTTGAATCCACATTCGAAGAAAACGCGACGCAGAGCTGCTCATTTTATACAGCGCACAGAGGAAAAAGGTTGTTCTCTCAGAAAGCGTCTGGTTTTATGGGCTCATAAGGAAAAGTATTATCAAAGAGAGGAGCGAGGGGGACGGGGGAGACGAGAGGGAGACATTAAAGGAGCTGGAATGTTTTGTCCCAGCTTAGCCGGCCTCCAACACATTTAATAATGAGACAGGTAATAAAACACACTGGCACACGCACCCTCAAATACATACACACACGAACACACACACATCACCACAAATGGGAGGACGTGTTTTCATACGTTTTCCTCCAGACTCTCCTGACATTAAAATAGATGGCCTATGTCATGTTCTCAACCATAATAAACAAAATTTTATAGCTCATTTGAAAATGGAGTATGTTAAAAAGCAATCAGTACGTCGTTAAAAGTATCCATCTTGTGCAAAGTAAAGCTTTACTTCTGAATAATTCATTTCAGCTCTATGAATAATGTCCTTCAGCCACACGATGGATGGCGTAAATATCACTACCTGTGTGAGAGGGGCTGTGTATTTTCTAATTTGAATTCTGTCCTTCTTCTCTCTCTCTCTCTCTCTCTCTCTCTCATCTCCTGAAGCCCCCCTCTATCCGCAGCTTCAACAAGTGTTGGCTGAATGACTCTTAAATCAATCATTTAAATATATGGATAAATCAGCAAGCTGTCTGGGTTTAAGCACACATGCCGTAGCTTAATTCACCCGAGCACAGCGGCCATATTTCAGCCAACATGTGCACCACTGTTGTCTAAACAAGCGCTGCGAGGCATGCCGCAGAGGTGGGTCCTGGCTGGAGGTCATGGAAAGCAGTTATAACATACGCACACAAACACATACAGACACAAATATATATATATATATAAATATATATATATATATATATATATATACACACACGTTCAGGCTGTGAAGGGAGTGAAAGCCCTGGCTTGAGGTCATGGAAATCAGTTATAATACCGCCTTTCACCAGGGAAAATGAGAGGATCAGGGGATCACAGGCAAAAGTTGCTTTCCTATGACACTCAAGAGCATATGTGCATGTACACATGTGCTTTGCAGCCTTAAAAATACACAAAAATAAAGCAGGCAAACACATGATGGGTTGGTATGCGCAGACGTGCACACACTCGCACACATTCACACTGACCTCTGCGGTCCGCAGAGGAAAGAAAAATGGAGGCCCACCACTCTTACAGGCTGGGTGGGCTGGTCAGCTGGACTTAGCGGGGCAGAGCATCTGGGAATTCTGCTGAAACACTTTAAACGCATGCATAAACGCACATTTTAATGTCACCATTTTCACGTTTTCCTTTTCACAGTTTTTTTTTCCCCCAGTGTGCTGAAAGCAAAACTGAAGAGCTGGAAGAGTCAGGCAGGAAGCAAACAAAAGTACTTTTAAAAAAAGAACCAGCCCGCAGATTGTCGAGGTGGTCGTTAGCCCCTGCTGCCTGCGCGCATACGGCACTGATGTGAAGGGTAAAACCTGAAACCCATGCAAATGTGAGCATCAGAACAGGCCCTGATTGGGACGGCCACATATGATTAAATATAATTGCAGACGAACCTTTTCCAAATGCTTTGGTGGTTTTTGAAAAAGTAGGAAGGCCAATTCCCAGACTTCTGGGGGAAATGTGAGAGAAAAAATAAGGTGTGTGTGCCCTGGGAGAAAACCCGAGCCGTGGAAGACGGAGAGACGGGAGAAGATAACAAACACAACAACAACAAGGCGATTTTGCGCCTTTCACATCAGGGCCGGTTGTTACATGCACACCCTGAGCAGGCAGGCTTTGCTGGCAGATAAAGTACGCTGGGGTTCAGGGGCAGACCCGTCACACTCGGATGATTGATGGCTCAGTCTGAATGCTTAAGTCAACAGAGCATGAGCACGTCTCAGCAGCCCAGCCTAGGCTCTGCACTCAGCACCTATTTAAGGGTCAGGTGCTTCAGAATACACTCACTGTGCAACTGCTCCCATTATCTTATCAAAGCACGCAGTGAGAAGTGAAGAAAAAAAAAAAAGGGGGAAATAGCCTCTCGGTTTTACAAACAATGACGTGCGCGTTATTAGCTGGAAGCGGAGCATTGGAGCTCCAGGGAAAACCGTGCTTCTAAACATTCTAAGATGATTTATTTCACAGGATGGACATTTTTGGTTGTTTGTTTCAAGGTTTTTTGGTCATTACAAATTACAGGTATCCGTATCTGCCCTGTTGCCTTTGATCTTTTTACTGCTCACAGTGCGCCCTTATTTAATGTTACACAAAGGCACTAAATATCCAAAATCACATCAGAAGCTTTAGCCCCAACGTGAGCATGTACTCGGGCAGGAGGGAAACATTTTGCGTGTGTGTGCTTGTTCTTAAGCCGGTGTGTAATGCAGTCCTACGTTGTGTGAAGAGTGGTTTTGAAGTGCTCTGGGTCACTTGCTCCAGGGGGGGCAGGTGTCCAGCTTGCTGATCTGTGGGCTGCTCCACTTCACCACCTTGTCATCAGGCCTACTTAACCCTCCTCCTAATTCTCCACCCACCAAACTCCATCACAAAAAATAAAGAAATCAGGTAAGAAATGTAGAAAGTCGTCAAGAAACATGTTATCTACATATGAGAAAGTTAAATGTGTTTTAAGATCATCAGAAGGTCTCCCATTGCTGTCAGAGAAAGTGGCTTTTGTTGTGATAGTTTTTGTCCTTTGCCCCGTTTTTATTTTTTTTTATATCACACACACACACACACACACACACACACACAAGTACCAAGAGTCATCAGATAATCATTGGGTATGAATAATATTGTTAAGAAAAAAGATCAATTTACAAATTAACTCGACAACGTTACTATCTAAAAAATACAAGTTATAAAAATGTAACCTTACGCTTTAATTCATGGCCGTTAGAGGCATTCGATTGCAACATGGTCTTTCTTACTTTTAGGCCACGCTGTGTGGTCTATAATGGACTGAAAATAAAAACAGAATCAGCAACAAATAGTCTTGGAAAGTCTCTAATACGCAACTCAAAATTGCATTATGTTTTTTTTTGTTTTTTTTTCCAGTCTTCGTGAGTTCACATGTCAAACCTATAAAAATCAAACACAGATGCACCGCAGATCCACTCATACATCTCAGTCTTCACTGAGAGCGTGTTTAAACAAAGTAAAATTCAATTGTGGGGATGTAGCCGGAGTTTGAAATGTGGTCCATGTGCTCCGTGAAAGTATGTTTAAAATGCAGTAGATATGTGCATATACAAAGGAGTGAAAGTGCCTGTTTGCTACTTATGCAACCCCCCTCAAGTCTACAAAAAGGAAAGAATGAGAAGCAGAGTCAGGAAGTGAAGAGAAAGAGGACAGATCCAGACAGAAATGTTCCTTTGGTTCGAGTCATTTTCATCAGTGTTTGTCTTCTACTCCAAATGAATGACAGATGCTACAAGGTGGGCTTCTAACAACAGCAAGGCTCCTACAAAACTCACAGTCACAAACGCTCATCCATACACTGTTTGGATTCATCTGCCATGCGCTGTTGCTGCAGCCTGTTTGATTAGAGGCAGGCGAGTGTCACTGCCGAGCGAGACAAGGGGAGATGAGCTTTGAGGGGCGGAAGAGTGAGGAAACGGAGACAGCTTTGACATGCCGTAGGTCTTGGCAGGAAGGGAGCACAATAAATCTCCCATGATTTCAAGCTCTGTCATATTTCCACCCAGCCTTCTATTGGCAGTGTGTCATTGTATCAGTGCGTGTCTCCAGCCCTAACAAGGTCAACATACATTGGAGCGAGTATGATGTATAAGAGTGCGTGCTGAAGTGTCTTTTTGAGTGCGTTTCGTCCTGTGGGTCCTGCAGCTGTGACGGGACCGACATCACAACACAAACATCGGGAGAATAGCTCCAAACACAGTGACTCCGGATCGCACAAGATCAGGTTCAGTGACTCAGCAGGGACCTGTGGAGCACTAACGAGACAATCACACGTAGAGAAAACACACGGACAAGGACGCGCACACGCAAGACAGCGGCAGCATTTAACCTTCACTCCACAGGGGGGAATCTCATCTCTGATTTCCCCCAAGTCCCCTCTGTTGATTTGCTCCCTGTTGGAGCCGGATGAGGACAAGGAGGGCACAACAAAGCTGGCGCTCTTGATCTTCCTCCTGGTCATCAGTGTCCACATCATAATCCCGACCGTCCAACCCGTTCAAGCCCAGACTCACTCAGACACCCACCCACTGCCACCCCTCAGCCTCGCTGGTTGGGTGCCTCCCAGCTGCAGCCCGGCTCGTCCTGATTGCGCCTGATTTGGGTTAAGTGATTATTACCCTGCTGCGGTTTGGGTAGGGACTCTCCCACAAGCTGGAAACGAGGAAGGAGGGAGACCTCTTCCTCTCAAACACACACACACACGTACGTTTAGGTGTGTAGCTAAGAGTAAAGGACAAAAGAAGAGAAAGGAAAGTGTTTGCAGTCATCTCTCCCTTCAGGGAAAAGATGACTGTAAACACAAGAAAAATACACCAGTTTATTCATGTGGACCCAAACCTTTAGCATCACGTGGATATTATTAGTTTGATCATCTAGATAAAAACTCAGTGGGGCCTTTTCTCCAGTTGGGTGCCATTACCTTATTGCAGATGATGAGAATGCAGCGATATTACATAATAGTAAAATAAAAGTTCATAATGCATTGTTTTTATATTTGAGGGATTTTCATTTTCTTCCTTCAGTCACTACGTACCATGTTGGCATCTGCCACAATTCTATTATTTGATTTTTATTTAAAGGAGCAAAAACTTTGAAGTCACGTTTAAGTCACAAAATCTTATCTGGCCCATTTTGTTTGCCAAAAACCTAACCTCCTTCAAGGTGGAAATGTATTTGGCTCTGAAAGGAGGCCAAAAAGACCTCCGGAGAGAAACAGGATCGTATCAAATACATACAATGCATCTCCAGGAACAAAATCCCCCATACTGGTGCACTAAAGCTTCCGAGTACCACAATAACAGAGATGTCACAGGAGAAGCGCGGAGGAGGGGAAAAAGCGAAAATGTTCCAAACACATATTTACGACCCAGAGTTAAACTGTCTCTCACTCTGTAATTCTCTGAGCTTTTTACTGCAGGCTGGGGGTGAACAAAGTGCGCGTTCTGTTATTCTACCGTCCGTCTCCTCCTACATCCACCCAACAGATTTAGAGCTGAGGTTTCAGGGCCTACACTGTAGCCACTGAGGGTCTTCGCTGCATTAGGGAACACCCTGAAAAATTGGGTAGAGGTCAGCAAGGGTTGCTGTTTGGATGCTCTTCCTTCTTTGATTTATTACTTCTTGACAGACAGTGCAGTTGCCATGGCCAATTCCAGCCTGGATTTGAGCTAAAACGCTACGTCCTGGCAAACTTGAAGGTCAGACGTCTCAAATTTGGATTTGTGACTCATCTAGGAACAATGAAAAAAAAAAAACATGCTTTTGGTTTATCGTGTCTCGATAAAGAGACGTGACTTACAAAAGGCATAAAAAAAAAACCAAAAAAGAAAAAATAGATATATGTTAAAATATTCAACTGGTTTAAAGGAAATCTACAAATGTTACGGATGTTTTCCCTGAAATGTTTTTGATATTATCCATAACTTTTCCAGGAGTGTGGCATCTATGCCTGGAGTATGTAACCACAGTGAGCCACTTCAGTTGTTTTTATCAAGGATTTTAGTAAGCAGCTAGAAGCTTATCTGTTTATCTGTGCTTATCTCAGTATATTTTGCCGTACGGCTTCTCAAATCCCAAAACATTTCCCCCCTCATCTCCTTTTTCAAATTAAAAACAGACCTTTTTGTCAAATGACCCATTCTATCAGACGTTCCCATCGTTATCAATTCAAGGTGTACCGAGTTTGCACTAAAGACAATGAATAAACAGCTGCAGTCCAGCTTTGGCTCCTTGAGCGCAGCACGTTTCAGGCCGCACAGCTCCCAGCTAAGATACTCTCGGCCCAGCAGCGCATGAAAAGAGAAACAGCAACGAGTTCAAAACGAATACACACAGGCCCTCCGAACGGCGAGGAGCCAAAAAACACAGCATAATCGAAAGCACACCAACTTAATCATGGTGGGAAGGATTCAAAAACGAGACACGCACACCTGCTCGACAGAGAGTTTTCCACACTGCAGGAGCGTTTCACAAGTCCGATGATGAATTTTAATCATGCGGCTGCAGTGGACAGAATGCAAAGCAACTGTCAAGGCCAAAAATAGTTTCATCTATGGAAATGTCTTTGAATTACCACAAAAGAGCCTAAAAACAGCTGAGTGGACTAACAGATGGCGCTATTCAAAGACAGATCCCCACAAGAAGTAACTAAATGCAGCACGTCAGCCTTCGTGCTTGTAGGTTACACTTTTCATCCGACCAGATCGTACAAAAAAATATTAAATAAAGGAAAGCTATTTCATCGATATTGGTTTTGTTTTTTTTGCCGAGAAAAAAAAAAAAAATGCTGAATGCAAATTGTGTTGCATAATATGCCGATATGCATCTTTTTTTTTTTTTTAAATGACATTAAAGGATGCTTTCAAAAATGTTTCATCCTAAATCCCTTTTAAGTCATCCTTTTAAGTCTTGACGGACCTGAGCATTAAATGTCATTAAGGATGCTCAGGCAACATCTGTAGCTGCAACACTGTTGCTTTCTTTGTTTTATGACAACAGCTTCCACAGCTGCCGAAGGCATCAATAAGATCATTGTTGGACTAATGATCCTAAACCGAGTTGAAAGCAGTGGTGCTTTTATATCAACAGATAATGGAAACCTTTTTTTTTTCCTGTTCAATCACCCCGTATGAACTTCATCACGTGAGAGGGAGCTTTAACTGATTTGTATCCAAAACAAATAGTGAAAAGCCCAAACTCTAAAGCACCAACATGTTTTCCATGTTTCGAACAGTTCAACCTGTGATTCATCATTCAAAAATACAGAAACGCCTTCAATACCAAAGGTTTCGAATGCAGAGCAAAGATTAGACTCAACGCGGTTAACTCCCATCAGGATGATCGACTCCTTTCTCTTTGCAGTCCACACACTTCCACATTTAAACATATATTTCTGACAGGCAGGCCACTAATGCAGACAGCAAATCACTTCAAAAAATTATTGATTGTGGGGCCTGAATTGATAGTGTTGCCTAGAAATACAAATAACAGGCATTGCTGTTATTAACCACAGACTGTGGATTCTTTTAAAAAAGGCCTGAAAACTCACCTTTTTAGAATAGCCTTTAGTTTGCCTGAATTGTCTTAATACTATTTTACTGTTTGTTTGTTTTTGCTAGTTCTAAAATGTAGCACTCTGAGGTCATTAAATTGATGTAAAGTGCGTTATAAATAAAATATATCATTATTATTATTATTATTATTATTATTATGTGGGAAGATGGCCACGACTACATGTTTTGGACACTAATAAGTGGCCCAGGAGTGGGTAAATCCCTCCGCCCAAACACACTTGGCAAAAACATGGTGTTCAAATTTTCTTCGGAGGCAAATTGGTCACTATTTTGTTACGTAAAAACAAAACAAAACAAAACAAAAAAAACCTTGGATATTACGGCTGGAAGGCAGGGTGTGAGTAGATTCTACGGCAGCAACTAAATTCAGATGTTCACAACGCACGGGTCGTTTTAAAAGTTAAAAAAAAAAAGGTGAAACAAAGCGGAAAAAACGGAACACTGAACGTTACATTTGTGAAGAGAGACACAACAAGTGACTTGTTGTCAGTTCTGATCTGTCCTGCCACAAACATCACTCCATTTGTGTGTGTGTGACATTACAAAGCCCAAGACTGAAATCACGGCATTCTGAAGAAGCACATTGCAAAAATGTTTAAGCCGGATCATCTCTCCAGAAGGAAGAGTGCACATTAATGTGTATTTGCCTGACTCACCCCACCTCGGAGTATCTATCTAAACTTAGACACCTGTGACTGCATGGAATGCGGCATAACTCACGCTAGCACATATACAGTAGTTTATTCTCAAGGAAAGCAAATTCAAAAAATGGGCCACTGGGGCATCATATAACACTGCACACTGTTGTCCAAACAAGGGCAGAGGAGAGGGAAAACATCAGCTGAGAAGGAGGGGACCCCAGACCACCAGTGTTATCCCCCCTCTCCATATTTACTTAAACTTTCATGGCTTGGCTCAGGTCCTACAGGGCCATCTTTCACCCCATGTTTTCCCCTCCTTCACACCCCAAAACAGCATGCAGCGGAAGAGATTTCCTGTTGCAGCCGTCTGACGCGCACATTCACACACATGCACAAGGAGAGAGACAACTCCCCATCGGTCAGTTTGACCTGCGGGTAAGGTCGAGTTAATGGGAATGTTTACCATGCGGGGGCTTCACACAGAGGAGTATGAGTCAAGTTTGAAGGCTTTACTAAAAGTAGATGTTAAAAAAAATGCCCTCTCGGTTTGCAGATTTGCAGCATGAAAAGACGAACTTTTATTACTTTTCTTAATAGTACCATCTGCTCAAAGGATAGAGCATGCAAAAACAGGACTTCAGGAGGACTGAAAGATGGACAGCCTCTCTGTCTGGCTGGGTGAAGCAGCTCGCGTCTGGGGTAGGAATGCTGTGGGTCGCCCCCGTCCCAGGAGACCTCAAGCCGGGATGGCTGCTTGTTGTTCTAAAGTCCCTCGAGATTCCCTTCACTGCCCGTCACATCACCAAAACGCCTAAAATCACAGCAGAACATTCAGATCGTGACACTACGTCACAACCCACCAGTCTGCGGGTTTTCTGGTGGTGTGTGGAGTCGCATTCAGCCATGTCTCTAGTAAGACCCCCTCGTCAGTACGAGTGTGTGTGTGCATCTTCATTCTCCGTGCAGACTTCCCACAGACGTCCTGGGAAGGTGAAGGGGAGGGGGCACGTTAATTTTTTTTCTTTGGTTGTGGAAAATGGAGGAGGCAAGTTTTATGACCCATGTTCCCTGTCCTCCTGTAAAAATCACACCAGCCGTTTTCCAGTGTTGCAGCATCATAGTCTCTGCAGCCAACGAAAACAGTGGAGCGTGTGGAGAAGAAACAAGAAAAACAAAGAGGAAAAAAAAGGCCTCTTGGACAGAGATACCTGCCGGCCTTGTTTCTTCATATACATAATCTTCTCTTTTCCCATCACACTCCGAGGTAGATCCCTTACCTACACACACACTGGAGGAAATCTTTGAGGCTCAGAGCCCACAGAGAGGTTCTCATGGGTTTTCAGTGGCAATCCAACCTGGCCATCTTCCAGAGCTCTCTGCAGGCACTTTGCTTCGGACGGGGGGTCCTTTGGGTCAAGCCCAACAAAGATGCATCATGGACCCACCGCACGGTGGGTAAATGGGCATCGTTTTGTAATTCCATATTACCAAAGGAAAGCTGCCAGCCTACTCTGCCTTCACTGTAATTGTGATTGTCAAACTCTCTATTGAATTACACAAAGAGAAAGGAGATGCATGTCTTTGCAAAGCCTTGAAGATGAGAGGGCAGGAAATGCTAAAGTGCCTGTCCTGTGAGGTCCTGGCTGTGGAGGTCGGATGAAGACAAGCGGTGTGTGTATGATTCATATGCCACACCGTATTAGTGTACAACAAGGGCTGAGAGGAGGCAGATTGGCTTGGAACGCTAGAGGAGAGGGACAAGGCATTTGTATTCTCCTGTACTCGTAATGCATGGTAACAAGGGTGATTTGCAAAGTTAAATCAAAACCAAGTGGCGGTGACATGGAAGTCCAATGCATCTTAAAATGATGAAGCTCCTCTTTGTGCTTGGTATCAGGACTAACTGTAGTCCATTTTCTTCTCGGGAGACTCAGTCAGTCGAGGTAACATGGAGAGTTAGTTAACCTGTGAGAGCGTGCTTGAACTCTAATGCGCTGCAGATGTAGCCATCTTACAAGTCACACTTTTTATTGAAAGCTCGCTGCACTGCTGCTTCATTACTTCTCCCTTGAAGGAAAGAGAATTGTATCTATTTATGTGGCGGTGTAAGGAATGATGTAGCAACCACTTTGATCGAGACACACGTTTCGCATTAACAAGAACATGAATGTTCAGTTATTTGAGAACGTTTAAGAAGAAGAAAAAAAGAACAGGCTGCAACCGCCGCTGAGGCTTTAGTAATGCAGGATAGGTGCAAGACAGATGCATGATAAGGGACTCCTATAAAGGCTTCAAATGGACATGCCTGCCAGGCAGCCACATTACTCATGTAGATGGAAGGTATACTATGAAATAGGCTATGCATTACAGAGGCCTAATGTGGGCTCCTGGCGGTCCTACACAGTGCCTGTGGTGAGGCTACCTAACACAGTCGAGATTTATCTGCAGTTACAATCAGACCCACAGCAGACCTGCCTAAACACAACTTATCTCCCCCTACACACAAGATCACATCAAGCCTGCGGAAAAAGGAGAAAAAAAAAAGTTTGACAGAAAGCAAAAGATGTGCAAACCTTCTAATCAAAAGTGAAAATCTTATGAGAAAGTAGAATGTTCACAATAGATTCACCTTTTATTCCAAATCAAACCCTCTCCCCTTCAAGGCTCCTTCTCGTCTCCCATCCCTCTTGCTCAGACCCCCCCACCCCCCTTCCTTCAATAGGCTCCATTGCTCCAGGAGATCCTATCATTTCACCCGCAGACTAGATTTCTTGGGTGACTTCAAAGCTTGTTCACTAAGTGTTTAGAAGAATGCAATGGAAACAGGAAAATAATGTTCTGATTTCTGTAAACTTTATAACATCTGCTTTTGCTTAGTGCTGGTGCAGTGTGAAGTAGAGGCTCCATACTGTGTTCAGTTTGGGACATTTTTTTTTTCCCACAGTTTAAACGGCATCTTGCACAGTGGGCAAGATGGAAAGGGCAACAAAAGTGTCCAAAGCGCAAAGAACATAGCTTCAGCGTTAACAAAAATTACATTAATTAGGCTTTGGCGACAGCCATCGCTCGCTTTTTTATGTGCGGCGGCGGGTTTGATTCATTCACATTTCCAGCCATGTCACGGACCATTTGAAAAGCAGGTGAAGATGAATCCCACAAGAAAGGTAATAGTTTAACCCTCTAAGACCTAATTTCCATCACTGTTTGTATAACCTTCATCTTCTGAGAATTGAGAGGATGCAATGAGTACATTTCCACTGAAAGGGAAAGGAACCAGGCGAGGCTTTGCTGGTGTCCCAAAAGGCCTGTGAGTAATGTTGCTGGCACCGTACAAGCATACACACAGACTAACGCTACCTCCTTGTGTATACACAAGATGACAAGCCGTTTTTAGGGCCAAGCCAGATAACTCCATCACAATCTCCCCATGCTAACAGGGCTGCACGACAAGAGCGCCGTGTATACACACACAACATCTGACTGGCAGCCTCAGGGCTCCTGTCTCCCTTCCCCTAACTCAATCATGCTCAAGTTTCACTCTCGCCCATCCGAGGCTAACTCGCTTCCTTTCTCTATCCCCTCATTCTGCGCCCCCAAGCTCGAAGTCCTTAACCCACATCCCACCCATACTGTTTCTATTCCTGCTCCAAAGTACAGTACGTGTGCAACAAAAAGGGCTTTTCAAACAGATCTCGGCCTCAAACCGAAATGAACCAAATGCTATTATACAGAGCAACTGTGTTTCACTTCTTGAGCCTTAAAAGAATAAGTTTTTTTTTTTAGAAAGCCCAGGAGTCCTAATCTTTTAATTCTCCATGAAGTTATAGAACAAAAATCCTCCCTAAATGTCAAAGCAATTTGCACTTCTTAACCTTATTGTTCGGCCGTGTATTTTCCATATTACAGCAATATGGAATATATAGTCATGAATATCGAGTCACGGTGAGCTATTTTCAGTGCAGACACAAAAGTTTCTCAGCTATTCCAAATTAAATATCCAGTTTCGTGTCAGCTTCTCATCTTCTGAAACCTTGTTTCACTATGATTACCATTTACTGTGACATGAGGGAAAGGAATGGAAGGTAACCACAGCTCTACTGAGCCTCAATGAACCACAATACATCACACCCACATCATATACTGATGTGTCTTATTAACAAGCCAAGATAAAAGGCTTCCCGGTCTTACAGTTTGGGAGCACAAAAAGTTTTCCTTGTCGTGAACACAACTCTCATCAGGTGGGTTGGCCTTTTTTGGGGCCTATTCGTGACTGAGATCCTGCTTTGTTTTTTGTTTTTTTAATACCTGCGGTTCTTTGAAAAAAAAAAAAAAACTCTTACTCAACTGGAAAAAGTAATCATCCTGGTATCTACACAAAATAACATAAACACTTGGATTTAACTTTGCTTGTTGCTTAATGCGGCATGTCAAGGCACGATTTCAGTGAGTGTTTGTCAGAAGTTTCATCATCAACTCAGTAAGTACCATACAGGTGATATAGCTTCTTTTTTTTTTACTGTTTCATTAGAGAAGTATGGTGTAAAAACTGTATCAAAACAGATATAATATTACAAAATAAAAAGGAAAAATGAGACAGAAATAGGTGCAGGTTGCTCCAGTTTTTAACTTTAAACTCTACAGAGGTTATGAGGTTAGAACATGCATTTGCATTATGGCCTGACCCTGCTGGGCCCCTATCTGTATGACATTTTTTCACTTTCCACCAAAGGAACCGGTTGCCCATTTTATGGGAGGCTTACACCTTTGCGCATGCTCTGAGCACAGCGACTGTCCCTGTAGGAGCTCTTTCAAGGATTTTTTTTCTTTTCTGACTAGAGGAACTTGTGTTGTGGGTAGCTTCAGTGTTACTGTGGGTGGGACCCAGTAGTGTGGGTCCCAGTGAAAAACCATAAGCGGCATCTAAGTAGCTTTAAACGTGACAATAAATTTTAACAAATGAGTTTAGGGAAAAAGACCAAAGCAGCACTTTCTCGTACTAAAGCGACTTCAGGTAAGTCTCACATCTGGACATTTTTTCTCTGTTGTGAACATATCTAACACAATAAATGGAACACAGGAGAAGGGACAAAAACAAGGGTAGCATCGTGTGAATCGTCAGAATGTGCAGAAGCGGCAACAGGCAGAAATCCACTGGGTGCTAACAGGAGTGGGATAAACTAAACAGTGTTAGCCAGTTTATATCCCTCAACTGCCTTAAACAGATCAGCCTGAAAGTGCCCCAATGTGCCTATTTCAGTGTAGATACCTCTGTCTGGCCCCAAATACTGCTGGCTCAAAACAATTAAACTTGGAACTAGCACTTTAAAAAAAACAAAAAAAACAAAACAGCAACCCATCAAAAGCAGATGAAAAACAGCACACTGCTGCTCTCTTAAACATTGCAATCAACAATGTCTTGCCATATGGGCTGACTCAACAAACACCAACCATCTCAGCAAATTCCATTGTTGGTATTGTTTCGGTCTCACAGATCCCAAAATTAGAGTTGAATCGATCCACAGTTGCACAGTTGCATTAGTAAAGTACATTGTGGTGGTGCATTCAGAACTGACATTGCACTCAAAGCGGTCCCAAAATGATTCCGCCACCTCGGGAGTCGGTTGTTCCTGCACTGCAGGGAAAATAGAGAGGTTGAAAAAGGCATTCGCTCCATCTCCCGCTTGCACCCACATTCCTGCTCACGTTTCCTCCCACAGACTCAAGATGGATAAATCAGTGAATGATCAGATCACCCATGATCAGACTGCACTGATCATGGGTGTGAATGCATTGGTCGAGCAAACCTTCATGTACTGTATACAACCACCGTACACCACATAAGCCTCGCATCCAGTGCTTTCGGGCCCTTTGGATGCTGGATGAGGGAAGAATGGTGATGAAGTCCCCCACGAAGAGATAAAACAATGCCAAAATAAATCTTGATATGCATCGAACACGCCTTTTGTTAGCTGCCCAGGGGAGAGGATGAGCAGTAAATTTCAATCATTTATGTGCTTAGACAGTGGAACACTGGAGGTACTCAGAGGTTAATTCAAGCTGAACCAGGGCACAAGTTGGGGGGGGGGTAAATCATTGTCAAGCCTATGTGAGGCTGAACATGTGCTGGGCCCGGCCTGCTCGACTCAGCTCTGTTCTCTGTTAGCTGAGACTTTACAAGTTGAAACTGTGACAATGCCGTTCTGTTTACAGCATTGTTGTGTTGGCTGTGTTTAGGGGTTAATGAGTTGCAGATGAGGTGTCAGGTATGTTTCTAGGATGAGGAAGTAACAGGGTGAGGGTGTTAAGCAGTGGATATGTTGAGAGGGTCAAGTATGTTGGATTGCAAGACTCATTCAGCATGCCAGGCACTAACGATGAGGTCCAACACACAGGCTCGCTTGGCTCTAATGCAGATATTACATTCAGCTTTTTAGACTGCCTGGTGGAAATATTCTCAGTCAACTGTATATCAGAGGAGGAAGTAGAAGGAACAAGTGTATGTATAATTGTGTTACTTTTCAAGCATACAGTGTGTGCAGGGGTCAAAGGATGCTTAGAGCATAGCTGGCAGGCTTTACAGCCTCAACTGTTCTGTAATCTAATTTCCTCACGTTTTTCTGTCTTTATTCTCAAAATATTCCTCCAGCGGCAAAGTCAGCTAAAGACAAAAAGAAAGAAAACACGTAGAAGGAAAAGAATTACAGAAGGAAGCTACATGAAAACAACACGTGGGAAGGCTCTATGGATTCATGTGGACTTCAGTAAACACAGATTGTATGCCATGGACTAACTTTAAGAAAAAGAAAAAAATTCAAATCTGTCGTATGAGGCTAAGAAAAAGCACAAACATCTAACCAGAAAACTTTAAACTAATCAACTTCAGACATTTTAGCTAGAGAAACTGTCTGACAATGACGGATTAGCATGCTAACGATCTAATTTTCTACAGATATGCCGCTGACTGTTTAAAACAACGGATGTGGCCACCAGATCTGAAACATTAAGCCAATGATGAAGCATCTGAAAGTGCCACACCATGGAAATACCTCTGGGTTCACAGACATTTCCAAATTTATCAATCTTCTTTCATAAAACAGCAAGTTACAATATTTTCTCATCAAGTCACTATTGTATTATTTGCTAGATTCATACCTTTTCGATTGATGTGCTGGTGGTCCTTTTGAGACTCCATAAGCAATAGACATTAGGCCTCAAATTCTGTTCGATACTTTCCTGCTCCGGCCTTTTGTTTAAATACTGTCACTTCTGGTTAAAAAAAACACAGAGTTGGTAATAGCTAAACTTCAGCTGTATAAAACTGTACATACACTTCTTACATCCAGTCTATAAAAATATGCTTTTGCATTTCATTAGAAATTATACTTGATAAGCTAACGTTCAACATAACTCCAGCCAGAGTCCTGGCCAGAGCATTAGATTTGCCCTTATTACGACCCTGAAATGTCAAATGAGAAACTGGTGGAAGCATGCCCTGGTGACGTCTCAGTAAGATAAGCTAATGTTGCTAATGTTGTGTTTTCTACGGCATTGTAACGAACAGAGGCGGTTTGCTAACTTTGTAGCTTTTGGGGGGGGGGGGGGATTTGTACATTTGAATGCTTTTGATTTGAAAAATGCAGTATTGACTGTAGTTAATTGTATCAAGAAACAAGCAGGCAATGAAACTTTCCCCTAATGGCCATCTTTTGCAGTTGACCACATCTGTCAGGCTGAAGGGGAGGGGCTTAAAAGCTGCTAATCCTGTTTCATCATGAGTAAACATAATTTCATGGCTGACTAGAGTCATATTGTCTGTCCTAATTGGGCTGGAGGAAGAAAGTGACATCTTTTCACTCCAGTGGCCCGCTCCCCCCACCCCGTCACATCCCTCTCCCCAAACTACTCCATCCAGGTTCAGCCGCTTGCTTCCTGCCCTCGACGCTCGCTGCCATGATGAATGGGCCCAAGCTCCTTTCAATTACGCCCAAAGTGCGAAGACGCAGGAACAATGGAAAGTGGCCTCAGCAGTGCAGCGCAGACCCTCAGCATTCTTCGCAACAATTTAGTCTAATTAGCATCAACTCCTGCCCCATCCATCATACTCCTCAAGAAACATAAACAAACTGTCAGCTCTAGCGTAACAAACAGATCGCCCAGCTACTTAGCACAAATTATTCTTACATGAAACGCAGCTTCTCAGGCAAACCCCCCCCCCCCCGTCCTCCTCGGGCCATCTGGGGGAATGGAGAGCTATTAAAATTGAAGACATATGTTTCAGTCAAGTCAACTCTCTGGAGTGCAACAGTGGACACAGTGACACTTCCGTCTGTTAGCCTACCTCTGATCGGCTGGGGCTGCAGGACTCACTCAGGACTCACTCGGTGGGGAGAGGTGATCAGAATCTGCGCGTGCATGCCGGTGTGTGCACGAGCATCATATCGCATTTGTGTACAGTTTTGCAGAGTTTGCATAAACAGCACAGGGATGTGCAAAGGAATATAATTAGATGATGTTTGAACATGAGGATCTCTGGCACAAAAACAAATTGCTGAGACTTTTTAAGCTCAGCAATATAGCAGATAGTTGAAATGCGTCACAGAATTCACTGCTTCGTCCTCTTTCTCTCTGTAATATTAATGGCTGCCGGCAGACAGAATTTGAAGTCGGGCACAGAAAGACATCAATGTCGCTTTAAATATCACATACAATATATAAAGAGGATTTTCCTGACCTGAGTCAGCACAGTTATTATGAAGGACCAAAGAATCCCAATGTGACTTGCCCGGCATTCTTTTGGAGGCACAGACAACTCAAATGAGAAGTTTATACAATCAACACTTAACAAAGCCAAACACTTTTTGATCCCGTTTAAGATTTAGTGTTTGATTGTGCTTTAAGTGCCCGTCCTACCCGCCCAGGAAATGCGGTAACCAAATTTAAAAACATTCCTTCTGTCCAGAAATCCCATTCAAGACACACCGCGGTTGCATTAAAGTGCAATTTAGTGCATTCTTCTCACGCTTATCTTGGTGCTTACAATCAGATACGAGGCCAATGACCAACAAATGTAAATGAATTAGCTCAAATTAACTAAAAAAATTAAAAAAAATTTTTTTAAAAACCCAGGAAAACAGGATGCAAATAGGGGCATAGAAAAAAAAAAAAAAAAGAAAAAGTGAGCTTCTTTTAGAGTGACCATGTGCTGCGTTGGACCTCCACCAAGTCTCCTCCGTAGAAATAGAAAAAATAAAAACTCTCCCACTCCACATAGACCATGCTTAATTTGTCAGTTTTCCATTTCCTTTTTGATGTTCCGCAGAGTGTGAAATGCTTCGCTAATTATCAAGGAAGTTTGGCAGGCGTGGGCTTGTTTTTAGAAAGCTGATGGCCAAGCCTCACTCATCCCAGCAAAAAGAAAGAACTGTGCAAACTCTAAATGACAAATAAACCAGGCCCCCCCCCCCCCACACACACACACACTCGGTGTTAACAGCTAAAAATGTTCAACAACATAACAAAATGGAACCAAACGAAAACGTCAGCACCAGCACTCATTTTCCCTCTACTGCTGTGGCAAGAAGTATCTCAGCCATGGGAGCAGAGGGAGGTTGCGACAGGCAAATTGCAAAAGGAGTTGGACGGCTGGCCAAGGTGAGAGTGGACAGTTATTCCAATCAAGCTAATTCCCTGCAAGCCTCAGAAATTATGTCATCCAGGCTTTGCTCATTAGAATTCTTGTCGGGAGGCCAAAACTAATTCTCACTGAGTCGTGAATGGCAAATATGAACTCGCCTACTTTTGCTCTCTCCCTGCAGCTCTGATGAAGATGCACGCTGCATGAAGCTATGGAAGGAAGGGAATTGGCTTCACCAGAATAACTAATGAACGGATTACATTTGTCATTTCGTCAGCTCACTCCGACTCAAACTCGATTCCCCGACATGCAGAATGAACCCCACCTCCCGCCGCCCCCGCCACGGTCCCACAAAGACAAACTTTTTCGAGTAGGATTTTCATGCGAGCTTTCCGCCCGTTTTGTCCCTGATGGGTATCACTCACAAGCCGTTAAGCTCTGAACTGCTCTCTGGCCCTTACTGTCAGTGCCGTGACTCAGCTCGCAGGAGTGTTTCTCAGATCGAAAGCGCAAACTGGATCAGAAGAGAGCGGGATGGTGCCAGCTTGTGCTCTTCTCTTCCAGCCAGCTGCCCCCTCCAAATCTTTCTGGGCTCTCGTTGTTCATCTCGCCTTCTCTGTTCAGCTCTCTTGTTCCCTCTTCGATGAGTCGCCTGCAGTTTCTGCGGCACGGCCAGTCAGGGCGAACAGCTCGCACCCTTTCATTTTAGTCAATAAAAAAAGGTGAGATATGATACAATTAAAAGGTGATAATCGTGTTCATTTTTCGCCCTCACTGCCAGAATTATTGCTGGATCATTTTCCGCCAGTCCTTTAACTGAGCCATCACTTTATCGCCCCAAATCCCAAAATCGAAGATTTCAGCCTTTATGAATCCCTGCTGTCTGTGCATCTGGTAAAAAGAACCATACAGACTTCCCTTTCCTAAAAAGCTCATGTGTCCTCTCGCAAACAGCAAAATTACCTTCCACGGTCACCTTTAAGTATTTGCCCCTTTATCCCTTAACGTTACCTTTGAAGTGCAGAGCCACACAACTGCAACCCATTGTGGTGGCTTAATATTTATAAAACAGGGCCCCGGGTATCTTAATGGCCGTGAGATTACAGCAGTTCTGTCATTTTGTGCTATGCTCAATACTGACATGAATGTTCTCCTGTGAGCTTTGTAGGCTCGTGGACCAGAGCAACTCTCCAGTCACAGCAGTAATAAGTAACCTTGAATCATTTTTTATTTTTATTTTTTAAAAACGGACAAATTGTCTCTGATCGTTTTTGATCAATCTCACGGTTACTGTCTTCTAAAATCGTTTTGTTCCAATTATTGTTCATAACAAAACATTTAGCGTGATATTGAGTGAAACAAAGAAAACAGCTAATTCTTACACTTGAGAAACTGGAAAAAAAATGGATCATATATACAATTTGGCATATTTATGCTTATAGAAAGTTGAATTCATTTTCTACACAATAACTCATTGGTCGTGTTTCCATCTGCACGCTTTGAAAAGCGCGTTGAACTTCATTGTACAATCCTCGTCCTCTTTTGTGCGATTTGATGTCTCCTTGTGTGAAAGACAAGAGTTGTGCAAACGTAAATAAAATTAAAAGGAAAAAAAAAAAAAAAAAAAAAAAAAAAAAAAAAAAAAAAAAATCACCGAAATTAAATCAAGCCACAGGAACCAAGTTTGTTTTAAAAGCTCCCGTTTTGTTATAGCTGTTGTTGTTGAAAAACTGACGGCTTATTTCATACTAATTAAGCCGACGGTACCGTGTGGGTTGCGTGTGTTTATGGACGCACACAAACATTGTCAAGCCGCCATAAAGAGGCTGCGGGGGAAAGAGAAAAGAGAAAAAAAAAAAGCAACAAACTCCCTCCCTGATCTTTCATATGGTTTAAAAAGTGATGAAGCTGACTAAAGGATTTCATGCACATAAGCGCGCCTGCCTGCACAGTGAATCGCTCCCTCTGCTGACCGTGGCGGGAGAGCTGCCGCATTCAGGTGCAGTTCATCTGGCAGAAGTTTCAGAGGCCTGCCTCCCGAGAAAGAAAACAAACCCTGATCTGCTTCCCCGCGAACGGCTCCCAGCGAGCCAGCCAGCGGCCCTCCGGGAGGCTGTCCAGCCACTCCGGCCCCTCCGGACCAGGATGTTTGGGTTAGAAATGACTTTGCTACTCCCTCGGCCCTTCTCTCTAATTGCCCCAAGGGTAATTACCTTGTCTCCTTTCCACTTAAGGAAAACCAAAAGCCATAGTATTACTGTGTCAAGTAGAAAGTTAGTTTGCAAAATCAGTGATATTTTCATAACCATTATTACAGTTAGAATAATAAATGTATTAAATCAGAAAGAGTAGGTGATGTAAATATCAATGAACTACTAAAATAAAGCTTACTGACAACTGGCGGTCTAATAAGGGATCTCCTTACATCCTCTTGTTTATACAGCAGCTTAAGAAAAAAAAAAAAAAAAAAAGACAGAGGGACTGCGATAAAATAATCCAGCAGAAAATATTCTGCTAACATAACGTTTCCTCAACTAATCACAATAAAAACTAAATATGCAAAACCACAGTTGTCTGTGTATGATCACTCAAGACGTTTCCTTCGATGGGGAAAAATAAAATAAAAAAAAGGCCTCAGTTAAATGCTGGATATGGGGGGGGCTATAATCGCATACGCATGAGCGTGTCATTCTGCCTTCCTCAGACTCAGGACTGATAGATTGGTGCAGAGTACAGTTTCTCCCTCGGGTGCGATACATCAGGCTGCAGCGCTCCAAGTACCATTATGAACCACACCCGAGAGTACCGCAATTCAGGAAAGACCAGAACACCAATGGAGCTCTCGAAAAGAGTTCTTCTTGTGCGGTACAGGCAAAGGCGGAGGAAAAGTTCTGGACTGATTCCCCACTAACTTTTACGTCTCACGTGCAAACCTGGAAACACAAATAGACGTGGAAAAAAAAAAAATCTAAATCACAACATGAGAGATATGGAAAGAAATGGGGGGAGGAAAAAGAAAAATCACCTGCTCCCTATACATAAGCAAGAGATTAGAGGTAGTGTTGAAAAGTGGTTCAGCTTTTGTTGGATTCAGGGTCTCTTTTTGAAGACGTTAACGTCAATGTTTCACTATAGAAACAGCTGTCAGCCTGTGTGTTCCTCCGAAGCTTGTGGGGAGTCTTATCGAGAAAGCATCTGTCAGAGCCTGTGATTACAGAGCGGTCCAGCCGAGTGCTCGCGCTGTCGGACCGCTGATAACTCAACCTTCCAACGTCCCGCTTCTCGGCCACCGCTTCTCCCCTGGATCCGCTTCAAACGCTTGCAGAGCTGCCGGGCCGGGGCGCTCTGTGAGGTCTCCGTTCAAACCAAACGCATCTCAGTGTGAACTCTTGTTTTAAAACTTGCACGGACCACAGACACAGAAAACTCAACGTGTCACGTCTGAGTCATAATTTGGATCTCAGGGCGGGATGAAACAAATTTCAAGAATCACTGTGTGCTGAACGAAAGCTTGGAGGCCTCTCAGGACAAATGAAGACAGCGTTTGCTGGTAATATTAACATTTCCAGTGATACCTGAACAAACTGCACACAGATGTGAGGTAATTGTCTCATAGTTTCAGGGTTGCATGTCTTGGTGGAAACCTTGCATGTGCAAGAATCAGCAGTTACCCACCCTCATATCCTCATGTTACCTTAAGTCCATGAACTTCTCCGTGCTTTCCTGGTAAAAGTGCCACTGGGAAAAGAACAAACGCAACTCATTGCATTAGAGAGGCAGATTAAAAAGCACCACTGTGGCTCTCTTCTGCCCTCTAGTACACCCGAGTTTCATATTCATAAAATATTTGGATTAAAATCTCCTCTAAAAGGCAAAACATTTTAATCCTCGTTAAACAGCTGTGCTGCAAATTAATGCCCAAATTTTAAAAGCCTGGGTTTTTGTTTTTTTTTCCTCCCTAATTTGCACAGATGTTTTACGCTCTCTGTCTTTTTTCTTTATATCAGAAATCAAAACCAGACTATTTAGAACACGCTGCATTGTCCTCAGGTCGCAGCCTCTCCAACAGATGAACATTAACACGCTAACACAATTCCCTTTTCAACACCTGGCAGCTTCTTTTAAATCTCTCTGCCTGCTCTCCTTTTCAAACAAATTGAGGAGAACTGGTGCATACCGCTCACCGTTTTTTTGCAGAAACTCTTTCCAGACGGTGACATTTATGTCCGCTTTGATTTCACTGCGGACTCTTTGATTTCAAAATGATAATGAAATGGTAAACAAATTCCAAACATGACCTTTCATTTAGTTTTGTTTCTCTTATCAGTTTTGTGGGGTTTTTTTCCTCATCCTCTGCCAGGGTCCTTCTCCTGAGTATGTCATCCTCCAACCACTCAAGATCAGAAATAATACAAAGTGTCTATAAATCTGAGCTTCCCTAATTAAAGCCTTGCCCCAGGGCATGAAGCAGGCGCAGCGTATATCCTCTGAAAATGACACAAATTGGCCCATGAGCAAAACAAATTACATTATGATTACTGCACTGGCCCAAATGCTGTTCATCTTGATAGAGTTAACCCAAAAAGTGGGTAAGCCTGTCTCCCAACTGTAGAGCTAAAAGGGGAGAAAGAATTACAGTTTTTGGCCAGGGGGCTTACTGGTAAAAACCTGTGTTGTAAATTTCCAGCTCATCAGAGAATCACAGGGCACACACACACACACCACAACACACACACACAGAGACGAGACTTGAAACATCTCTATACGCACACACACAGAAAAACAGCCATGTAATTCAGGGTTTTTTTAGTTTGTCCGGTTTTGTTTTTGTTTTTTTGACAGTACTTATTTATGTTTATTTATATGTCGGTGCTTGCAGCGGGAGCATGAAGGGCTTGTAATTACTGTATCTGAAGTCTTGTATCAGATTCAGTTGAAATAACAACGAGGTTGTCTCTCTCTCTCTCTCTCTCTCTCTCTCTCTCTCTCTCTCTCTCTCTCTCTCTCTCTCTCTCTCTCTCTCTCTCTCTCTCTCTCTCTCTCTCTCTCTCTCTCTCTCTCTCTCTCTCTCTCTCTCTCTCTCTCTCTCTCTCTCTCTCTCTCTCTCTCTCTCTCTCTCTCTCTCTCTCTCTCTCTCTCTCTCTCTCTCTCTCTCTCTCTCTCTCTCTCTCTCTCTCTCTCTCTCTCTCTCTCTCTCTCTCTCTCTCTCTCTCTCTCTCTCTAAAAGAAATCTTAACACAAAACAAAAAACTATTAAACAAGAGATCAAAAAAAAAAAAGGGAGCATTAGGAACACATCCAGTGGTTACCTCTGCCGCAGCAGAGAAGGCCCACACGTCTGACCTGCTACCAACTGTGGCTACGAGCTACGGGGCAGGAGGTTAAATGCCCAATTCAAAACTTTTCAACACACGTCAGTGCTCATAAGGAACAAAGTGTTGGAGGATAAACAGAGGTCGTGTTGTGGCTCTTAAGCGGCTAAGTTGAAATTTACCAAAAGAAAAAAAAAGAGAAAAGAGAAAAAAAAAGCTAAGTTCTCGTGTTTGTGTTGACTCGGATCTGCTACACACACACACACACACACACACACAGACCAACTAAAATAACCCACTTCCTTGCATGTATGTGCATACATTTCCACCCACAACGCACATGCATTTATATCCATTTTTCTGGCATATAGGTCCCACTCAGACGCACGGACACAAACGCACGCACTTGACCATTCTGTGGCACGGAGACACGCCCACACACACATACGTGCATTTCCTTAACACAGATACATATTCCACACACTATGCAAACTTGCACACGTGCACACAGCCACGCACGGCCCGCTCTCACAACTGTACACGTCAATTCTACAGGGTCGCTCTCTTTTTGCCCCTTCACTACTTAGTCTAAGTGCTCAATTAAGCATAGCTTGTTGAGCTGATTTCCCTCCCACTTTTATTATTGTTGCCATGTGCTGCACTATGTTTGCCTTCACTTTTCGTCTGCCATGGAATTTTTGAGTGATCTCAGCGGTTCATTTACATCCGTCCTCCTGCTAGTCCAGCGTGCTGCTTTTTGTCTGTCCACAATAACGACTCGTCCTGCAGCCATGCAAAATGCTTATGCGTCACACAGCGAAAGATGTAGAGGATCCTTGTGATCTCCTCGTTAGCAGAATGAAATCATGCAATGGTGCGATGACATGGGCCACTTTTTGCGCCACAATCTAAAATTCGGCCCCCGCTGAGCTTTCTGATGTGCAGCGCCCTGGTTTTAATAACTGGTACCTCTGAATAGGAGCCAATGATCCAGAAAAAAAGCCTCCCATGTTGAGTAATCACAATTATGCAAAAGAATCTGCTCTTACCATAACTGTATAATTATTATTATTACAAGAAATTGCATGTATGAAAAATGTGCCGTGTGTGTTGCCACTCCATGAGATTAATAAGAGACTGAGCTTTCAATTACAAATACACAAAAGCCCCATCATCACTGTTTATACTGACTCTACAACTGGATGTACTTATCTTGTTGGAAAGGCCACATCCTACATCACTGCCCGATTAATATCTTTCAAATAAACCATTAAATAACTCAAGCAGATTTCCATTTATAAAGCCGAGTATCCCATAATGTGATTAGCAGTAAGTGTTTTGCATGCATTAATCTTCCTTTGCCTTGACTACTGTAAAAAACTCAGGTATCAGCGAGCGCTCCCTCTTCACACAAAGGGCATCATCATACCAGCCCTGTGACTGTCTCCCTGCACTGTTTCCCTGCGAGGTTTCTGGATAGTTTTAGAATCTTACTCACCTTCAAAGCGTTGAATGGCTTTGCCAAACACGTTTCAGATCTACTGACCTTCTGCACAGGGCTCAGATCAGTGGACTGGGTCCTGCAGGTTGCTTTGGTGGATTTTATCCGTCTCTGCCACCTCTGCATACGTGTCGTTTAGCCTCATAATTCTACCTGTGTTTAATTGTATTTATTGTACTTTATTCTATTCTTTTTTTTCAAGCAAGAAGGTATTGCTGGAATTCTTTATTTTTTCTAATCAGCAGGGGTCATCATACTCATGGACCACTTTCTGAGTGCAGTTTCAGAAATCAACCCACCATATATCGCTTTGTTCATACACTGTTTGCCAAATTAGCCTATTATCAGTCAACAACTAGATATTCGCTGAACATTTGGGAGCTTATCAGCTTTTTAAAGTCCTTAAATGTAACATTAAATAGCTCCAACAATGTAATATTACCCATAATAACGCCATCGTGTCAGAAATGATGCAGCAAAACGTCCCACTGAGTACGCACGCGCCTCTCTTGGCTTCCTGTCGAAGTGAAGCCGAGCGCGCGTGTCCGTTTGAGCTCGAGCGGGTCCGTTTCGTCTTGCCAGGACTCATTTCACACGAGCCGCCTCTGCGATAACAACACCCACAGCCCTAAAGCTCGGCCTCCGTAGGTCCCACGAAACTCCGCCAGTGAACAGTTTTCATCAATCATGTCATTAAGATAACGTCGCGAGCGCAGCAGGGGCTCATACATAACGTGCCTTTCGTTTCAAGTCTAGGTTCAAAGAGCATTTCCGTGACACTGCTCAGCCAACTGAACGATAAACGTCTTCAAAATATTCAGACAGGCCCAAAAGAGAAAGTCTCTTAAGTATATTGCAGCTTCTTAATGCTGAACAGTTTACTTCTAACTCTGACAAATGTTTCGGCAACTTTTTTTTTATTTTTTTTATGTTCCTTAACGATGAAGATTTACTTGTCTTTGGTTTCCTCCACGCAGGATTGAGGGTCTGATGCAGGTCATTTGAAAAAGATGCAGCCTGCTTTTGTGCAAACTAAAACTTATAATATAAGAATTTAAAATAAGATTGTGTTTCTGGCGCTCCGTAAACTTGAATTCAGATTTATGAGGCGGGTCTAGATTAAATTAAAATGAAAAATAAATAAGAAAAAATAAAAAAAATATTTATCCCAGTAATTATGGAGACAAATGACGGAGGACCTCGCGTCGCTGTAACACGTCCTAATATCTGCCTTGAATAGTTTTGTTCAAGGAAAAAAAAATATATATATATATATATATATATATTTTTTTTTTGTTACCCCCACGTAACTTTAAAACATCCTTTAAATTAACATAGACGTCGTCATAAAACGTGCTCTGTGAGGTTGTGGACAGCCAAATGGAACGCGGCCGCCGACGGAGGCACGAGCTGAGGTTACACGCGCAGATCCTAAACGTTTTGTGCGCGTAACGGAGGCCATGCTGTGTCTATACGTGCAACAGGAGAACATTTCGTTAAACGAATTGGAATGCAAGCTTCAGAGAGCCTCATTCCAATATAATAAATCCAGGCCTAAAAATGGCGATACGTCACATACAGAAGTTATGCGGCAGCGTTTACGGTTTCATCCCTAACATTTAACGCCAGCTAACCTCCCGAATTTTCAATCCATTTTTGGGACGTGAGGCATTTGCGTTGAATTAATTGAACTATTTAACATGATTCCTGTTCCCATTCACCTAATTTCTTATGACACTGTGATCATTCACATTTACCACGGAAGGTAATTAGTTGACGGAGGGGATAAATCTTTTCTGTTTATTTTAGGATTGATTTTGTGTGTTGTCATTTTTCCCACTTTAAATGAGGGGTTACTTTCATTCAAGCCTGCACACCCCGCAGCACACACTTTCCTTCCCACAAAAACACTCCAAATAATGCCCAAGATCACCTCGGGAACATGGGAAGTCCATCAGTGGGAACGCGCATTTTCTCTCATGTTTACGAGGCTGACAGAGGAGATGCTCTGATGATAAATCCTGGTCTTGTTGGAGGACGGACGTGCACAGAACAAAAGACACATGTGTCCGGTTAAGTAGCCATCCCTCAGCACGGCCATGGCTCATTTTAAACAAGCCATCCACAACCCCATCTGTGGACATCTGTCTGTCAAGGATGGAACCAAAAACGTAAATGGATGTTATTCAATGCGAGCCAAAGCACATATTAAATATGAGGCATGGGAGCCTCCGTGCGCCCTAGACTGAGACAAAAAAGATGGGAGGCAGAGGGAGCTGATTGAGAGGAGCAGCCTCATCCAGAATCAACATTACTTCAAACATGAGGTCATCTAAACATCTGTCTACAACATGTCCGCCAGGAGTTCAATCAAAGCCCCTCCGAAACATGTACAATTGTTTCTGGAAATAAATATTAGGCCTAATTCGGCTGTGATTGGTGCAGCCGCTGGGGGATTGCGGAGAGAACAAATATGCACTGCCAAGTGCGGTCTCTGTCAACGGATAACCCCCAGCAAGCACGCATGGGGCGCACAGGCGGCACCACAGTTTCCTTTTATTTGTTTGATTCCCTCTCACCTCCTTTCTTCCTCTCCTTCATTAAGGCTACAATAATTTATTTGTTCTTCCCCGACTGATTCCGGGTCCGGTGTTTAAAAGCAATTCAATCAAAAAGGAGCCGCGGAGCAGTCAGAGCCGGGCTCTGACAGTCTGTGTGTGTATGTGGGGCTGCGGCAATCACGCGCGGGGCGCCTGTCTCATGTCGTCACAGTCCATTTGCTGGAGACGGATCGATTTACTCATGGAGTTTAAAAAAAGCATGTAGCAAGGAAATAACAAAGGACTTAGAGAACACATTACAGCCAAGATCATGTAACTAGATAGATTAGCCGTTTCTAAATTTGTTTCTTTCTATATTTAATCATAAGGACTTGTCCCTCATCGGTTTTAAAAAAAATATTTGACCCCACTTTCGTTTCTGAATTCACCTTTTAGATGAATCACAAGTTAGGCTATCCGGTTATTTTTGTAATGTCTTTTTCAGAGCGCAAACACTCCCCAAGACGATACGCAGAGCAGTTTTGAATCACTCTATATCCAAAAAAGTAATTAAAGGAACCTCTGAAAAGTCGCACACACACACCCGTTTCCCATGAAATGACATACAGCAGGCATCTACCGCCACCGTGTGGACGACAAGTGCTCTGCACAAAGTCTGCACTGCGGAATCAAACTGACAAAAGGCAACAGTTTTACACAAATGTGGAAAATGTCAGCTCTTTGGAAGTGCACTGATAATAACACCGGCAAAACAAAACAAAACAAAAAGCTGGGCTACACATTTCTTAGCTTGGATTTGTTTCCTCAACTGACTTGTTATTGGTCTGTAAAAATGTCACAGTGAAGTGGTTTCTAGAATTTTTCCCAACCCCGAGATAAGCCACATTGTCACCAAGTGTAATCAATAATCTCGCCTTGCTCTGCAAACATTTAAAACGTTACTCTCACACACTGCAGCGCCTTGTCTCCCAAAGCGACGCTCACTCGCGGCCCATCCTGACAGAGAAATGGATCTCAGCTGGAGCGTGAACCCCTTCAACAAGCAGCTTTCCCTGTAGAACGTAAAAACTGCGATCAAATTACTTTGCGGGGCACCGAATGCAGACCTCCCCACCTAAATCACATTTAACATAGGCCCCGTGACCGGCCTGCACATAAATTATCTCTCTCCATCCTTGTTAACAGGAAAATCAAGATGAAGAGGTGGCGGGGAGAAACACTGAGCCTATTCTGCTCAGGTACAAACCTCTGCAAGCTCTCACCATTCACGGTGAAGACAGATGCTGCAGGATGGGAGTTCAAGACAGGAGCTTGTCAGACCCAAGAGGCTTGTGAAGTGATAACAAGATGGCTCCATAAACCTTATATGCGATGTATCGGTGGGGCAAGCAGCACTAAAATACTGTATGCGGCACCCCAATGTTACATTAAAATATCGCCGGCTCATTTTATGCGGAGAGCATCAAAGAAAGAGTCAAAGCACTCTGCTTATTGATGTTAATTCTGTATGCGCGCCTGAGAGAAAGAAGTACAAAGAAGGAACTTAAACTGTTTCAGATATGACTGAGTGGTAATCTGTCTGAAATACGAACTGAAAGTAGATCACTGCAACAAGGTGAGGTTCAGGTCATTTAAGGCCTGCAGGAACCTCAGGAACATCTTAGGCAACCCTTTAACCTCTCAACCCCTGGAGACATGAGGCGTCCTTTAAAAAAAAAAAAAAAAAAAAAAAAAGCCATTTAAAAATTTTAAAATGCAACCTCTTTAAATCTGATAGTTTTTTCTCAATAGTGTTTGCTTCACTATATAATATCTGAAAATGTCCTTTACACCATGTGTTCCTCGACTGTTTCCATGGGATTTTCTAAAGATCAGATCAATTGAATACACCCTGAAGCTAAATTAGTCTGTATCAGGTCTTTATGTAGACAAAGAGACCAGGAGCAATCTTCTTCTTCGCAGATCAACTTGTTAAGGGGCGAACACGAATGGTGCTCGGCACAAAAAACACGAGGAAAGAGTTTTCTGGTCCACACAAATGCCGGCTCGTTCTCCTGGAGACGTCAACGCTGCGCAGAAACAGTGTTGCTCTTGCTCCTTGTTCCTGAACGAGGTAGAAGAAGATCATAACATTCCCGTCACGTTCAGTCGAGCGACCGCAAAACTGGGCACCGCGGTCCACGCACAGGAGCACATTCCCCAGAAATGCCAAACTCGTTTATGCTGCAACGCAAGTTGTCAAACTGACTATAAAATATCAAATTTGTGGGAAAAAAAAAAAAAAAAAGATAGTAAAGACCTAAATAGTGAGGGAAAAAAAACTCTTTGAAACAAACAAAAAATATGTCAAAGAAATTATATTCTAACATCCATCCATCTACACTGAAAAGTCAAATATATTCAGACATTAACAGGCTCTTACAAAGCAGCTCTGTTTCTGCTCTGCACTCTTATGTCGCGTTACTTCTTTCACGAGTGCTCACACACACACAAACACACACACACACACACACACACAGCAGGGGAGCGAGCTGGACGGTGTGTTGTGAGGTAGAAACCAAACCAACGAGGACATGGGCACCGCCGAAGCACGACAGAGAGAAGTGCTACCAATGCGATAAACACAGAATTATTCACGCAGTTGGTCCCAGGAGCACCACGGTTAAGGATTGTAAAGAGAGTCGTGAAGGCGGCCGATACAGAATGATCTGGTTGGGAGCAAGTCGCTCCGACCGTCCCTTCCTTAAGCCATAGAACGACCATCAGTTGCAACGCCCTATAAAACGTGCATCCGCTGATCATTATGTTGAGGAAGACCTCATGAGAGAGCATAATCGCACAATGAAACTAGTTTTTAAACAGCCTGCGACATCACAATGGCGGAAGGATTTCATCCGTCTTATGTAGTCAATGCTGAGGCTCTACATCTGCCGGAGCGTTTTTGGTTTGAGTTTTCACGATTAGTCTCTCGAGCAATAATTTACCCTACAAAAAACAACTGCCGTGAAGTTTGTCCCTCTCTCCACTGCGGCTCGGAAAGATTGGACACTAGCGTTGCAGTTTATCTGCGTGCGTTCATGTGTGGGATACAATCTGTGCAAGACGATTAAACGAGGCAAACTTTGATCAAGCGTTTCATTCACCCTTCACACAGGTTTACTGTTCAGATCATCGTTCACTTAAACGAATGCATATGTTTTTCGCAGCCAATCCTGACCTTCGGGACTGCTACGTTAACTTTTTGCCTTTTTCAAGGCTTCCATGAGTCTGAAAGGTGCACTCCTTCGAGGCAAACAGTCCAAATATTTCAAGCACGATCCTCACCAGCTGTGCTCCATTTCTCTGTCTTCGCTGCGTCACTCAGTCTCAGATAAGGTGACTTGGAGACATGTTAACATGTCGAGTTGTACATTATTAAACTGAGTGCAGATGGTGAGAAGGTAACAGGTTTTTTTTTTGAGGGGAAGATTAGAGTAGTAAAGTAAAGCAAAAACTCATTAGATTTCATTTCTGCTCCCTTCCTGGTCAGACAAAGTGACCGTTTTTGTTCATTCCAGGCATGTAGTGTTGTAAGAAACAGATACCAGTTTGATGTATTGATGTTGATCGGGTGTAAATGGCTTTCGGTAACTGAAGCAGCTACAACTTTGCTGCTCTTAAGCAGCACTTTGGCTGCTACATTGTGCACCAACCCAGCTGCCTCGTCTTTAACGTCACACGACTTAAATCCACTTTGGATTGATAGGACAGGTAGGTCAGATAGCCAACTGAAACAAAAGCTGTCAAATTGTTCAAATAATTACCCAGATTTTACAGTCACTGTCTCATCATGAAATATTTATCCTACTTCACTGAGGCTCTCCATAAAATTGCCACGTCTGAAAAAAAAAAAGAAAAAAGATCGACAGTATAATAACAAGACCGAAAGAGGCATAAACTGGTTAAAAATATATATGTATATGACTCAGGAATCCCTCCCCGGTAGGTCATCCATGAAGTTACACTTTTACGCATGCGTGCAGCTGAGTTCCTGAGCGGGCGCTTCTTCCGTGGAGCACACAGCTCCGGGTGGGAACCATCTCGGTGAGATATTCAAAAATCTTTGGCAGAGCAATCGAAACATCTTCCTGAGGGCATTGTTATTATTTTTTTGTTGTTGTTGTTCGCAGGTGCAAATACACGTCTGAACGTTTTTGCACCGTTTTACCGAAACTCTTAGAGAGAGGCGAAACTATGCATTTTAAAAAATTACTAAACATGTAACTGCACGCTGTCAGAACCGTTGCGTAATCGGGTAAGTTACATTTGTAGTAATGGAATTGGAAATGATACTGAACTTACCAGCGGATCCACCGGCAATAATCTGATGAGAAGCTTCTCGGAGCAGGCTCCGTTGCCCCGTGGGTGTCATTTTATTGTTAAAAATGTCCTTCCAAAGCAAACATGAGAGCAAACCGTTGTCAACACAACATTGAAACTACTGGGAAATGGGGTTGTCGTGTTAACGCCATGCTTCGGCGCCACATACCTGTTCGTGTCTTTCTTCGGAGAAGGTGCTCGGTTGAAAGTTGGGTCGCGGGCTCAAAGTTTGGAGACGCAGCACGCGCCGCAGAGAGTAGCAGCGATATGTCTCCGTGCGCCCACCAGGCTAGGCTAAGATAAGCTAAGCTAACATGGAGTCAATTACCTCCACTGAGCTGCTGGTTTAAATTTACCCTCATATGGCCTCACAATACTTATGTGAAATGTCACAATATTTTTAAAGCAGTACAGGGTTACCTACAGCTGACTGTTCAGTGGTCTATTAAAAGCAAACAATTTGTTTGGCACGGAAATTTATTTAATGTCTTCAAACTATTGTGAAGCCTTGCCTGAACCGTACGCTGTGGCCTACAATAATGCGTGTTATCGAGATAATAAATTCAGGTATTCCCAAAATAACTTTTTTTTTCTTTAATATTGTTTACCTTTTTATTTTTCTATTGAATGCCTACCTGTGTGCAGTGGAACTATATAATTTGACATTGTCAGTTAGTTGGTCAATTATTTTAATTTGTCAGTAATTAAGCTGCAGTATGTAGGCTATTTCAACACTCCACAAGTAATTTGCTTGATAACTCGAGCTGACACTTAACCCTTTTCATGTCTAAAAACGGCTCTTTTACATAACACTCCTCACTGTAACTCAATCAGATATGGCAGATATCTTGTCCTTTGAACTGCAGCATAGGCCTATGCCATATTAATCCATTTAAAAAAGATAAAAATGAAAAATTATTACTCCCCCAATGACACCTTGATTCGAAAAGTCAATAAGAAGCAGCTGTTTTAGTTCCTCAGTGCTGCAGCAATGAGCATTGAATTACAGGGGGGGGGGGCAATAGGCCTACAGTTGGGTTCACCTGCATAGCTCAAGTTTCACTCTCATGGTGTATTCTAAAATTGAACTTAATGTTCGACATCACAGACTCACTGCAGTAAGACCTGTGCAGATGTCATTTGATGATGTCTGAAGCTTCTTAGTGAATTAACCCCCTCTGCAGCAGAGGGAACTCTCAGTCTTCCATTCCCAGGGACGTCCTCCTGAGGCTCTGTTTTATCACAGTGCCAGTTGTTTTTCAGACTGTAGCTGTAGAAACTCTTGAAAAGTTTTACATGGACTGACCTCACGGGTTTCCAAGCAATGACAGATTTTCGTTTGTCTATACTTTGTGTCATTTGATTCTGTAGAAATCAGCAGTATTGTTCTACAGAGTATAAAATGGTTAAAAAAAAAAATCCCAGTGGTAAAAAGAGAAAATATGGGGAATTAAAGTAAATGGGGAAACATTCGTCCTCTTAATTATGATAGGTATTACGTGGCCCTTTGTTAAACTCTAAAAACTGCTCGACAGTCCATAACCTGTTAAAACTAGAGCGACTACGAGAGAAAAATGCTGGATAAGTGTTCGTGCAGATTTAAGAATGTAATATGTTGCGAGTATTACACGTCAGTTGACATTACTTTGCAAAATTGACTGTTTAGCTTCTGATATTTTGCGCTTTTACGTGTAAAATCGGAAACCACAGAATAAATCCTTTGCCCTCTGTGAAATGAGACGCAATTTATTAAGTTAGTTATTCAAAAGCTGCATTTCAGTTCACACGCATCTAATGTTGAAACCTGGATTGTTTTTTTTGTTTTTTTGTTTTTTTTAAAAGAAAACGATAAAATAGTTAAATTGTTATTGAGGAAGTTGGGACAGTTAAACCAACGACGTGGAAAAGCTGCCTAAAGCTCAGACGAAGCGTCAGTGCTGGAGCGTCTCACGATCGGGGGTTCATTTGCATCAGGTCAACAACATCATTTGGTTAAAAAGGAAAGAGCATCCCATAAGGGTCGAGTCTTTTCTCACAGTGTAAGGATTTTATTTATCTTTTTAAAAAAAAAAAACAGGGCTGTAAATATGCACATTTCCTTTTAGTTTTTTTTCCAGCACCGTTTCTCTGTCTCTCCAAGGATAGTAAAGTGTGTGCATTCGTTTTTTATATTGCCGATCGTAAAAGAGGTCACACAATTACAAGATGTCAAACTGGGCCCTGACAAAAACTGCAAACATCTGTCACTAATTTATCAGAGAAGACAACTGTCCGATTAAACATTTTGTGCAATTAAATGAATTAAATTAAATTATGCCCCTCATAAATGAAAATGTCTTTTTTTTTTTTTTTTTTTTAAGTAATTATCCTGAAAGCTCTTGAGTGAGAACAGGCATGCTTAGTTTAAATTACGCATGTGTGTGTCCCTCCATATACACCAACTAAATATTGCTTTTCGAATCTTGCTCCTTTCGTTCCTCCCACAAAATCCATAACAGAAGAGGCAGCCAGTAAAATGCTGTAAGGATTTACTGCGAGGGGTAACAAAAGGTTCATCTGCGCCACAATTCTACAAACTTTTCCTTTAAATTCAGCATGATTTAAACTCCTATGGAGCATGTGGCTGGGATCCACATTGCAGTGTGGAAAAGGGGAAAAAAAATATATATATAAATTTTCTTTGTTGATGAGAAATGAAAGCGCGCAGAAATTCAGCAGCGAGCCCTGTAACGAGCATTTCATTCTGTGCAAGCGCAGCTATGGAACAACAAGAGCTTTTTAGACAAGCTATAAAAACCTTGGGATTTACGGCATATATTTGGCAGGAAAATGCCATTACCATTTTGACCCCCCTGGATAAGAAAAAGCAGAACAGCTTCCACCCTTACAACCTCATCCCCAGTAAAACATGTATACAGGGAAGGCTGTGTACAACCAGCACAGAGGGTAACTATTTAGTTTATGGACAGAACGAATGAGAAAAGACGCTTTTTTTTTTTTTTTTTTGTGACAAAGTGTGTAAAAGCAGTGCTCCCCCCACCACCACCCCCAAAAAAGGAACTTCGAGCAAGATATGAATTTTGTTACGTTTGCATGAACTCTGTTCTGCAGCGCTTACGGCCAAAAAGTTATTTGCGAGGAAAAGCCAATCAAAGTCTCATGTGCAAAAAAAAAATGCCAAGAAAACAAAGTTGAGACACGACAACAAAAAAATAAATAAACCATTGAAAATCTCAACAAGTACACGTTGTTCAAGACGGTCAATGTTTGACTCGTGTCTGAAGCAACAAAATTTACTAGAAAAATGCGCTCTGCTATTAGAAATTAAACTACTGGCATCACTATGGCGCCTATCGGTGGCACATATTTTACTGGCTGCATTAAAAAACGTTCCGTGGAATAGCATTTTATAAACAGAACTCATTACGCTGAATATGAATTATGACTGACAGCTGAATAACAGCATCTGGCATATGTGCTGCCGTCCACAAAGTAATAAGCAGGCAAAGATTCAGAATTTAAAAAAAAAAAAAAAAAAAAAAGCCAATCAAACTATTGTACCATTTATTTCATTACGACACACACACACACACACACAAACACAAGCAACATGAAAACACAATCGTTTAAACATTCGTGGCACACTGTAACCAAACAAAACAGTCTCTGCTCTTTAAATTACTCGGCCTAATGACACAAAGCGGGTTTTTCCCCCGTGAAAACGAAAAGCTTTTCCTGGAAGCAACAGCCCACGAAAGTGTTAAAGAGAAAATAAATAACTAGTGTGAAAACAAACGAGACAGTGGTTTATCCATAGCAGTTCAAGTCATTCGAATATTTTTGGTAGCTCTTTTTAAAAAAAAAAAAAAAAAAAAAAAAAATCTTTAGAACGCCGTGCAAGTGGTTTTAGTATGAATATGTCCTGTATTTTAACAGAGAAACGCTGTCAGAACGTTTTCACAGAGGTCGCATACATACAGTTCCCCACTCAATACTTTTTCTATCCTTTTGTCTTATTGTGTACCCAAGTAACATTTCATCAATAGCGAATGAGAGCTAAACTGTTGACGTACTTCCATCTGTTCTTTTGGCTTTAGGCTACACCAGTGAGCTGAATTACTAATGGTCTCTTAGGAACCAGCAAAAAAAAGATTGTTCAGTACATCCCTCTTATTTACTGAGAAATTTCCATCCCCGACATTATGAAGAAAGCCAAACTGTTTCAGAGTAACCGACGGAAAATGTATCACCAAATGCTTCAGCAGTCGTCCGTTGTTAACGACAACGCCAGAAATTCACTGGTTTCAGCCACTCAAAGGAGAGTCGTGACTTTGAAAAAGCAAGAAGAGCATTTATTTCAGTTACTTTTGGTTTGTTGAGGGGACTTATTATGGAAAAATCCTTTTTTCCAGTGTTTATGTATATTGGGTGTCTGAAGTCACGACTGACTCAAAAACTGCTAAGAACTATGTTAGCTGCTAAGAACTATCCAACTGAACACAAAGGAATAGGGTGACGGGTAAGGCTCGAGGTTCTGGAGTGGATATGCGAGGAATAACGACGCCGACTTCTCAGCGGTGTTGTTAAACTGTTCGCCGGCCGTTCTGCAGTGGCCATTTTAACAAGTTGAGCTGTTCGGCGAGCATGACTCGCGACGAGTCTGTGCCTAAAAGAGATCAGTAGCCTACCGGCTGTTCGTGGTCAAATGCAGAAGAGGGAAGAGTGAGCATTTGAGAATAAAAACTGCCAGTCAAGTATTTTTTAAATCTGTATAGTGTGTTGTTTTGAGCTCTCAGGCCATTAGTTGCATTCTTGTTCGTACCATAATAACACGGCCCCATCTCAAAAGAGGCAACCCCTCCGAGGAAGGAAGGGGCAGAGTGGAGCTGAGCGGGTCGCCCTGAACCCCTAAAATGATCTGCTTGAGCAGAGGTGTAAATAACCGGAAGCACAAATGTCTGTTATTTTGACCGAAGCATATCACAGAGGTTTCATTAAGACCTCAGGAAATTATGTCAGCTCGTGAAAAAAAAGGCACAATACGTCTCCTTTAAGTTGTCTGAATAGACCTGGAGTCAACTTAAAGTCTGGAAACCTGTCATGGACACATATGGAATCGTTTGTGAATGAACGGAGACCATAATCATTATTTTGTTAGTGGGAGATTTAAATGAGAGTAATATTAGATTGAGACTGTCATATTAAGACACTAAAGTCTTTAAAAAAAAAAAAAAAAAAAAAAAAAAATTGTACTGTCACTTCCCACATTAGCCCCTTTCTAACTGGGCAATACCGTGAATTAAACATTTTTCTCTACTTGTCTGTAACCTGTGATCCATGATGAAGAATTACTGTGACACACAGCTGAGGTTTCTCTATGTGAGGAGTGGCAGCCAGTCCTCCATCACTGCGATACATCTGAACAGTAATTCGAGGCTCCAATTTGAACAAATTAAAAACAAAGACCAACAAAAAGCTGACTAGAAACGCTCCTCTTGTGAAATGAATGGTCTGACAAGACTGATTCTGCCATTTCTAAATGTCAGTCTTTACGTAAAAGAAAAAATAACCTCGGGAGTGCCTGTACTTTAAGACTAAAAGAAAATCAATTCAGGATGTGCAACCCAGTGCACTCCAGGTGAATGCAGACCAACAGCAACTGCTGTCATGAAGCCTCTCCGTCCGTGTTCTTCACAGTAGCGTGGGGCCCTTGGTGGTGTAGTTCATGGTGGGGAAGTGTCTGCTGTCTACATCCCAGTGGCCTTGAGGCTGGTGGGAGGCAGATGGGAGGCTGGGGTTCCAGTGGTTAATGTAGCTGGCCATCAGCAGGGTGAGCTCCAGTATCTGAGATGCAAGCAGAACGAGGCAGATCAGAGCGGGCCTGATGGCTTTAACACTGCGATTATGAATGCATTTCATTTGAGTCCGGGGAGGTGGAAACCCAGATTTGCTCAGAGAGAATGTGAAAACCTGAGAAACTCAAATGATCTACGATAAGGAATGAGGTTACCACCATTAGCATCACCTTCAGCAGTAACACGACCCAGTTTTAAGGCCCCACTGAGATTCTGGGGCTAAAATATGAGAAAATCTGTTTTCCTCATTAGAGTTGTGCAAAAACAAGGGAAAATTCAGATTTTCTTCCTTCATCTGTATTCATTTCATTTCCTTGAATACTCCACCCAAATTTTATTTTTCCTCTTAGCTGCTGAGGTTTTGAAATCAGAAACTTTTGTCCTTAGACTGGCTCAAACACCACTCTTTAAAAAAAAAATAAAAATTATATATAAATAACTGCCCCCCCCCCACCACCAACCAAATAGATTATCATTTATTTTTCCCCAACATCATCTTTCCACCTGAAAACTGCAAAAGTAAAATGTGAGATTCACTGCTTTCGATCATCTAACAAACTGTACTGTGACAACTTGATACGACTCGGGTTTTGAACTAAACATTTGTTCAGATGCACACAGGATACTCACCTTGGGTTTAGCGATTGCAAAGACCAACTTCTCCACACTCTTCTTCCCAGCTCCAGGCTCCCTCTGCTGGCTTGTTACCACCATGAAATCTTCACCACAACCACCAAAGGTAATCACCGACTGGTAGGAGTACGTGACCAAGGTGTGCTGAGAAATGAAGGCGTCACCAGTGTGAGATTTGCAGAGAAAAAAAACGATAGGGGGAAGCGTGTTCAGATTTGACGACTGATCCTGGACCAGCATGGGATTCATTTGTGCTTCTCTCAGTGGTAAACTGAATATGATGAAGAGTGACAAGAGTTTCCGCTTCATTTCTCTCGCTTACATTCTGAAAGCAAATGAGCAACGCCGTGCGCCAGACCAAAAAAATGAATTGGATCAAACATGGGCTCCTGAAAATTACAGAGCTCGTGTTAACATAGCTTACATGCTGGAACTGCTGTCTGTCAGGGTTAAATATGTCAAACTCTGAGGCAGGCTCCTTTTTTATTTTCCCTTTTGAATTTCTCGTTCTTGAAACGCCGCAGAATAAAAATAATCCCAGACCGGTGGGTCAAGACAGCTCCGCAGCTGCGGTCTACCCAGCTGAGCAACGCAATTGTTAAAACCAACCTCGGTTTTTCAGCTTTGAGGTGAAACGGCTTCAAATGTCTGCTAAAACAGATTTTTCTTAATTCTAAGTAAACAAAAATGTTGTTCCGTTTTCCCACACTTTGTGGCCTTTCCTCGACACGGCTCGAAACTTACCATAGCGTTGTCCAGGACGCACAGTCCGTCCTCACCGACTGCCAGCCGGACCTGGCTCTGCTCGATGGGAGAGGGCGGGACAGGCTGTGGATTGTGGGGAAACAAACATTCTTTTACAGACGTTTTCCTCCTTGCTTTCAGGGTATCCTTCACCATCTCAAACTGTCCCAGTGTTGGGATTCAATACTGGGAAACATAAGAGGTTGCGAACTATTTTTTACCTTGGCACTGACGAGCTTGGCTCCAAACAGGGGCCATTTCCGAGCCACGGTTAGGTATATTCTCACACACTCGGATGCGCTGCACCCACGAAGCATTGACCACTTAGTGGCTAGACGCTCGGTAAGATCTCTGGAGGGAGAAAAGGAATAGTTGTGGGTTCTAAATGCCTTTTATTATTGGGGGGCCTAGCAGCGAAGGCACCCATCGCTATTGTAGCTTTTCTTATTATTGATCAAATGAGGCATTGTTTGAATCATGATGAGTCCAATGGATCAATATGACGTCAATTTCCGTCTGATTAGATTTTCCGCCATTTTGAATTTTATAAAAAACCTTCAAAAAGCATTTAAGGTCACACAGATTGTCCGATTTCCACGAAACCTGACACATAGAATCTTCAGACCAAGCCGCAAAAAAGTTATCATCTGGACTTTTTAAATTTTGCTTCCGTTTGCTCGTAGCAGCCAATGAAACTCTGCGCCGACGTGCAAACAGGAAGTGAGGCCGTATCTCTGCGATGCATTGATGTATCGATACATCACATACATTTTTTTTTTAAATGACAAAACCTTGCTAAATAATCTGTCATCTGACCACGATAAGGCAAAACTGATCCAACTAAACAAATCTATACCAGTGTTTCCCGCAGCGCATTATAGTCAAGGCGGCCGCCTTAGCAAACTCACACTTAAACCAAAGTAATAATGCTTTGCCAGGCTCAGACATTAAAAGACAGCATTGATAACATTGAATTGCGACACCTACTGGTTGTTAATGTAAATAGTTAATAATGTAAATAAAAAAGTGTTACAGCTCTTAAACAGCTTCGTTATTGCTCTAACAGCCCCCGTCCCATTCAAAGTACCCCCCCCATTCCAAGTACTCCCCCACCTTGACTAAGCAATTTTCCTCTGGGAAACACTGTATACGAGGTAATACTGTCTTCAGGTTCCAGATGAGGAAAATGTGGAGCGACTTTTCCGTTAGTTTTACCTGAGCTGCTCTGAGCTGCAGTCCTGCTTGTAGCGTTTGGGATAGAAGCGCTCTAAGGATTGCAGAAGAAGCAGCTGAGATTTAGACTGAGGAGAGCCGGCGGGGGAGGAGACGCCTGATCGCTCCAAATCACCATGTTCGACCTTGGGGAAGGAGAACAAATCAAATGTCATGCGTTTTTATTTTTTGTTACTTTTCTAAATATAATCTTGATTTAATTGGCAAAAATATAATAGGCAATTTTATTTATAGAGCACAATTCATACACTGGGCAATTCAAAGTGCTTTACAGCTACATAAAATCACAAGAAGGCAATAAAACCATTAAAAAGGAATAAAAAAAATAAAAGAAAGAAATTAAAAAAGAAAGAAATTTAAAACCCATTAAAATAATCATTAAGTAATTAAAAAGTGAAGAGTGCAGATAAAATACTTTCAGGTGTCATATGCACAGCTAAATAGAACTGTTTTCAGCCTGGATTTAAACATTCTCAGAGTTGAGGCCTGTCTCACATCTTCTGGAAGACTGTTCCAGATTTTAGGGGCATAAAACTGAAACGCAGCCTCACCTTGTTTAGTCCTGACTCTGGGCACCAGCAGGAGACCCCTCCCTAAGGTTCTCAGAGCCCGAGTTGGTTCATATGGCTCTAACATGTCAGAGATGTACTTTGGCGCTTGACCGTGAAGAGACTTGTACACAAGCAGAGCTGTTTTAAAGTCTATTCTCTGAGCGACAGGAAGCCAGTGCAGAGACCTGAGCACTGGACTAATATGGTCGTATTTCCTGGTTCTAGTCAGGACTCGAGCAGCAGCGTTCTGGATGTACTGCAGCTGTCTTACAGCCCGTTTAGAGAGCCCAGTGAGCAGGCCGTTACAGTAGTCTAACCTGCTGGAGACAAACGCATGGATCAGTCTCTCTAAGTCTGGTTTAGACACTATTCCTTTGATTCTGGCAATGTTTTTTAGATGGTAAAAAGCTGCTGATGTTACAGATTTAATGTGGCTGTTAAAGTTCAGGTCTGAGTCCAATATTACCCCGAGATTTCTAACTTGATAGTTAGGTTTTAGAGAAAGAGTCTCATGTGACTGATAACACTTTCTCTTTGTTTCTGTGGGCCACAGACAATGATTTCAGTTTTGTCTGAGTTTAGCTGGAGGAAATTGTTTTGCATCCACACACTGATCTGTTCGATGCAGCGACACAGTGTATCTACAGGCCCGTGTTCTCCTGCCGTCAGTGACACGTAGATCTGAGTGTCATCTGCATAATTGTGGTAGGACACATTATAGCTGCGTATTAGCTGGCCTAGTGGAAGCATGTACAGATTGAACAATACGGGTCCCAGGATTGACCCCTGGGGAACCCCACAGGTCATAGCCATTTGGTCTGAGACACAGTTACCAATTTCAACAAAATATTTCCTGTCCTCCAGATAGGACTTGAACCAGTTTAAAGCACGACCAGAGATTCCCACCCAGTCTTCTAACCTCTGTAATAAGATCGCATGGTCAACTGTGTCAAAGGCAGCACTCAGGTCCAGCAGAACTAAGACTGTGACTCTACTTGCATCTGTGTTCAGGCGGATGTCATTTGTCACCTTGATCAGAGCTGTCTCAGTGCTGTGGTGGGGCCTAAAGCCTGATTGGAAAGTATCAAAAGCATTGTTAGACAGGAGAAAGTCACTAAGCTGTTGGTATACAACTTTTTCTAGGACTTTGCCTAAGAATGGCAGGTTTGATATGGGCCGATATATATAATAATATATATATTCATTGTAGCACGTAATAACAAAGAGTTCTTTAAGAGATAAAAGTATTTTTTTCAAGAAAAATGGGCTGAGATAGAGCACTTTCTGTGGAATGCCATCACAGAGGCGCATGTGCAACACAGTTTGTTTGGCAAAAATCAAGATCCTAAACAGAAAATAAGCCTGTAAACTAAACCGGTCGCCTGAAAGATGGAGGAAAATTGTTCGACATTCCAAGTAGATCGCAGCCCTGTGCCCAGATCAGAATAAGCTCAGAATAAGGCCAGTAAAATAGCAGACCGAGGTCCTGCAAGTCCAACACCCAGTAAAGTCTATAGAGTGCTTGTAGTGTCTTCTCAAAATGCAAAACTCTGATTCTGTGTCAGAAGACTCAACTCTCAAAACTACAAAGAGAACATGAATATAAACAAAAGTAACATTCTCAGTGATGTGTATCAGGCTACACAATTACCCACTTAGAAATATGACAGCAGCTCAGACAGTGGTTGGAACTGATTACACTGTTGGCTTGGGCGGTGTGGTTTAGATCAATAAATCCATCAGGGACAGCCTCAAAATGCCAGGATACTTTGTAAAGTAATACGTCTTTGAATATTGCTCACTGAAATTTTTCTAGTTCCTGTAGTTTAACAGGATGCAGGACTGTGGATGAGAACTCAAGACGGATGTAGTCTTTACAGACCTGCGCCATGAGGGCAGCCACCTCCAGAGCCAGCTCTTTGTTCACAGGGAAGTGGCCTTGCTGAACTTCATCATTCACCTGGTAGGCCAACAGGAGGCGCTCTCGCTCCGTCTCCCCTTTCACCTGAGATCTAAAACACAGCCTGCAGATGCAAAACAAGGAATTTGGTGGCGTATAAGTGCATAGGAATTTTGAAAATGCAGTATGTCGCAGTATGCAACGTTTAAAGACATGGTTGGTAATCCTGTTCAGAAACACATTTTGTAATACTGGGTGAAATGGTCCGTGTATCCTGAGAGAAATCTATACAAGATGTATTTAGAAAAAGGGACGAAAATAATCAGACCTCTGTGGCAGCTGCAGGACTGAGAAAAAGCTGACCAATCCCGCTGATCTCGGATTGGAGCGCCTGCAAAAAACCAATTAGATGCCTCTGCTTTCTGCTTACGCCCCCCTCTGTCGGCTCCCTGCTCCGTGTGTGGGAGAAGTAGAGATTCACTGGTTGCGACAAGAGTCCGCAAACTGATGCACGAGGCGATTTTCTCGGGTAACACGTGTGGTGAAGGCGTAAGATTTGTATTGCAATACACAATAATACTCTAAATAAGACGTAAGATGAAATAGTGCATTACCTGTTGGTTTGACAGGCTCTATTGTTTTAAAAACTCTGTGAGGATGGATTTTTTTCCCCTTCTAAGATTAAAAAAATAAATAAAAAAAAATAAAACTACCAACAGGCGGTCCGTTTTTTTTTTGTTTGTTTTTTAAGTCTCTCTTTAAACATCTTTATGGAAACATAGTAAAAGATGCCACTGCTGTTGTGTGTGTGTGCATTCTTTAACTCTCACGCATAGAAATCATACCTGTTTTTGTAGGTTAACCGAACAATCCGTGTCCCCTCATTTTTCCCAGGATGCAACTCCTTTAGAGCCTGCTCCCACTTGGAAATGACATCGCAGATCTGGCAAAGCGGGTAAAAGTCAGTCTCGACTCACAAGTACAGATATTTTCTTTCCCCCTAATTACTTTTAACCAGCAGATGGCAGTAGCTAAGAGACACAAGTCACATTTACGTGACACTTTTAAAATTAATTGCTGTGTTAGTCCAACCAAAACAGGAAATCTCACTCGGATGATGGTGTAGAAAGTTAAATTAAGTTGCTCTCGTTCACATTATTTTCTGTCAGACGACTAAATATAGAGTTGTAACAATAGCTCGACTAAAATGTGCATGTTAGCAAGCCGAGGGATTTATTCAAAAACCGTTAGATAGTTAAAAGTTTCCCAAACCAAAATCAAAATGAAAGGCTACTTCTGGTATCACTCTGTCCCATACCCTCTAGTCTCTGAATGATCAAATAATTTGATTCGACACTCTACAAGTAACAAAAGCCTCAGTGATGTGCTATGGGGTTCCAAAACCCACACGTCCCTGAGTGACCCACGGCCCTACCTTGGCTGATGGCTGCAGGCAGTGCTCCAGGTCTTTGCCCGATGGATCGTCAGTGAAGAGGTCGAACCCCGTCAGCTGAGGCTTTCTCATGCCGATCCGCTGGTTCAGCGTGTTGAGGAACTCTTCCACAGTGGTGGAGCCATCAAAGCCCACCACCTACACGAGCAATCAAAGCACATGTCTGATCTGCTGGGGCTCAACGGTGTGCACACTGCGTGATGATGTAGTTGAAAAACTGTTTGCAGTTAAATAACATCAGCAGCAAACAAGAACATTGCACATGTGCTAATGCAAGATCCAACAAAAAAAAAGAAATGTGTATTAAAGATATTCAAGATGAAATTGTAAGGTCGGTGCAGCTTGAGAAAGAATCGTGTTATCATGCTTTACCTGGTAGGTGTTGTTCATGAAGTGAACTGGGATGCTGAAAGGCAGTGAATGGTGGTAGGGGTTCCTGAGCAGGATGGAAACAATCTCCATCCGTGAAGGTTTAGCTTCCCGCTCTCCATTTTGTAAAGTTCGCTCCAAAGATCTCTGACAGTATATCGCGTACTTCCCCACCTCAGTCCTGTGCGGCGAGGAAGACAGATGGAAATGTAAGCAGTCTCTAGAAAAATAGAGAAAATGGGAGTTTTTCTTATCATAAATCAGGCCTACTTCACCTGGGGTCAGCATTGTGCTGCAGGTACTGTCTCAGGTACCAGAGGAAATGCTGCTGAGGAAGGAACAACGCCACACAGAGAGACAGCAGCTGCCAACACTACAGCAAAGAGAGAAAATAACTCTTAGCCAACCCTTTACGGACAAACTCTTTTCAGTAGTTCTGTTCATTCTGTGCATCTCGCCGACCTGCGTGATGGAGTAATTGTGAGGCGTCCGGCGATTGGTCTGTTTGATCAGCTGGCAATATATTTCATTCTGCAGCTCCGGGTGGGTCAGGCACACTTGCAAAGCATTTTGAGCCAGAGAGGTGTGATAATCCACGGATGGCGACTCCACCAGAACATTGATGAAGAGCTGACAGGACTGCAGGGAGGAAACATTTATCACTGTCTGATAATTAATGCCACTAAGCTACCAGCAGGTGGAGCTAAAGACACATTAGGAAACGCAAATCTGTTTTGACAGCAGTACATTTACAATGTAACTTAAAGCAGTGGAATAAATACAACACTGGGTGATTTTAACAGACAGGTGAGGAATGATATACGAGCTTCATTATTTGGTTCTCACTCTTTGGGCCAGTTAAAGACAAAGCGACCAGTCAGTCTCATTATTACTTCAAAGACATGAAGTAGGGCATGAACTTGAAAAGCGTGTCAACCCCATTCAGTCCGTTTCATTGTCTGTACGTTTGGGACAGTTTTTAAGGATGGCTGGTCAAAGAAAGACCCGATCCATTCAGCCTTCAATGCAGCAGACCCACTGGAGTTCAGGGAGGGGGCTTCTGGGGAGGCACGTTGAGGGTTAGAGAGCTGAAAAGAAAAAGGAACTGCCATCTTCCTACAAGGTCCCCGTTCTTCTCTGATCCCATTTTTTCCCCTTGCATCCTGTGTCTTTCATATCCATTGCTGTCACTCTCTGAAGGCCCTGACCTCCCATGACTCCTCTTAAAGGAGGGTTTCTCTCACACTGGCAGTAAACCACAGAACAGTTAGCCTCAATAAGAGCCGATAATTAAGGCCATTATCTCTCTGCCACACTTTTGATGAGCTGGGCCCCTCAGCCTTGAGCCTTTGATCTATTTTAGAGGCATGAGGGGATGAAGGCCAAAGAGAAAACGGGGCTACAGTGGGAATAAACTGGAAGAGGATGGATGATTCCTTGAACAGACCCTAAAAGAGAGGCAGGCAGAACAGCAGAGATGGATTCAGAGAAGAGGATGAAAGGAAAGGGAAGAATAAAAATGAAGTGGGGTGGAACAAAAGAAACAGAAGGGTCAGGGGTGAAGAGAGGGACCTTGAAAAGCTTGAGAGCTTCGGTCTGCAGAGCTTCAGATGGCAGAGTGGTGAGAGGCGTGCGCAGACCCTCCTTACAGAAGCTCAAGGCCTCACTCCTCCACAACACAGACTCTGGGAAAACAGAGAGGAACATGCACACATATATATTTAAACCCACACAAATAAGTCCACAGACAGACAAACAAAAGATCCAGTTTCAAAGCTGTAGTGACCTTAACAGCTGAAATTCACAGTGCTCTGAAGTCGTAAACAGTGTCTGCAATGTTGAGTCGCCCTGCCATATAAAATGAATCAAAATAACACACAGCATGCTACAGATTTTTTTACTAAGTATTCCAAATCTGTCTGCAGTGTTTACTACAAAGAATAAAAAAAAAAAAACAGTACAAAAAATGTTTGAAAATGCTTGAGAAGTTCACAACTTTTACAGCACAGTTTTGCTCTCTGTAGTAATAAGGAAAGCTAAGAAAAAGTTCTCATCAATACAAAACAACTTGAGGTTCAATGATTCAGAAACCATATCTGTGACTCCTCCCTCAAAAAAAAAAAAAAGAAGCTACCTTAATCATTAGATCTCATCCATCTTTTAAGTCTACAAGTTTGGCTGTTGTTTAACACTGTGAAAGGATCAGGATGCAAAAACTTTCTAAAATCAGAAATTATTTTGAAGGATCGACTTCCACGCCACATGTTAAAATACTTTAAATAACCCGAAGAAACGGAGGGGAGATCTTCCACAGAAACAACACAGTCTGGTAAAGGAAGAGGAAAAAAAAAAAAAAGCTAAATGTGCCCTCAGTGGGATGCCCAGTGCAACTTCCCCTGCTAAGTCCAACGTAATGACACGTCCAGCTGCAGTGTCGGCATCGAGCGGCCGGAACAGGCTGCAGGTTGGAGGACTGCACGGCAGAATTACTAAAACAAAGACAGTGGGCGTGGAAAATCTATATTGGACTGAGGGTGAATAGACCAGTAAAAGCTTGAAATCTTTGGCTGCACTAGATTATCTCATAGGTTTCCATAGGGCTGTTTAAAAAAGAAAGAAAGAAAAGAAAACAGAAAATATACCACAATCCATCTGTATATCTGAGCTCTGTATTTAATGTCTTCTAATAGATCAGGCTTGTCATATTCCCCTTTGATCCAAAACAAATGGACAGGGGTTTGAAAGGATGGAAATGTAATTGTGGCTTTACTTTATAGTTGGCTCATAAGCCAAAATGCCTTCTAAAAATTAAAAAAAAAAAAAAAACCTTGCAAAAGTTTAAACAAAAAATTAGTTGGGACTTTTTCAGTTACAGCTGTGGCGTCTTTATTGTGAAACAGATGTTTCTCACCTGGGTCTCCCTCTGCATCGAGGAGTTTACCAATGAGCTGCTCGTACTGCGTTCCTACTTTGAATGTTGCGCTGCTACCAGCTGCCACGGTCAGGTGATACAACCACGTGTCCTTTGCAAAATTGAATATACAAGTCGTTATAGAAACAGAGAAAAACATATTCGAGTTCAATACTTGCCGAGACATTTCTTGTTCAATACCTTTTCCTGCTTGGTACCGATGAGCAGGTAAGTAGGACTCTGGTCTCTTGGTTGGACCACTAAGGTGCAGTGGGAGGAGAGGAAACCTCGACTGCCCGCCTCGTAGTCCTCATCCGAATCGCAGGAGCGATCGACCTCCTGCACCGATGCCTTGCGCATCTGCAGCTGACCCAGAGGCAGCTGAGACGGGGAGAAATTCAGAAACTGGTAGAAGTGTATGGTTTTAAAGTCACTATAAATGAAGGAATCAAGTGCGCTTAAGTGAGGAAACGTTAACTTTTTTCCTCTGTAAGAAACAAACATGTACTTGCTTCAGTTGCAGATTGTATACATGGTTAATGCAGCTGCTGAGGAACGTAAATGTGCAAAGCCTTTTCCAGTTCAATCTTTTACTCCTTTTAAACAAAAGATCACAATCGGAGCAGACATCCTGAGGGGGGAAATCGGGAGGAGAGAGAACCGTCTTACAAACCTTGTCTTCCTGGTTGCGATAGTAGTAGAACGTTTTTCCAACCAAAGAACACCACACCAGTTTTGAGTGGCCATGTTTGACCTGCAAAAGAAAAACAACCGCATAGAGCACACGAGAAAAGTTCAAACACCAATTATCAAAGCAGCTGTAATAGAAAATAGATGTATATACATTTTCTTTTGCATTCTATTGCAAATTAGAATAATAACAGTTTTTTTTTTTTTTAAATAAATAACTTTACAGGCGTTTATCAGAGATTTTCTACATCTGAGCAGCAGATGTCCCAACTGTGGGCAGGCACGATCACTTAAGATCAACTTTCTAGGTTGAAAGCAAAGAGACGACTAATTCCTGACAAATGAAAACAGTCCATCCACACATCGACTCCCCAACTACAGTCAACTTAAACCGGGAATGCAGCTGGAGATGATATTTACACATCACTTTCTGATAAGGATTTCTCTCAGAGTTGCAGAAATATGAACGGAACGATGATGTCACTAGAGGACGCATTCCAGACGAAGCCGGCTGCGCATCCATCAGAAGGGGTCGCCAAGGTTGACGGCGCTCTGAGAGGCAGAACCATCAACATCATGTCTGAACTATCCTCATGTCACCAGCACAAGATCAAAGCTGGCTGGCAGAAAGGGTTTTGGGTTGTTGGTGAGAAAACGTGAGCTCAGTCATCTCAGCATGAGGCTGTCAGTCATCTGTCAGGGACCCGTCACGCACACCCGTTAGAAGTGTCAGTTTCCACAGCAGGCGGGCCTCTGGCGGCTGACTGCGTGGTATTAATGGGGAAATGAGCTCTCAAACATTCCGGCAGCTCGGATTTTGTGGCCGTGTCTGAGCGTGAAGGTTTTCAAGAGTCTGTCTTAAGAGGGATCTGTCAGCAGCTCCACCACCTCAGTGAGAAAGCCTCTGTATCTTATAGTATATCTGCCTGAAAAGTTATATTAGGGTTGGGAATTGGCCATTTCTGGCAACAACATGCAAACCCGGCCTATCTATCTCTCTTATATAACTGTAAGATGGCATGGCAAGGTAGAGTTTAACGATGAGTTAAAATGATAAACGATGACTTCTGACCTTTGTAAGCCAGCCTCTCACTGTGGGCTTTCCCGTCGTCTCCACGGTGACCGGGCTGCTGGCTTGGACTTTGAGTATGTTCTGCAGAACTCTGATCCACTCCTCCAGGATGTTGGGTGAATCGGCGGTCAGATAGAAGGTCTTCTTCTCTGTAATTAACTGAAAGTGAGAAACAAAGAAAAAAAAAATTTAAAAAAATTCTAAAACAACCTGGCTGAGATAGCATCGCCGTGTCAGACGAGATCAGAATCAGCTTCATAAGAGCCAGGAAAACATTCCTGTTGTCATCTTAAGCTGCTTTTCTGGTATGCTGTAGTAGCCGCTACTCCAGCCTAAATTAGGCTTGCTAAGTGTGCGAGTTAAGATCCACATGTCCAACTAAAACTGTCCTTATGTTATTTATTCATTCAGCCATTCATTACAAACATTGGATCTTCACAGAGAGTTCCTAGACTTTTAACACCATCTTGGATGTCCTGTATAAACATTTAAGACACGTCGTGTTCCCACTCACTTGAAACGTCTGTGCTCCCTCTCCACGTGCTATACAGCAAGATGAGTTCAGCTCAATCTGACCCTGCGGTTTCCTGATCACGTCACTCTGAAAAACACACAAATCGGAACTTAAAATTGTACAACTGCATTGACTGTAAACTCAAAAATGAACATAGATGGTACGTGTGCCTCGACTCCTGTCATCCACATAAACACTACGGAAACTTAGAAATATTCCAGCAATGTTTTCTGCGGAGATAGCAAGACCTTAGAAGGAAGCACACAGGCTGGAAAGCAAGATGAACTCACGGGAGATTTGTAGTAGAGGATCTCTTTATTCCTCAGGATGAACCAGCGACGTTTCCAGGCTTTTACCTGACTCCCCATCTTCAGCAGGTAGCCAGACTTCTCCAGCGTCTCCTTTAAGACAACCAGAACAAGAACAATTTCAACACATCTCACCTAATTCCAAGGATTGGATCCAACATGGTTTGACATAAATCCTCCCTGCTGGCCTCTTGATTGTAGAATACCAAAGTAAAGAAGACAGCAAAGGGCTTTGCTGAGTAAAGAGGGCTCTACTCACAGGCCCAGCGCTCTCACAGGAGTAGGAGGAGGTGCGTTGGACTTTATGTTCCGGTTCAGAGTAGTCACTGTCCAGGGAGTAGGCGTCAGGAGGAATGGCATAATCACTTTCTGAGCTGATGGAGGACATGGAAACACCTGTGGCACAAGAAGCAGTCGTAAGCCAGTCGAGCCAGTCTTGCTAAAAAGCTGTCGAGGCACTCTTTCTTAGCTGCCTGCAATCGAGCCACGCTTGGTTATTTTGTTGCTTACATATTGGCACTAACAGTAAAGTCCTCTTCACACAAGAAAAGTCTTGGAAAGCTTTAGTCATACATACAGTCCAAACTGAGATGGATCCGCTCCACATCAAAGATATGTTCATGAGAGCATAACCCAGACTTGTGGAATCAGGCGAGTGCCAGGCAGCATTGTTCGTAAAAATCAGTGCGTTCAACAAAACTGGCTCTCCCTTACTTACACACACACACACACACACACACACACACACACACACTCCAAATGCAAGTAAAAGTGTTAAGACCTTCCTTCTGACGGAGTCTGGTCTTAACCCTTTTACTTACATTCAGGGAAATGTTGCCCATCGATTACAACTGATCTACAAGTCAGTTTATGCTAATAACATGAATGTTTTCACAGTGCCCTTTAATCTTCACCTCTCTTGACAGCACGTGGGCTCCCGGGAACGCTGCCTTTCTTGTCGGGGCTCAGGATGGACGTACGTAAACTGGCCAGAGAGCTGCTGTCGTCCTCCGAGCCAGAGTCATCATCTGGCAGAGGCACGCTGCTGATTTGAGTGGCTTTCTAGAAACATACGCAGTAACCATGAAAACGACTTGAACTTGAAGAGTGCAGTGCACACCTTATGTGAAAAACTGGGAAAGTACAGATAAGGTAACATTTAACTCACCCCTTTCAGTGTGGTATACACAGGTACATTAATGTTCTTATAGATCAACTGCGTGAACGGACCCGTTGCGGGATATTGGGGTAAGTTTGACCCTGCAACATAGCAATTATTTATGTTAAAGGCAAATTACATGGTAAGAATGACCAACACAGCGCAGAGCATTTCCAACTTAACATGAGATTATGAGGCAAACAGCAACCAGTATGGCCACAAGTGACAAAAAGAGGAAAAAGTGGATGAACCGAGAAGAATAATGATGCTGGATTGAAAATGAGAGAAAAAGTAATCAATGTCCACAGAAAAAAAAATAAATAAATAAAAATAAAAACTTGAAAAGACCTTCAGAAAGCCTAATGAGACCACTTAAAAATATAACCAGAAAGTCTGGCACCTCAGGAGCAAAATGTAAAGAAATGAGGGGTGGCTAAAATATTTCAAACTATTTTTGTTGTTAATTAGTCTAAAGGCAAAACATTTATTAGTTTTGTAGAGATGACTGCTCTTCTGGAATAGATGCACCTTAAGGCAAAGACATGTCAGGAAGGAGAATAAGCTGAGCAAGCTAAAAACGTATTCCACCACAGCAATTTGGCAGTCAGAATTCCGATAGTCAAAGATCTGTCAGACCTCACTGTCTGCATCCTGACAAAATGGAAGATGTCGGCACAGACAACAGAGCAGTAATTACACCCGGACCCCGTCCCTTCATCGTAGCCGATTAAAAAGCAGCCTTCACTCATGCTCCCCCCCCCCCCCCCCCCCCTAACTCCCTTCCATTATATTCCATGGCTCTTAAAAGAAACAGGAGGGGGAGGCTGAAAGCCTCCTGAAGAGGAGCCCACACCTGCACAGGTGTGTGGAGCCTCAGGCCGGAGGAAGTGACATCAAAAGCAGCAATGACAGATCCAAACAGGCCACACTCACCCCCCCCACAGCAGCTTAAGCATCAGTTAAATGACATGCTTCTTCACAGAAGAACCGGCTGTTCTCCCACACAACAAACAACACCAACCAGGCTACACACACACACACACACACACACATACTTTACAAAAAGAAAATAAGTATGGGTTTTATTCTTTGCTGTAACATCGATGCAAGGATGAATGAGCGGATGATTCTCGTGTCTCACCTCGTCCGGGACCCTTCGCTCCAGTGCTGGCCTCTGATACTCTCATTCCTGACTTAGCCACAGCATAGATCCGACTTTCCTGCAGAGACCAATGCAATCAGAAATATTCCAGAAATTGATCAAAGTAATTGCTTGCAATTTTGACTTTGAATGTATAGATAAATGAATTAACAGCTCCTCGATATTTAACAAATTAACTTGTGTGTTTAATCTAAAAACAACTATTGATAACTTTATTGTGAGATCTATGTCCAACTACTTCTAGTCTGAGACCAGTAACTATTTCACTTTAAAATACATAAACGACTGCTAATGCTTGCAATGGTTTATCCCTTTCTGAAATAATACAGGAACCACGCAGGTCTGCTATACCCATGAGGGGAATCGATGCAAAGGAGGAGTTGGCGGCTTGAGAACTTCTGGATCCAACTGCTCCAGTTCTTCTGCAAGTCCCACAAAGGAGACCCCATCCCTTGACAGCTCCTCCGACTGTGGCCCCTCCACAACTCCGTCCATGTTGTCCGGGAGCCCGTCATCAATGTCTGTTTCTTCCACAAGCTGAGAGAAAGGCGAGGTGGTAGTGCCTGTGCTCTTCAGAGTAGAGGAAGCGGAGGAGGGCGTCATGATGTCTATGTTAACGTTGAGGTGGTGGAGTCTGTCCAGGCTGGGCTGTGGCTGGCTGTAATGTTTCTTGACCAGCTGGATGCTGTCCCTGGGGGTAAGCGGAGTCCGTACTTTAGGCAACGTCATGCTGGTGCCCGATTGGTGAGCTAGAGGCTTGGGAGGATTGGGAAAGGGGTTGTTGGTGGAGGGGGAGCGGGATAGGAGTGGGCTTTTGGGTGTTATTCTGATGGTCAACTCTGGAGAGCTTGGGCCATGCGCAGTCTCATAAGCAGAGGATGAAGATGAAGAAGATGAGGATGAGTGAAGGCACTGAGAGCGAAACTTGCTGTTGAGCTCATCGGAGGAGTTGTCTCTGTCAGAGCACTCTGCCTGGCTCTCGGGACCCATGGAGCTGCTGGGACCCTCCCTGATCCGACTATAGGCGTCATGGGTTCCAAGGTTTCCGAGGCAGAGTCCTTTTCTGATCAGCTCAGGAGTCTTTTTCACATCTGAGGAGAATGAATTTACAGTGATTACATCTGTGAAAGCCTGCACCTAATGGACAAAACAGAAATAATCACTAAAATTCTACAGTATGAGCTCATAATGGAAGTTTTAGGTATTTGGAACATACTAAAAAATCCATTGCATTGTTTTCTCATAGAAGAAGTTCAAAGCTTTAGGTGCTTAAACAGCTGTTAATCAGCTTCTCGTTCGCTCCATTGGGACCGGTCCCGTCTTGTCACGTGATCAACCTAGCTTGCATTGCTGCAAAAGCTTCCAGCTTCCCACCCCAGAATAGAATTAAGTGGGACACACCTGTTGGCAGGATCTTAATATTAGAGGCGGCCCCACGGAGACCTGTCTGTCTCCAGCTGTCATCTTGGGCAGGTGGCGTGCCAGGACAGCTGGGGGGAAACAGCGGGCTGCTGGGCACCAGGTGGGTATCCATCACAGGGGAAGTGGCAGGAGTTCCACAGGATGCCGATTTCTCGAAGAGAGCTGGAAAACAAAGACAACCCCAGTAACCCATGTTTTCTTTGAACCGAAGCCAGAGGAATACATTGATATAATTTACTACTAGTAACAGAACAGTCGAGTAGGACTAAGACTAATTCAAATACATATATTTCTGATACTTAAAGCAAAAAACAGAGGAAGGCATAACGAAGAAGTCAGTTGCTGATAGTGAACATAGTGTGAAATGGAAAAAAATTGACTGCCGATCCATCAGACAATGCTCAGGCATTGCCCTGAGACACTGTATGAAGTGAAAAATCTTTTATTCTAGCAGCTGCCATCTTCAGTCTAAGAGCATTAGTCATGCTCATAAAACACAGTATATGAACGTAAACAGACAACAGGAGGATGAGGGGACGGCCATAACAGAGAGACGGAAATCGCTTCATTGTTGTCCCCAACAACAGGTATGCTCACTGATTGTGCATTTCAGCTGAGAATCTTTATAGTCATACAATAACAAGCATCATGGGCCTAAATATAGGCAGAGAAATGACCTCAGGACAGTTCCGTTAATTAGCCATGTGGAGTGAATCCCTGGAATGTTTCTGCACTGCAGAAAAACACACCAATCTTGTGAAACAAAGGATTTAAAAAAAAAATTAAAAAATTAAAAAAAAATTTAAAAAAAATCTCATCCATCATTTGAATCGTATATTCATGCGAAAATAGCACAAAGACGAGACATGTTCAAAATGATGTCAGCGACACATTTTTAAAAAGTTTCCAGATAACTAGATATCATTTTAAGGTTTCAAGTGACGCATTCTAAACACACGGAGCAGCACTCACACTGTAGTTTGTCTTGCAGCACCATGATCTGTTCTGTCTGCTTTAGGTTAGCCATCTTCAGCTGCTGGTTCTCCAGTTCCATCTGGAAGTGCAAGGTAACATTTTGATCAACTCGCTGTTCGGAAAGCACTTACTAGATACTTAATATTTGACAGATACTGTCACAGTTCTGAAGCTTAGTTTGAGAGATACAAAGGTTGTCAGTAGATGTGAATTCATCAATCCTCAGGCCGCTTGCAAAAAAACCCAAAAACGCATGAAAACTCAATAGAGCTGGAAATTTGACTTTTTTTTTTATCCTTAACGTTTCTTGCTCCCACAGATAATGTTTCTTACTGCAATGAGAGATGTACCTGTGCATGTCTCAGCTTACCTCTTTAAGCTTGAAGGTGACCCAGTCTTTAATTTTGGCAGCCTTCTCCTCGATGATCTTTGCCTCTTGCGCTCTGACCGAGATCTGTAAACAAAAAAGTAGCTTTCATGAAATCCAACATATACTTCGTGCACATAAATGGGCATTTCTCTTCTTTATCTGATGCTTCTGCACGTACCTGTTTTTCCAGCTGCGTCTCTAATCTCATTATTGCGGCATCTTTTTCTTGAACCTGATTGGTCAGGTCTTGATACTTCCTGCACAACGAGCTCTCCGATTCACTGGTTTGTACGTTTGCAGACTTTAGCTTTTCTTCCATGACGTGGATCTGAAATACATAATTAGAGGAGTGAATTCCCAAGCCAGGACTAAAGACAGCTCAAATCTGCACGGTTCATTTAGTTCTGACAGGCACCAGACTAAGCCAAGAGGAAAACACCGAGGATAACATTTGCTAGCTCTGCTCGGAAGTGCTTTCTAAGCCCTTAGGTATGTCGTGTTTTTAAAGAGAGGGCAACATTAAATTACCACCTACAGAAAACACCTGGAACAGCCAGTAATGACGGCAAATTGGTGATTAAAACTGACAGCAAGAGAGACAGAGTGTGTGCGATATGTACGAGGTCTCTAATCCTCAAACCACCGTTTCTTTTGTTAAGTCTGCTTTTGATTTTATAAATCCCACACTCAGGATTTCTTCATACACCACTCAGTGCTCATTTGTCTTAGACCATGTGTTTTTCAGAGCCTTCAACTATCCTCTTAGTGCAACTAAATACAACTCATTGCATTTCATTCGGAGACAAAGTAAACAAGTTGTTGTGAAAGTTGATGCGTGGTCCTCAGCCAAAGTTTAATCAGGGATTGGGGAAAAAAAAAACATGTTTAGGTTTCAAATGATTGAAAACTATTATCACCGCCTTTACAAATGTTACTGTGATGTCAAGTTGGTTGCTTTTGCAAGTAATAAAATTGTTCTGCAAAGATCTAGACAAACTTTATTGGGGAATCAGTGTAGACATTTTACCAACCCCACTGGTTTTGATCACGTCAATCACTCTGTTGATAAACTGGCTAGCATCCCATATTTGGACAAAGAAAAACCTGCATGCAGGATCTTCTTTAGGTGCAATGCTGCCACCACTTCAGACCCACATTAGATATCGCTGAATGTTCCAGAACCATTCAGATTTATAATCTGCGTCAAACGATTGAAGGGTTCCCTTCTACCTGTTTCTCAGCATTCTCGGCCCTCTGGTCAGCCTCCGTCACTCTCTGCTCCAGCTCCTGCATCTGGAATATATATACACAAGACAGGAGTCATGAAATTGGTTCCAACATGAGTGACTCGTCTCTGTGTGGAATGTCCAAGGAATAGGCAGGAAATAAGGGGTGAGTGCAGGAAAGCTCTCTGTTAAAGGAGTATTCTCTCCTCTTTGTATCCTGTAAAATACATATTTCCATTCAACTGAAATAGTTGAATGGAAATATGCATAAATATCACATACTGAATGCTGTACGCATAACTCCCTTTGAATTTGATCCCAGCAACACCTTTCAAAAAAGTTGGAACAGGAGCAGCCAAAGACTGAAAAAGTTGTCTGATCCTTAAAGAGATGGTGGAACATCTCACAACTAATTGGAATCATTGGCTACAGGCAAGCAGTGAATTAAATGAATTGTCAGGACTTCTGAAAATGAAAAAAAAACAACAAAAAAAAAACAGACATGATTCTATAGTAGACATCCTTAGATGAGCTCAGGAACGAACAATTCTGGAAACCATTGTTAGTGAAATTCTACCATTCAAAGAACGAGGTCTTCATGAGGAAGAATACTGGAAACACGAGCCAAAAAAATTAAATAATAGCCTACAAAGCCCAAATAGGTGTTTCTCCTTCAGGCTTTTATTGCCACTTGAATCTTTTGAAGCATGGACCTCACTATAGCAAAAACAATGTTCCTAATCAGTTGAGTTTCAGATTTACCGTACAGTAGTTGATAGATCACCTTTGTGGGATGAAGCCTTTTCATGTCCTTCTCTCTCTTTTTTTTTTTTTTTTTAAATTTCAACCATAAATGTCCATGTCCACCTGTGCATTTACTGTAGAAGTAAAAACTGCCATCTACCCATGTCATTTACCTGACTTCAACCTCATATCATCAATAATAAAATTTGCTCGTTTTCATCTTTATGTTTCATTGGACCTGCACCAAAGAAAAGTTCCCGCATCTTCGTTGAAAATCAATTTCGTCCAAACATCCACAGTCTGCTTCTCTATTAAAGCTGCGGTCGGCAACTTTTTTTTAGTCATATTAGCTTGAACTGTCATGGGATTCTGGAAGTAGAATATTAAATAGGCTGTTTAGGAAAAATAACGAAATCTGTAGCTTCCTCTGAAGCCTGTAATCATGCTTGCAAAAACCGAGCGCTCCCGGCTGTTTTTAACCAATCAAGTTAGGCTGGAGGAATCCTACCTGTCAATCACAGCTTGAGCACACGCTGCTGAGCGTGAGTCTGCCCCAGCTTGTGTGCGCTCACACTGGTGTGAACTCACGTGCACAACCTCGTCCACAGAGGGGGAGGGGTTTGGGGGGCGATTCGGAGCTTGTTAGAGGTTGGGGGAGGGACCTGAAAGTTGTATCAGTTCGAATTTTCCGACTTTAGACTCGCAATTTTGAAAACCTGCCGACTGCAGCTTTAACATCCTCCAAGAGAGATATAATTCCATTTTTTTTTTTTTTTGCCAGGAGTCTGATAAATCAGAACAACAGAGTCTACATACGGACATCCTGTAACCTGCTGTGATGAACAGTTTCATAGACCACCAAGCCAGAGGTCTGCCTGCACAAACACACACAGATCCATGCAGAAACATTTTATCCCTCATGATCACAACTGCCACTGAAAGACATTCACAAGATTAATGAGGGGAACTTAAGAAGAGCAGCTGTTCTGGGAAAAGGTTTCTGATTAAAATTTTTTTTAAATTTTTTTAAATCAGATCCAATTAAGAGTTACCCTCTGGAAAAAACAGATAACTGACTGTTTAATAAGGACTCTAAGCAGAAAGACATAAACACACTGAAGAAACCTCAGAGAGGCCCACAAAGGAGGCCGAACATCTTTCACGCTGCTTCTGCTGGTTAAACAGCAGGGTGGTAGAAGAATGCTGGAGTGTGTGTGCACAAGTTTGCGTCATCTTTTGTGCAAGCATGCATACTCATGCTTTCAAAGGCAAACACTGTCCATCATGCAAGTATGCACACATCTGCAAGGACCCTCTTAGCCAGCTGCTTGCTCTCTCATACACACACACGTATATACAGGAGAGTACGCACAAAACACCCCTAAATGCTTGCACAGCGCACGAGTTCAACACAGGACGGCCTTTCTTGTGAGTTCAGTGACCCAGCTGAAAGGAGAACAAACATACTAATGGATTCACTCTGTTTGAGAGAAGCATGTGAATTCCTCCCATAATTTCTGTTCCCTTTTGCCTTTGTCTCTTTTCCTTCTCATCACCTCCACAAAAGGCCGCCCCCTGATTCCCAGAATTCAAAACACTCACAACATTTGAACACTTTCCTGCAGCCAGATTAAAACTCACTCAAGCCAGAGTGTATCTGCGGAGGGAGGCGTGGGTGCAGACCCATGGTTAGTGGTTGGATGACTCCTCATCCCCAGGGGTCAAAAGCCTTCATCGTGAGTCAAAGGCTTCAGCAAGCCTCCGCCAGAAAAAGAGCAAACAGAACACATCCACCATTCGTGTATTTAAAAACAGAAGCAGCAAATGCTTAAGATGAATGAAGAAGTACCTCAGCGGTCACAAAGTCAGATAGATAATCAGAAGTTCAGATAAGAGGAGGTCATCATTGGAGTCTGAACAGCTGCCACGTCCTTTTTAGAAGTCAGAATGCGGTAGCTGGATATGAGATCAAAGTGCGAGCTAACCAACACAGTTCGTGCAAAACTGCAACAGAAGCCTGTGCAGAGAGGATACACGTGTACAGATCTAGGACGAGCGAAATAACATTTATTTTACTAAAACACAGTAGAGTAGCGGGGCTAAGATCAGAGCGGAAGATTTCCCACCCTCTCAAATTACCACCAAATTTGAAGGATTTGAATTACTGCTGCTGTGATCTTTGCAAGAAGGATTTGACACCGAAGTTCAGTTTGTTGAAGGACAAACTGTAGAGATGCCAGAACTGCTGCTGAAGCTTTGATCCAAATTAAGCAAGAAAATGAGTAAATTATGCAAAAGGAGAAGAGAATAACGCATTTGTATGTAGGAGTGCTTTATGCATGCTCTCTTCTTAACACCACCTGTCACATAAAACTATAAAACATGGAGTTGTTTTTTTTTTTGTTTTTTTCCCATATTTCTTACTGTTGTAATGATGAAAAATGAATGATTGTGCATCTAGATGGCTCATCTGAAGGCAACAATCCAACTCATGTGCCTTTGGAATATGTATAGACTGTGTAAGCTGGTGATAACATCAAAACTCAGTGTCCAGCGCCTGAGTGGCTGAGCAGGCGTGAGACAACCATGTCAGCTATCCAGCATCTGTTTGGTCCACAGTGCGGCACACTCGCCTCTGCTGCTAAGAAGGCTCAAAGTGGTTGAGATGGGGGGGGGGGTCATGTTTCCTAGCAGTTTTGTTCCCATAAAAAATAAATCTGCTGAAACAGTATATTTTTCTTTTCAGACAGAACCACTAAAATTAGCAATTTATTGAATTCAGCAAGGACCATCTGTGTAGCAGGGTCATGACACAAACCTTTCTCCAGTTAGAAGCTACAGTGCATGGGAGTCATATACCTGCCATAAGTAGTTAGTAGCCAACCAATCAGTTTAAGACCTTTTTTTTTTTTTCCCCTAATATCATTTTAAATGAATAGTCCTGTCAAATACTATAGAAATTATATAGAGACAAATACATTCTGATTAACTTGGAAAGCAGCTTTGAGATGGAGTAAAACTTTATTTCGAATTAGCAGAAATCACTTCTACCAGATTAATCAATCGACATGTGCCCAGTAGCAAAAAATATTGCATTTGAAAATGCCAGATTAGTGCCATCTCCAATTTAATTTTTTCAGTTTTATATCGAGGGAGGGAGGTCGATGTCCTTCTTTTCCTGAGTGGGGATTTTAGTTGAACTAAGCATCCAGAAAGGTGGAGATAAGATGAAAGATCATCTGTTCCCTGATCATCTGGGTCTAGAATCTGATCCCACAGACTGGATTTCAAGCCCAGATAAGCTTGATAATTTAAATATAAGTTTTTTTTCCAGGTTTCAGTGCTCAGAATCTGAAAATCTGGGGGTTAAAACTGTCTTGGTCTTGACTTCTCTGGGAACTCTGAACACAAAGAGAAAAAAAAAAAAAAAAACACCAATAGTGGAGAAAGTATCTGAATGGAGGAGTCATCCGGAATCGATTTCATTGTGAAATATCCGTTTACAACCTCTAAAGTTTAATCATTAGCCTTTACACACAGCTGATAGTTGGTCATTGTTCCAGTTTAATCAGTAAACCCCTTTTCAAACGGGAGATGACCACCATCCAAACACCACTTCCAGTGACCCACAACGGCCTCATGATTAAGCATCAGTAATAATCTACCAAATCCAATTTTTCCATGAAAACCCCATGGACATGGAGCAAAGTGTGTTGCCTTTTAAATCGGGAAGGCAAAATGACAGAAACTTACACGAGACCAACTCGCTTGTGTCCCCAAGACAGTTAAACACAGACCATAAACGGGCTACACAAACCCTTGAGACCAAACACAGACTTTAGCTATTCAACTAGTAAAAAGAAGGTAACCCAAAGAAAGGCTCCTTATGAAAACAAATGTTGATACACACCAGAGTGAATCTATATAATTCATAGCAGTGCTCCTCGAGCCATGTGAAGCTTATGGTAGAGATAAATCTAATAAGTCTAGGATTCAATTTGCCAAGTAAAGAAAGAAAACCTTGAAGTGGGAATACCATCCAATTTAGAAATTCCTCCGAATGAGGTATTCCTATATTCTGGGACGGCTCTGTAAAAAAAAAAAAAATAAATAAATAAATTGGATTCTCGTATCGGTCTGCTCTTCTATATTCTTCTGGAGAAGAATGTTTTGGCTTTCTCAGTCGGTTTCTGGTCAAAAAGGGTTTCTGAAGCTTTTAGAAGTCTTTATCCTTGAACCTCTCCCTTAAACTGATTAAAAATCATTTGTTAATGCGCCAACAGTGCAACTGTTTTTGGTCCAGACTGAAAAATCTCTCAGTAGTTGTTTTAATTCATGCCACGACAATTTGTTCTAATCAGGGAGATTAGAATTTATACACAAGCAGCCAGATAGCATTTGCGTTTGATTCAGACCGTTTTACAACAACTGGATGAATAATGCTGGCACACACTCTCACATTTATCCTCAGCGTTACAGGCCCTCTTGGTAGTCTATTTTAGAAAACACTTAATTCTCCTACTGCAGAGGCTCAGTCATAGCACTCCTTTGGTAGGGATTCAGCCAAAACACACATGAGACTGAACATAAACGACCGGCATCATGTTGAAAGATGAGGCAACTACAGCTACATTGTTATTAGGACTATAAAATACACGTATTACAGTCACAATATAGTGGTCTCCAGTGTGGGCATTGCACTAAAACCAAGTAGAAATAGGTGCAGCGATCCAAAACTTTAAGTTTGACTAATGTTATGTCCTTCCTGGGACATAATGTTATCATGAGAGGATCCATCTTGCAACAGTTTAAACTATGCCTTGGATAACGGAAGCTGCAAGCAGGTTTTAAGCTCAACGACAGTCAGAGGCTGCTCTTTGCTGCTTTAGCGGGAGTTGTATCAAAACTGGGGAGTGTTCCTTTACGGGCAGAAGAGCGAACACTGAAAGCTTTCCTCAGAAATAAAACGGATGATTTCACTTCTCTCCAAATCGGCTTAGACAAGAGTTTAATTCACCAATTAACCTGACTGCTCGTCTGTTTATCTGACAGGTTAACGTTTGCTCGATTAACAGTGGAAGTTCATCTTAATGTATGCACATCTGTATAGCCAGCTGTGTTCCATTTGCATTATCATATTGTTTCGAGCGTTGCAATGCAGGACCCAATCACAGCCTAGCTTTAGCTTTCAGACAGATGGCTATTTTTGACTCTTTGAATACTTTAGTATATGAAGGAGTTTGTGGTCGACTCCATGACTGCAAGGTGTCTTGGTCCTGTGGTTGTGAAACAAGCAAAAATGTGCTGCGTTGTTATGACCAAACATCTCCATTTTGGTGTTGCCTGTCCAAAGGACATTGTTCCAGAATTCTTGTGGTTTGTTCAGATGCAACATTGCAAACCCTAAGCCGTTCTGCCGCGTTTTCTTTTTAGAGAAAGGAGGCTCTCTCCTACTACCTCCTTCCAAACAAGCCATACTTGTTCTGTCATGAACGTTAACACCAACTGAAGCATTGCACTTTCTGACTTAGGGATGTTCGCCCGCTGAAATGTTCCAGGGATGATTGATAACCGTCTCTAATAGGGGGGAAATCATCAAATGACAAGATGCATCGAGATGCAGACGTGCAAGACCAAACTGACACACAAAATGTCAAAAAAATTTGATTTTCGTAAATGCTAACTGATAACGTATCGTTGAGGGAATACCAAAGGAGGAACCTGAAAAAGCAGAGGTAAAGCGCCTGGACAGTTCGACAGTATGCACAAGATGGATGAGTGAGAAATACAGCAGGCACCGTCTGTATGAAAAACTGATCACATGGAAAACCTTTGGCTTCTCTGAGGATAAACTAAAATGTTTTGGAAACACGACAAACATGAGCAACCCTTATTTCCCCCCCATCCCATCCCATCTCCAGCTGGGGAAGGATGGAAAAACACTGGGCTGTAGTTGATGACAACCAACAGACCACTGAGCAAGAGACATCAAAGCTTTATCCCACCTTGGAAAGGGCGAAGCGAATAACAAAACTATTGCAGCTTTGGATGCCAAGAATTTGCATCTGCGTTCAGTCTTAGAAACGGGGCTTTTGGGCTATGTTGCAAGCTTTGGAGTCAAGATACGGCGGGAAAGATATTTCATCGCCAAAGAGATTCCCACGCTCTGCAATGAGACCTAAGCCGAAGTCATGGAGATATTTTAAAAAGCAAGTAGGAGCGTTCGAACATGTGATGCCCAGAATCTTATGTCCCTGTATCTCTGCACTTTATGACAGATTACTGGCAGATAGCTTCTCATGTGCTCCAAACAAGAGCGATGAATGACTGATTATATTGCTCTTTGCACATGACAGGAGGATGTCGGAAAGACGTCCGTCTGTCTGCATTCATTTACTACAAGTGTGCTGCTATAGGCACACTTTTCTTTTCCTGTTGGCGTTGTGTTACACACACCTGAATGCTCACCATCAGCAAATTGTCAAAACTTGGGCTTTAAAGGGACACTATGTAATTTCTTCCCCCATCTAGTGGTGCAATTTTATTTTGCAAAGTTGAATGAATTTGCTCTCTAGCGCCTCACGTTTTCAAATGTGCGCTGCAACTTCTTGAACTACGGCAAGCGGAATGTGTCAAGATTCAAGAAGCTATAGCTTAAGACTCAAGGTCCATACAAACAAAAAGAAATCAAGACACACAGTACAAAGGATTACATAACACACATACAACAACACTATGAATACAGATGACAGATAACATGTCAGATAACATAACATCTCCTTTGGTGTGCAAGCAATGCAATTAGTCATATTCCGGGAGTTACCGGAAGTGACGTCGACGCAGCGTTAGCATTAGCCTGCGTTAGCAATAGGAGCATTAGCAGCGGTAAATAAACTCCCGGTAAACTTACAAACTTTCTAATGCCTCGTTTTGTGAGTTAAGAGCCTATGTGTACTACGGCAGAAGTTTGGTAACAATCAATGCATTATTAGTGGGATCATTTACGAGATAAAATCTATTTAGCATTTTTTTTTTTTTTAAACTTTATTAGTAAATCAACAAAATAACAGTTTACAAATGTGAGCATAACGCCAAAAAGAAGATATCCAGGGGGAGCATAGGAATAATAATAAAAAGAAGAAGATGATGCACTTACAAAAAGAAAGCTAATGAACACAAAGACATATGTGCCAAGGAATAAAATCTATTTAGCATTAGCGGCTGTAATAAGCCACTTGGCGGAAATGACGTCACAATGACGTCATTTCTGCTTGTAGGCCTGGTGGGGAAATCGCGATTCGAAGTGCTTTATGTCCCTCTCGGCACTTCGTCATTTTTCATAGACCGGAAGGACATGGCAGCCTCCATAGAGCTTACCTGCTCTATGTAGATACAGACAAGTTATTCTTCACTCAGGAGGATAAGTGAGATTTTTGACAGAGATCATTTTACACCAATGAGGACTAACTTATGAATGAATATGTTGATTTGAGCTAATAAATGACTTAATTTATTACATAGTGTCCCTTTAATAGAGGTGCTCACGCTCGTCGGTCATCAATTAATCAAATGCATTTGATTAGAAGCACCTGGCTGCTCCTTAACCTCTTTATTCCCATGGAAAAAGTAAGGAAGTGCTTCGTTTTTCCACTCACACACACTGCTTCTGCAGTTTGGATTAGTTTAGGTTTAAAAGAAAAATATTGATATGTAATATGTCATGTTGCTGATTTTAAGACCTATTAGAAAAAAAAAAAAAAAAAAAAGATGATTTCTTTTTTTAAAATCATGTCTGATACATGAAATTTTACAACTGCAGACTTGGAATATTTAACATTTTGTCTCGCTTCATTATCCCATAATGGTTTTTTCAAATGTTGCATCGCACCTATGCCAAAATATTCCGACCAGTCACTTTTCTAGAGGCCAACTGGTGCCCGTCATACGTGTTTCCAGCCTACAGCGAAAACTGAACTACATTCCTAAATGCAGTTACTGTCCTGTTCTATTCCTCACCAGGCAAATGGGGCATCTCCTTCTCTCCTTCGCTCATCTCTCTGACTCAGTCAGACGCTGGAGATAAATGCCATGTCAAAGGCAACCACGTCGACTTTCTTTTTTTTTTCCTTCATGTTTTTCCATACTAAAGTGGGTCAATGTGTAAAACACTCCTAACTTGGCAAGAGGGGAGATGAAGAGCATGAAGCAGTCTTTCCAAACAGCAATAACATGACGGAATGGTAGTCACTCGGCACCCCTGGCCCCCTCATCCAAAAAAAATAAATAAATTTTAAAAATCTCAGAAAAACACACTCCACTGCACGGACCTCCACTTAAACAGCACTCTGAGTTTGTGTTAGAGCACAGTATAATGTGTACAGTACAGTTTATATATAAAGGCAAGGAGTAAAAAGATTTACGAGTCTAAAGTGTTGATGGCAACGTGGCCAAAAACAACATTTGACGATAAATGTGAATGTTTTTGTAAGGAGGGTAAAGAGAAAAAGAGTAATTAGTCCATTTTGAATGATGAAATCTCTTTTTCTGGCATCGTGGCTGAAATGAAAACGTATTCAATATGAAGCCAACATAAAGAGTATGTCTGCTCATGTTTGCATGCTAGTACCAATTTGTAATGAGGCAAATGTTGTCACCAGCTACTGTATTAGCAGCTAAAAACGAGGAATCGCTCAGTGCTCTAAGTTCTTACCTGTTCCAATTAATTTATGCATAATTTCCACCCTCTGTGAGCAGTCACTATTCAGCCGGGGCAGTCAAAGAAACGTTACCCATGATCAAAAGTGCGAGCGCCATTTATCCCCCCCCCAATCTAACATGGATGGTACCACATAACTAGATGTAAAAAGAGATGTAAATAAGCCCAATACTGAACATATTTTTACATAAATTTCTGAGCATAAATTTCTGAACATAAATTTCTGAGCAAACTGAGGATCATTTTAATCGTGGAGGCCTATGCTACAGTGGAATAAGAAAAATAAAAACCTGTTTATTGTTAAGCCCTCTGCAGAACATCAACAACAACAATCTATTACAGGCTGATGGAGACCGCCAGGTTAGCAAAGATCCCTTTGGGTGGCGAGTATCATCATCCAATAATATTTGAGCTAAAGAGACGGTTCACCGATAATGTTCCCACACTTTCTAAATGCCGCATGTACACATTTGTGCGTGCAGCATGGAGTCTCAAAGAGGAGCTGGAAGCCTTACAGGACCTGACATGGGACACAGCAGGGAGTCGTCCTGCTCTTATCAGCCACAGGGTTGTGTTTGGATTGTAAACATCCTGCTGAATGAGCCACTCCACTGCTCTGGAATTGGAGATGATACAAACAGTGAAGCACTGTGACAAAACCAACCCGAAGCCATTTGGATGGATAGAAGAAAGAAAGAAAGAAAGAAAGAAAACAGTCCTCATAAATCGACAAAAGTTAAGATAGGAAAATAGGTTTTTGCTGCTAAAGCCAATTTTATCTCCGATAGAAACACTTCTCACTCTTTTAGAAACAACTCCTCAGAATATAAGTAAATGTCCTGATGACAGCCGATTACTTTCCAAAGTGTATGGTAGTCAGTCTGGTAGCTTTACAACAACCACAATTTTACAAGCACTTGGCAGGCGGCTGGTGGTTATTTCCCGAACTTGAGGGAAAGCATCAGAAGCGATGAGTTAAGTGTTAAATATTCCTTTTGCCAGAAACTATAGCCAACGTCTGATGACACACAATGAGTGGACCAAGCATTTACCAGATATATCAGGCAATCTCATCCATCTTTACTCGCACACTTCCACACAGTCACCTACATCAGTATTTCAAACTGATCTATGCGCTGCAATTGTCTCCTTGTGCAAAATGTATGATGCATGAAACCAAAGTCAGGTCACGAATGGAAGAAAATGAAGAAGCTGTGTGACCTGAGCAGTGCTGGGTAAGAAAAACATCTAGCAGCATGCCATATTTTCCAGATTTAAGTGGCATTACAGGTTTAAATCTAATTTCCCACAATAGTGTTATTTTTCAAACAGCCACATATTCAATTCGTAATAGAATATTCATGCTACATGAAGTCATACTCTAAGTTCAAACATGTGACATATTCTGTAGTGTAAGCCGAACAAAAGAAAGTCACATTCACAATCAAAGTCCAATATGTTTGTTAAACCTCAATCTCAAGTAAAAATGGCTCTAAACTTTTGTAACCTAACAATCTTTAAAGGGGAACTCCGGGGCATTTGAAGCGTGTTTCCATTGCTAGAGGTTGTCAAATAATGATAGTATGACACAGAGAGGTGCACATCTGCGCTCCATGTGTGAAGATCGCTCTGTCCGCACAGCATGTCATGCGAGGCTAATACGTGGTGGCTAGGGGCAAGCGCTAACCCTTCCACGTAAAACAACAACTTGCACACTGCAGAAACGTCACACCACTTTATAACCCATCCGACAATAAAGTCACAAGCCTTACCATCAAAACCATATGCATGGTTCTCACATTACTGGCATGGGGACGTTACAAAACATCTTTATAAACAGCATGTCACTCACCGGCTGGTTGTAGGCTCGCGCATGTGAAAGCCCAGAAGAGTCGATGGAGAATAATCCCATATACAAAACAATTATATTCTCTAGAAAAACTGCGTTCAAGTATTTAAAACATTACAAGAATATTACTGGGCAAGTATTGTTGTAATGTTTTAAATACTTGAACGCAGTTTTTCTAGAGAAGATAATTGTTTTGTATATGGGATTATTCTCCATCGACTCTTCTAGGCTTTCACATGCGCGAGCCTACAACCAGCCGGTGAGTTACATGCTGTTTATAAAGTTGTTTTGTAACGTCCCCATGCCAGTAATGTGAGAACCATGCATATGGTTTTGATGGTAAGGCTTGTGACTTTATTGTCGGATGGGTTATAAAGTGGTGTGACGTTTCTGCAGTGTGCAAGTTGTTGTTTTACGTGGAAGGGTTAGCGCTTGCCCCTTAGCCACCACGTATTAGCCTCGCATGACATGCTGTGCGGACAGAGCGATCTCCACACAGGGAGCGCAGATACGCACCTCTCTGTGTCATACTGTCATTATTTGACAACCTCTAGCAATGGAAAAACGCTTCAAATGCCCCGGAGTTCCCCTTTAAGTTGCTTGTTGGCATTCTAAAGTTATCCACAACAGTTGATGTTTGACCTTATGGTCCAATACTGGTTAGTTTTTGCTCAGTTGCCAGTGAAACACTACCATGCTACACATTTTGCAGATAGGCTCTTTGTTGGCAAACAATTAGTTCACATGAATGAAAAGACATTCATTCATTCAAAAGAAAAAAAAAGACATTTCTCTGTTTTCTCTCTTCAGGGCAGCTAGTATTATTGTGTCTTCTTGGTTTTGTTTCCAGTTAGCGATTACTTCTCTATTTTTAGAGCCATGCATAAATTAGCCTCCAACGATACTTTGTTTGGATTCTAGTTTATTCGGTCCAAACCAGGTAATAGAGCCTTCCTTGAACTGCTTTTTTCTATTTGGCAATATTCTAAATGTTCACAGCAAAATCATTTAAAAACTTGATTTCTGACAACACTTGGGAGATCGGAGTTTCCCAACCTCCAACCAAATTTTAATATGATGGTGGTGGAAAAAGTCACTGCACCCCCGTCTGCTTATTGGTTGTTATATTTTGCTTTGTCCTCAGATGCCGTTTGGTTGGATTTATGCCCCAAAACTACTTGGTTAGGATTAGGAAAAGTTGAAAGATTTCCACAAAACACAGCATTTCAAAATCCTGCGTGAGTTCCAAAGCATGGAGCAACACCTGAGTTTGTTAGGTAGCTTCTTCAGGCAGCTACTACACCAAGCTGTTCTCGTTGTTTTAAACATTTACCGGCAACTACTCTGCATAATGCAACCCGTTTTAAAGCTGCAGTCTGCAAGATTTGTTGTTGTCATACGTAAAGTCCTACTTTTTGGCATTTTAAGAGTTTACATGATCTATCAGAACGCTTGAAGTTGAAAACGGTGACCTCCGTAGTCGCAAAATGCAAGAAATGCTTATTTTTTAACCGAAAAATAAAAAGTTATTCAACTTCCTGTCCCGCCCCTTCAAAACACATGAGAACTCGTGCACGTCTACGTGCACACCAGATGCACCCACACGACTGCTCATTCATCAACTCACCTGTCATTTGCGATCATGGAAGACACAGTAAGTAGACTAGCCCGTAATGAAGTTCAATAGTCCAGATAAATAAGCGTGGGGACGAGCCTACCTTGTATCGCGCGTGCACAATCGGTGATTGACAGGCAGCAGAGCCCAGCTCGTAAACCTGATTGGTTACCTTTTACCGGTCCGGTCTGCAATTTTGTAAACAAACCTGCTGGCTTTGGAGGGACCTAGCGGGACATATAGGGGACCTAGAGAACTCATTTTTTTTGTATTGGGGTATTTAATGTACTACTTTCAGAATCCCCGGACAGTTCCAGGCATTATGCTTGAAAAAGAGTTGCAGACTGCAGCTTTAAATTACTGAAGTCCAAATCTCGATTCAAGCCAGTTTGACGATTGCACTGCAGCCGTGAAATGTTGCAGCGACGTCCCAGAGGGGTTGTAGATGTGAACGGAAACGTTCACAGCATTCATTCCTCATTTCTTGTAGAGAATACACTGCCAGCTGTCAATCAGGAAGGCCAGCAGATCAGTGAGTATTTATGATGAGTGGATGTGCTCTGATGTAAAAGTTACATCATATTTTTTCAGTTGACCTGAGAAATATAAACATGCAAGAGTCTCATCATTTTATTATTATTTTTTGGGGTTTTTTATGCCTTTATTGTATAGGACAGTGGAGATAGACAGGAAGCAGGGGGCAGAGAGAGGGGGAATAACACGCAGCAAAGGGCCATCAGATGCGGGATTTGAACCGGGGCTAGCTGCAGCGAGGACTATAGCCTCTGTACATGGGGCGTCTGCTGTACCCACTACGCCACAGACCGCCCCTCATCTGCCATTCTTAACACGCTCTGAACAAAGCACGGTGGTTTCTGTTCTGCGTTCTGCAGGAAAAGTCCAGACCAAATTGTCCGTACATTCTCCAAAAAAAAAAAGTTTCAGGTGTGCGTGCTTGAGGAAACCTAAAACCTTTGTTTGCCATACCGCTCCTGACGCTTTTCAATCTCACCTTTTCTGCTAGCAGCTCTCGGATTTTCCCCGCCTGTAGCCGGAACCTCAGCAGCTGCAACTCGAGAGCGATGCAGCGTTTCTGCCAGTCCACGTCGGCCGCTCCTACGTCTCCTGCTCCGCTGCTCCCCAGCACGTCAGCCATGGTGAGGATTCGGGCCTTTGCCTCTGGACTCAGACTAGAGAGAAAGTCAGGAAAAAAAACCAAAAAAAAAAAAACCTTTATGCTCATGTGGTCTGATTTGTTAAGAATCAACCTGAAAAGTCCAGAAATTATATATATATATATATATTATATATATAAATTTTAGGCCACTTTTTTCATTTACAGCACAAGAGGAAAAAAAAAGAAAAGTGATTTAACATCTAAAATCCACTTGGCTGACCGCACTTCCCATGATTCACAAAGGAAATGTGAGCTAAGCAAAACACCAATAATGACTCAACAATGACACGACTTTAATGAAAGTTTCTCTCCTTTTCTGTGTTGCTAAGTGACATGCAAACAAAATAAACATTTATACATATACATGGTAAGTACACAGAAACAAGCGGATTACCACAGCCTGAATCTTCCTCTTCCCTTTCATCTACCATCTCCCCACATGCCCACACACACACACACACACTGAACAAAACCTCAGCAGGGGGGCTCTATCAGTGGGGGAGCTGGTTCATATGTGCAGGCTCCCAGGCCTGCCAGCCACAAAGCAGGTCAGCTCTGCATTTTAGCCCAATTACCTACTAACCCAATCCCCTGCTCTCTGCCCCCTCCCCACCCACAACTCCCTGGCCATCCAATCCCTTCTTAATTACAAGGAAGGAGAGAAATGGGATCCTGCACGGGACAATAGTGTCTTTCTGCATGACAGTCCCATCACAGCTAGAGAGGGGGGCCGTCAGCTCGCCTCTGCAGAGAAAGGAGGAAAGAATGTGTGACAATGAATGGGCCGAGTGCTGAATGTGGGAAACTGGGGCGCTGAAGTTATTTTTACCTGAGGTGCACTCAATAGTGGACTCTATTCTCACAGGAAATATACACATGCAGAATAGGTGAGAGACGTACAGAGTGAATTGGTAACAAACTTAGCGTGATGAGGATATTGAGCTGTCAAAAATGAAGCCAAAATGAATTTCAGAGACTTGTAGAAGGGTTTAGTTTTCTGAGGGGAATCAAAGTGCAGACAGACAGCGTCAGCAAAACAGCAGCCGTTCAAAATCCAGCAACTATAAGTGCACCATCGTCCTCCCTACAATTAGCATGCTCATAAATACAGGCCTAGCAAACAAATTACATAAGTCATGCTGTGGAGGTTTCACCAGAAAACCGCAATACCCAGACTGGACAGCCAAGGTCCAACTTCAGTCATCTTCCCTCTCTCTGGGGCAAACTCGGGGATATGAAGGTCAAGCAAAGCTGGATGGAAGAGGCAGGGTAGGCCAGCTTGAATTAGCCCTTCTGGTTCACTCTGTGGCAAGCTGGAGGAGATGAGGCCAAGCCTTCCTCACAGAACTAAAACAGCTGAGTGCAAACAAGCCATTTGCTGGTTAAACACGCTTAGCACTGCAATGCTAATTCTCCCCACGTCAATTCCTTTAGCACTCTTAGCTTGCTGGGCACAGGGGGCTTAGTTCATAGTTACTGTACCAGGGAGTCATTTGATTGCTCTCAAAGTGTAAAGCTGTGAGGCAATGAGGCAACAAAGATTACAGATGGTTCCAACTCTTCTCTGCATCACCTCCCATCACCAGCGTGTCAGGAATGAAGTGATGCTCATAAAGTGTGTGGGAGAAACAAAAACTCCCACAACAAAAATCAAATCAAACCATTTTTCTTCTTTTGCTGGTGAACGCTCCATTGGGCTAGGTATTTACAGAAACAAGTATAACATACGATATAATCCAATGCATACTATTCTCCTCTGCAGCATCTCTCCTGGTGTCCGTTTGGCGTGTGCCAGTGCTGGAAACATTCAGGTGTCAGGAGAAACTATCAAACAGCATTGGTAGAGCCATGTTCGTTAATGCATGGGCCACCCAGAGTGTAGAGATGCAGCCCAGAACTGTGAGTCCTCTCTTGGACTGCAGACAGATGTGACAGCCCCGAGAGCTTCTCTACTTCCAATTAGCTGCAGGAGCTTGCACACAGCCACGGCCAGAGCAAACACCAGGAGAGAGGACCGAATGGAAACGCCACAGCAACGATCCCGGCAGGATAGTTTCTACGGCTGCCCCTGCAGACGAGCGATTTCCACTGACTACTGACCATGTTATACTGCATTATTCCTCAAAGGGAGTGAGATTTGGTATGCAGCAGGGAGAGTTTTTATTCAAAGCCTGAAAGCCATCACAGATTGCAATAAAATAGTTTGGAAGGGACGTTGTGCGATGATTCTCTCCGGCTTTGTGACTTCGCCTTCGCTCCCTCGCACAGACGGATGACGGAGGTTGCGAGGTGCCAAACGGAGGTCGGATGGAGCACATGTGCGTGCCTCAAGTCACTCCTTCCATTGACTGGAACCTCCTCAATCAACACTTATTCAAAACACACACTCGGCAGACAGTCACAACTCTCCAGCGCTCGCTTACCAGAGCACAGACAGGCCCAGATGGAGATGAAGAGAAATAGATTGGAAACAGACGAACATGCACGCAGACACACACCCTCACACACTGACACACTGCTGAGCGTGCAGCTGTGGTGATGTAAGTGATTAGGTGGTTCAGTGATATCATCCCCACCAGACATTTCAAATCCCCACTGTTGTTGTCTCTGCTGAGGTCCAACTTGGCCTCCCAGCGTTTTGGAAAATGAAAAAGACAGCGTGTGCGTAAATCTGGGTCAGTCGCTGCAGACTCGTGTCAGCGTGGCAGATCTCAGTTTCTACGCAAGGTGACACAGACAAATCATCTAAGAGCACAGGGACTCAAGTATGCACGCGTTCAACATGGCCTTATCTTCTCTGCTTTGGCCACACGTGTTTAAACAAAGGGGCACCTCCGCCGATTCTCCTCCAGTCAAGTAGGCCTAAACACGTTTGCTTAAATTAGTGGCATTTTACAGCTGCAGCTGTATCTCCAGTGCAGCGTCACCTTTCTTCACCTCTGACCCTATCTGTGCAAAATGAACAACTTTAAGTCAGTGAGAGCAAAAGGACAATTTCATGAAAACAGGATTAAAGAAAATAATAATCAGATGTTTACCTTTTTTTCCCCCTTTGCCGTCTTGCAATAATTCAGATTAAAAAGAAAATATTAACTGAAATTTACTTCATTTATGCATTTAAAAGAGTGTAAAGCTCAAAGGAAGTTGTCGGACTATGGGACACCTTATCTCTACCCTACCCACGTTTACCTTCTTATCTGCCTGTCTTTCACTTTCCCTCCTCCTGCACTCCGTCCCACTACTCCTGCAGCACCTTTCCCACCCTCCCTTCTTTCCTCCACATCCTCTCCACCTCTAACCTTTGCCAGGAAAGCAAACCTGCTGCTCTCTCCTTGAGCAAGCTAATGACAGGCCTTAGCTCACTGACCACAGTCATTATCAGTCTCAGCTTTAAACACAGGGCCTGACATTCCTCTGCACTGAGGTGTAAACATCTACCTCTGCAACTCTCCTGTCCTCTAAACACACTTTCAAGTCTTGGTTTTCTAGTAGCAGCAATGCAGGGCATGGAGAGAGGCTTTGCTTCTCAAAGACACTCTTAACCATACAGTCCAAGGCAGAATATAGTTTATGTGCCGTCCGTATGGGAACCGTTTCTAAAAAATAAAAATAAAAAAAATCACAGAACAAAGCTCTAGTTGATGGATGAACTATTATTATTTGTCCACGTGGACCTAAAAGGGGGGAAAAAAAAAGAAAAAAAAAAAAAAGGGAAATGATGCACGTTTCCTATTCTTGCTTAACATGCTGGCTTGGTGTTGCTGTAACGGTTTTAAGAGCTACGCCAAGGGCGCACAGTGGTCAACATTTTGCACGAATAAGGCCACAAGGAACAGGTGTGCGCACTACAAAGCAGCAACCATAAACCGTCAGTCAGCACAAAAAAAAAAAAAAGCAGACATCTCTCAAAATACACAGCAGCACCGGCGTCTTTTGTCTCCAACAGCCTCCTGAGAGCGAGTTTAACGTGTCCTTCTGCGCGTCCGTTAAATTCAGCGAGCGACAGGACAGAATATGACAAGTCAAACACAAACCACTCTCCGTAATTTTCCTCCACAACAAACCCCTTGCGCGGCTTTACCTTGTGACTTTGTTGTGTTATCCCCCTCTCTGTTGGGTTTCTCCGCTCACGGGCACCTTCCACGGCAATTCGCTGCAACTCGGCTCATAACTTCCCCTTCACGCTGTCATTCCTTCGCTCTTTTTTTTTTACTCATTCATTTCTTATCAGCGCTTTTCACGCGTTGCGCTGGTGAGTCCTGCCGCTGCCCGTCGCTTTCTTTGGAGCCTCCAGTGAAACTCACTCAAAGCTCCATTCAACAGACTCATCCCATTTCCCTTTAAAGGGTCGAATGCAGGATCAAATTTCTCCAAGAGTCAGGCCCCCTCGTGCGCAGGAGCCGCTCAGGATATTTCATTAAGGCAGCCCGGGTTTTCCCTTTAAGATCTAAGCACACACTGGTTAAACTGAAGGAGGAAAAGGTTGCTTTTATTGGGTGGCTTATTGGTGATTAAATGGCCTTTTAATACCTCAAGAGAAAAATGTCTGGGGACAAGCTCTATCATCTTGAGAAACACGAATGTTTGTACAAAATGGCATGGCAATTAAGAGTGTTCCAGGTTTTCTGTCATTGTGTTGGACTTAGTGTCCCTCAGATTAACATTCTCTTGCATGGCTTTGAGAGGGGAGGAAAAAAAAAGAAAAGAAAGGAAGGTGTAATCTATTACTTCTTCCTCACAAAGGAAGAAATAAACCCACTTGAATGAGTCATAGAAAAGTTCATTTTGAGCCCTGAAAGTTCCCTGTTTCCACACTGAAGTGCTTTCCTGCAAATAACATATAGCTTTGAGAACAAAAACAGCCACCAGGCTCTGCACATAGATCGTGCTCCACAGTAACATTCAAACATTTGAGTGAGCTAACAAATGAAGAAAGCATATTTTGTTTGATCGGACAGCAGCGTGAGCATTAACTGATTAAAAAAAAATCAAGAATTTAAAGACCACCAAGTGTGAACACTGTAAAGTACAACTTTTAGGTTTTAAATAGCCTAATTACAGAATGTTTGTTTATTGGCAAGGCGAGCAGGCTGGGCTTTACAGGAATAATAAGTTGTTAAAGCCCGTGTGGAGCTTTGCAACTGTAATGAATCATTATCTGGGTGGTAAAAGAGTTGTGGGGGAATCATTTTGGAAGGTTTGAGACCACACCAACAAAATACAGGCGTGTTCAGGTCTTCGTCATGAAACCTCACAAGTATTCGCTCAAATGTCAGAGGTAGTTTAGAGTTGAGCTGCTTTAATCAGCAGCATAGTTTGGAAACAAATGGGGCTTAATCAGAAAGACAGACTGGGGGCCCTGGTGTGAAGATCGCTTTCCTCTCATTGTCTTCATACACCTCCATCTGGAACATTTTATAATGTTGAGCATTTCATCCTTGTATGATGCAATTGAATGAATCAGATTATCAAATTACGATACATCCTGAAACAGAACCCTGGTCTGTGTTTTCAAGCCTGCTTGTTAATGCAGCAAGCATGCAGTGGTTTGACACGCCCTGCTGCGTCCTCTGACTGAAGGAGTACAACAACCACAAGACCTTCACAGCTGCGTGTGAAGTGGACAGAGATGTGAGATGCTGCACAGCAGGGAAATACGATCGCATGATGATTTACGGTGAAAGCATTTCAGTAAGACACATACTCACGTTTTAATATCGACTAAAGGAACTCTGACATCCTGAGAGTCATGATGAAAAGCTGATGTTGATTCAAATTCATTTAAATATCATTGCACTTGTTATAAGCTGTTCAGATAAACATGCACTGCCACTTTGTTTAAGCAAATTAAAGTAATCGTCTGGCATTATCCCACTGGTGATGATTCAGTTGTAACAATTTGAATTTTTCTTAGTGGTTATTAGGGATTTGTTTGTCCTGTCAGTACTGATATGGCTCCCGAATGCCTCCTAAAAACCATACACTGCATTGTACAGTGATGAGAAATAAACTCTACTGTGTAAGGGTGGCCGTGGATCAGTGGTTGGAGTGGGTTGTCCAATAACTGGAAGGTTGGCAGTTCAATTCCCACTTTTGCTGCTCAAAAAGATTGGTGGACTGACAGGTCCAGGGCTGAGGTGCCCTTGAGCAAAGCACCACACCCCCATGCTCCCTGGGCGCTATGATTAGCTGCCCACCGCTCCAGTGTATGGCATCTGTCTCCATGAGTGTGTCACGTGTGCATGTGTGTGTTCAACAGGTGCCAACCTGGATGGGTCAAATGCAGAGGAGTAATTTTGTGTGACTACATGACAATAAGGTCATCTTAATCATAAATCAACCCTTTCTGATATGTTTAACTGCACCTCTCTGGGGAATATTTTTCCATTCTTTAAGAGTATACAGCGGGGATTCCAGCATTATAGCCGGCCAAGCTGAAGGCTCTGCCTTGTGTTGCACAATCAGTCAGTGCCTCAGTGCTCCCAGTCAAAACAACTGGTGTCAAGCCTAAATGGTTTACATGCCTGTTCTTCAGCATGGCTGCAAGTGCCACGAGGGGCAGTCAGGACAGTAGAGGGGGAGCTTAAGACCAGTTTCATCAAGTGTTCACAGATTAGTGTGTGTTCTCACAGCTATTCAACTTCCAGACCTATCTGATGACCCAGACTGTGACTGGGTCACTGAGCAGCGCTGGGAGATCCAAGTGACCCATTGTACACCAGTGTCAGAGCTCAGAGGAAATGCTTCAGGACAGTGAAACTGAGTATTTAAAAGGCTGAGAGTTTAAAAGCACAGAGAAGATGTTTGTTTGGTGGCTAAAACTGTTTTGAGCAATATCCTACGTCCTGTGATATTCGTTTGTTTTCTATGAAGAAAAATCTAAAACCAACACCAGTTTATAGAAATATTTCTGTATGTAACATCCCTAAAACTCTACATTTCAGTCATTTTAGTTTATTTTGAGTCAATGTTAAAAACCTGTTTAAATATCCTATAAGTGAGGGAGTATGGTACAGTAAAAGGGACAAAATGAATGAAGCCAGCAATGATCTGGCAAGTGTTAGCCCCAAAAACTTGTACATATTAAATGATGGGCAGGCGGTCGGAAATGAGAGGGCGGCAACTCATGTGTCTAATCACGAAGCCTTCTACATTAGCTCCCGCCTCGGCTCGTCAATTGCATGCCAGCTCGTCATTAGCATGGCATAGCGAGTCATTAACACACCAAGGATGCAAACTAGCACGCCGAAACCAGGAAATCAGGGGAATGACTGCTTCTGGTTCAGCTGCTAATCAGCATGAGGTGGAAGATCACAAACTGGCATGCTAAGCCTAGCAAACCTAGGGAATGGCTGCTGAATTGGCTAGTGGTTAGCACCCTGAGGCGCACATCCCATTATTTGTGACTGTAAAATCATCTTTGTATGTATGTGGTGGATCAACCAACCACCTAGAAACTTGGACTGCATACATATTCATATCATAAAAGCAATTAAGAATTCATTCTTCCAGTTACAGGGATTCACTTTCTCAGAAATGATGTACAGTAATTGCTCTTTGTTGTTCCGCTGAGTGTTACTTTGCAACGTGTTTTTTCTCTTATACTTTGTTGCACGTTGAAGTGGAAAAGTAAGTTTTTTTAATTGACGGATCTTATGCAAATCTAGAGGTTACCTAAATACAGATTTGGGATGGTTTACATTTCATGGCTCCATAAATCATAATGAGGCAAAGAAAACCTTTTCTGTTTTGAATCCAGTTCTCCATATCCCCATAAAGCACTCTGCATGGTCCTCAGTCATCCCACTCTTATATTTCAAAGCCCTAATTTGAGCAGACACAAGAAGAAAGCTCTTGTTTTTATGACTTTATCTTTTAAATACAGCCAAAGTTTCCTCAGTTTTAGTTCTGTTTTTTTTATATATATATATACATATGTGCACAGTAATGTGTTTATTTTCTTATCGTTTGCAGTGTGGCTGGGTTGTAATTGGCCTTGTGTATAAAAAGAGCGACCTAAAATAAATCACCGAACTCGTGTTTGGCTGACTGCTGACCAATCTTTTGCTCAGACTCTGACTGGTGAGAAACTTCTGTTCAGCTGTTAAGCCACTTGTCTTGGCCTTTCCTACATCACTCAAACAGAGTGTTGCTCTCTTTCTCTAGCATGTTGATTGGCTTTTTAACCACTGGAGATTTTGTTGGGTTAACAAGTAGGTCTCCTTTCCCTCTCTGATGTCCTTTGAGCATTTTATTGCCATTTGGCCAGTCGTGCTGGAACCACAGTGGGAGTGGAGCATGACGGAAACTCCATATAAAAAGAAAATAAACCAAACATACTTTAACAGCAACATTGTGAGAAATAAGACTGCCTTGTGGATGAGAGATGCAAAGGATAACACACTTGACACATGAGGGAGGTGGTGAACATACATTATGAGTTTTTATGGCGGAAAAAACTACTCACCATTTCATTTTTCCCCCCTCTGTGATAACAACACCGTTGACTCCTCTCCCTTTTGCCTCTCTCGCCTGTTTCTTTTTGCTTCCTATTTGGGCTTGTTGTGCTTCCTCTTACTTCGTGTGTGGTCCACTTGATGAGCGGTAGTGTGGCTTCGAGTTGACAAAGGCCAGTGTTGGAGGTTGGGGGTCATCTTTCTTTGGTCACTGCTCCAAAAGGAGAAAGCTGGAACACCACCGACTTTTGAGGATATTACTTTCTGAAAGTCACTGTCAGGATTTTTCCAGATAAGATACATGTTTACACTTACTGAAACAATTTAGCATTAACAGGATTGACTTTACCCATGGGTAGAAGACCATTGAGGATAAAAGGCAGATTTGACCCAATAGGGTAATCAAATGGTCCAGTCTTAGGGAGAAACATTAAATTTTCTTTTAGACTCCAATGTACTGCGCGTGCATGGAAAATGTGCCCAAAGCATTCTCCAGGCCGATAAACTGGTAATACAATAAGCTGTATGGTACCATCTATTGAAAAATACACTGATTGAGGCCAAAGTTAACGATGAGGGAGCTGCAAAGCTCAACACCAAAAATAAAGATCGTTGTTGTCAGGTTTCGGGGTTGGGGGGTGAAGGTGGGAAGGTAGGACACGGATGCGGACTTGCAAAAACAAGGAAGATTTATTAACAAAAAGCAAAGTAACAACATAAAATGCGGCAGAGCCGGAGAAAAACGGAGCTATAAACAAAACAAAAGAACATGGCATGGAATAAATACTTATCTTAAGAAAAACCGTGGAACTCATGGGACGTCGGAACCTTAGCGTGGATTTGAAACTTGACACTAAACAAAGATCCCGCAAAACTGAAAGGGGAGGCAGGAAACTAAATAGGGAGTGAGAGTGATTGGGGAGTGAGTGCAGCTGAGGGAAAAAACACAGGTGAAGTGAGTGAAACTGATAACCAAAGTGCAGGGAAACTAAAATGGCAAAAACTAAACATGGAGTGACACACAAACATGACCTAAAACATGAAACTAAAAACGTGAGTCCATGGGTGTGACAGTTGTGTCTGTCAATCATACACTCCACAAAGTTGCTCTGCATGGAAGGGTGGTCAGAAAAAAGTAATTGGTTGAGAAAAAAGGCATGTAAGAGAATACAGTCTGGACCGATGAGACCAAAATGAAACCTTATCGGCCATGAAGCGAAGCATGAGCTGCAAATCCAACACCTCTCATCACCCTGTGAGTACCATCACCAAATTCAGTCCAGCTACATGGAAAGTTAAGTGAAGCGACAGATACAACTCAACACTGTCATTTAATTGGACCACCATCCTTTTCTCAGTATATTTGCATGTATACTGCAGAATCAACTTATTAACCCGTATGTGTTGTGCACCAGGATGCTGTGGACTGTATGAGAACACATTCAAAAAAAATCTGCCACGTCTAACACAAGAATTTCATATTATTTCCCTTTTGGATGAATGACGTATCTTTTTAATTCGATCTAATTTCATGTCTAACTTTCTTTGTGGGAGATCATTGTAAATAGTATAGCTGAATTCACTGCACAGCCATTGTCTTATTTGTCAGATGATGCAGTCATAAAATCTGGATTTTATTAGAGTAGAGAAACAGTCTGGAAAATGCTTTAGGCACACTCAAGTTGACATGTAGTCCTAATGGGCGGATTTTCAGTCACATTTTCCTGACATGTTTAACCATCTAACAAAAGTGTATGAATCTGAGCAGCTTTAGGAGAAATGTGGCTGCATTGATATACACTTGCACTTTACTGGTTTTACAAAAATATGAAGAAAAAAAAAAGAAGATGGACCGTTGGAGCATGTACAGAACCCCAAGGCCCATTTAAATCTGGTTGAGTTTATACATGCAAGAGTAATTCAAATCCCAACCTCATTATCTGGGTCTATTAGTCTGCTTTTGGGAAACTTCATTTCATACAGTTTCCACCAAACTAACCGTCACGTCTATTAGTTTTGTTAAGTTTTAAGTTCCCGCTTAGTCTTTAGTTTTTGCCATGTTTTCATTAGTTTTCTCTTGCGCTGCCATCAGCTTCACTCGCGTCACCAGTTGTTTTTCCCCCTCAGCTGCACTCACTCACCAATCACTCCCTCAGTATTTAGATTCCAGGTTTCCTCATGCACTTTGCCAGATCCTCACCGTCCCTCATGTCAAGTCAGGTTTGTTCTTCATGTTTTCGCACAGTCATAGTTAGGTTTTGTTTTCTCAAGTTTTTTTTCATAGTTAGATTTTTGTATTCCAGCTCACCTGCGCTTTTTGTCGTTTCTTGTAAATAAATCAAGTTTTGTTTGGAAATATCTGCATCCGGGTCCTACCTTCTCCACGCCACGCACGACTCACATCACCCCAAATGTGACACTGACGTGATTCCATGAATTTTAAAAGTCTGATTTCAGTCACGCACACAATAATAGTTCTTTCATCTTTCACAAGCAGGGGTAAATGGTCAGCAGTTATGAGTGGTGCTAAATACCGGCTCATTTCAACTTCCCTTTGGGGTAAATGGAAAAAAAAGATCATCAAATTCTGATTTAATTCAATTTGTTTTAATTTCATTTTTCAGGAAAACCTTTTTCAGTCTTCCAGAGAAGTGATACCGAGACAGAGGTTCACTTTCAGAATAATAATGAACCTATGCATTCTATTAAAGCAGCACTCAAGTGGTTCAGTAGGATTGGATTTAAATATCTTGGTAAGACCTCATTAAAGCCCAAACTTCAAACTGATTGAAATCTGCATCATGGCTTAAAAACAGCTGTATACCAGCAGAGGCCAAGTTTTGCCTTGAGGATTGAGAAAGGAAATGACAGATGATCGATTGGTAAAACATAAATTTGCATATAACTTCTATTAATTTAAAGCTTTATTTCATATGGAAAATGGCTGTGGTAAACAGAAAAATAAAGGGCAGACTGTCATCCCTTCACATTACATTCAAAAATACAAAAGATGCATGCTAATAACACGCAATCCAACAATTCACGGCAAGCAAGAGCTGATGAATACCCAGGACTACTAGAGAGTCATTTGATGTGGGACTGGATGCCAAATAATCATTCTCTCATTGCACTCAAAAGCCAGATGTAAGCAGGTGTTAGTTTTTTTTTAACCAGTGTACAAAGGGATCAAGAGAACATTTGTATCTTCAGATTAATAGGAGACTTAAGCATTTTCTGAGCATGTGCCATAAGCAAAGTATTTCACCTGACAGCATAAGAATAGTTTCATTATTTTCCAAATCCGAGATATTTTAACACACTTTGGTTGCTTTTACTCTGGTTTTTGTGCAAATGTCCAAATTGTCAAATTTTAAATAACAATTTCTAATAGCAGCTATTAGCTGTATTCTTCTGGTTTTTGATGTGTCATCTTTTTTGCCATTATAGGAAGCAGAAACAAGTTGTGAATATGAAATTGGCATTTTTCCAGTTTAATTTGATAGGATAACTTCTTGATTTGGTTCGCATTAATTGATTATTTACTCGTCCAACAGTTAAGGAGAAACAATATAATCAATTTGCAGCCTTGTTTCCGGCTTCCTTTCAACTGAAAGTCTAACTTTATTTCACACAGTGACATAATGCTGGGCACGTGTAATAGATATTTAAGCAGAGGTTTGGAATTGTGCAAACTGTCAACATCGTCAGCACTTAGGGTCTGTTGGAAAATACGTCTGCTGAGTGAGATGTAGAGCAGCGTGTCTGGTGACAGTGGCTTTGGAGGCAGACAGAGTGAGTGTGGTCAGACAGTGATCCTTAAATCACAGGTCCAGGAAGTGATGACTGTTTAGCCAATTCACAATAACACTCATTTCATAAAGCTGCACGTGGAACTGCACGCACGATTGTTCGTGACTAAAGGACACAAGTAAGTATGAATTCTATGCGTGTTTGCAGGAGTTCGTGTTTGCCCGTAGGCAGGATGAAGCCCTGTAAAGATTAAAATTACAACACAGAATCTTGTGGTCATGCTTTACAGCAATTTAGCATAGGGGATCCAGCCAGTGTTTACAGTCGGTCAAATCAGAGCCAATCTCTAAACCACCACACCACAATTGTTGAATATAGTTTTCCACTCTGACAAAAGCTGTGAAACTAGCCACGTTCACATCCTGCGGTCTCAGATTCGCAAAAAAGATTTCAAGCAAACAAGCTCATAGTCAGATCTGATATTGTTAGAACTCTATCCTCTTATTGGATTATGTAGTTGAGAATATAACTTCACTTTCAGAAGATATACATGTGCACCAAAGTGTTTTCTGAGGATTTAGATCAAAAAGGTATTCAAGCTTTAAACCTAAGTGGCTAATGTGGTCTCATTCACCATTATGGCTATCCTGGAGGGACATTTGGCAGCTTTTACAGTGGTTTATTATGTACTAGTAGGTTCCATACTTTGGTCAATGCTATCTGGTTGAGAGTTAGATGAGAAATCAAAAACACTCTCATGCCAGTATGTTATAACCAGTCGCCAGTTAGCGCAGCAACAAACCTGGTTCTGTCAACCAGTAGCTAAATCTACCAACCACCAAAAGCTCACTTATTTAAACAGTTTTCCCAGTCCTTTCAGTAAGCTAAACTAAGAAGGTTAGGCACTGGTTTTGGTTCTCAAACAAATAGAGATCAGGCAGTGTTATTCATGTTCTAAACTGGTTCTCAGCAAGGAAACAAATGAAGGTATTTTATTCCACAAAACCAAATTAGGCAAGTATTATTATTGTTAGTCTAGATAAAAATCTGTCACAGGTTTTCAAATCCCTTGTTTCCCTGGCCTATAAGACAGAAAAGTAGCCCCGTTGAACACCGCAAACTAAGCACCTTTGTTTTTTTTGCAGTGTCAACACAGGGCAAGGGGGGGTGAGCACAAACACCAGTTTGCACACGAGCATCAAAGGGATCTCAATCTACAGTGCCATGGTGATTCCTACAGACAAAACAGTCAACAACAGTGATGACAAGATCTGCCCAGGCACAATACAATCTCTGTTTACACTGGGAAAAAGAAAAATCGAGTGAGGACGAACCCCAAGGAGACAAAGACTGATGGAGTAAAAGATAGAATTATAGCGTAATGCAGGATAGAGTGCGCGTGTTTTGAAAACTTCCCTCAAACAGGGTGGAGGCAGAGAAAGAAGGGCGTTTTGCAAATACAGGATGAGGCAATGCCACATGATCTTTTGAAACCCCACGGATGGGGAGCTGTGAAAACTCGAGGACAATGGAGAGAATGAGAGCATAAAATTGAGAAAACCCAGCATTGTGAATCGTGACTCTCCAGCGTGAAGGCTTCACTCCTCTGAGGAGGTTTTGGCTGCGGTCCTGTCCTGTGTCAGTATAGCAACAGAGTGAGTTTTTTTTTTTTTTTTTCATTTTGTTTTGTTATCACGCAGCGACGATAAGATCCAGCTTTGATATGCGCTTTGTTTGACCCAGGCACACAGGGGGATATGAGGTTTGGGTGCCATGGCTTAGATTAGAATTTTAAAATTTTGAAAAATCCATACTCACTAAGACATCTTCATCTCTACTGGGTTGTATCTAAAAATGTCCGTGGATACATTGTTGATAATGATGTTGTATCATTACCATCAATGCTCATGGGAAAAGACAACCCTGATGGTAGCCATGGGAAACTGATGCACCCCCGTATAATTACAAATGCTGGCTTTTGCACCTTTCACTTAAAAGAGGCCGATTTGTCTTTCTTCCCTGTGTTACATCATCTTACCACAGAACGCGTGTCCCCTGTTCTTCTGTCCATCTGAGATCCGCATGCCCTCAAAGAAACTCAACGGAATTTTTGCACAGAGTTGATATATGGCTTCCTCATTCCCTCTGGATTAAATGGTCGGGCTGTGCTCAGCAAAAATGGTTTTCCAAGGTCACGATCACATTGATATGAGGGTTTGTCATTCACTGCTGCCTAAAGGCTCGAATGTCACGCACATCAAACAGTGGTTTCTGCCCTCTTTTACAAACTGAGACTTCCCTGGATTCCATCCATCCTTTATATATATCATGCACAGTAGATTTGGAATAGTCAGACCTATGTTCCTTGCAGTCTTGCACTGACAAGTACTTTTTTGGAACTTACTGATGATTTTCTGATATAGTTTGACCGAAATTGGTGACTTTCCAAGCAAGAACGAGCCGCCACCCATCCTTGCTTGTGAAATCTAATCCTTCGTTTGGATGCTCCTTGGATAATACGCTTAAAACCCCGCTCATATCCGTGTAATAACTCTCTTGGTTTGTTTGTTTTTTTGTAGGAGATATTAACTGTACATCTGCCAAAAGAAAAGGGTCAGTTTTAATGCGAGTCTGTTTTTGGAATTGGGGTTGCAAATGCCTCATCGTGTTTGACAAGCAACTTAGACTTTTTGGTTTCGTCCGCTCCCACCTGTGCTTCCCGTTCCTTTAGGGAGGCCTGTGTCAATGTGTTCATGCATTTGTCGTTGGTTTTGCGGACGGGCATCAAAGAGTGAGGAAGAAACTCAAGGTGTCAGGCCCACACAGATCTTCATACAGTCTGACCACTTTACAATGCACCATAGAACATGTGATGTCTACCCGCTCACAGAGGAATGGGACAAAGGACTATTCTTACTCCACAAAGACACACTGACAACATAATAGACACTTTAGCTTGCTAAGAAAATATACGTACACATTTGCCCTCACATTTTAGAGACCATAATTGCTGCCACACACAGATTTCAAGACTGTAGCTGGAACTCGCCGTTTCACATGTTGACAGAGCAGACACCAGCACGAAGTGACAGAGTTTCCTGAACAGAAACCGTCGACCGTATCTCCAAACCAGACGTTTATGAAGCCATAAGTCCCCTGCTCAGTCAGCGCTGAGAGGTGTTTGTTGTACATCAGACTCTGCAGAGGAGGAGAGAAGCCACGGAGGGCAGCTTTATGTAAACACATACCAACTGGCTTTGTTGTTAAAGGGGTTTGTGAGATACTTGAGGGGACGAAGAGCCAGACGGAGAGAGACGTGACGGGCTCGTAAAGCTATGCCCATTACACATGTGCACAGACAAACACAATCGTAGCGTAAATGGTGTTAAGACTAAAATGCACCTGAGATTTTATTGAATTCCTAAAAGACATATTTAGCTGTGCATCAGGTGAAGTTACTGGCAGCCAAGCTGTTGGTGGTCATTAGTAGTTATCTAATTATCTATAGGACACTTTAGAATATTCTTCATGTGAAAAAAGTAGCTATTTCAAATTAGGACAAACCAAATTACAGTGCATGCTGATGAAGTGAAATGGTAGAATCTGAAACGATGCTGGAGGTCTACACCCATGTCAGGATGCCAGTAGCTCAGTAGTGTTTCAAGCTAATGGCATTGCTAACGAGCTGATGCAGATATGATGTTTTATTTCTATCTTAGTTTATGTGTTTGAGTAGCATGCTAAGATCTGCGCAAAGTGACCAATGACAGACCATCAAACTTAACAGCAACTCCTCGATTCGTTTTTTTTTTTCAATTCGTATCATCAAGTTTCAAATTCCAGACATTATTTTTCTCTTTAGCCAAAGTGGCTACGTTTATGCCGACTGGTTTTGAAATGGCTTCCGTTTCAGATCACTTAAAAAGACCCAGATGCCTTCCAAATAGGTTCAACATTCTGGGCTTCCCTGGAATTTCTGTGAGCGTGCCTGTCACAGAAACACGCTTTGACATTAATTTTATGTTATGCTTAATTTGTGTCCAAAACATATGGTAGATGTCGACTAGTTAAAAAAGGAAAAAAAAACATTGCCCGCATGCAGTGGAAATAATAGCTAACATTGTGTAATAATAGCTGATGCAAAAACATTCTGACAGTTTTGCATGTTCCTCTACAAGGAAAATTGTCACACGTTTGAGAAATATAAATTTGCCTCGGTGAAAAAGGCCAAAAAAACAAATGTACATCATTTCCTTTCACCTCAAGCTACTTTTTTTTCCTTTTTTTTTCTCCAACAGATCAGATGTCAGCCTCTTTCTCCTCAGTGAGTAAGGGAACTGGTGTCATACCCAAAGACTCTGACAGCACTTGCTTGCCTAAGGGAAGGAAACTACAGATTTCTTGGCAAGTTTGAGATGGACAGAGAAGGAGAGGAAGACAGTGTAGGAAGGAAAATGAGCGGGGAGAGAGAATTGAGTGAAAAACATGACAAAGGGATTGACAAGAGGGGGTAAAGGTGAGGAGACAAGAGGAGACGGGGAAAGGGAAGAATAAAGAGGGGGAGAGAGGAAAAACAGAGGGTGTAGGTTAGACGGGAGCATAGTGATGATTTTAGCAGACTCAGACGGAGGAGACGGCGGGGTAAAGCAGAGACAAAAAAAAGAATTTCTGCTAAACAGCTTAAGTAAACGGCCATTGTATGGTTTGCCTGCTTGTGTGGTATCGCATGTGTGCAGCTTTACTTAAGTTGACTGTGAAAGAGCTACAGTATGGAGGAAAAGAAGGAAGAAGGTGGACAGTTCAACTCACTGAAGAAGTGACTCCTTCACAAAGAAATATATGAAGGATATAAGTTGAAAAAAGAACAGAAAAATGGACGAACAGAGTAGGGAGAGTGAAATTAGGATAAGAGGTGCACTTTTCGAGGCACGCTCCAATTTTAGTAACATGCTCTCCTCTGCTGGACAGTAAGTTTACTGCACCTTTAAGCACTTATTCATTTGTGCCACAAGAGGCCGCCATAGCTGCCAACACAGGTTAAGATGTAAAAAAAGTTGCTTGCTAAACTCAAGGCACACATAAGTTTTAAAAGTTGATTTTGATATGAGAAACGATAGGTTTGTACTCATTTAAAAAAACATTAAAATTTCCAGTGTTTTTCTAACTGTAAATGTCTTTTTCAAATATTCTTATGGGACGGAGAAGGATGTGAAAGTTTATTCATTTATTCAATAGTGTTAAATTCTGTGTAATGCTATATACACAAGCATAACAAAACTTTGTGAACTTCTAGGGTGAGCATGAAACAGCAGGAGTAAGACAGGCCCCCAAAATGTACTACTGTCTGAGCTTTACACTTTAGAAAGAAACAAAAGGAGATTTTTGCGGACTTTAGAAAAAAGACTTGGATCACAAAAGGCCGGTAAAGGTTGAACATAGGTTGAAATAAACCCCTTCTTAAAGGTTTGGATCAATTCACAGGCTGGACAGACAAAAGGAGGAAATATGAAACCACTGTTACCCTCCTGGAGTGACCAACCAGCCACAATCATTCCATGATCAAATTGTATAATCATCTGCAAATGTCCCAAAGGAACCCAGTGCTAACTTCTGTGTTACTGAAAGCATCTTTCACATGAGTTCACCATCTGGAGAACACTCAACAACAATAATGTGCATTGAAGGGCTACAAGGAGAACTACACGTTGGAGAAACAAAAACACTGTGTTTTGGCTTAAGACCCTGAATTTAATCTCTTAAACATGGCGGTAGTAGGGTCATGGTTTTTAGCCACTTTGCCAACTTGATGCAGTCACGTTTGATCTGGTATACATCACAATACCGTGACTCATCAGCTGTATCCTGTCTGTGCCAGCACTAAACTAACTTATGTGACTGACCGGAGACATTGCAGATATGGTATAATATAATAAAGAGCTTCTTTTTCTTTCTTTTTTCCCTTTTTCCTCTTGTGGATGTACACTGCAGTATTTGCCTATCAAACATAAAGAATAAAGCTAATGCTTTTGAAAAGCAATATCAAATTTCTGACCTCAATCCAGTACAATATTGTAGAAGGACCTGAAGCAAGCAATTGGTAAATATGGTAATATAAGTCACATTGATCACCTCTCTTGAATACACGTTCAGTTCAAATCGAGTCAAGACGTTGATATTTGAAAAAAGCAAAAAAACAGGTCTCCTGTGTATGTGTCGGCAGTCAGGCCTCTGACCTTTTCTCTCCATGACTTTATGGCTGTGTAACAACATAATCTGGTGTCATCCTTTTCTATTTAGTATAATTTTGGTAATATCAAATGTATGAAATTTGTTAACGGTTGAGAAGGTTTCACATGTATTGGATTATCATGTTCCCAGGGCTGTTTGTCATTCCCTGATCTGATTGGACTGCAGCTCCACTTAACTGCACTCCCTGAAATCTATGAAGTCTATGATGTTACAGTTTGACGTAATTTGAGTTTCCTATTCCCAGAAGAACTCTGACAACTTTAATCCGCCTGACTAATCAGTGTCATTACTGGCAGTCTGAAAAACTGCCACAGTTGTCGGTTGGCAATACTAAGCTTTTACCATGGATATCTGCTGTTAAGTTTCTCGTTCTGGACATCTTACGCCATCTTCCACAGACTGCAGATGCTCTCTGTGTAGACTCGATGCTTCCCAGGGAAATATGTTTTACAGCTGTCAAACACACAAGTGCTGTTGATGACCAAATGTTCCGCGAAAGACTCTTTTGATGGTTTGGCTGAACACAGAGATAAAACAAAAGCATAAATAATACCAGACTCAACAAACAGCTCCCCTTCTGCCGCACCCCTCCTGCAGTTCTCAGAAAACGTTTGCGGTTTCTTTTTTTTTTTTACTAAACTACCACCACACTCACAGCAACAGCTGCCGCCACCACTAAAACACACAAACAATGACGCAGTCAATTTGTCTTTTGTCCACTTCTTGTCAGTTTTTGTCTTTAATCTACTCATCTGACCGAAAGCTCAGAACCCCCCCCCCCCCCCCACTCCAGCAAACGCTTCATTTGCCACATCCTAAACGAAGCAGGGTGGCGAGAAAGACGTAGTTGTGTGAGACAATTAGAATGGATACGTTTCTGAAAAGACGTTGTTCAATAGTCACATGTGACAGAAAAGCGTCCTTCTATGAGCCTTTCTAAGAACAGGAGCGATGGGGTAATAGGTCACGACCTCGGTATCGGCTTCTTGGTGGGGGTGAGTAAAGAAAGGGACAAGACAATTGAGCACTCTCTCCCTGCGCTTAGCCCCAGCAGCCTCCTCCCGCTCCTTACCCCCAGCGACATCACAACCCATTAAATAACGGACACTTTGATCAAAGAGGAATTCCAGCTTTCAGTCTCTTGCTGTCCCTATCTCAAAAGTACTCAGTCAACTGGAGCGAAGGATGGAGGACATACTGGTTATTCAGTCGCTGGTATACCGATTGTGACACAATAAAGCCTCATGCTGTGTCAGTTCTGTGTGTGCATGTGTTAGAACATCTTCCACTGTTCTATACGCAGACATGCACTCACGTGCAGCAGCGCACACACTGTACTCATCTTAAACCATCTCCCTCTGACGTCATGACCCTATATAGCAGGTGGTGTGAGCGCAACAATAGCTTGAGTGTGGCTTGAATCTGTTCTTTGCCAGCTGTGGAGACTCCTGCCAACGGCAAGGCTCGCCTAAAGAAACTGAGGGGGGAAAAAAGTCAAGGGAGAGAGGGACTGCTGGATTTGGATGGATAATCATGGGGCACAATAAGAGATAGAAGCAGTGAGTCAGGAGAAAGAGCATTTCAAGGAGTCAGAACTTGATAGGGGCTCAAACACATAGACACAGGAATTGTACTAATTAAAGAAATAGAATCTGGATCATCTTCAAATGTTACAGTAGAATTCTTTAAACTGTGCATATATGGTTGCTGCTTTGAATATCGGCTCTAGATGTGGACTTCCTCTTAAACAGTCCAGAAACATGCACACAAGGTTATTGGTGTGTCTAGATTGAGCATAGGAGTGAATGTGAGAAGGTAGTGTGAGTAGGTATGGGTTTTTTGTCTCTGTGTTTGACCTGTGATGGACTAGCAACCTGTCCAGGGTGAGCCCTGCTTCTCGCCCCACGGTAACTGAGATAGGCTTTAATGAATAAATAAATGCTGCAGGAAAGGTAAGGTATCTTGACTTTTCGTCCTGCAGCATAAGTCAAACCCTTAAAAATGCGAGAATCTACTGTGCAGTTGTTGCAAATGGACTGCAACATTTTATTCAATTTCTTCTCCTTGCCTGGTCTTCTTATCTCTCAAGGTCCACAGATTCACATTGCATGTTTTTCCTTTACGTTCATTCGGAAGAATTTGTCTGCAATGGCAATACTAACGAGCAACAGAAAACGCTAATGCAACCACTTTTTCCAGGCAGAGAAGTCTGCCTCATGACTAGAAAACTGATTTTGATCGATAAAGTGGAGTTCCACAAAAATCATGTTGATGGCGAAGCTTGGAGCGAGGAAAAGTCTGTCAGCACAACAACACCATGAACTCCCCTGCCTGACACATGCCTCTTAAACCATACCAGCTGTGGTGTTTCACAATGAAAGTGAAATACACAAAGTCGCATACAGTATTTATCACTTTTTCACTGCAACATTGCAACATTGTAGTATATCTGCCACAATAACACACAATGCATTCCTTTCATGTTTGTCTGGCTTCTTCCCTGGGATTTGCACCGTGTGTGTGTGTTTGCTGTTTTTGTGCTGCATCAAACTGCACATTTTCCACACCAGCCGAGACCAATGCAAAGAACAGAGCAGGAAAGGTTATCACGTCTCCTCGGCGTTCACAGGGATTTGATGGTGCAATGTTGTAGTTACTCATCACAAATGTGCTGATGAACTATTCACTTGTATGGGAAAATAATATTTTTTTATCCCCCAAGCTAATTATTATCATAATCATCATAGTTTGGCTGGTTGTACAAATAGTTGCTTTGTTTCCTTGTTTTTCAGCTGTACAATAAAACATTTATCTTTCTAACTTGTAAAAACTGCTTTTAAACTCGATGACATCTCACTCGAGAGCATTGTGTGCTTGCCAGAAAATATGTATTCTTAGTAAATTCAGTCTAAATCAAAACGATTATTTAGGTAATAATATTCAACTGTAGATAGGCAACTGTAGGCCAAATAACACAAACAATATTTTACAATGTCAGGCCAATCCTCATCTCATTCCTATGTAAGATCTAAAGCATACTTAAATGCCATTAGCTGCACTGGAGGGCCATAAGCTGGGAAGATTTTGTTATGTATGAGGAAAGGCCATCACACAGGGCAGCCAGTGTCTCCCTCCTGCTAGGGCCGGAGTTTCCTCTCACCACCTGATTAAGCATCCCACATCTGCCCTGAATTAGCATGCTAACGGACGTGCCCAAACCCCTGGAGCCAGCCAACAAAGGGGCTGAGGCAAACAGATCCCCATGACACACAGACTAATGCAGCCAGACGAACAGCCCACAGGAACGCCTCCGTTGTTCCACAGAGGGAATGCAAAACATCCTGCGTTCAGCAGCACCTCAGTACAGTGCACATCTGGGCTGCAGATGTACCATCAGCAGAAAGGAGGCTGCTGTACTGTTCTGCATGCGTGCTTGGATGCTTGTGTGTATTGAGTGACTGTGAGTATTCATATTTACACAGAGCGCATATTACAGATTTGTTTTTTATATTGTGGCCGTGCACATGTGCGTCTATGTATATAACCAAATGGGCCGTAGCAGAGACAGCAGTTTTGTGGGTGGAAAGAGAGAAGATCAGAGGTGTAACTTTGCAGAGGTAAACACAATCTGCCATTGAGAGTGGGTTTCTATTTAAAAAGACGCGGAGGATCGACATCTATGAAGGCAGAGGAGTTTCAGGTCAGTGGGAGGCAAACCCACAGATGGACAGAGATGGCCTGACCACGATGTAAACTCCTTCTAAAAACAAAAAAGGGAAACAAAAGGGGAAAATAAATCAAGAGTAACACCTATGAATAAACAGAGGTGGAAAATAGAAAAAAAGTTCTGCGCTGTGTCTTCATGTCAGAGGAGCAAGTTGTGCGGCTCACGACAAGGTCAAAGGGGGACATCTCACTTCACTCTGGAGTTCACAAAAAGTGTTTGCTTTTAAACCTCATGAGAGCAGATCAGCATTTACAGCATAGGGTTGTGTGACTGTGAAAAACAACAGGATCCTATAACTCATGACTTATCTCATGACCAAAGATGGTTGTCAATGGCATCATCATCGATATGAGTTGTTGGTGGCTGAAGGGCCCGCCCATTACTCAAATGTGTACGCATCATTATGTGATGTGGGGCGTCATTGAGGGGGAATTAGACCACATCAGGTTATGCATTTTAATGTGTAAATGCTTTCCAGCCCCAAGGTATTACAATGTTCGTGGAAATATTTTAAGCTCCGACTATTTCGGTCAGTATTAGTTTGGTGCAGTCAGTGTACTAAGTGTATGTCGCATACATGAGCAGTTTGAATATGAAAAAACAGGAAATTCTGGGTATTTGCAGGTCTTAAAAAGGCTCAAAGGATTGACCTGAACTGTATTTAGGTTAACTTAGAGGGCCTTAGAGTGCATTAAAAAGTGTTCAATCTAATTTACAAGCCTCTCCAGTATTTTTCTCTAGCTTGAGGACAACGATGTTTGTTATAAATGTTTTTTCCAATCAAATTGAGGGGTGTTTGGAGACATTAAAGGCCAATAAACTAAAGTAGAAAAGTGCTCTGACAGTGGATTATGTTGCATAAGGTTGTTTGGGCTCTTCTGTAGTGAAGCTGCAACCTCCATCAGTCATGTAACGAAAACTCTCTACGACTAGGTACTGTAGAGTCTCAGAATGATCCCATTTTATTTGAAAAATGATAAGTGAGTTCATCTCTTTCATTAGTCAATTCATTTTCTCAAGCATCCGTATTGCGTTCATTTGATTTAATTAGATCGTTTTCTTCAGAAATATTAATTAAAATAAGAAAAGTAAGCTATTAAACTGGCATCAGATTTAGCAGACAGAATCTTGATTTTAACCAGAATAAAGGTAGACTGAGACGTATCGTGTAATGTAACAATCAGGCAAAGAGACGATGCTTTAAATGGTGTGAATTATTGCTCAGGACCCATGTCACAGCCAAACTGGCTGTGATCTGTAGGCCTCAGCCAGGACGCAGTCCCATTCTTGGCCACTGGGTGACACTTGTGCTCTGCATCTGCACAGATTCACTCGACAGAAACTTTGCAGTCACAGAGGAGCTTTTGAACGTCCTGAACAGATTTCTGGTTGGGATTCCACCTGTGACTTCACACAAATAACAGACAGAAACGCAGCACAACGTTGTGTACTTTTCCTCCATGATCGCAGAACAGGCAGGCTGAAAAATTTAAGACTACATCTATGATGATATCTTCAACATGCAGCATTTCGAGACACTGATATGAGAATCACATATAGCACAAAAAAGACCCATTACACACATCTACATACACCCTTACAAGTATTTACATGTACTGTATATATTCTTGTACAGATCAGGTGTCATACGTCTCGTGCATTTGTTATCACGTTCCTCACTGAACATTACAGGACGCCTGAGGCTTATTTCCACTGCATTTAACACCTGTAGGTCCTCTGAATGACTGGAAACAGCATCAGCTGAAACCACAGCAGAATGTGGCTCGGCAAGTGAACCTTCCTGGCATTGTTTGTTGTCAGACCTCACTGGGCTACCGTTTCCCTTCCTCTCTGCTGAAGGTTTCTTTCCCAAGAGGGAAACTCAGGGCAGTGTTTGAGAAGTCCTGTGGGACACAGAGATGAGAGCAAGATAAACACATTGACGGGAGACCGTAACAAGACAAGAGACTGGAAGCTGTCATGAGGTGATTCAGCTTATTCCAGTCTACAAGTCCACAAACAGAAGGAGATTTTAGTCATTTAGCGATTGTCATTAGACACAAACATGAAAAGACGCAAAAGACGCAAAAAATTTAGAAAGTTAATTGGTGTTCATTGAAGTATATTATTTTAAATTCATTATGGTGTAACAGCCTGCATTTGTCATTGCAGATATGGTCGCTTCCTGCAAAGTAGTTACATCTGGGGCTCTAGAATATGTAAGGCTACATGCAAATAGCTATGCATCATTCCAAGTTCTTGGAATTCCTCATTTAGCCAAGACCCGGACCTTTATACAACCGTCAGTTCATCTACTGTCTGGAGCTAGTTGGTTTTAGTTCTGATATCTCTAAGACCTCCCTCCCTCCAGGCTTTGCTGACAACTTCATCGGAGCGCAAAAATCTTTCAAAGCAACATGAGGTCTCATCCTAAATTGAAAATATTGTCTTAAAATCATCACAGCGTTTGTTTTCAAGCTTAAATCTGATCTCACAGCAACAAAGATTACAGCTGGACATGTCCGTTTGGTAAATATTATGATCATTAACCCTTCCGATTTCAAGCAATATATGAGAAATATTCTACTAATGCCCCTGTTAATAATCGGTTTAACAAGAACACTGTTGCCTGACTTTGTGGGTGTGTTGTGCCCAGAGAGAAAGACTGTAAACAAAAGATAGACAAGGCCAGTGAGACACCACCCCCAGCTTTGTGTAAAACTGTTCTGAAGGATCAGCTTTTGCATTTGGTCAGTGCCAAGTTTGGGCTCTTGGAGCCAGAAGTATGTGGTCATCAGCAAATGATAGCTTTGGCTTGATTGACAGAGAGTATCCATATTTCACAGGGACTTAGATACTCATTAATCCTGTCTCCCCTTTTGTCAAAACACACCAAGGTCTTACACTAATTGTATAGATTTAACTATACCAAATGTGAAACATTTCTATTGAAAAATGTATTTACATTCCATAAATGACACACATTGTGTTGGGTTGATTTTGGCTTCTGATCAGCAGTTTAGATGAGGCTGAGAGATTGCGTTATTAGATAAATAAATAGCAGTGCTGTCCAGACTTTCCTCCTCCATGGTTTTTTCACTGAGCCAAAGGAATGACAGAAAACTATGTTTTTTTTTTAAGAGTGTTAGAGCTGCAGATGAAGCTTTTTGCTCTCTGACTATGTAGCAATATTCAAAACTGCTCCCATCCACCCGCCAATTTGTTTGACACAACGCTGCATTTTTCTTGATATGATTTGCTATGGCAGAACATTTTGTTATGAGAAAACTCAGAGCGACCTACAGACTTTTGTGAGGTCACAAAAAGCAGCGATGGTGGAGTTGGTTAGGTCAAGGATCCTTATATGGTAGATGAATGAATCAATGAGAGAGCTGAATGTCACATTGGCGTCACTGTCGATCGGAGATAGAGCCGGTAAATACCAATGAGTCACCTGACACAAGATTCACTGCAGACCATTTCCACTAAGAACAAGCCCAGATGTAAGTGTGTTTTAATGGACTTTTGTCCAGTGGGAAATTTGCTTATATCAGCCAGCCACTCACTCACTTCTCCTGCCTGCCCTGTGGTGCTGCTGAACAGTGCTATAACACTCAAGATGAACCTAAATAGTGAAGTTGTTGACTTGCAACCAAAGCAAAGAACTGAAAGTTGCTCAAATGTTTGGCAGAGCAATCCTTTTCACATAATCCAAAGTCACTTGAAAGTGCACTGATCTCATGGAACTTTCCACAACAATGCAAATAAGCTTAAAGCGGTCATACAAGCTGTGCAGATTAAAAACTGAGGAAAACAATCAACAAAGTAAGTAAATGTTTATCTGTTAGACAAAGGCTATTTTGCCTTGAGGGTGTACATTGAAGTAAAGGGAGGCTGAGAGGGACAGCGTGACTCAAAGTAAGGAGGGCAAATAAATGCTATGATGGAGACATTTCACTTTGTCTTTCATTTACTGTTTACAGCATCACCCTAACTTATTAAGACCTGTCGGACTGTGTGTTGTATGCACAATTCTCTCTCAGTATGTGTGTGTGTGTTATGAGTCCTTGCTATCTGAGGAGAGAAACACAAGAATTTCCAAGCGTGCGGTTAACACCTCCATGGGATGGTTTAATCTCTCCTCTCACTCTTTTCTCTTCTCTTCTAGCTGAATGAAAGAGTAAGTGGGCTCAGGTTGTAATTACGCTGATGAATGATTATGCACTACTTTTCCGCCTATGTAACATGTTGTTTTGATCCCCCTCCCCTTACCTGAAGGCCCGTCTCTACCCTCCCTGTTCCGCTGGATCTGAGCTGGCTGCTGCAGGCCTCTTTGTTTTTGGTAAGGAGATCCCCTGTTTATGTGGAGGTGGGTGTCCCTGGGTGTTCTTTTTTAACCACATTTTCTTTGATCTGCCCCTCCTTCTTTGCCCTCGAGTGTGTTGGAGTGTGTGTGTGTATGTAGTTATGGTTAGAGCATAAACCTAAAATAAGCATGTGATTTTTGTGTCAGTGCGCTTATGTTTGTTTCTTGAAGCATAATTGCACTGAGTATGCTGTTTAGGTGGCTTAAGAGTCAGAAGGAGGGCAGTTGTGTGTTAATGGGCGACTCTGTAATTGAAATGTCACTTGAAAAACTAAAAGGGCACTCTGTAAAATACAGTCCAAACTCTTGGGTGTGCAATTGTGAAATGCAGTAAGTTCTTCTTTTGCCCACGCGCCACCTCACCACCAAGTTTCACAAAATTTAGCTCAACAATTTTTTTTGTAATCTAGCTGACAGACAAACAAACAGCAACTGAACACAGACCTCCTCCAAGGCTCTCCATCTCGCAAAGAGATGAACTTCTCTCTTCCTCCTTTCTCTTCACACAAATCTAGCCTCTGACTCCAGGGAATAGCCTCGTACACATACAGAAAAAGATGTGTGCATTTGGCTGTTTTAAAAGGCAAGCTTCACAAACACTCAGCATCAAATTTCTTTTC